>NC_092634.1:34256188-34947699 GCF_039555335.1 Amphiura filiformis | reverse complement strand
GAAACAACATATATAGACCATTGCTTTCAAATCTGTTCCAATGTTCCACGTTCCAAAATTTCAATATTACTCTATATACATAAAACAACATATATAGACCATTACTCTCAAACTGTTCCAATGTTCCACGTTCCAAAATTTTAATATTACTCTACATGCATAAAAACAACACACATATAGACCTATTACTCTGAAACTAGATTCCAATGTTCCACGTTCCAAAATTTTAATAGATCTTTATATACAGCATACAAACAACATATATACATGAACAACATTGCTTCATCAAATTATTCCCATAGTTCCACGTTCCACGTTCCAAAAAATTTCAATCATTACTCACCCACACACGTTATATACATGAAACAACATATATAGACCATTACTCTCAAACTTGTTGCTCAATGTTCCACGATTCCAAGAATTTCAATATTACTCTATAGACATTAAACAACATATATACAGAAAACCATATAACACAGACCAAACTCTGAAACTAGTTCCAATGTTCTCACGTTCTCAAAATTTCAGCCGTATTACCTTATATACACGAAAACAACATTATATAGACCATTACTTTCAAAAATCTGTTCCAATGTTCCTACGTTCCAAAATTTCAATATTCTTTATATACATGAAACAACATATATAGACCATTACTCTCAAATTTGTTCCAATGTTCCACGTTCCAAAATTTCAATATTACTTTATATACATGATACAACATATATATAGACCATTACTCTCAAATCTGTTCCAATGTTCCCCGTTCCAAAATTTCAGTATTACTTTATATACATGAAACAACATATATAGACCATTACTCTCAAATTTGTTCCAATGTTCCACGTTCCAAAATTTCAGTATTACTATATATACACGAAACAACATATATAGACCATTACTCCTCCTGTAAAAACATCTGTTCCAATGTTCCACGTTCCAAAATTTCAATATTACTTTATATACATGAAACAACATATATAGACCATTATTTTCAAACTTGTTCCAATGTTCCACGTTCCAAAATTTCAATATTACTTTATATACATAAAACAACATATATAGACCATTACTCTCAAACTTGTTCCAATGTTCCACGTTCCAAAATTTCAATATTACTATATATACACGAAACAACATTATATAGACCATTACTTTCAAACTGTTCCAATGTTCCACGTTCCAAAATTTCAATAATACTTTATATACATGAAACAACATATATAGACCATTGCTATCAAATCTGTTCCAATGTTCCACGTTCCAAAATTTCAATATTACTATATATACATGAAACAACATATATAGACCATTACTTTCAAATCTGTTCCAATGTTCCACGTTCCAAAATTTCAATATTACTTATATACATAAAACAACATATATATACCATTACTCTCAAACTAGTTCCAATGTTCCACGTTCCAAAATTTCAATATTACTTTATACATGAAACAACATATAGACCATTACTCTGAAACTAGTTCCAATGTTTCACGTTCCAAAATTTCAAAATAACTTTAAATCAATAAAACAACATATATAGACCATTACTCTGAAATCTAGTTCAATGTTCCACGTTCCAAAATTTCAATATTACTTTATATACATGAAACAACATATATAGACCATTACTCTGAAACTAGTTCCAATGTTCCACGTTCCAAAATTTCAGTATTACTATATATACATGAAACAACATATATATAGACCATTACTTCAAATTAATTCCAATGTTCCACGTTCCAAAATTTCAATATTACTTATATACATGAAACAACATATATAGACCATTACTTTCAAACCTGTTCCAATGTTCCACGTTCCAAAATTTCAATACATATTATATACATGAAACAACATATATAGACCATTACTCTCAAATCTGTTCCAATGTTCCACGTTCCAAAATTTCAATATTACTTTATATACATGAAACAACATATATAGACCATTACTTTCAAATCTGTTCCAATGTTCCACGTTCCAAAATTTCAATATTACTTTATATACATGAAACAACATATATAGACCATTACTCTCAAAATTTCCAATGTTCCACGTTCCAAAATTTCAATATTACTTTATATACATGAAACAACATATATAGACCATTACTCTCAAACTGTTCCAATGTTCCACGTTCCAAAATTTCAGTATTACTATATACATGAAACAACATATATAGACCATTGCTTTCAAATCTGTTCCAATTTTCCACGTTCCAAAATTTCAGTATTACTATATATATATGAAACAACATATATATAGACCATTACTCTCAAATCTGTTCCAATGTTCCACGTTCCAAAATTTCAATACTATTACTATAACGACGTTCAAATTTCATATACATATAAACAACATATATAGACCATTACTTTGAAATCTGTTCCAATGTTCCATCGTTCCAAAATTTCAATATTACTTATATACATGAAACAACATATATAGACCATTTCTCTCAATGTTGTTCCAATGTTCCACGTTCCAAAATTTCAATATTACTTTATACATGAAACAACATATATAGACCATTACTCTAAATATGTTGTTCCACGTTCCAAAGTATTTTGAAATATTGGAACGTGAAAAATTGGATATACATGAAACAACATATATAAAGACCATTACTCTGAAACTATTGGAACAGGTTTGATAGTAATGGTCTATATATGTTCCAAAATTATAATATTACTATTGAAATTTTGGAACGTGAAACATTGGACAAGTTTGAGAGTAGGTTCTATATATGTTGTTTCATGTATATAAAGTAATATTGAATTTGGAACGTGGAACATTGGAACAAAGAGTAATGGTCTATATGTGTTATTTCATGTAGATATATAGATATTACTCTGAAATTTTTCCAACGTGTTGGAACACGTTTAAAAGTAATGGTCTATATATGTTATATCATGTGTATAGAGTAATATTGAAATTTTGAATGTGGAACATTGGAACAGGTTTGAGAGTAAAGGTCAACATATATATGTTTTGTTTCCATTTCATATTACTATAAAGTAATATTGAAATTTTGGAACGTGGAACATTGGAACAAGTTTGAGAGTAATGGTCTATATGTGTTGTTTCATGTATATAAAGTAATATTGAAATTTTGGAACGTGGAACATTGGAACAAGTTTAAAAGTAATGGTCTATATACTGTTGTATCATGTGTATAAAGATCTATTGGACTTTTGGAACGTGGAACATTGGAACAGGTTTGAGAGTAATGGTCTATATATGTTGTTTCATATATATCAAGTAATATTGCAATTTTGGAACGTGGAACATTGGAACAAGTTTGAGAGTAATGGTCTATATGTGTTGTTTCATGCATATAAAGTAATATTGAAATTTTGGAACATGGAACATTGGAACAAGTTTGAGAGTAATGGTCTATATATATGTTGTTTCATGTATATAAAGTAATATTGGAATTTTGGAACGTGGAACATTGGAACAAGTTTGAGAGTAATGGTCTATATATGTTGTATCATGTGTATAAAGATCTATTGGACTTTTTGGAACGTGGAACTTTGGAACAGGTTTGAGAGTAATGGTATATATGTTGTATCATGTGTATAAAGATCTCGTGAACTTTTGGAACGTGGAACGTTGGAACAAGTTTAAAAGTAATGGTCTATATAAAGTAATATTGGACTTTTGGAACGTGGAACATTGGAACAAGTTTGAGAGTAATGGTCTATATATGTTGTTTCATATATATCAAGTAATATTGCAATTTTGGAACGTGGAACATTGGAACAAGTTTGAGAGTAATGGTCTATATGTGTTGTTTCATGCATATAAAGTAATATTGAAATTTTGGAACATGGAACATTGGAACAAGTTTGAGAGTAATGGTCTATATATGTTGTTTCATGTATATAAAGTAATATTGGAATTTTGGAACGTGGAACATTGGAACAAGTTTGAGAGTAATGGTCTATATATGTTGTATCATGTATATAAAGATCTATTGGACTTTTGGAACGTGGAACTTTGGAACAGGTTTGAGAGTAATGGTATATATGTTGTATCATGTGTATAAAGATCTCGTGAACTTTTGGAACGTGGAACGTTGGAACAAGTTTAAAAGTAATGGTCTATATAAAGTAATATTGCAATTTTGGAACGTGGAACATTGGAACAAGTTTGAGAGTAATGGTCTATATATGTTGTTTCATGTATATAAAGTAATATTGAAATTTTGGAACATGGAACATTGGAACAAGTTTGAGAGTAATGGTCTATATATGTTGTATCATGTGTATAAAGATCTATTAGACTTTTGGAACGTGGAACTTTGGAACAGGTTTGAGAGTAATGGTATATATGTTGTATCATGTGTATAAAGATCTCTTTTACTTTTGGAACGTGGAACGTTGGAACAAGTTTGAGAATAATGGTCTATATATGTTGTTTCATGTATTTAAAGTAATATTGAAATTTTGGAACGTGGAACATTGGAACAAGTTTAAAAGTAATGGTCTATATAATGTTGTATCATGTGTATAAAGATCTATTGGACTTTTGGAACGTGGAACATTGGAACAAGTTTGAGAGTAATGGTCTATATATGTTGTTTCATATATATAAAGTAATATTGAAATTTTGGAACGTGGAACATTGGAACAAGTTTGAGAGTAATGGTCTATATGTGTTGTTTCATGTATATAAAGTAATATTGAAATTTTGGAACGTGGAACATTGGAACGAGTTTAAAAGTAATAGTCTATATGATGTTGTATCATGTGTATAAAGATCTATTGGACTTTTGGAACGTGGAACATTGGAACAGGTTTGAGAGTAATGGTCTATATATGTTGTTTTATGTATATAGAGTAGTATTGAAATTTTGGAACGTGGAACATTGGAACAGGTTTGAGAGTAATGGTCTATATATGTTGTTTTATGTGTATAGAGTAATATTGAAATTTTGGAACGTGGAACATTGGAACAGATTTGAAAGCAATGGTCTATATATGTTGTTTCATGTATATATAGTAATACTGAAATTTTGGAACGTGGAACATTGGAACTAGTTTCAGAGTAATGGTCTATATGTGTTGTTTTATGTATGAAGAGTAATATTGAAATTTTGGAACGTGGAACATTGGAACAAGTTTGAGAGTAATGGTCTATATGTGTTGTTTCATGTAGATATAGTAATATTGAAATTTTGGAACGTGGAACATTGGAACACGTTTAAAAGTAATGGTCTATGTATGTTATATCATGTGTATAGAGTAATATTGAAATTTTGGAATGTGGAACATTGGAACAGGTTTGAGAGTAAAGGTCTATATATGTTGTTTCATATATATAAAGTAATATTGAAATTTTGGAACGTGGAACATTGGAACAAGTTTGAGAGTAATGGTCTATATGTGTTGTTTCATGTATATAAAGTAATATTGAAATTTTGGAACGTGGAACATTGGAACAAGTTTAAAAGTAATGGTCTATATACTGTTGTATCAGGTGTATAAAGATCTATTGGACTTTTTGGAACGTGGAACATTGGAACAGGTTTGAGAGTAATGGTCTATATATGTTGTTTCATATATATCAAGTAATATTGCAATTTTGGAACGTGGAACATTGGAACAAGTTTGAGAGTAATGGTCTATATGTGTTGTTTCATGCATATAAAGTAATATTGAAATTTTGGAACATGGAACATTGGAACAAGTTTGAGAGTAATGGTCTATATATGTTGTTTCATGTATATAAAGTAATATTGGAATTTTGGAACGTGGAACATTGGAACAAGTTTGAGAGTAATGGTCTATATATGTTGTATCATGTGTATAAAGATCTATTGGACTTTTGGAACGTGGAACTTTGGAACAGGTTTGAGAGTAATGGTATATATGTTGTATCATGTGTATAAAGATCTCGTGAACTTTTGGAACGTGGAACGTTGGAACAAGTTTAAAAGTAATGGTCTATATAAAGTAATATTGCAATTTTGGAACGTGGAACATTGGAACGAGTTAGAGAGCAATGGTCTATATATGTTGTTTCATATATATAAAGTAATATTGAAATTTTGGAACGTGGAACATTGGAACAAGTTTGAGAGTAATGGTCTATATGTGTTGTTTCATGTATATAAAGTAATATTGAAATTTTGGAACGTGGAACATTGGAACAAGTTTAAAATTAATGGTCTATATAATGTTGTATCATGTGTATAAAGATCTATTGGACTTTTGGAACGTGGAACATTGGAACAGGTTTGAGAGTAATGGTCTATATATGTTGTTTTATGTATATAGAGTAATATTGAAATTTTGGAACGTGGAACATTGGAACAGGTTTGAGAGTAATGGTCTATATATGTTGTTTCATGTATATAAAGTAATATTGAAATTTTGGAACGTGGAACATTGGAACTAGTTTCAGAGTAATGGTCTATATGTGTTGTTTTATGTATGAAGAGTAATATTGAAATTTTGGAACGTGGAACATTGGAACAAGTTTGAGAGTAATGGTCTATATGTGTTGTTTCATGTAGATATAGTAATATTGAAATTTTGGAACGTGGAACATTGGAACACGTTTAAAAGTAATGGTCTATGTATGTTATATCATGTGTATAGAGTAATATTGAAATTTTGGAATGTGGAACATTGGAACAGGTTTGAGAGTAAAGGTCTATATATGTTGTTTCATATATATAAAGTAATATTGAAATTTTGGAACGTGGAACATTGGAACAAGTTTGAGAGTAATGGTCTATATGTGGTTGTTTCATATAGATAAAGAAATATTGAAAATTTGGAACGTGGAACATTGGAAAAAGTTTAAAAGTAATGGTCTATATACTGTTGTATCATGTGTATAAAGATCTATTGGACTTTTGGAACGTGGAACATTGGAACAGGTTTGAGAGTAATGGTCTATATATGTTGTTTCATATATATCAAGTAATATTGCAATTTTGGAACGTGGAACATTGGAACAAGTTTGAGAGTAATGGTCTATATGTGTTGTTTCATGCATATAAAGTAATATTGAAATTTTGGAACATGGAACATTGGAACAAGTTTGAGAGTAATGGTCTATATATGTTGTTTCATGTATATAAAGTAATATTGGAATTTTGGAACGTGAAACATTGGAACAAGTTTGAGAGTAATGGTCTATATATGTTGTATCATGTGTATAAAGATCTCGTGAACTTTTGGAACGTGGAACGTTGGAACAAGTTTAAAAGTAATGGTCTATATAAAGTAATATTGCAATTTTGGAACGTGGAACATTGGAACAAGTTTGAGAGTAATGGTCTATATATGTTGTTTCATGTATATAAAGTAATATTGAAATTTTGGAACATGGAACATTGGAACAAGTTTGAGAGTAATGGTCTATATATGTTGTATCATGTGTATAAAGATCTATTAGACTTTTGGAACGTGGAACTTTGGAACAGGTTTGAGAGTAATGGTATATATGTTGTATCATGTGTATAAAGATCTCTTTTACTTTTGGAACGTGGAACGTTGGAACAAGTTTGAGAATAATGGTCTATATATGTTGTTTCATGTATATAAAGTAATATTGAAATTTTGGAACGTGGAACATTGGAACAAGTTTATGAGTAATGGTCTATATTATGTTGTTTCTTATATATAAAGTAATATTGAAATTTTGGAACGTGAAACATTGGAACAAGTTTAAAAGTAATGGTCTATATATGTTGTATAATGTGTATAAAGTATTATTTGAATTTTGGAACGTGGAACATTGGAACAAGTTTGAGAGTAATGGTATATATGTTGTATCATGTGTGTAAAGATCTCTTGAACTTTTGGAACGTGGAACATTGGAACAAGTTTAAAAGTAATGGTCTATATATGTTGTATCATGTGTATAAAGTATTATTTGAATTTTGGAACGTGGAACATTGGAACAAGTTTAAAAGTAATGGTCTATATATGTTGTATCATGTATAAATTTCAATATTACTATATAACGTGGAACTTTGGAACAAGTTTAAAAGTAATGGTCTATATATGTTGTATCATGTGTATAAAGTATTATTTGAATTTTGGAACGTGGAACATTGGAACAAGTTTGAGAGTAATGGTCTATATTATGTTGTTTCATGTATATAAAGTAATATTGAAATTTTGGAACGTGGAACATTGGAACAAGTTTGAGAGTAATGGTATATATGTTGTATCATGTGTGTAAAGATCTCTTGAACTTTTGGAACGTGGAACGTTGGAACAAGTTTGAGAGTAATGGTCTATATATGTTGTTTCATGTATATAAAGTATTATTTGAATTTTGGAACGTGGAACATTGGAACAAGTTTAAAAGTAATGGTCTATATATGTTGTTTCATGTATATAAAGTATTATTTGAATTTTGGAACGTGGAACATTGGAACAAGTTTGAGAGTAATGGTCTATATATGTTGTTTCATATGTATAAAGTAATATTGAAATTTTGGAACGTGGAACATTGGAACAAGTTTGAGAGTAATGGTATATATGTTGTATCATGTGTGTAAAGATCTCTTGAACTTTTGGAACGTGGAACGTTGGAACAAGTTTGAGAGTAATGGTCTATATATGTTGTTTCATATGTATAAAGTAATATTGAAATTTTGGAACGTGGAACATTGGAACAAGTTTGAGAGTAATGGTATATATGTTGTATCATTTGTATTAAGATCTATTGGACTTTTGGAACCTGGAACATTGGAACAAGTTTAAAAGCAATGGTCTATGTATGTTATATCATGTGTATAAAGTAATATTGAAATTTTGGAACCTGGAACATTGGAACAGGTTTAAAAGTAATGGTCTATGTATGTTATATCATGTGTATAAAGTAATATTGAAATTTTGGAACCTGGAACATTGGAACAGGTTTAAAAGTAATGGTCTATGTATGTTATATCATGTGTATAAAGTAATATTGAAATTTTGGAACGTGGAACATTGGAACAGGTTTGAGAGTAATGGTCTATATATGTTGTTTCATATATATAAAGTAATATTGAAATTTTGGAACGTGGAACATTGGAACAAGTTTGAGAGTAATGGTCTATATTATGTTGTTTCTTATATATAAAGTAATATTGAAATTTTGGAACGTGGAACATTGGAACAAGTTTAAAAGTAATGGTCTATATATGTTGTATAATGTGTATAAAGTATTATTTGAATTTTGGAACGTGGAACATTGGAACAAGTTTGAGAGTAATGGTATATATGTTGTATCATGTGTGTAAAGATCTCTTGAACTTTTGGAACGTGGAACATTGGAACAAGTTTAAAAGTAATGGTCTATATATGTTGTATCATGTGTATAAAGTATTATTTGAATTTTGGAACGTGGAACATTGGAACAAGTTTAAAAGTAATGGTCTATATATGTTGTATCATGTGTATAAAGATCTATTGGACTTTTGGAACGTGGAACTTTGGAACAAGTTTAAAAGTAATGGTCTATATATGTTGTATCATGTGTATAAAGTATTATTTGAATTTTGGAACGTGGAACATTGGAACAAGTTTGAGAGTAATGGTCTATATATGTTGTTTCATATGTATAAAGTAATATTGAAATTGTGGAACGTGGAACATTGGAACAAGTTTGAGAGTAATGGTATATATGTTGTATCATGTGTATAAAGATCTCTTGAACTTTTGGAACGTGGAACGTTGGAACAAGTTTGAGAGTAATGGTCTATATATGTTGTTTCATGTATATAAAGTAATATTGAAATTTTGGAACGTGGAACATCGGAGCAAGTTTAAAAGTAATGGTCTATATATGTTGAATCATGTGTATAAAGATCTATTGGACTTTTGGAACCTGGAACATTGGAACAAGTTTAAAAGTAATGGACTATATTATGTTGTATCATGTGTATAAAGATCTATTGGACTTTTGGAACGTGGAACATTGGAACAGGTTTGAGAGTAATGGTCTATATATGTTGTTTCATTTACATAAAGTAATATTGAAATTTTGGAACGTGGAACATTGGAACAAGATTGAGAGTAATGGTCTATATGTTGTTTCATATACATAAAGTAATATTGAAATTTTGGAACGTGGAACATTGGAACAAGTTTGAGAGTAATGGTCTATATATGTTGTTTCATATATATATATAAAGTAATATTGAAATTTTGGAACGTGGAACATTGGAACAAGTTTGAGAGTAATGGTCTATATATGTTGTTTCATATATATATATAAAGTAATATTGAAATTTTGGAACGTGGAACATTGGAACAAGTTTGAGAGTAATGGTCCATTATGTTGGTTCATGTATATAATCGAGGTTAGCAAACCAAATGGTGGCTAATCCTCATTTGTTTGGACGGACGTGACCACCTGCTCGCGTGGCTCAGATTTGGGTCACATGACGCACCTCCGCCACGTGTTTGATGTCGTGGTATTCCTCAGCACATTTTCGTCGTAGACTGTATTGGTGTCGCACGTATTCATTTTGATGATATCAAATAAAGTCTATGACATTTTTGCCACTAAATTGTTCTATGTGTGATGGTGCATTGTTGTTTTTGTGTGAAGGTCTTGTACAAACAAAGTAATATTGAAATTTTGGAACGTGGAACATTGGAACAAGTTTGAGAGTAATGGTCTATATATGTTGTTTCATATATGGTCATTTTCACAGTAAAGGGTGTAACTTTTGATTTTTGGGTCAAAATTTCAAACCACTTAAATATGTTTCAGTTTACTGAAATCATGCATAGAAGCAACTTAAATTCTAGTAAAATAATGTTTCAAGGCTTAAACCTTTTGATTTCTAATAAAAATTTTGACATTTCCATAAGATTTTGGTTAAAATATAAGAAAAAATATATTTTACATAACCTCAGAAAATTATGACATGAAAGCTGGAATACATGTGAAATCCCATTCCAAAGTAAGTCAACAGAAAATTTTATACCATGTTTTGCTATGTTTGTAATTGCAGTTTTGTAAATTTTTACATCAAGTGTCATTTACAATGGAAATTTCCAAACCTTAAACATATTTTTTAAGTTTTAATTGGGTTCCTAAAATAATTTGAATGTCTAACTTCATGTACAAATACTACTTGATGAAAGGAGGTTCCAAGTTTCACAGAAATTGGAGTTATTTTTTAGAATTGGCAATTCAAGCGATTTGTGTTTCGGAGGCTTCAGTTAACAACACAGGTGATCATAAAAGTAAAATATTTGGCTAACCACTACAAGTTGACATAAAAAATAGGTAAAAAATATCACAATTACCAATTTTCATGCTTTGCTTCTAAGTATTGAATTTCAGTTGTGACAAAAATTAAATTATCACAGCAAGTCATTTTTTTTGTTTCGGAGGCTTTAACAATTGTTAAACATTGCAGAAGTAGTTTTTGAAAACAACAGTGTTGGGATCATCTAAGCTGTTATTTTCTTGTGTATATTGAATCAATGATTCTATGCGGCAGATATTGTAGATTTATCACATGTTAATTTTTTCACCCATTTGTTAAGTATGGTGTTTTTTGCATGTGAAGCCTCCGAAACCGGCTTTTTTGGGTATCAGTATATTTTTTCAAACATTAACCATAATGTCAAATTTTTTTTTAATTTATGACATTCTGCACATATCAAGTAATAATTACAATGCAGATATCAGTATGAAACACACCAATTTAGATATGCATAGATGATAATTAATCTTATTGTTGTTTCGGAGGCTTCATTTGTTTCGGAGGCTTCAATTGTTAACGGAAAGTTTGTATTGGGTCCCATTTTCAAACGGTGATAAATATCTCCACGATTTAAAAACATGTGACTTGAGGATCTACTTTGCTACATTTTGATAAATAGATTGGATGAGCTCTTTTATTTATATTTGCACAAGCTTGCTGAACAGTTTGTTTCGGAGGCTTCAAAAAGTTAACGGAAAAACGGCTCTTTGAAGTCAAGACTTTATAAAAATTTTAAAAGCTTGCAAATCGACTAATTCTTGTTACCCATTTCAAGTTAAGATAACAACTGTTATGAATCAAGAAGAAGTGAAGAAATAACCAAGAATTATGAACCAAAGCTACACCCACAAAGTTTGTTAACAATATTGTTAACGGAAAATGAAGCCTCGAAACGACAAATATCGAAGTCCGGTTCTCAAAAATACAGGGCTGTTCACAATTAAATCTAATGTGGCAGTGTTTACTGAACATATTTTTTTTTTCTTTATACCTCAGTGAGGTTGGCGAAACGCCTTTATTTTATTTAGTTTATATATCAAGCTCAAAAACTTGCTATTCCACAATATTGTGGCTCAAAAGCCACGACATGTAAATTAACATAATCAAAACCACACCACTCTTCGCCATACATACATTCTCCCAGCCACATTTCCCTAACATAATATGAAATTTAAAAAAGAAGGAAATTTAATTTATAGGCAGAGGCGGGGCTCGAACCCACGCTGCATTGCGCCGCTATCACGTATACCATATGACCATGCAGCGCCTTAGACCGCTCGACCACGAAGGACTTGATAGTGTCATCATGAAAATTTAAACATATAATATTAATAAATCCCAACTTCATTACTACATCATATTTTGGAATTTTATCTGCTTAAAACATTAATGTGTATTATAATAAAGCTACCATTATTTATATTGTTGAAGTCTCAAGCGCATAGAGACAATTAATACGAGGGCTATATATACATACACAATACATAAAATCGATTTTGATATCGGCCACGTGCTCTGCTGTGCATGTGGTTTCCCATAAATGGCGGAAGTTGTATTACGAAGTGCATCCGAACTCCATTTTGAAGCAAATGTTTTTGACAAGGCATTGGATTGTTCCAGTTTGCATCCTAAATCCACATTAGACCCTAATTTTATTTACGAAATCAAAAGATTAGATTATCATAACAACAAAACGGTAATCTTTTGTCGGGTCTAATGTGAAAATTACATGAAATAATAACAGTTTTTACAGAAATAATTTTCAATTAATTCCAAAAAAAAAATGGCGTATATAAGATTGAAATAAATTCTCTACCTTCTATACTAGATCAATTGTGACGCAAGTTGTTATCAAAAATTTTTGTGACAGATGTACAGTTAATATTCATATATTCCATTACCTATCTGATGGTACAGTTTTTACGCAGAAAATATTTATTTGAAAAACCTGCCACTCGGCTTTTTCCGGAAAGGTCACAGGGTCGTCGTGACCTGTGCAATAATTACAATTAAAATTTTTCTTATTCTAACAGCAAGCGTTTCTAAAATGCATTATGGCGAAATGTGGTGTAAATCAAAACATTATGTATAACTTATTACAGTATATTCAAATGAACCTTAAGTTCATCCCAGACATTTTGATTTTCTTTTATAATTGTTGGCACATTTTCTGCATTTGTTGTTATTTCATTCAATCTTTCTACTTCATTAATAAAGAGCATTGGTATAGGAGTAAATATATTGGTTTCACTATATCTTATTTTGGCCTTGTAAACTGAAAACGATGCTCTAATTAAGAGCAGGTTTACAAAATCAAAATGTGAGTCTTTCTTGTTCCAACCATAAATAATATGTTCTAGAGACACGTTCAAATGTGTGTGTGTTGTAATTAACACGCATTCTTTAAAGAAAATCCAAAATGATGTATTTTTTCCTGCATGATATGAAAAAGTGTTCATAGTCCTCACGACAATTGCAGAAACAGCATTCGTCCGAATTACTAATCTTCCATTTCAATAGGTTTTTCTTACACGGTATTAGGTTATATAAAAGGTTATATTGAAAGTGTCCAAATTTGTTTCGAATTCTATTTTTATTTTAAAAGTGAAGATTTGTCTCCAAGATGATTTACTTGTATTACAATTAGTCCTGGCCCTGTCCTACAGACCCGTATACAATTTTTCAGGAAGAAAGTTTGAATGTTGATTCGAGTAGGGTATGCATAGGTCTTTCAAATTCTACTAGGTGGAAAATTCCAAACCCGGGCAAACTCTGTATATGGCCGTTTTTCAAAATGGCCGCCAAAATGTACTTATGAACCAGGTATAATGACAATAACTCTGAAACTATTTGACCTAGAGGAGTGATTGAGGTGTCTATCCCCACTAAATCAAGGCTGTCTGGTTGAATGAAGGGGGTTTCATGGTTGTCCGAGGTCTAGGACACCTGAAATCCAAGATGGCCGCCCGTAGCAACCATAATCATCATATTCGCCAGATGAAATGACAATAATTCGGAATCTGCTTGACCTACAAGGGTCATTAAGGTGTCTATCCCCACAGTAAATCAAGGCTGTCTGATTGAATGAAGGGGTTTCATGGTTGTCCGAGGTCTAGGACACCTGATATTCAAGATGGCCGCCCATAGCAACCAGATAATCATCATATTAGCCAGATGAAATGACAATAATTCGGAATCTGCTTGACCTGCAAGGGCCATTTAGGTCTCTATCCCTATGAAATCAAGACTGTCTAATTGAATGAAGAGGGTGTCATGGTTGTCTGATGTCTAGGACCCCCGGGTCTAAGACAACCACAATCTAAGATGGCCGCCCATAGCAACCATATAAATATTCACATTAACCAGGTGAGATGACAATATCTCAATAATTATTTGATCCAGAAGAGCAATTAAGGCGTGTAACTTCGCTAAATCAAGGCTGTTTGATTAAATGATGTGATATCATGGTTGTCTGTACATTTTGGCGGCCATTTTGAAAAACGGCCATATACAGAGTTTGCCCGGGTTTGGAATTTTCCACCTAGTAGAATTTGAAAGACCTATGCATACCCTACTCGAATCAACATTCAAACTTTCTTCCTGAAAAATTGTATACGAGTCTGTAGGACAGGGCCAGCACTAAATTGAAGTGATCTTGCCAATATTTAACGCAAATTGGGTCGCATTCTGATGGCATTAAAAGTTTATATATTTGTTTTGTGGATAGCTTTGAAATGTGTAGTTTGGTTTTCCCAACTTGAAATAATCGATCATTGCCCTTTGTTTTGTTGAAATCTACATGATTATTTAAAATTAACGTTTTCCATTCTTTTGGTATTGTTGTCAGTAATGTATGCAAGTTAAAAACATCATTTGGACACCGAACTATTTGTCTTAGCTCAAAAAGAGTTATAAAACGATTATTGATTACAATATCACTTAAGTACATTATACCAGCATCTTTCCACTTCTTAAACATAAGCAACTTATTTCTAAATTTTATGTCATTATTGTACCAGATTATTTGATCATGAAGTACTCTTGCTTCGTGTAAAGAGGCATCAGCATTCTTTTTTTTTAACATAAACCAAGATTTTAGTACCTCTGTGTAGAACTTGGGAATTTTTTCTTTTGTTACTTCCGATACATTAGAGGACTTACATTCCAAATTAAGTACAAAATCTAGGCCTCCTATTTGATTAAACCAAAATTTTGCTATTTTATCCAAATACCATGATCATTTTCGCAAAGTAATCTTGAAATCCATTTAATTTTTAGAGCTCTTATTTGGCTTTGCAGGTCTATCATTTTCAAGCCACCATATTCCATGTAGCCCGTTATCGTTGTTCTTTTGACTTTTTCCCTCTTTGAACCCCAAATAAATTGAAAGAGCATTTTATTAAAACGTTTTTGCCTAAACCAAAAGCCAAAATATAACTTATTTAAAACGTTTTAAAAACGTTTTTGTGTTTGCTGGGGGTCTATATATGTTGTTTCATGTATATAAAGTATTATTGGAATTTTGGAACGTGGAACATTGGAACATGTTTAAAAGTAATGGTCTATATATGTTGTATCATGTGCATAAAGATCTATTGGACTTTTGGAACGTGGAACATTGGAACAGGTTTGAGAGTAATGGTCTATTATGTTGTTTCATTATATAAAGTAATATTGAAATTTTGGAACGTGGAACATTGGAACAAGTTTGAGAGTAATGGTCTATATGTGTTGTTTCATGTATATAAAGGAATATTGAAATTTTGGAACGTGGAACATTGGAACAAGTTTGAGAATAATGGTCTATATGTGTTGTTTCATGTATATAAAGGAATATTGAAATTTTGGAACGTGGAACATTGGAACAAGTTTGAGAGTAATGGTCTATATATGTTGTATCATGTGTATAAAGATCTATTGAAATTTTGGAACGTGGAACATTGGAACAGGTTTGAGAGTAATGGTCTATATATGTTGTTTCATATATATAAAGTAATATTGACATTTTGGAACGTGGAACATTGGAACAAGTTTGAGAGTAATGGTCTATATGTGTTGTTTCATGTATATAAAGGAATATTGAAATTTTGGAACGTGGAACATTGGAACAAGTTTGAGATAATGGTCTATATGTTGTTTCATGTATATAAAGTAATATTGAAATTTTGGAACGTGGAACATTGGAACAAGTTTAAAAGTAATGGTCTATATATGTTGTATCATGTGTATAAAAATCAATTGGACTTTTGGAACGTGGAACATTGGAACAAGTTTGAGAGTAATGGTCTATATATGTTGTTTCATATATATATATATATATATATGTATAAAGTAATATTGAAATTTTGGAACGTGGAACATTGGAACAAGTTTGAGAGTAATGGTATATATGTTGTATCATGTGTGTAAAGATCTCTTGAACTTTTGGAACGTGGAACGTTGGAACAAGTTTGAGAGTAATGGTCTATATATGTTGTTTCATGTATGTAAAGTATTGTTGGAATTTTGGAACGTGGAACATTGGAACAAGTTTAAAAGTAATGGTCTATATATATTGTTTCATGTATATAAAGTATTATTTGAATTTTGGAACGTGGAACATTGGAACAAGTTTGAGAGTAATGGTCTATATATGTTGTTTCATATGCATGAAGTAATATTGAAATTTTGGAACGTGGAACATTGGAACAAGTTTGAGAGTAATGGTATATATGTTGTATCATGTGTGTAAAGATCTTTTGAACTTTTGGAACGTGGAACGTTGGAACAAGTTTGAGAGTAATGGTCTATATATGTTGTTTCATGTTTATAAAGTAATATTGACATTTTGGAACGTGGAACATTGGAACAAGTTTAAAAGTAATGGTCTATATATGTTGTATCATGTGTATAAAGTAATATTGACATTTTGGAACCTGGAACATTGGAACAGGTTTACAAGTAATGGTCTATATATGTTGTTTCATATATATAAAGTAATATTGAAATTTTGGAACGTGGAACATTGGAACAAGTTTGAGAGTAATGGTCTATATGTGTTGTTTCATGTATATAAAGTAATATTGAAATTTTGGAACCTGGAACATTGGAACAGGTTTAAAAGTAATGGTCTATGTATGTTGTATCATGTGTATAAAGATATATTGGACTTTAGGAACGTGGAACATTGGAACAGGTTTGAGAGTAATGGTCTATATATGTTGTTTCATGTATATAAAGTATTATTGGAATTTTGGAACGTGGAACATTGGAACAAGTTTAAAAGTAATGGTCTATATATGTTGTATCATGTGTATAAAGATCTATTGGACTTTTGGAACGTGGAACTTTGGAACAGGTTTGAGAGTAATGGTATATATGTTGTATCATGTGTATAAAGATCTCTTGAACTTTTGGAACGTGGAACGTTAGAACAAGTTTGAGAGTAATGGTCTATATATGTTGTTTCAAGTGCATAAAGTATTATTGGAATTTTGGAATGTGGAACATTGGAACAAGTTCACAAGTAATGGTCTATATATGTTGTATCATGTGTGTAAAGATCTATTGGACTTTTGGAACGTGGAACATTGGAACAAGTTTGAGAGTAATGGTCTATATTATGTTGTTTCTTATATAAAGTAATATTGAAATTTTGGAACGTGGAACATTGGAACAAGTTTAAAAGTAATGGTCTATATATGTTGTATCATGTGTATAAAGTATTATTTGAATTTTGGAACGTGGAACATTGGAACAAGTTTGAGAGTAATGGTCTATATATGTTGTTTCATGTATATAAAGTAATATTGAAATTTTGGAACGTGGAACATTGGAACAAGTTTGAGAGTAATGGTATATATGTTGTATCATGTGTGTAAAGATCTCTTGAACTTTTGGAACGTGGAACGTTGGAACAAGTTTGAGAGTAATGGTCTATATATGTTGTTTCATATGTATAAAGTAATATTGAAATTTTGGAACGTGGAACATTGGAACAAGTTTGAGAGTAATGGTATATGTGTTGTATCATGTGTATTAAGATCTATTGGACTTTTGGAACCTGGAACATTGGAACAAGTTTAAAAGCAATGGTCTATGTATGTTATATCATGTGTATAAAGTAATATTGAAATTTTGGAACCTGGAACATTGGAACAGGTTTAAAAGTAATGGTCTATGTATGTTATATCATGTGTATAAAGTAATATTGAAATTTTGGAACCTGGAACATTGGAACAGGTTTAAAAGTAATGGTCTATGTATGTTATATCATGTGTATAAAAGTAATATTGAAATTTTGGAACGTGGAACATTGGAACAGGTTTGAGAGTAATGGTCTATATATGTTGTTTCATATATATAAAGTAATATTGAAATTTTGGAACGTGGAACATTGGAACAAGTTTAAAAGTAATGGTCTATATATGTTGTATCATGTGTATAAAGTATTATTTGAATTTTGGAACGTGGAACATTGGAACAAGTTTAAAAGTAATGGTCTATATATGTTGTATCATGTGTATAAAGATCTATTGGACTTTTGGAACGTGGAACTTTGGAACAGGTTTGAGAGTAATGGTATATATGTTGTATCATGTGTATAAAGATCTCTTGAACTTTTGGAACGTGGAACGTTGGAACAAGTTTGAGAGTAATGGTCTATATATGTTGTTTCATGTATATAAAGTATTATTGGAATTTTGGAACGTGGAACATTGGAACAAGTTTAAAAGTAATGGACTATATATGTTGTATCATGTGTGTAAAGTATTATTTGAATTTTGGAACGTGGAACATTGGAACAAGTTTGAGAGTAATGGTCTATATATGTTGTTTCATATGTATAAAGTAATATTGAAATTTTGGAACGTGGAACATTGGAACAAGTTTGAGAGTAATGGTATATGTGTTGTATCATGTGTATTAAGATCTATTGGACTTTTGGAACCTGGAACATTGGAACAAGTTTAAAAGCAATGGTCTATGTATGTTATATCATGTGTATAAAGTAATATTGAAATTTTGGAACCTGGAACATTGGAACAGGTTTAAAAGTAATGGTCTATGTATGTTATATCATGTGTATAAAGTAATATTGAAATTTTGGAACCTGGAACATTGGAACAGGTTTAAAAGTAATGGTCTATGTATGTTATATCATGTGTATAAAGTAATATTGAAATTTTGGAACGTGGAACATTGGAACAGGTTTGAGAGTAATGGTCTATATATGTTGTTTCATATATATAAAGTAATATTGAAATTTTGGAACGTGGAACATTGGAACAAGTTTAAAAGTAATGGTCTATATATGTTGTATCATGTGTATAAAGTATTATTTGAATTTTGGAACGTGGAACATTGGAACAAGTTTAAAAGTAATGGTCTATATATGTTGTATCATGTGTATAAAGATCTATTGGACTTTTGGAACGTGGAACTTTGGAACAGGTTTGAGAGTAATGGTATATATGTTGTATCATGTGTATAAAGATCTCTTGAACTTTTGGAACGTGGAACGTTGGAACAAGTTTGAGAGTAATGGTCTATATATGTTGTTTCATGTATATAAAGTATTATTGGAATTTTGGAACGTGGAACATTGGAACAAGTTTAAAAGTAATGGACTATATATGTTGTATCATGTGTGTAAAGTATTATTTGAATTTTGGAACGTGGAACATTGGAACAAGTTTGAGAGTAATGGTCTATATATGTTGTTTCATATGTATAAAGTAATATTGAAATTTTGGAACGTGGAACATTGGAACAAGTTTGAGAGTAATGGTATATATGTTGTATCATGTGTGTAAAGATCTCTTGAACTTTTGGAACGTGGAACGTTGGAACAAGTTTGAGAGTAATGGTCTATATACAGACTTGACATTTAATATGGAATATTTTTGGCAAAATTCCAAGACTGGTCTGGAAAGGGTGTGCATAAACCGCACGGAGTAAATATTAATTGCGGTGTGTCGGGAGATGGTGTAAAGTAATTGTTTGTCAGAAATTATTCTTTCCATTAGTTAACATAATGGCGCTCATAATGTACTGAATTAGCCTAAAATGGCGGATTTATGGATACTGAATTTGATTTTTGTGGGGGTAAAATATCTGAATTTGAGGAACATTATTCTGATATTATCAAATTGATTGAGGTTTGAGGTGATATTTACTAAACCTAAATACAATAAGTGTCCGTCAGACCTGAAATGCACTTGTAATCTACCAGTTTTGAAAGTGGGAGGAGCTTTTAAAAATATGGCTCTGAAAAGTGTTACGCACTAAGAAATTTTGAATGGCCACCTGGGGCCAAATGTTATAAACTTACTGTACACAAAGAAACAGCGTGAGTTGATTGGACAACCAAGAATCCGCGCAGTTACTTTGTACTGTAAGTTTATAATATTTGACCTCAGGAGGGCCATTCAAACTTTCTGAGTACGTTAAACTTTTATGAGCCATATTTTAAGCTCCTCCCTTGTTCAAAAAATTGGTACATTGTAAGCGTATTTCAGCTGTGATGAATGCCAATTGCTGACGAAGTTTACGAAATACCGCTTCAAACCCCTATAAATTTGATTATAACAGAACAATGTTGCATAAGGTCCGAAATTGTGTCCCCTACAAAGCTCAATTTCAGCCTCCCTAAATCCGCCATTTTAGGCAAATTCGCTACATCATGAGCACCATAATGTAAACTCATGGAAAGCACATTTCTTATCAAACAATTATTTTACACCGTCTCCCGACACATCCCAATTAAATTTAGCCCATACGGTTTATGCAGACCCCTTCCAGTCCAGTCTTGGAATTTTGCGAAAAAATATTCCATATTAAATGTCAAGTCTGTATGTTGTTTCATGTATATAAAGTATTATTTGAATTTTGGAACGTGGAACATTGGAACAAGTTTAAAAGTAATGGTCTATATATGTTGTTTCATGTATATAAAGTATTATTTGAATTTTGGAACGTGGAACATTGGAACAAGTTTCAAAAGTAATGGTCTATATATGTTGTTTCATATGTATAAAGTAATATTGAAATTTTGGAACGTGGAACATTGGAACAAGTTTGAGAGTAATGGTATATATGTTGTATCATGTGTGTAAAGATCTCTTGAACTTTTGGAACGTGGAACGTTGGAACAAGTTTGAGAGTAATGGTCTATATATGTTGTTTCATATGTATAAAGTAATATTGAAATTTTGGAACGTGGAACATTGGAACAAGTTTGAGAGTAATGGTATATATGTTGTATCATGTGTATTAAGATCTATTGGACTTTTGGAACCTGGAACATTGGAACAAGTTTAAAAGCAATGGTCTATGTATGTTATATCATGTGTATAAAGTAATATTGAAATTTTGGAACCTGGAACATTGGAACAGGTTTAAAAGTAATGGTCTATGTATGTTATATCATGTGTATAAAGTAATATTGAAATTTTGGAACCTGGAACATTGGAACAGGTTTAAAAGTAATGGTCTATGTATGTTATATCATGTGTATAAAGTAATATTGAAATTTTGGAACGTGGAACATTGGAACAAGTTTGAGAGTAATGGTCTATATTATGTTGTTTCTTATATATAAAGTAATATTGAAATTTTGGAACGTGGAACATTGGAACAAGTTTAAAAGTAATGGTCTATATATGTTGTATAATGTGTATAAAGTATTATTTGAATTTTGGAACGTGGAACATTGGAACAAGTTTGAGAGTAATGGTATATATGTTGTATCATGTGTGTAAAGATCTCTTGAACTTTTGGAACGTGGAACTTTGGAACAAGTTTAAAAGTAATGGTCTATATATGTTGTATCATGTGTATAAAGTATTATTTGAATTTTGGAACGTGGAACATTGGAACAAGTTTGAGAGTAATGTCTATATATGTTGTTTCATGTATATAAAGTAATATTGAAATTTTGGAACGTGGAACATTGGAACAAGTTTGAGAGTAATGGTATATATGTTGTATCATGTGTGTAAAGATCTCTTGAACTTTTGGAACGTGGAACGTTGGAACAAGTTTGAGAGTAATGGTCTATATATGTTGTTTCATGTATATAAAGTATTATTGGAATTTTGGAACGTGGAACATTAGAACAAGTTTAAAAGTAATGGACTATATATGTTGTATCATGTGTGTAAAGTATTATTTGAATTTTGGAACGTGGAACATTGGAACAAGTTTGAGAGTAATGGTCTATATATGTTGTTTCATATGTATAAAGTAATATTGAAATTTTGGAACGTGGAACATTAGAACAAGTTTGAGAGTAATGGTATATATGTTGTATCATGTGTGTAAAGATCTCTTGAACTTTTGGAACGTGGAACGTTGGAACAAGTTTGAGAGTAATGGTCTATATATGTTTTTTCATGTATATAAAGTATTATTTGAATTTTGGAACGTGGAACATTGGAACAAGTTTAAAAGTAATGGTCTATATATGTTGTATCATGTGTATAAAGTATTATTTGAATTTTGGAACGTGGAACATTGGAACATGTTTAAAAGTAATGGTCTATATATGTTGTATCATGTGTATAAAGATCTATTGGACTTTTGGAATGTGGAACTTTGGAACAGGTTTGAGAGTAATGGTATATATGTTGTATCATGTGTATAATGATCTCTTGAACTTTTGGAACGTGGAACGTTGGAACAAGTTTGAGAGTAATGGTCTATGTTGTTTCATGTATATAAAGTATTATTGGAATTTTGGAACGTGGAACATTGGAACAAGTTTAAAAGTAATGGACTATATATGTTGTATCATGTGTGTAAAGTATTATTTGAATTTTGGAACGTGGAACATTGGAACAAGTTTGAGAGTAATGGTCTATGTTGTTTCATATGTATAAAGTAATATTGAAATTTTGGAACGTGGAACATTGGAACAAGTTTGAGAGTAATGGTCTATATGTTGTATCATGTGTGTAAAGATCTCTTGAACTTTTGGAACGTGGAACGTTGGAACAAGTTTGAGAGTAATGGTCTATATATGTAGTTTCATGTATATAAAGTATTATTGGAATTTTGGAACGTGGAACATTGGAACAAGTTTAAAAGTAATGGTCTATATATGTTGTTTCATGTATATAAAGTATTATTTGAATTTTGGAACGTGGAACATTGGAACGAGTTTGAGAGTAATGGTCTATATATGTTGTTTCATATGTATAAAGTAATATTGAAATTTTGGAACGTGGAACATTGGAACAAGTTTGAGAGTAATGGTATATATGTTGTATCATGTGTGTAAAGATCTCTTGAACTTTTGGAACGTGGAACGTTGGAACAAGTTTGAGAGTAATGGTCTATATATGTTGTTTCATATGTATAAAGTAATATTGAAATTTTGGAACGTGGAACATTGGAACAAGTTTGAGAGTAATGGTATATATGTTGTATCATGTATTTTAAGATCTATTGGACTTTTGGAACCTGGAACATTGGAACAAGTTTAAAAGCAATGGTCTATGTATGTTATATCATGTGTATAAAGTAATATTGAAATTTTGGAACCTGGAACATTGGAACAGGTTTAAAAGTAATGGTCTATGTATGTTATATCATGTGTATAAAGTAATATTGAAATTTTGGAACCTGGAACATTGGAACAGGTTTAAAAGTAATAGTCTATGTATGTTATATCATGTGTATAAAGTAATATTGAAATTTTGGAACGTGGAACATTGGAACAGGTTTGAGAGTAATGGTCTATATATGTTGTTTCATATATATAAAGTAATATTGAAATTTTGGAACGTGGAACATTGGAACAAGTTTGAGAGTAATGGTCTATATTATGTTGTTTCTTATATATAAAGTAATATTGAAATTTTGGAACGTGGAACATTGGAACAAGTTTAAAAGTAATGGTCTATATATGTTGTATAATGTGTATAAAGTATTATTTGAATTTTGGAACGTGGAACATTGGAACAAGTTTGAGAGTAATGGTATATATGTTGTATCATGTGTGTAAAGATCTCTTGAACTTTTGGAACGTGGAACATTGGAACAAGTTTAAAAGTAATGGTCTATATATGTTGTATCATGTGTATAAAGTATTATTTGAATTTTGGAACGTGGAACATTGGAACAAGTTTAAAAGTAATGGTCTATATAATGTTGTATCATGTGTATAAAGATCTATTGGACTTTTGGAACGTGGAACTTTGGAACAAGTTTGAGAGTAATGGTATATATGGTGTATCGTGTGTATAAAGATCTCTTGAACTTTTGGAACGTGGAACGTTGGAACAAGTTTGAGAGTAATGGTCTATATATGTTGTTTCATGTATATAAAGTATTATTGGAATTTTGGAACGTGGAACATTGGAACAAGTTTACAAGTAATGGTCTATATATATGTTGTATCATGTGTGTAAAGATCTATTGGACTTTTGGAACGTGGAACATTGGAACAAGTTTGATAGTAATGGTCTATATGTGTTGTTTCATGTGTATAAAGTATTATTGGAATTTTGGAACGTGGAACATTGGAACAAGTTTACAAGTAATGGTCTATATATGTTGTATCATGTGTGTAAAGATCTATTGGACTTTTGGAACGTGGAACATTGGAACAAGTTTGAGATTAATGGTCTATATTATGTTGTTTCTTATATATAAAGTAATATTGAAATTTTGGAACGTGGAACATTGGAACATGTTTAAAAGTAATTGTCTATATATATTGTATCATGTGTATAAAGTATTATTTGAATTTTGGAACTTGGAACATTGGAACAAGTTTGAGAGTAATGGTCTATATATGTTGTTTCAAGTGCATAAAGTATTATTGGAATTTTGGAACGTGGAACATTGGAACAAGTTTACAAGTAATGGTCTATATATTTGTATCATGTGTGTAAAGATCTATTGGACTTTTGGAACGTGGAACATTGGAACAAGTTTGAGAGTATTGGTCTATATTATGTTGTTTCTTATATATAAAGTAATATTGAAATTTTGGAACGTGGAACATTGGAACAAGTTTAAAAGTAATGGTCTATATATGTTGTATAATGTGTATAAAGTATTATTTGAATTTTGGAACGTGGAACATTGGAACAAGTTTGAGAGTAATGGTATATAGGTTGTATCATGTGTGTAAAGATCTCTTGAAATTTTGGAACGTGGAACATTGGAACAAGTTTAAAAGTAATGGTCTATATATGTTGTATCATGTGTATAAAGTATTATTTGAATTTTGGAACGTGGAACATTGGAACAAGTTTAAAAGTAATGGTCTATATATGTTGTATCATGTGTATAAAGATCTATTGGACTTTTGGAACGTGGAACTTTGGAACAGGTTTGAGAGTAATGGTATATATGTTGTATCATGTGTATAAAGATCTCTTGAACTTTTGGAACGTGGAACGTTGGAACAAGTTTGAGAGTAATATGGTCTATGTTGTTTCATGTATATAAAGTATTATTGGAATTTTGGAACGTGGAACATTGGAACAAGTTTAAAAGTAATGGACTATATATGTTGTATCATGTGTGTAAAGTATTATTTGAATTTTGGAACGTGGAACATTGGAACAAGTTTGAGAGTAATGGTCTATATATGTTGTTTCATATGTATAAAGTAATATTGAAATTTTGGAACGTGGAACATTGGAACAAGTTTGAGAGTAATGGTATATATGTTGTATCATGTGTATAAAGATCTCTTGAACTTTTGGAACGTGGAACGTTGGAACAAGTTTGAGAGTAATGGTCTATATATGTTGTTTCATGTATATAAAGTATTATTGGAATTTTGGAACGTGGAACATTGGAACAAGTTTAAAAGTAATGGACTATATATGTTGTATCATGTGTGTAAAGTATTATTTGAATTTTGGAACGTGGAACATTGGAACAAGTTTGAGAGTAATGGTCTATGTTGTTTCATATGTATAAAGTAATATTGAAATTTTGGAACGTGGAACATTGGAACAAGTTTGAGAGTAATGGTATATATGTTGTATCATGTGTGTAAAGATCTCTTGAACTTTTGGAACGTGGAACGTTGGAACAAGTTTGAGAGTAATGGTCTATATATGTTGTTTCATGTATATAAAGTATTATTGGAATTTTGGAACGTGGAACATTGGAACAAGTTTAAAAGTAATGGTCTATATATGTTGTTTCATGTATATAAAGTATTATTTGAATTTTGGAACGTGGAACATTGGAACAAGTTTGAGAGTAATGGTCTATACATGTTGTTTCATATGTATAAAGTAATATTGAAATTTTGGAACGTGGAACATTGGAACAAGTTTGAGAGTAATGGTATATATGTTGTATCATGTGTGTAAAGATCTCTTGAACTTTTGGAACGTGGAACGTTGGAACAAGTTTGAGAGTAATGGTCTATATATGTTGTTTCATATGTATAAAGTAATATTGAAATTTTGGAACGTGGAACATTGGAACAAGTTTGAGAGTAATGGTATATATGTTGTATCATGTGTATTAAGATCTATTGGACTTTTGGAACCTGGAACATTGGAACAAGTTTAAAAGCAATGGTCTATGTATGTTATATCATGTGTATAAAGTAATATTGAAATTTTGGAACCTGGAACATTGGAACAGGTTTAAAAGTAATAATCTATGTATGTTATATCATGTGTATAAAGTAATATTGAAATTTTGGAACCTGGAACATTGGAACAGGTTTAAAAGTAATGGTCTATGTATGTTATATCATGTGTATAAAGTAATATTGAAATTTTGGAACGTGGAACATTGGAACAGGTTTGAGAGTAATGGTCTATATATGTTGTTTCATATATATAAAGTAATATTGAAATTTTGGAACGTGGAACATTGGAACAAGTTTGAGAGTAATGGTCTATATTATGTTGTTTCTTATATATAAAGTAATATTGAAATTTTGGAACGTGGAACATTGGAACAAGTTTAAAAGTAATGGTCTATATATGTTGTATAATGTGTATAAAGTATTATTTGAATTTTGGAACGTGGAACATTGGAACAAGTTTGAGAGTAATGGTATATATGTTGTATCATGTGTGTAAAGATCTCTTGAACTTTTGGAACGTGGAACATTGGAACAAGTTTAAAAGTAATGGTCTATATATGTTGTATCATGTGTATAAAGTATTATTTGAATTTTGGAACGTGGAACATTGGAACAAGTTTAAAAGTAATGGTCTATATATGTTGTATCATGTGTATAAAGATCTATTGGACTTTTGGAACGTGGAACTTTGGAACAAGTTTGAGAGTAATGGTATATATGTTGTATCGTGTGTATAAAGATCTCTTGAACTTTTGGAACGTGGAACGTTGGAACAAGTTTGAGAGTAATGGTCTATATATGTTGTTTCATGTATATAAAGTATTATTGGAATTTTGGAACGTGGAACATTGGAACAAGTTTACAAGTAATGGTCTATATATATGTTGTATCATGTGTGTAAAGATCTATTGGACTTTTGGAACGTGGAACATTGGAACAAGTTTGAGAGTAATGGTCTATATGTGTTGTTTCATATATATAAAGTATTATTGGAATTTTGGAACGTGGAACATTGGAACAAGTTTACAAGTAATGGTCTATATATATTGTATCATGTGTGTAAAGATCTATTGGACTTTTGGAACGTGGAACATTGGAACAAGTTTGAGATTAATGGTCTATATTATGTTGTTTCTTATATATAAAGTAATATTGAAATTTTGGAATGTGGAACTTTGGAACAGGTTTGAGAGTAATGGTATATATGTTGTATCATGTGTATAATGATCTCTTGAACTTTTGGAACGTGGAACGTTGGAACAAGTTTGAGAGTAATGGTCTATGTTGTTTCATGTATATAAAGTATTATTGGAATTTTGGAACGTGGAACATTGGAACAAGTTTAAAAGTAATGGACTATATATGTTGTATCATGTGTGTAAAGTATTATTTGAATTTTGGAACGTGGAACATTGGAACAAGTTTGAGAGTAATGGTCTATGTTGTTTCATATGTATAAAGTAATATTGAAATTTTGGAACGTGGAACATTGGAACAAGTTTGAGAGTAATGGTATATATGTTGTATCATGTGTATAAAGATCTCTTGAACTTTTGGAACGTGGAACGTTGGAACAAGTTTGAGAGTAATGGTCTATATATGTTGTTTCATGTATATAAAGTATTATTGGAATTTTGGAACGTGGAACATTGGAACAAGTTTAAAAGTAATGGTCTATATATGTTGTTTCATGTATATAAAGTATTATTTGAATTTTGGAACGTGGAACATTGGAACGAGTTTGAGAGTAATGGTCTATATATGTTGTTTCATATGTATAAAGTAATATTGAAATTTTGGAACGTGGAACATTGGAACAAGTTTGAGAGTAATGGTATATATGTTGTATCATGTGTGTAAAGATCTCTTGAACTTTTGGAACGTGGAACGTTGGAACAAGTTTGAGAGTAATGGTCTATATATGTTGTTTCATATGTATAAAGTAATATTGAAATTTTGGAACGTGGAACATTGGAACAAGTTTGAGAGTAATGGTATATATGTTGTATCATGTGTATTAAGATCTATTGGACTTTTGGAACCTGGAACATTGGAACAAGTTTAAAAGCAATGGTCTATGTATGTTATATCATGTGTATAAAGTAATATTGAAATTTTGGAACCTGGAACATTGGAACAGGTTTGAAAGTAATAGTCTATGTATGTTATATCATGTGTATAAAGTAATATTGAAATTTTGGAACCTGGAACATTGGAACAGGTTTAAAAGTAATGGTCTATGTATGTTATCTCATATGTATAAAGTAATATTGAAATTTTGGAACGTGGAACATTGGAACAGGTTTGAGAGTAATGGTCTATATATGTTGTTTCATATATATAAAATAATAATGAAATTTTGGTACGTGGAACATTGGAACAAGTTTGAGAGTAATGGTCTATATTATGTTGTTTCTTATATATAAAGTAATATTGAAATTTTGGAACGTGGAACATTGGAACAAGTTTAAAAGTAATGGTCTATATTATGTTGTATAATGTGTATAAAGTATTATTTGAATTTTGGAACGTGGAACATTGGAACAAGTTTGAGAGTAATGGTATATATGTTGTATCATGTGTGTAAAGATCTCTTGAACTTTTGGAACGTGGAACATTGGAACAAGTTTAAAAGTAATGGTCTATATATGTTGTATCATGTGTATAAAGTATTATTTGAATTTTGGAACGTGGAACATTGGAACAAGTTTAAAAGTAATGGTCTATATATGTTGTATCATGTGTATAAAGATCTATTGGACTTTTGGAACGTGGAACTTTGGAACAAGTTTGAGAGTAATGGTATATATGGTGTATCGTGTATAAAGATCTCTTGAACTTTTGGAACGTGGAACGTTGGAACAAGTTTGAGAGTAATGGTCTATATATGTTGTTTCATGTATATAAAGTATTATTGGAATTTTGGAACGTGGAACATTGGAACAAGTTTACAAGTAATGGTCTATATATATGTTGTATCATGTGTGTAAAGATCTATTGGACTTTTGGAACGTGGAACATTGGAACAAGTTTGAGAGTAATGGTCTATATGTGTTGTTTCATGTGTATAAAGTATTATTGGAATTTTGGAACGTGGAACATTGGAACAAGTTTACAAGTAATGGTCTATATATGTTGTATCATGTGTGTAAAGATCTATTGGACTTTTTGGAACGTGGAACATTGGAACAAGTTTGAGATTAATGGTCTATATTATGTTGTTTCTTATATATAAAGTAATATTGAAATTTTGGAACGTGGAACATTGGAACATGTTTAAAAGTAATTGTCTATATATGTTGTATCATGTGTATAAAGTATTATTTGAATTTTGGAACTTGGAACATTGGAACAAGTTTGAGAGTAATGGTCTATATATGTTGTTTCAAGTGCATAAAGTATTATTGGAATTTTGGAACGTGGAACATTGGAACAAGTTTACAAGTAATGGTCTATATATGTTGTATCATGTGTGTAAAGATCTATTGGACTTTTGGAACGTGGAACATTGGAACAAGTTTGAGAGTATTGGTCTATATTATGTTGTTTCTTATATATAAAGTAATATTGAAATTTTGGAACGTGGAACATTGGAACAAGTTTAAAAGTAATGGTCTATATATGTTGTATAATGTGTATAAAGTATTATTTGAATTTTGGAACGTGGAACATTGGAACAAGTTTGAGAGTAATGGTATATAGGTTGTATCATGTGTGTAAAGATCTCTTGAAATTTTGGAACGTGGAACATTGGAACAAGTTTAAAAGTAATGGTCTATATATGTTGTATCATGTGTATAAAGTATTATTTGAATTTTGGAACGTGGAACATTGGAACAAGTTTAAAAGTAATGGTCTATATATGTTGTATCATGTGTATAAAGATCTATTGGACTTTTGGAACGTGGAACTTTGGAACAGGTTTGAGAGTAATGGTATATATGTTGTATCATGTGTATAAAGATCTCTTGAACTTTTGGAACGTGGAACGTTGGAACAAGTTTGAGAGTAATGGTCTATGTTGTTTCATGTATATAAAGTATTATTGGAATTTTGGAACGTGGAACATTGGAACAAGTTTAAAAGTAATGGACTATATATGTTGTATCATGTGTGTAAAGTATTATTTGAATTTTGGAACGTGGAACATTGGAACAAGTTTGAGAGTAATGGTCTATATATGTTGTTTCATATGTATAAAGTAATATTGAAATTTTGGAACGTGGAACATTGGAACAAGTTTGAGAGTAATGGTATATATATTGTATCATGTGTATAAAGATCTCTTGAACTTTTGGAACGTGGAACGTTGGAACAAGTTTGAGAGTAATGGTCTATGTTGCTTCATGTATATAAAGTATTATTGGAATTTTGGAACGTGGAACATTGGAACAAGTTTAAAAGTAATGGACTATATATGTTGTATCATGTGTGTAAAGTATTATTTGAATTTTGGAACGTGGAACATTGGAACAAGTTTGAGAGTAATGGTCTATATATGTTGTTTCATATGTATAAAGTAATATTGAAATTTTGGAACGTGGAACATTGGAACAAGTTTGAGAGTAATGGTATATATGTTGTATCATGTGTATAAAGATCTCTTGAACTTTTGGAACGTGGAACGTTGGAACAAGTTTGAGAGTAATGGTCTATATATGTTGTTTCATGTATATAAAGTATTATTGGAATTTTGGAACGTGGAACATTGGAACAAGTTTAAAAGTAATGGACTATATGTTGAATCATGTGTGTAAAGTATTATTTGAATTTTGGAACGTGGAACATTGGAACAAGTTTGAGAGTAATGGTCTATGTTGTTTCATATGTATAAAGTAATATTGAAATTTTGGAACGTGGAACATTGGAACAAGTTTGAGAGTAATGGTATATATGTTGTATCATGTGTGTAAAGATCTCTTGAACTTTTGGAACGTGGAACGTTGGAACAAGTTTGAGAGTAATGGTCTATATATGTTGTTTCATGTATATAAAGTATTATTGGAATTTTGGAACGTGGAACATTGGAACAAGTTTAAAAGTAATGGTCTATATATGTTGTTTCATGTATATAAAGTATTATTTGAATTTTGGAACGTGGAACATTGGAACAAGTTTGAGAGTAATGGTCTATACATGTTGTTTCATATGTATAAAGTAATATTGAAATTTTGGAACGTGGAACATTGGAACAAGTTTGAGAGTAATGGTATATATGTTGTATCATGTGTGTAAAGATCTCTTGAACTTTTGGAACGTGGAACGTTGGAACAAGTTTGAGAGTAATGGTCTATATATGTTGTTTCATATGTATAAAGTAATATTGAAATTTTGGAACGTGGAACATTGGAACAAGTTTGAGAGTAATGGTATATATGTTGTATCATGTGTTTTAAGATCTATTGGACTTTTGGAACCTGGAACATTGGAACAAGTTTAAAAGCAATGGTCTATGTATGTTATATCATGTGTATAAAGTAATATTGAAATTTTGGAACCTGGAACATTGGAACAGGTTTAAAAGTAATAATCTATGTATGTTATATCATGTGTATAAAGTAATATTGAAATTTTGGAACCTGGAACATTGGAACAGGTTTAAAAGTAATAGTCTATGTATGTTATATCATGTGTATAAAGTAATATTGAAATTTTGGAACGTGGAACATTGGAACAGGTTTGAGAGTAATGGTCTATATATGTTGTTTCATATATATAAAGTAATATTGAAATTTTGGAACGTGGAACATTGGAACAAGTTTGAGAGTAATGGTCTATATTATGTTGTTTCTTATATATAAAGTAATATTGAAATTTTGGAACGTGGAACATTGGAACAAGTTTAAAAGTAATGGTCTATATATGTTGTATAATGTGTATAAAGTATTATTTGAATTTTGGAACGTGGAACATTGGAACAAGTTTGAGAGTAATGGTATATATGTTGTATCATGTGTGTAAAGATCTCTTGAACTTTTGGAACGTGGAACATTGGAACAAGTTTAAAAGTAATGGTCTATATATGTTGTATCATGTGTATAAAGTATTATTTGAATTTTGGACCGTGGAACATTGGAACAAGTTTAAAAGTAATGGTCTATATATGTTGTATCATGTGTATAAAGATCTATTGGACTTTTGGAACGTGGAACGTTGGAACAAGTTTGAGAGTAATGGTCTATGTTGTTTCATGTATATAAAGTATTATTGGAATTTTGGAACGTGGAACATTGGAACAAGTTTAAAAGTAATGGACTATATATGTTGTATCATGTGTGTAAAGTATTATTTGAATTTTGGAACGTGGAACATTGGAACAAGTTTGAGAGTAATGGTCTATATATGTTGTTTCATATGTATAAAGTAATATTGAAATTTTGGAACGTGGAACATTGGAACAAGTTTGAGAGTAATGGTATATATGTTGTATCATGTGTATAAAGATCTCTTGAACTTTTGGAACGTGGAACGTTGGAACAAGTTTGAGAGTAATGGTCTATATATGTTGTTTCATGTATATAAAGTATTATTGGAATTTTGGAACGTGGAACATTGGAACAAGTTTAAAAGTAATGGACTATATATGTTGTATCATGTGTGTAAAGTATTATTTGAATTTTGGAACGTGGAACATTGGAACAAGTTTGAGAGTAATGGTCTATGTTGTTTCATATGTATAAAGTAATATTGAAATTTTGGAACGTGGAACATTGGAACAAGTTTGAGAGTAATGGTATATATGTTGTATCATGTGTGTAAAGATCTCTTGAACTTTTGGAACGTGGAACGTTGGAACAAGTTTGAGAGTAATGGTCTATATATGTTGTTTCATGTATATAAAGTATTATTGGAATTTTGGAACGTGGAACATTGGAACAAGTTTAAAAGTAATGGTCTATATATGTTGTTTCATGTATATAAAGTATTATTTGAATTTTGGAACGTGGAACATTGGAACAAGTTTGAGAGTAATGGTCTATACATGTTGTTTCATATGTATAAAGTAATATTGAAATTTTGGAACGTGGAACATTGGAACAAGTTTGAGAGTAATGGTATATATGTTGTATCATGTGTGTAAAGATCTCTTGAACTTTTGGAACGTGGAACGTTGGAACAAGTTTGAGAGTAATGGTCTATATATGTTGTTTCATATGTATAAAGTAATATTGAAATTTTGGAACGTGGAACATTGGAACAAGTTTGAGAGTAATGGTATATATGTTGTATCATGTGTATTAAGATCTATTGGACTTTTGGAACCTGGAACATTGGAACAAGTTTAAAAGCAATGGTCTATGTATGTTATATCATGTGTATAAAGTAATATTGAAATTTTGGAACCTGGAACATTGGAACAGGTTTAAAAGTAATAATCTATGTATGTTATATCATGTGTATAAAGTAATATTGAAATTTTGGAACCTGGAACATTGGAACAGGTTTAAAAGTAATAGTCTATGTATGTTATATCATGTGTATAAAGTAATATTGAAATTTTGGAACGTGGAACATTGGAACAGGTTTGAGAGTAATGGTCTATATATGTTGTTTCATATATATAAAGTAATATTGAAATTTTGGAACGTGGAACATTGGAACAAGTTTGAGAGTAATGGTCTATATTATGTTGTTTCTTATATATAAAGTAATATTGAAATTTTGGAACGTGGAACATTGGAACAAGTTTAAAAGTAATGGTCTATATATGTTGTATAATGTGTATAAAGTATTATTTGAATTTTGGAACGTGGAACATTGGAACAAGTTTGAGAGTAATGGTATATATGTTGTATCATGTGTGTAAAGATCTCTTGAACTTTTGGAACGTGGAACATTGGAACAAGTTTAAAAGTAATGGTCTATATATGTTGTATCATGTGTATAAAGTATTATTTGAATTTTGGACCGTGGAACATTGGAACAAGTTTAAAAGTAATGGTCTATATATGTTGTATCATGTGTATAAAGATCTACTGGACTTTTGGAACGTGGAACTTTGGAACAAGTTTGAGAGTAATGGTATATATGTTGTATCGTGTGTATAAAGATCTCTTGAACTTTTGGAACGTGGAACGTTGGAACAAGTTTGAGAGTAATGGTCTATATATGTTGTTTCATGTATATAAAGTATTATTGGAATTTTGGAACGTGGAACATTGGAACAAGTTTACAAGTAATGGTCTATATATATGTTGTATCATGTGTGTAAAGATCTATTGGACTTTTGGAACGTGGAACATTGGAACAAGTTTGAGAGTAATGGTCTATATGTGTTGTTTCATATATATAAAGTAATATTGGAATTTTGGAACGTGGAACATTGGAACAAGTTTACAAGTAATGGTCTATATATGTTGTATCATGTGTGTAAAGATCTATTGGACTTTTGGAACGTGGAACATTGGAACAAGTTTGAGATTAATGGTCTATATTATGTTGTTTCTTATATATAAAGTAATATTGAAATTTTGGAATGTGGAACTTTGGAACAGGTTTGAGAGTAATGGTATATATATGTTGTTTCATGTATATAAAGATCTCTTGAACTTTTGGAACGTGGAACGTTGGAACAAGTTTGAGAGTAATGGTCTATGTTGTTTCATGTATATAAAGTATTATTGGAATTTTGGAACGTGGAACATTGGAACAAGTTTAAAAGTAATGGACTATATATGTTGTATCATGTGTGTAAAGTATTATTTGAATTTTGGAACGTGGAACATTGGAACAAGTTTGAGAGTAATGGTCTATGTTGTTTCATATGTATAAAGTAATATTGAAATTTTGGAACGTGGAACATTGGAACAAGTTTGAGAGTAATGGTATATATGTTGTATCATGTGTGTAAAGATCTCTTGAACTTTTGGAACGTGGAACGTTGGAACAAGTTTGAGAGTAATGGTCTATATATGTTGTTTCATGTATATAAAGTATTATTGGAATTTTGGAACGTGGAACATTGGAACAAGTTTAAAAGTAATGGTCTATATATGTTGTTTCATGTATATAAAGTATTATTTGAATTTTGGAACGTGGAACATTGGAACGAGTTTGAGAGTAATGGTCTATATATGTTGTTTCATATGTATAAAGTAATATTGAAATTTTGGAACGTGGAACATTGGAACAAGTTTGAGAGTAATGGTATATATGTTGTATCATGTGTGTAAAGATCTCTTGAACTTTTGGAACGTGGAACGTTGGAACAAGTTTGAGAGTAATGGTCTATATATGTTGTTTCATATGTATAAAGTAATATTGAAATTTTGGAACGTGGAACATTGGAACAAGTTTGAGAGTAATGGTATATATGTTGTATCATGTGTATTAAGATCTATTGGACTTTTGGAACCTGGAACATTGGAACAAGTTTAAAAGCAATGGTCTATGTATGTTATATCATGTGTATAAAGTAATATTGAAATTTTGGAACCTGGAACATTGGAACAGGTTTAAAAGTAATAGTCTATGTATGTTATATCATGTGTATAAAGTAATATTGAAATTTTGGAACCTGGAACATTGGAACAGGTTTAAAAGTAATGGTCTATGTATGTTATATCATGTGTATAAAGTAATATTGAAATTTTGGAACGTGGAACATTGGAACAGGTTTGAGAGTAATGGTCTATATATGTTGTTTCATATATATAAAGTAATATTGAAATTTTGGAACGTGGAACATTGGAACAAGTTTGAGAGTAATGGTCTATATTATGTTGTTTCTTATATATAAAGTAATATTGAAATTTTGGAACGTGGAACATTGGAACAAGTTTAAAAGTAATGGTCTATATATGTTGTATAATGTGTATAAAGTATTATTTGAATTTTGGAACGTGGAACATTGGAACAAGTTTGAGAGTAATGGTATATATGTTGTATCATGTGTGTAAAGATCTCTTGAACTTTTGGAACGTGGAACATTGGAACAAGTTTAAAAGTAATGGTCTATATATGTTGTATCATGTGTATAAAGTATTATTTGAATTTTGGAACGTGGAACATTGGAACAAGTTTAAAAGTAATGGTCTATATATGTTGTATCATGTGTATAAAGATCTATTGGACTTTTGGAACGTGGAACTTTGGAACAAGTTTGAGAGTAATGGTATATATGGTGTATCGTGTGTATAAAGATCTCTTGAACTTTTGGAACGTGGAACGTTGGAACAAGTTTGAGAGTAATGGTCTATATATGTTGTTTCATGTATATAAAGTATTATTGGAATTTTGGAACGTGGAACATTGGAACAAGTTTACAAGTAATGGTCTATATATATGTTGTATCATGTGTGTAAAGATCTATTGGACTTTTGGAACGTGGAACATTGGAACAAGTTTGAGAGTAATGGTCTATATGTGTTGTTTCATGTGTATAAAGTATTATTGGAATTTTGGAACGTGGAACATTGGAACAAGTTTACAAGTAATGGTCTATATATGTTGTATCATGTGTGTAAAGATCTATTGGACTTTTGGAACGTGGAACATTGGAACAAGTTTGAGATTAATGGTCTATATTATGTTGTTTCTTATATATAAAGTAATATTGAAATTTTGGAACGTGGAACATTGGAACATGTTTAAAAGTAATTGTCTATATATGTTGTATCATGTGTATAAAGTATTATTTGAATTTTGGAACTTGGAACATTGGAACAAGTTTGAGAGTAATGGTCTATATATGTTGTTTCAAGTGCATAAAGTATTATTGGAATTTTGGAACGTGGAACATTGGAACAAGTTTACAAGTAATGGTCTATATATGTTGTATCATGTGTAAAGATCTATTGGACTTTTGGAACGTGGAACATTGGAACAAGTTTGAGAGTATTGGTCTATATTATGTTGTTTCTTATATATAAAGTAATATTGAAATTTTGGAACGTGGAACATTGGAACAAGTTTAAAAGTAATGGTCTATATATGTTGTATAATGTGTATAAAGTATTATTTGAATTTTGGAACGTGGAACATTGGAACAAGTTTGAGAGTAATGGTATATAGGTTGTATCATGTGTGTAAAGATCTCTTGAAATTTTGGAACGTGGAACATTGGAACAAGTTTAAAAGTAATGGTCTATATATGTTGTATCATGTGTATAAAGTATTATTTGAATTTTGGAACGTGGAACATTGGAACAAGTTTAAAAGTAATGGTCTATATATGTTGTATCATGTGTATAAAGATCTATTGGACTTTTGGAACGTGGAACTTTGGAACAGGTTTGAGAGTAATGGTATATATGTTGTATCATGTGTATAAAGATCTCTTGAACTTTTGGAACGTGGAACGTTGGAACAAGTTTGAGAGTAATGGTCTATGTTGTTTCATGTATATAAAGTATTATTGGAATTTTGGAACGTGGAACATTGGAACAAGTTTAAAAGTAATGGACTATATATGTTGTATCATGTGTGTAAAGTATTATTTGAATTTTGGAACGTGGAACATTGGAACAAGTTTGAGAGTAATGGTCTATATATGTTGTTTCATATGTATAAAGTAATATTGAAATTTTGGAACGTGGAACATTGGAACAAGTTTGAGAGTAATGGTATATATGTTGTATCATGTGTATAAAGATCTCTTGAACTTTTGGAACGTGGAACGTTGGAACAAGTTTGAGAGTAATGGTCTATATATGTTGTTTCATGTATATAAAGTATTATTGGAATTTTGGAACGTGGAACATTGGAACAAGTTTAAAAGTAATGGACTATATATGTTGTATCATGTGTGTAAAGTATTATTTGAATTTTGGAACGTGGAACATTGGAACAAGTTTGAGAGTAATGGTCTATGTTGTTTCATATGTATAAAGTAATATTGAAATTTTGGAACGTGGAACATTGGAACAAGTTTGAGAGTAATGGTATATATGTTGTATCATGTGTGTAAAGATCTCTTGAACTTTTGGAACGTGGAACGTTGGAACAAGTTTGAGAGTAATGGTCTATATATGTTGTTTCATGTATATAAAGTATTATTGGAATTTTGGAACGTGGAACATTGGAACAAGTTTAAAAGTAATGGTCTATATATGTTGTTTCATGTATATAAAGTATTATTTGAATTTTGGAACGTGGAACATTGGAACAAGTTTGAGAGTAATGGTCTATACATGTTGTTTCATATGTATAAAGTAATATTGAAATTTTGGAACGTGGAACATTGGAACAAGTTTGAGAGTAATGGTATATATGTTGTATCATGTGTGTAAAGATCTCTTGAACTTTTGGAACGTGGAACGTTGGAACAAGTTTGAGAGTAATGGTCTATATATGTTGTTTCATATGTATAAAGTAATATTGAAATTTTGGAACGTGGAACATTGGAACAAGTTTGAGAGTAATGGTATATATGTTGTATCATGTGTATTAAGATCTATTGGACTTTTGGAACCTGGAACATTGGAACAAGTTTAAAAGCAATGGTCTATGTATGTTATATCATGTGTATAAAGTAATTTTGAAATTTTGGAACCTGGAACATTGGAACAGGTTTAAAAGTAATAATCTATGTATGTTATATCATGTGTATAAAGTAATATTGAAATTTTGGAACCTGGAACATTGGAACAGGTTTAAAAGTAATGGTCTATGTATGTTATATCATGTGTATAAAGTAATATTGAAATTTTGGAACGTGGAACATTGGAACAGGTTTGAGAGTAATGGTCTATATATGTTGTTTCATATATATAAAGTAATATTGAAATTTTGGAACGTGGAACATTGGAACAAGTTTGAGAGTAATGGTCTATATTATGTTGTTTCTTATATATAAAGTAATATTGAAATTTTGGAACGTGGAACATTGGAACAAGTTTAAAAGTAATGGTCTATATATGTTGTATAATGTGTATAAAGTATTATTTGAATTTTGGAACGTGGAACATTGGAACAAGTTTGAGAGTAATGGTATATATGTTGTATCATGTGTGTAAAGATCTCTTGAACTTTTGGAACGTGGAACATTGGAACAAGTTTAAAAGTAATGGTCTATATATGTTGTATCATGTGTATAAAGTATTATTTGAATTTTGGAACGTGGAACATTGGAACAAGTTTAAAAGTAATGGTCTATATATGTTGTATCATGTGTATAAAGATCTATTGGACTTTTGGAACGTGGAACTTTGGAACAAGTTTGAGAGTAATGGTATATATGTTGTATCGTGTGTATAAAGATCTCTTGAACTTTTGGAACGTGGAACGTTGGAACAAGTTTGAGAGTAATGGTCTATATATGTTGTTTCATGTATATAAAGTATTATTGGAATTTTGGAACGTGGAACATTGGAACAAGTTTACAAGTAATGGTCTATATATATGTTGTATCATGTGTGTAAAGATCTATTGGACTTTTGGAACGTGGAACATTGGAACAAGTTTGAGAGTAATGGTATATATGTTGTATCATGTGTATTAAGATCTATTGGACTTTTGGAACCTGGAACATTGGAACAAGTTTAAAAGCAATGGTCTATGTATGTTATATCATGTGTATAAAGTAATATTGAAATTTTGGAACCTGGAACATTGGAACAGGTTTAAAAGTAATGGTCTATGTATGTTATATCATGTGTATAAAGTAATATTGAAATTTTGGAACCTGGAACATTGGAACAGGTTTAAAAGTAATGGTCTATGTATGTTATATCATGTGTATAAAGTAATATTGAAATTTTGGAACGTGGAACATTGGAACAGGTTTGAGAGTAATGGTCTATATATGTTGTTTCATATATATAAAGTAATATTGAAATTTTGGAACGTGGAACATTGGAACAAGTTTGAGAGTAATGGTCTATATTATGTTGTTTCTTATATATAAAGTAATATTGAAATTTTGGAACGTGGAACATTGGAACAAGTTTAAAAGTAATGGTCTATATATGTTGTATAATGTGTATAAAGTATTATTTGAATTTTGGAACGTGGAACATTGGAACAAGTTTGAGAGTAATGGTATATATGTTGTATCATGTGTGTAAAGATCTCTTGAACTTTTGGAACGTGGAACATTGGAACAAGTTTAAAAGTAATGGTCTATATATGTTGTATCATGTGTATAAAGTATTATTTGAATTTTGGAACGTGGAACATTGGAACAAGTTTAAAAGTAATGGTCTATATATGTTGTATCATGTGTATAAAGATCTATTGGACTTTTGGAACGTGGAACTTTGGAACAAGTTTGAGAGTAATGGTATATATGGTGTATCGTGTGTATAAAGATCTCTTGAACTTTTGGAACGTGGAACGTTGGAACAAGTTTGAGAGTAATGGTCTATATATGTTGTTTCATGTATATAAAGTATTATTGGAATTTTGGAACGTGGAACATTGGAACAAGTTTACAAGTAATGGTCTATATATATGTTGTATCATGTGTGTAAAGATCTATTGGACTTTTGGAACGTGGAACATTGGAACAAGTTTGAGAGTAATGGTCTATATGTGTTGTTTCATGTGTATAAAGTATTATTGGAATTTTGGAACGTGGAACATTGGAACAAGTTTACAAGTAATGGTCTATATATGTTGTATCATGTGTGTAAAGATCTATTGGACTTTTGGAACGTGGAACATTGGAACAAGTTTGAGATTAATGGTCTATATTATGTTGTTTCTTATATATAAAGTAATATTGAAATTTTGGAACGTGGAACATTGGAACATGTTTAAAAGTAATTGTCTATATATGTTGTATCATGTGTATAAAGTATTATTTGAATTTTGGAACTTGGAACATTGGAACAAGTTTGAGAGTAATGGTCTATATATGTTGTTTCAAGTCTATAAAGTAATATAGAAATTTTGGAACGTGGAACATTGGAACAAGTTTACAAGTAATGGTCTATATATGTTGTATCATGTGTGTAAAGATCTATTGGACTTTTGGAACGTGGAACATTGGAACAAGTTTGAGAGTATTGGTCTATATTATGTTGTTTCTTATATATAAAGTAATATTGAAATTTTGGAACGTGGAACATTGGAACAAGTTTAAAAGTAATGGTCTATATATGTTGTATAATGTGTATAAAGTATTATTTGAATTTTGGAACGTGGAACATTGGAACAAGTTTGAGAGTAATGGTATATAGGTTGTATCATGTGTGTAAAGATCTCTTGAAATTTTGGAACGTGGAACATTGGAACAAGTTTAAAAGTAATGGTCTATATATGTTGTATCATGTGTATAAAGTATTATTTGAATTTTGGAACGTGGAACATTGGAACAAGTTTAAAAGTAATGGTCTATATATGTTGTATCATGTGTATAAAGATCTATTGGACTTTTGGAACGTGGAACTTTGGAACAGGTTTGAGAGTAATGGTATATATATTGTATCATGTGTATAAAGATCTCTTGAACTTTTGGAACGTGGAACGTTGGAACAAGTTTGAGAGTAATGGTCTATGTTGTTTCATGTATATAAAGTATTATTGGAATTTTGGAACGTGGAACATTGGAACAAGTTTAAAAGTAATGGACTATATATGTTGTATCATGTGTAAAAAGTATTATTTGAATTTTGGAACGTGGAACATTGGAACAAGTTTGAGAGTAATGGTCTATATATGTTGTTTCATATGTATAAAGTAATATTGAAATTTTGGAACGTGGAACATTGGAACAAGTTTGAGAGTAATGGTATATATGTTGTATCATGTGTATAAAGATCTCTTGAACTTTTGGAACGTGGAACGTTGGAACAAGTTTGAGAGTAATGGTCTATATATGTTGTTTCATGTATATAAAGTATTATTGGAATTTTGGAACGTGGAACATTGGAACAAGTTTAAAAGTAATGGACTATATATGTTGTATCATGTGTGTAAAGTATTATTTGAATTTTGGAACGTGGAACATTGGAACAAGTTTGAGAGTAATGGTCTATGTTGTTTCATATGTATAAAGTAATATTGAAATTTTGGAACGTGGAACATTGGAACAAGTTTGAGAGTAATGGTATATATGTTGTATCATGTGTGTAAAGATCTCTTGAACTTTTGGAACGTGGAACGTTGGAACAAGTTTGAGAGTAATGGTCTATATATGTGGTTTCATGTATATAAAGTATTATTGGAATTTTGGAACGTGGAACATTGGAACAAGTTTAAAAGTAATGGTCTATATATGTTGTTTCATGTATATAAAGTATTATTTGAATTTTGGAACGTGGAACATTGGAACAAGTTTGAGAGTAATGGTCTATACATGTTGTTTCATATGTATAAAGTAATATTGAAATTTTGGAACGTGGAACATTGGAACAAGTTTGAGAGTAATGGTATATATGTTGTATCATGTGTGTAAAGATCTCTTGAACTTTTGGAACGTGGAACGTTGGAACAAGTTTGAGAGTAATGGTCTATATATGTTGTTTCATATGTATAAAGTAATATTGAAATTTTGGAACGTGGAACATTGGAACAAGTTTGAGAGTAATGGTATATATGTTGTATCATGTGTATTAAGATCTATTGGACTTTTGGAACCTGGAACATTGGAACAAGTTTAAAAGCAATGGTCTATGTATGTTATATCATGTGTATAAAGTAATTTTGAAATTTTGGAACCTGGAACATTGGAACAGGTTTAAAAGTAATAATCTATGTATGTTATATCATGTGTATAAAGTAATATTGAAATTTTGGAACCTGGAACATTGGAACAGGTTTAAAAGTAATAGTCTATGTATGTTATATCATGTGTATAAAGTAATATTGAAATTTTGGAACGTGGAACATTGGAACAGGTTTGAGAGTAATGGTCTATATATGTTGTTTCATATATATAAAGTAATATTGAAATTTTGGAACGTGGAACATTGGAACAAGTTTGAGAGTAATGGTCTATATTATGTTGTTTCTTATATATAAAGTAATATTGAAATTTTGGAACGTGGAACATTGGAACAAGTTTAAAAGTAATGGTCTATATATGTTGTATAATGTGTATAAAGTATTATTTGAATTTTGGAACGTGGAACATTGGAACAAGTTTGAGAGTAATGGTATATATGTTGTATCATGTGTGTAAAGATCTCTTGAACTTTTGGAACGTGGAACATTGGAACAAGTTTAAAAGTAATGGTCTATATATGTTGTATCATGTGTATAAAGTATTATTTGAATTTTGGAACGTGGAACATTGGAACAAGTTTAAAAGTAATGGTCTATATATGTTGTATCATGTGTATAAAGATCTATTGGACTTTTGGAACGTGGAACTTTGGAACAAGTTTGAGAGTAATGGTATATATGTTGTATCGTGTGTATAAAGATCTCTTGAACTTTTGGAACGTGGAACGTTGGAACAAGTTTGAGAGTAATGGTCTATATATGTTGTTTCATGTATATAAAGTATTATTGGAATTTTGGAACGTGGAACATTGGAACAAGTTTACAAGTAATGGTCTATATATATGTTGTATCATGTGTGTAAAGATCTATTGGACTTTTGGAACGTGGAACATTGGAACAAGTTTGAGAGTAATGGTCTATATGTGTTGTTTCATATATATAAAGTATTATTGGAATTTTGGAACGTGGAACATTGGAACAAGTTTACAAGTAATGGTCTATATATGTTGTATCATGTGTGTAAAGATCTATTGGACTTTTGGAACGTGGAACATTGGAACAAGTTTGAGATTAATGGTCTATATTATGTTGTTTCTTATATATAAAGTAATATTGAAATTTTGGAACGTGGAACATTGGAACAAGTTTAAAAGTAATGGTCTATATATGTTGTATCATGTGTATAAAGTATTATTTGAATTTTGGAACTTGGAACATTGGAACAAGTTTGAGAGTAATGGTCTATATATGTTGTTTCAAGTGCATAAAGTATTATTGGAATTTTGGAACGTGGAACATTGGAACAAGTTTACAAGTAATGGTCTATATAATGTTGTATCATGTGTGTAAAGATCTATTGGACTTTTGGAACGTGGAACATTGGAACAAGTTTGAGAGTAATGGTCTATATTATGTTGTTTCTTATATATAAAGTAATATTGAAATTTTGGAACGTGGAACATTGGAACAAGTTTAAAAGTAATGGTCTATATATGTTGTATAATGTGTATAAAGTATTATTTGAATTTTGGAACGTGGAACATTGGAACAAGTTTGAGAGTAATGGTATATATGTTGTATCATGTGTGTAAAGATCTCTTGAACTTTTGGAACGTGGAACATTGAAACAAGTTTAAAAGTAATGGTCTATATATGTTGTTTCATGTATATAAAGTATTATTGGAATTTTGGAACGTGGAACATTGGAACAAGTTTACAAGTAATGGTCTATATATATGTTGTATCATGTGTGTAAAGATCTATTGGACTTTTGGAACGTGGAACATTGGAACAAGTTTGAGAGTAATGGTCTATATGTGTTGTTTCATATATATAAAGTATTATTGGAATTTTGGAACGTGGAACATTGGAACAAGTTTACAAGTAATGGTCTATATATGTTGTATCATGTGTGTAAAGATCTATTGGACTTTTGGAACGTGGAACATTGGAACAAGTTTGAGATTAATGGTCTATATTATGTTGTTTCTTATATATAAAGTAATATTGAAATTTTGGAACGTGGAACATTGGAACAAGTTTACAAGTAATGGTCTATATAATGTTGTATAATGTGTGTAAAGATCTATTGGACTTTTGGAACGTGGAACATTGGAACAAGTTTGAGAGTAATGGTCTATATTATGTTGTTTCTAATATATAAAGTAATATTGAAATTTTGGAACGTGGAACATTGGAACAAGTTTAAAAGTAATGGTCTATATATGTTGTATAATGTGTATAAAGTATTATTTGAATTTTGGAACGTGGAACATTGGAACAAGTTTGAGAGTAATGGTATATATGTTGTATCATGTGTGTAAAGATCTCTTGAACTTTTGGAACGTGGAACATTGGAACAAGTTTAAAAGTAATGGTCTATATATGTTGTATCATGTGTATAAAGTATTATTTGAATTTTGGAACGTGGAACATTGGAACAAGTTTAAAAGTAATGGTCTATATATATTGTATCATGTGTATAAAGATCTATTGGACTTTTGGAACGTGGAACTTTGGAACAGGTTTGAGAGTAATGGTATATATGTTGTATCATGTGTATAAAGATCTCTTGAACTTTTGGAACGTGGAACGTTGGAACAAGTTTGAGAGTAATGGTCTATATATGTTGTTTCATGTATATAAAGTATTATTGGAATTTTGGAACGTGGAACATTGGAACAAGTTTACAAGTAATGGTCTATATATATGTTGTATCATGTGTGTAAAGATCTATTGGACTTTTGGAACGTGGAACATTGGAACAAGTTTGAGAATAATGTTGATTAATGTATATTACTTTTGTACGTACATTTCGTGTATAGTCTAATTATATATATAAAATTCGTGTACGTACATTTCGTGTATAGTCTAATTGTATATATAAAATTTGTGTGCGTACATTTCGTGTATAGTCGAATTTGTATGGGTCTTATGTGTTATGTATAGGGTGTGTGTGTATAGATTTCGTGTATAATTACATGAAGGAGCAACCAAAGTCATGTTGATAAAAGTAGTGCTTTCGATATATAACATGATCATGCTCTATCATATTTCCCATCTGTAGAGGAACAATTAAAATGTTATTAAGTTCCATTAAGTTGAACATGAACAGTACACAGAAATTGTATACCATGTATTTTATTGATAGACCTACCTGAGTGAATAGATTGTTACCACCTGGGATGAAGCCTTCTCCAACTGTTGGATGATGAAGGAAGCACCTTGCCCCGATGTTAGTTTGGTGGTGATCTCGGTTTGTTCATCGGTAGATGGCTTGGCCAATCTTACTCGGGTATTTAGTCTTTCTTGGCTTCTTGGTTGTAAAGTAACGTCGTTGGTGTTTCTTGTTGGTCGGAGCACGTGCATTTTCTTCGGATTGTACATATGGTTGCGGAAACTGAGTATTGTGCATGAGTTCAACTTTTGCCATGGTTTGTTTCAAACCCTGAATAAATATTTTCAGTTCGTCATCATTGTTCAATTCGGCAACGAGGGCAGATGCTTGCTGCACGAGGGATCTGGCTTTGTCTTTTGCTCTTTCGCGAACTTGCGTGGGCCTCGAAGCTGCGGTCTTTACCATCTCAAGTTCACATGGTACACGAGTAGTTGTTCCGCTGGCAAGCACAACATTGGTGGCATCTCGCAGTCCTGCAAACAAGATGGATGTGCTTATAGCCTACACATGTTCCCCTTCACTTGATGGTCATAACACTGGCATTCAATCACATGGGCGCAAGAACCACACGGTATACAGATGAGCTGACAACCTGGTACAACACATTCACTTCGGTTAACTTGGTATTGTTTGCCGTCGTCTTCTGAAGATTTCACTGTCCATGTGTTAAGGTTGACTTCTTGCACGTCATCAGTCGACAGCTTCACACTTTCGTCGTGGCGCTTTCGGAGGTCACTTAATCGCGACGTTGTTTTGCCGTAAACGATCAAACGCAATGTCCGTCTAGCAACTTTCAGCAGAACGTCGATACAGATGTCTACAGTGGCGTAGCTGCCGGGGGGGGGGGGCAGGGGGATTGCCCCCCCTGGGAAAAATTGCCTATTTGGGCCCCCGCCCCATAGTGCAAGGAAAAAAGAGGAAAAAGGAGGGAGAAAGAGGAAAAAGAGAGGAGAGAGAGAGGGGGAGAGAGGAAGAGGAGGGCAGAGAGATGGGAATCCATACGATATGCAATATTTTATGATTATTATCAATAAGCCTGGCAAAATTTGTCTATTTGGGCCCCCCCTAGTGCAGGGAAATTTGGTAGATTTGGGCCCCGCCCCATACAGGCTTGCCCCCCCTAGAAAAAAAATCCCAGCTACGCCGCTGCATGTCTACGCGCTTATTGACTTTTCCACCCATATAATTTTCCTTTAACAGTCTATGAAAACTTTCCAGAAACATGTTGGTGTTAATGCCAGCTCCTCTTCTGTAACATACAGCCCACTGCTTTGGCCTATTCGCGTAGTAGCGCTGGAAGAGTGCTCTCCAAAACTTGTAGTGGTGTCTGATGCGTCTAGCGTATCAAGCAACTCGGTTAACATTGTCGTAAATTTCCCTTCGTCCGTCTCTTCGCGAATAGTTGTCAGAATCTTGAAGATCGTCTCCCTCACATTGCCGTCTTCGCGATCCACGTGCCACGTACATAAAAGTTTAGCGAGTCCCGTAAGATATCATTCCACGCGTTGAAATCAATATTTCTGCATCTCTGCGTCGTCTGTCCTGTCATGATGTATGCAGGTTCAAAAGCCGCGTCTTCGTCAAGTTTGTTCTTTAACTTCTGGAAAGCCACCTTCAGGAGACTGCTATCTTCCCTGTAAAGACATAAGCAGAAAAAAAACCATGCAACTGTATCATCGTACAATACGGTATACAACCTGTATCACAACCGCGATTATTGGTTACCATAAAGTATTTTGGCACTGTTTTTTATCATCAAGTCATAAACAAGTATTGGTTCTAATAAGTGAAAAAAGAGAGCAGCCATCACTTTGATACAGATTGTACGGTATAGTATACACAAACATGACAAAATTATTATATAAACATCATAATCATTACGAGACATAAAGAATCATGTTTTTTATACATGTAAACAAAAACAATATTAAAATAGCGCACAAAGTTCTCAAAAGTCGCTTCAAAACATCATTTTTAAATGTTTTTGTTTTATTATGCGCAGAATGTTTTCATGACCTTTTATAATAATGGAACCTATTAAAATGTTTTGACTTAAACATAACACGTTTACAATGTTTTAGAAAGCATTTTTGCGTTTGTTGGGACATGACCAAAACTACAAATAATTTTCAATATAGTATGGTGACAAAATAACAAAACCAGTTTCAGGCACTATTTTGATACAAGATTTTTTTAAATACATTCATCTCGGGACATAGTAATGTTACAACCCGCATATAAATTTAAAAAATCCCAGGAGCATGCAGAGTTAACACACCTGTTGCTGATAATATTGGCCATACTCGTCCATGCACCACCAGCGCCGAAATTCAGATAAAAATCATAAGCGTTAACTTTGTCTTATGGGTAGAATCAAAGCAGATTCGCGAACGATATCCAAGTTGAACCATGAGATGTCTTTGTATATTCCTTTGGATAACCAAGAGAAAATCATCTTTCTTCAGTCCAATGTCATTTGGTTCAGGTTCGACACCTTGCTCCTTGTAAAATATAAATGGATTGTCCTGATCCGATACAGCCTCATCCACAAGCATCTTTACACTTGTAAGGTGTCGGTATAAAGCTATCTCTAGTAGATAGCAAGGTGTCGGTATAAAGTTATCTTCAGTAGATAGCAAGGTGTCGGTATAAAGCTATCTCTAGTAGATAGCAAGGTGTCGGTATAAAGTTATCTTCAGTAGATAGCAAGGTGTCGGTATAAAGCTATCTCTAGTAGATAGCAAGGTGTCGGTATAAAGTTATCTTCAGTAGATAGCAAGGTGTCGGTATAAAGCTATCTCTAGTAGATAGCAAGGTGTCGGTATAAAGTTATCTTCAGTAGATAGCAAGGTGTCGGTTTAAAGTTATCTTCAGTAGATAGCAAGGTGTCGGTATAAAGCTATCTTCAGTAGATAGCAAGGTGTCGGTATAAAGCTATCTCTAGTAGATAGCAAGGTGTCGGTATAAAGTTATCTTCAGTAGATAGCAAGGTGTCGGTTTAAAGTTATCTTCAGTAGACAGCAAAGTGTCGGTTTAAAGTTATCTTCAGTAGATAGTAAGGTGTCGGTATAAAGTTATCTTCAGTAGATAGCAAGGTGTCGGTATAAAGTTATCTTCAGTAGATAGCAAGGTGTCGGTTTAAAGTTATCTTCAGTAGATAACAAGGTGTCGGTATAAAGTTATCTTCAGTAGATAGCAAGGTGTCGGTATAAAGTTATCTTCAGTAGATAGCAAGGTGTCGGTTTAAAGTTATCTTCAGTAGATAGCAAGGTGTCGGTATAACGTTATCTTCAGTAGATAGCAAGGTGTCGGTATAAAGTTATCTTCAGTAGATAGCAAGGTGTCGGTATAAAGTTATCTTCAGTAGATAGCAAGGTGTCGGTATAAAGTTATCTTCAGTAGATAGCAAGGTATCGGTATAAAGTTATCTTCAGTAGATAGCAAGGTGTCGGTATAAAGTTATCTTCAGTAGATAGCAAGGTGTCGGTTTAAAGTTATCTTCAGTAGATAGCAAGGTGTCGGTATAAAGTTATCTTCAGTAGATAGCAAGGTGTCGGTTTAAAGCTATCTCTAGTAGATAGCAAGGTGTCGGTATAAAGCTATCTCTAGTAGATAGCAAGGTGTCGGTATAAAGTTATCTTCAGTAGATAGCAAGGTGTCGGTATAAAGCTATCTCTAGTAGATAGCAAGGTGTCGGTATAAAGTTATCTTCAGTAGATAGCAAGGTGTCGGTATAAAGCTATCTCTAGTAGATAGCAAGGTGTCGGTATAAAGTTATCTTCAGTAGATAGCAAGGTGTCGGTATAAAGCTATCTCTAGTAGATAGCAAGGTGTCGGTATAAAGTTATCTTCAGTAGATAGCAAGGTGTCGGTTTAAAGTTATCTTCAGTAGATAACAAGGTGTCGGTATAAAGTTATCTTCAGTAGATAGCAAGGTGTCGGTATAAAGTTATCTTCAGTAGATAGCAAGGTGTCGGTTTAAAGTTATCTTCAGTAGATAGCAAGGTGTCGGTATAACGTTATCTTCAGTAGATAGCAAGGTGTCGGTATAAAGTTATCTTCAGTAGATAGTAAGGTGTCGGTATAAAGTTATCTTCAGTAGATAGCAAAGTGTCGGTATAAAGTTATCTTCAGTAGATAGAAAGGTATCGGTATAAAGTTATCTTCAGTAGATAGCAAGGTGTCGGTATAAAGTTATCTTCAGTAGATAGCAAGGTGTCGGTATAAAGTTATCTTCAGTAGATAGCAAGGTGTCGGTATAAAGTTATCTACATTAGATAGCAAGGTGTCAAGTTATCTACATTAGATAGCAAGGTGTCGATTTAAAGTTATCTTCAGTAGATAGCAAGGTGTCGGTATAAAGTTATCTTCAGTAGATAGCAAGGTGTCGGTTTAAAGTTATCTTCAGTAGAAAGCAAGGTGTCGGTATAAAGTTATCTTCAGTAGATAGCAAAGTGTCAGTATAAAGTTATCTTCAGTAGATAGCAAGGTGTCGGTATAAAGTTATCGTCAGTAGATAGCAAGGTGTCGGTATAAAGTTATATTCAGTAGATAGCAAGGTGAGAACTAACTGAGAGGCTTAAGAACTAATAAAGGACAGCTAGAGGCTAGGATCTGCTCTGCTCCAACGAAGTCCAAGCCTGATCTCATCCTCATTACTGAATCTAAGCTGGAATCTTCAATCCCTGAAGATAGTCCAGCCATTTCCCTAGCTGACTATTCTAGCATGAGAAGAGACATGATTGACAACAGTGGATGGGGCGGCTGCATAGTCTATTACAAGAATGGCTTGCCAATAGTGAGAGAATACAGCATGGAGCCCAAGAGGCATGAGGTAATGGTCTTCACCATGGAAACCATGAGTGGTACAGTACTGCTTTCTCTTGTGTATTGTCCTCAAAAGAAAGTCATCAAAACCTTGGAGTGGTATGATAATAACATGGACCGCCTAATCACAAGAACCAAAGCCAACATTTCTATTTTGGCTGGCGATTTCAACTGTCACCATCGCGAATGGCTTCTCAGCAGATCTCAGAGGGCAGGATGGCATATGACTTCTGCTGTACACATGATCTTACTCAAATTGTCTCAGGAGCCACCCACCAGCTTGGTAATCGCTTAGATCTTATCATTACAGATGCCCCCAACCTGTTCACTCCAGTCATCATAGATCATAACATTGGTACCTCCGACCACTACCTTGTCAAGACAACATTGCAAGCTCAACCTCTATCTGAACAACCACCACCCAGAAAAGTATGGCTCCACAAAAAGGCAGATTGGAATGGACTCAGAAGTGCTTTAGCCGCAGCTCCGTGGAACAAGTTGATCACGAAAAACAACCCTGAAGCTGCATGTGATAATAATGTGACCAATGTCATCTGTGAGGCAATGCATGAGTTTATACCCCAGAGATCTGTGCACTCCTATGTTAACTACCCAGAATGGTGGAATAATGGCTGTGAAAGGGCACTCAAGAAGAAGGATACCAAGTGGAGATGTTGGAAATCCCTCCAGACTCCAGAGTCCCGACTTGAATATAACAGAGCCAGGACAGAGTACACATCTGTGTCAAGAAAAGCTGCATCTGCGCACAAGTCTAGAGTTAAGGAGAAGATGACAGACGAGCTCCAGACAGTCTTTGTGGTGGACCGCACATCGGCTTATGGGCAAAGGGGGCAAGAGTGAAATACCAGTCCTCAAATCTGATGGCAACACCTACATAACATCAGAGGCTAAAGCTGAGTGCTTTGCAACATTCTTCAGTGAGAAATCAACCACCCCTCATGCTGAGAACTGTAAGCTAGTCCCCAACATTCCAAACAAGACTACTTCCAAGTGCGGCAACATTGTATTCTGGCCAAAGCAAGTCAGTAAGCAGCTGAAGAAACTCGACATCAACAAAGCTTCTGGACCAGATGGTATCCCATCCATTGTGCTTAGAACCGCTGCCCCTGAGCTTGCTACCCCACTTGCTCGTCTCTTCCAACTTTGCTTTGATAAAGGTCATGTGCCGAACCAGTGGAAGGTTGGGGACAGGCATTCTCCTAGCAACTATCGCCCTATATCCCTACTGTCAACACTGTCTAAAGTCATGGAGAGACTGATATATGAAGCTATGTGGCGCCACCTAGACTCACATCAGCTAATATCTAAGCAGCAATTTGGTTTCAGGGCTGGCCATTCCACTTCCGATGCCCTAACATATGTCTCCCAGCGGCTATCAAACTCCATCAATGACAGAGAAGAAAGTAGAGTTGCCTGCCTTGACATCAGCAAGGCTTTCGACAGGGTATGGCACCCCGGCCTATTGGCAAAGTTATCTGCTCTGGGTTTCACTGGAAAGCTGCTGAAGTGGTTGAAGGACTACCTCACCAATCGTTCCCTAAGAGTCTCACTGAATGGGATTTCATCAACTGAAAAGCCTATAAATGCTGGTGTCCCACAAGGCTCCATCCTTGGACCACTTCTGTTTATCATCTTCATCGATGACATCACCTCCGGACTTACAAATCCATCAATCTTATATGCTGATGATGTAACCCTGATGTCATCCATCAAGTCCAAGGAAGATAGAATTGGCGCTGCAATATCACTTGATGTAGACCTCAAAGCAATAGAGACATGGGCAAACACATGGAATGTACTGTTTGGAGCTGCGAAGTGCAAGACCACCACTATTTCTAACCGCAGAGATGCTTCATATAGTCACCCTAACCTCCACTTTTTGGAACAACTCTAGAAGAGGCAGACAGTGTTGACCTTCTTGGTCTTACTGTTAACAAAGACCTGTCATGGACCCCTGTAGTGGACAAGATGGCAAGAACAGCTAGCCAACGTCTTGGTCTCCTACGTCGTGCGGCCCCCTACCTTGTCCCTTCTCAGAGAGCAACGATATACAAGACTATGATCCGATCCAAGATGGTATATGCCAGCTCTGCATTGATGGGTGCTCCACCCACTTCTCTGTCCAAACTTGATGCTATACAGAGAAGAGCGGTACGTATCATTGGCATCTCAGAAGCAGATGGAAAGAACCATCAAATACAGCACCTGAGACATAGAAGAGCAGTGGGAGCCATCACTCTATTTCATCGGATGTTCTATGGCGAAGCTCCAGAACTCCTTCAACATCTGTTACCAGATCGTATGATTATTGATCCTCGTTTGCGGCGTTCTGTCAGATCCCACGACCAAGCTGTCAAAATCCCAAGATCCAACCTGGTCAGCCACCAGAGGTCATTCCTTCCATCCTCAGCTCACCTTTGGAACGCTCTACCTGGTCCAATTATCTCTAACCAGAATCGGCTGAGCTTCAAACGGGAGGTTAACAACTATCTTGGCGCCAAGTGGAGATGTTGGAAATCCCTCCAGACTCCAGAGTCCCGACTTGAATATAACAGAGCCAGGACAGAGTACACATCTGTGTCAAGAAAAGCTGCATCTGCGCACAAGTCTAGAGTTAAGGAGAAGATGACAGACGAGCTCCAGACAGGATCAAAGTCTTGGTGGTGGACCGCACATCGGCTTATGGGCAAAGGGGGCAAGAGTGAAATACCAGTCCTCAAATCTGATGGCAACACCTACATAACATCAGAGGCTAAAGCTGAGTGCTTTGCAACATTCTTCAGTGAGAAATCAACCATCCCTCATGCTGAGAACTGTAAGCCAGTCCCCAACATTCCAAACAAGACTACTTCCAAGTGCGGCAACATTGTATTCTGGCCAAAGCAAGTCAGTAAGCAGCTGAAGAAACTCGACATCAACAAAGCTTCTGGACCAGATGGTATCCCATCCATTGTGCTTAGAACCGCTGCCCCTGAGCTTGCTACCCCACTTGCTCGTCTCTTCCAACTTTGCTTTGATAAAGGTCATGTGCCGAACCAGTGGAAGGTTGCTAATGTCATCCCATGCCACAAGAAAGGGGACAGGCATTCTCCCAGCAACTATCGCCCTATATCCCTACTGTCAACACTGTCTAAAGTCATGGAGAGACTGATATATGAAGCTATGTGGCGCCACCTAGACTCACATCAGCTAATATCTAAGCAGCAATTTGGTTTCAGGGCTGGCCATTCCACTTCCGATGCCCTAACATATGTCTCCCAGCGGCTATCAAACTCCATCAATGACAGAGAAGAAAGTAGAGTTGCCTGCCTTGACATCAGTAAGGCCTTCGACAGGGTATGGCACCCCGGCCTATCTTCAGTAGATAGCAAGGTGTCGGTATAAAGTTATCTTCAGTAGAAGCACATTGCCATCATCAGTCAGACGATTTGTGTTTTCATCACTAACCGTGAAGGTGATCATGGTGGCAACACAATTGTTTTCCAGTGGTTGCAGGGAGGTATTTTTCGGGGGGGCGACGATATAGCCAATTAAATGAGTGAATGTTCTTAGTCATCCAGTAGTTTCAAACAGAGTTTTGGAATTAAAATCTAATACTGGAACTTACTTTTTGCAACTATTTGCAAAAATAGTTGCAATAGTTGCAAAAAGTAAGTTCCAGTATTAGATTTAATTCCAAAACTCTCATATAGCCAATTGTCAAAATTCAAAAGTATGTAATAGGCCTAGTTGTTTTATACCTCACCCACACCAGTTATTTAGCTATATTTAGTTGTGGCGTTTAAATACCCAAACAATTAGGCCTAAGTTTCCGACGATACAGTTTTTCAGAACACCATGCACCATGAATAGTTTCAAAACTGTCCATAAAATGGCTCAATAATCAGGATAATGGGCCTTCATTTTACAAAATTTGCTACTTATTACACTCCTCCATACTCTCTAAATTCCTAAGATTTAAAAATAAGACTAAGAGACTTATTAAAATGACTAAACTTTTGAAAGACTTAAAATTCAAATCTTTATTAGAGTATATAAATCCATTAGATTTGAATTTTAAGTCCCTGGAATGTAGAGAGTAAGCACAAAGAAGTCTCCCTTTTTGCTCCTGCTTTGGACACCCGAAACTCAATAGGTCCAACTTGTTCAATAATTGGTGAAAACCTGTCCACGAATGGCTTCAATCAGACATTCGTTTCACCAATTTTCGGTTCTTTCAAATTAAAATTGTACACATACAATGATAGTGATAAAATGGTGCACCAAATGGTTGCGATTGAAATAGCTTGAAATAGGCCTACACATTGAGAACATATCAGATTATAGATGTAAACCTGCAGTTTTAGATAGAATGGCTCGAGCGTTATTGGGCCTTCATTTTACAAAAGTTTCTCACTGGAGGGACGGGGAACGTTTTTGGGTCTTGTCGATCATTTGCAACACCAACATTAGGCCTTTTCTATCTACTTTTGTCAAATTTTTATAGATTTTTCAACTATTAAAATATTTGTCAACTTTTTAGGCCTCAATCAAATGTTTTTCAACACCAAAATCGGTCACATCAACTGTTTTCAAACTGTCTGCATTTTTATATGCCCGACGTGCCGTAAATGCTATCTTCAGTAGATAGCAAAAACTAACATACCGCTAAATAAAAGACTTTCCAAACATGCGTTTTGCTAAATGTATGAATTATTATTTTCTGTATTTATTTGGTAGTCGGTAGCAGAGTCAGAGGTTCTCAACCTGATAGTATTTCAGCACACGATACAATTCTTCAATGTAAAAGTTCAGTCAATAACCTCCATTCAATACGGCTTCATAGCTCTAAATTTGACATTGAATCTTGGAAGATGAGTAACAAGGATCCACAACAAGCTCGTCTATCAAGGCACAGTTCTTTAATCCCAATACATTTGCACAGTCATTGATTGACATTAAAAAATTTGGGCACAAAAACTCATACGCTGAAACTTGAGGTCAAATTTTGCACCATTGTTTAATTGAGGTTGTTGAACTATGCCATTGGGATGAGGCCATTGTGGTCCCAACACATGGAAGGTCATGAATGTAGAAATCGATTGGGGTTCAGGAACTGTGCCATAATAGTTTTGTTTGAGCATGTTTGAGATCCCAGTGCTGGAAAATAGCATTTCTGAATAAGATTGTTGATCCGTTTATGTGTTATAAACTGACCAAGAAACTAGGGACAATCGAAGATTTTACGAGTAAATGAAGCGACGCGCACAGTGCATGCAATAATATTATTACACCGTGAATTTGCAAATTCGCTGTGTTCTGTCTTTTGCCAATTCTTTCTTTCTTTACACAGCGAATTTGCAAATTCGCTGTGTACTGTCTTTTGCCAATTCTTTCTTTCTTTCCTCTGGCAACTCGTGACATTTTGCGTGACTTGCCACGTTTCGCCCTAGCTCTGCTATGCTTTGACAGAGACGTGAAGTGGAGTCCAATATTTTTTTAACTCATAGCGAAACCAATAAATTTTGTATTGGGTGAAATAAACCATCCAATTTTTAATACTATGTTTTCAGAATCTTTTCTTGGTCAAAACATGACTTTTGGTAAAAAATGTGATTTTTGGTAAATAATGTGATTTTTTGGTAAAAATGTAATTTTTGGTCGAAATTGTGATTTTTGGTCAAAAATGTGATTTTTGGTCAAAAATGTGATTTTTGGTCAAAAATGAGTTTTGGTCAAAAAATTGTGGAAAACATAAGGCACCTTATCTGGGGTTTAAATGCCTTATCTGGGGTTTACGCTCCTTATGATGGAAGGCGCCTTATCTTGGGGTTAGACTACCTTATCTGGGCTTACGTCTCTTAGCTGGGGTTAAGGCGCCTTATATGGGGTTTAGATGTCTTATCTGGGGTTTAGACTGTGTTATCCTAGGTTTACATCCCTCATCTGAAGTTAAGGCGCCTTATCTGGGGTTTAGATGCCTTATCTCAAGATGGTGATGGCCACCATCTTGGATTTCTGGGTGAAAATAATGCCGTAATGTCAAACTAATGTCAGAATCGGAATCCTTGTACTCGACATATCCGAAAAAGTGTCTTTGTGCATGATTATAGGTGCTCTGGTTCAAAACTTAAATTTTCAAAATGGTGACGGCGGCCATTTTGGATTTTGGCCTCTAGCGAAAAATGCTGGGATTTTCGCGAGGGACATGGGGCTATTTTTTTTCCAAATGGTCTATAGAAGTCGAATCAATCGTCAAACCTTACTAGCCAGAGAGTGGTCACCAAATTGAGGTGTTTGACCTAACAATAATGACTGACAGACTGAGTGGGCACTGACTAACGACTAACGTCCATACTGACCATATACTGCATACAGTATACGAGCAGTGTACGAGCTTTCAATCGATAACAAGCTACAAGCAGGGCTTCTCTATTCAATCAACAAGAATTGGATGGTCCTTGAGATTTTGATATAGGCAGTATAGGCTCTAATAGGCCTACTGATAACGATTTTTGTTCAGGGACCATCACAGATTTGATAAAATGCATGGTTGGCAATATATGACCCTTTTAATTATTCTACGAACATCTTGATATAATGATTCTTTTGTTATAGATATTACACTTCTATAATAGCCCACTTTGCTCAAATCAAATCAATTTCAGTGACCAAAAGAAATCCGGTATGTGTGTGAGTAAACTGCGTAAAGGGTCAGGACAAAAGTGTTTTTTAGCGGATTCGCACCATCCACTTGCATTGTTTACATTCAATTGAATTTAGTGACTGATCTCTAATTGTTGGGGCTAACGATTCCAGGGATTTACATTTCCTGAAATAAAATAATTACACAGAGTTAAAGAATCCCTCCAAGTTGGCTGCGATAATCAAAACTCACAAAATGGTCAGGGCTGTCAACTCTCACGCATTGGCCGTGAGTCTCACGCATTGGGTCACTTTTTCACGGTCTCACGCCAAGGTAGTATAATCTCACGCCTGAAAGTAAATCTCACGCAAAAAGCTGAAAATTGAGTAAAATCTCACGCATCGCCATGCAAAACTCACAAAATGTCCATGTAGGTACCGGTCAATATTTACGCATATGGAAAAAAAAATTGACGACAAATTTCACTGTGTCCTCTTCCCTCGCATTGGTGTGCGTAATGTACTCATACTCAGTGTTCGGGTTCTGGTATGAACGTTTACACAGTAATTTTTGTGGGACGTGAGATAATTTGATTTTTTTTTTAATTCGCAATATGATACAAATTTTATGGCAAATTATTCTAAATTGATATTTTTTGACATCTATATAACAGTCCTCGAGGTATAAATGATATGTATGTAACCGGGAGGAAACTCCGATAATCAATTGAAAATTGTGATCTTTTGTATTAAAGATATAGATTTTCCCCCCCAAAACACCAAGGAATCCTTATGATGCGTGCATCGCTATGATTTTTAACCAGATTTCATCATCTTTAAAATTTGACCCCGGATAATCAGCCATTTTGGTTTTACGCAAATTATTCCCTATTGCAGAAAAATACAGCACTAATTTTTGGGATTAAATACTTTTAAAGATAAATCGAAACATATTTGACGAAATGTAAATGTGTAAAAAGAAATAAGTAGCCGTATCCGTTTTACACATGACGTCATACGTCATTGCGTTCAGTGAATGGTTCATTATGTAAAAAAAGTGACGGTGTTAAAAGTGACATCCGAGTCCATAAGAGTCAGATCTCAACAATACAGTAGGCCAGGCCTATTCATGTGTTTTTTTAAAGAAAACTTGACTGCTTTGGACTCAAGTGCAACTTTTAAAACGGCCTCTTTTCTTTACACAATTAACCATTGCGACTGAACGCAATAATGTGTGACGCTATAAATTGGCACACAGGGGTAAAACAAATAGGGTTATACATTATCTTTTTACATGTTTATATTTCGTAAAATATTTTTTGAAGTTGTGGACTGTATAGCTTAATCCTAATCATTCATTTAATACTAACTGGAGATAAAACAACACATTTTTACCAATTTCTTGATAAAAGAGCCAAAACATGCATTTTTGGCATGTTTTCTGACAATTAAGTTACAAAAAATCTTGCACCAAGCCTAAACATTCAAGATCTTGAGTTGATTTTCACTTTTTTTGTATTACTTTATTAAAGGGGCATTTCGTGATCCACAGCCTCATCCCCCCACTTTTCTCAAAAAAAGTTGAGATTTTTATATCACTGGAAACCTCTGGCTACATACATGTAATGTTTATGTACAAAATATTTCTTGCAGATTAATTCGTTTTGCAAAGATATCGTGAAATTTTAATTTCGTTCTGGTGCACCAGAACGAAATTACAACGCATTGTCTATGGAGCAGTGTAATACACATAATCATGCTTAACTAGCAAACGCAAAATCGGAATCAACTGAGATTTTGGGAATAAGCTTTTTTCGTGGATATGTACTGAAAAATGTCATAAAAAGAGGATGCTAGGATCACGAAATCCTCCTTTAAATGAAACATGTCTTTTCCAAAAATTAGAATGCATAAATTAAAATTAGATTTCGTGCAAGTCTTTAGAATTTTTTAATCTCAAAAAATGAGTGCTGTATTTTTCTGGAATGGTGAGTAGGCCCTTTCCCTTGCAGGGGTTTTCGTGGGACTTTTAGTATGGCGTTCTGGTGAACTCGCAGATGCTACACATGGTGCAGCTTCCTCCTTGGCTATGTCAATGACTGAATCGAACTTCGGACATCTTCCCCCGTCACGCATAAATTTCCCTTTGCAACCAGAGCTTTTCAACTTGTCCCGGGAAATAATTAGCTCTTTTCGCGACGCGACGCCTTAATTTGCTCATAGACCTTTGACCGCGAAGTTGGTGAAGTACAGCATGTCTGGCAATGCCAACTCAACCAGAACCAGAACCAGAATTTTTTAGATATCGAGCGATGACATTATTCATACAAAATCAAACTATTTGCCCGTGATTTATCTCAGAAATAACAGGTTTACATTTGCAATTTATCGTGACTTCTGATTTGTTCGACTATGCTCTGCAAACGTTTTGACAGTAAAATGACTCTATTGATGCACACAATTAGGCCCAACAATAATAAAATTCTCACCCGCGACACGGCGACAGACTATTCTGTCTTAAATTATGAGATATTAATCACTGATATGACTTACATTGCAAAGAGGTCCGGCGAACCCAGAAGATAATGCAAATAGACTGCGGAACGAACTCGGTACTCAATAATTAGACAGCCATGTAAAATGGTTTTATTTATGTGTATTCACTCAGTTCCAATAACTTAAACTCTCTGCTCCTCAAACGTTCGAAATTTGTAGTTACTACAACTGGTATTCACTGGACGGCATAACTTAATAACACGCATGCCAATTTTCATGTTTCGCAGTAGCCTAACAGTTGATACATTTTAATACATTGTAATGCAAGCTATAAATTCACATACCATAGACAATCAATGTAATGTTTACTTCAACGTGTTTGAGTCCGATACAGGCATACTGCTCAATGGGCTGTGAATAACTGAAGTCCTAAATTTGATCCAATGAGATCGATTGTACTTTCTGGCCAACATTGTAACAATCAAGCTCATTAGTATCTGTTTATCGCTCGTCCCTTGCTACTGGAGTATATAAGGCCAAAAAATAAAATAAACATGTTTCACGTCCCTCCCGCTTCATTTTTTTAGGTTTCTTCAATTTTTTAAATTATTTTTGAAATTCAGTTATAACTTTTCATAAAATATGTCTAGGAAGTAAAGATGCTTTCTATAGCCTTGCTAATATACAAGAAACACTTTTGGAAGGTTTTGAGATAATTAGAGGGGGCCTACCTCTCAGAACAACAAATAAAAGAGGCCTCCTCCTTTTTCCAGGCATTATTGTGTATGCTAAAACAGCTCTAATTATGGGTATTTACACCGATTTTGCGATAAAAAATAAAATCCCCCTCCTCCTCCTTTTTTTCCCAAAAATCCGGACGTGAAACGTGTTTTTTATTTTACTTGGCCTAACAAAAAAGGGAGTGAAGTGGGTGTGACCAATCAGAATCTAGAAGGCATTGTTCTCCATTTGATTTGGGGGTAAAACATTGACAACTGGAAGTGCGACCTCTGTCGTCGAACTCGTTTGGCATGAATAGAGGGCCAAAACAATTTCAATCAACGGTATCGCATTTTAAGGGGTCGTTTCGTGATGTGTCGCCAATTTCGAGACAGAAAATGCATTTTTCGTGCTGACACCATGGATTATATTTTCGTACTTTTTACACCATTTATAAGAACTCGTGAATGTTTTTAAAATTGTGATTGAAGTTAAGCCTTTACCCATCTGATGGGTAGAGGACGCCTGGTTTGGGGTTCCAGGAAGTAAAACGTCCCCCATTTATCACAAATCATAAGTTGATCTAAATCAACGTCATAAAAGATTTGTGATTTTTAGTTTTTGCTTCCCAAACAATTTTGTAGGGGGCGCTAATTAATGCTCAAAAAGTCTTTTCGCTGGTCTCCTCCACAGCCGAGATGATTCCGCTCATTCAACACAAACCGGCGGCGGAGGAGACTACGGTATAAAAGGTACGTAAATGCCTGCTGCTGATTCAGGCCTAAACCGCATAGGAGACTACTAACTGATGGTACGACAAGCCCCAAATAACAATTTAAAAGCCGGCTGAATAATTTATGAAAATAAATGACTTTGGTTCAGGGAAGTTGAATTTTGCTTGGATTGGAACTTTAGCAGACCAGACAGTAAAACGAATGTCATCTTATAGAGATCATTCATGAAATTGGGATCATAGGCCCTACTAGTTCTAGTAAATCTTACTCTCACTCGTGCTCACTCTTCCTGCAGAATTTACCCGTTTAAAATTCAATCTGCGTAAGAATTTGTGTAGTTCACAATGTTGAATGTAACCCAGTTGTAGCATAGACACAGAGTACGTACCACCAGTCCAAGTCCCCGTGTATTATAGGCTTATGATGTAAGTTCTCGCATATTCATGAGGGCCATGACCATGGAAATACGCGGTAATTGCGTAGCTGTCTCGCCTGTCGCATTTCATGGAACAATCGGCCCTCATTATCGGATGATGCGGAGACTTTGACTGGTGGTACGCTCTCTGTAGTACTCTGTGAGCATAGACAGTATAGTTTTCTCTACTGTCCCATGTCTGGTCACTGTCTGGTCACTACAAATTTCGAACGGTTGAAGATATTATTCTCGAGTTGTAGGAAGTGCCACACCAATAACAAATATAACCACCGCTATTACTTTGTAAATCGAGTTTCGGAAAAATGTTCATGTATAAAACTAACATAATCAAAAAGGCAGATTGTTTTTGATATTACATATCAGTTATTCAGTTACTGTCAGTTTCATGCCAGCACTACTCCCTGATAGTCATTAACGACCAATAAATAAACGACGACTATCAATATCATGGAAGACTAGTTCCGCAGTCTAGCCAGCACAGACTGAGTGCTCAGTGGCAATCATGATCAGAGCAGAGAGTTGATATTCTTGAGAGGGCACTCTATTCACGTGGTTTCTTTTCCAACGCTAAAAGATCATGAATTTTGGTGGTTTGCAAATGAAAAGTGTCCGCACTATCGATTGATTACGTAACTGTTATGAATAATGTATTAGGTTTTCAATGCAATCGCCTCGACCCATCAATACATATTATCTGATTTATCAAAGTACTTGGAATAGCAATCTGGTGAGTTCACTGAACTACGCCCTAATACTGATGGAGTTTTAATGGCGTTTAATGGCGCTAATCCTCTCCATACACAGATGAACAAATACAATAGGAGAAGGTCAACACATATGACCTCCTATATGACATGTTATATGAGATGTACAACAACCTGAATATCATAAAGATCAGTGTTCGTTTGTGCATATGAACTGCATATTTACAATACTAAATATTAGTCGTTATATATTATGCCAAATATTGGTATTATGACAACACGGTATATGCATTGTATATAAAACAACTAATAGATCCTGCTATCATGGCGTCAGGTCATTGGTTCATCATATCCCGTATGTTTCTTAAAATTCATTCATATTTGAGACAAATTTCTGTGCCCATTTTATAGGCGTACAGGTGGATCCGGTTTTTTGGTCATTTTCATTTCTTTTTGATGAAAGAATTAAGGTTTTCCACTGCACGGAGGCCACTATGTGATACTAATTTAATGCTATATTTATAAATTGAATACGTGTTCCCGATTGGCTCTATAGCGATTTCACAGAAAAGGTATTTCTAGTACAATGCAGCGTCGGACTCTAGCTGAGAGCGTAGTAGCCTAAGTCATGGACTCCAAGAAAGGCTCTCCATACACAAATGAACAAACACAAAGGAAGGTAGTCTCCTCCGTGACCAGCTTGATTTCGATGGAGCGAAACAAATTGGCTGCAGAGGAGACGGGTAATTTTGCCATGCAAATGAGGTGAGTGTCATCCCCCTGATCAGAGTCAGTCCACACATAAACAAGGTGAACAACTATTGATTGCAAACAATAATAAACTTATTGATTACAGTACTTGAAGATAAAGCATACAAAACAGTTCAATCAGTTCAATCACTCTTGGTGTTGCCGTCTGATATTTACTCAGTGATGCTAAAATTGATGAGTTTATAAAAAAAAATTTGTGCCTACAGTTTGCGATGAGTTCAGCGCGTTTTTGAGAGATGAGTATTTAGAAATCATGATGAAGCATTTCTCAGACAGGCATAGATTCCATCTTTTTATTGCTGCCCGCTGATATATGTGTTTAGATCGGTGGAATTTGCTTTGGATTTCATTTTAAAGGAATGGTGTGGTTTCCTAAAACTAAGTACGCTTACAAATTTCTGTATTATATAAAATTTAAAAACTGTGCAAAAAACACGCGGTAAGGTCAATGGACTTTCGTGATTCGTCTTTATTGCGCCATGTGTGATATTTAAGACCGATATTTAACTTCATTATAAGACCACAAATTAATGCGTGATTGGTCCTATTTGTCATGTTTGTGCAAGTTTTCGCAAGCTCCGCTCCAAGAATTGGGGAGGGATGCCATTATGTATCCTTAGCCCTGTGCGCCACACAACCACTAGCTACGCCACTGCCCTACACGTCGGACTATGCATTTGAGGTTTCTTCAATTTTATTTTTATTTTTTGAAATTCAGTTATAACTTTTAAAAAAATAGGGTAACTTGGGGCAAATTGGGACACAGGGTAATTTGGGACAGTGATTTCAGAAATACTTTTTTACCTTAAATTGTCACATTTTGCCCATTTTTGCAACAAAAGAACTTTGATAATAATGTCTATTTATATTTCCAACCATTTAAAAGTACCATTCTTCATTAAACAGGAATTAACTTCTGAGGGCCGTAAGCTTAACACATCAAAATAAGTATTCCATTTTTTTGTCATGTCTAAGCAGGGGTCACGACTTGAGGCTAATTATCTGAATCAATGGCCCGAATTAGTGTTTCTCAAATTAAAAAATAACTTCTAAGCCACCTTTTTCAATTAAATAAGACAAAAATTGTTACTCTTTTCTTCGAAAATTATAAGAACAGATTTCTTTTAGAAATGTGCCAAATTGGGGTAAAATGGGACGCCATTGATTTACTGTGTGCTAACTCGCACTGTCCCATTTTGCCCCAACAAAAGAAATCCCTTAGTAAATCAATGGCGTCCCATTTTACCCCAGCTGTCCCATTTTACCCCAGCCTCTTTACAGCAACAATTTCGCAGTGGGGTAAAATGGGACGCCTTAAAGACTCCTTAATAAAATAATGAAGCCGGAGGCCGACGGGCACCATTTTTTGTGAAACGTTAGTCTACTATACTCTTGGTGATGTAAATTTCGTTTTGTAGTGGTCACTTGTCGCAAGTTGTCAGGTATTAGTATTAATAGCCGACTAGCCGAGTAAAATCTGGTGGGGCAAAATGGGACATTAGGTGGACCAATTTGCCCCACTTCCCCCTATGTCTAGAAGTAGAGATGCTTTCTATAGCCTTGCTAATATACAAGAAACACTTTTATAAGGTTTTGTGATAGTTAGAGGGGGCCTATCTCTCAGAACAACAAATAAAAAGAGGCCTCCTCCTTTTTCTGGCATTCTTAAACACTTCGCCTCGTTGATTTACTTAAAATAACGATGTCGCCCGTGTTATGTACTCCAGCGGCTAAAAACAATACCTTTATTCTCTAAATATTGTATACGCCAAAACAGCTCTCATTATGGGTATTTACACCGATTTTGCGATAAAAAATAATAAATAAAAAGCCCCCTCTAACCCTTTTTTTTCAAAAACCCGGACGTGCACGTGAAACATGTTTTTTATTTTACTTGGCCTTAGGCATAAAGGCAAGTTATGCACGTGACACATTTTTGAGGGTATACAAAAATTAATACTGATTTTCAAGAAGGGTATAGCTTTCTGAAACTGAGCAACTTGTTGTTTAGGGTACGGTACCTTTTCAAATTGTTTGTAAATTATGAGTCAATCAATCAATCAACCAATCATGAGACAATGTCGAAAGATAAAAAAGACTAGACATGAGACAAACCAGACGGGACTGTTACAGCCGCGGATCCAGAGAGAAAAAAATACGGGGGGCGCAAAATACATGAGATTTCTAGAGGGCGACGAACTATATGGCCGCGAAGCGGTCATGGCATCGCGCTTGCGCGACGCAGGGGGGTGTCAGAAGTGAGAAACTTTTGCAAAATTAAGACCATTGAAGCCATTTGGTGGACCATTTTGACACTATTATTGTGTAAAATTTGAGTTTGAAAGAGCGGAAAATTTGTGAAATGACCATAACGGCTCATTTCCTATTCGTGGACAAGTTTTCAATATTATAATATAACGGCTCATTTCCTATTCGTGGACAAGTTTTCAATATTATAATTGTATAAATTTAATTGCTTGCGCGACGCAGGGGGTGTCTGAGGGGGATGTGCCCTCCTCAGAAGTGAGAAACTTTTGCAAAATGAAGACCTAATTGAAGCCATTTGGTGGACCATTTTGACATAATTGTGTGAAATTCGAGTTTTAAAGAGCGGAAAATTTGTGAAATGACCATGCCCCGGGACCATGCCGGCTCATTTCCTATTCGTGGACAAGTTTTCAATATTATAATTGTATTAATTTAATTGCTCGCGCGACGCAGGGGGTGTCTGCCCTCAGAAGTGAGAAACTTTTGCAAAATGAAGACCTAATTGAAGCCATTTGGTGGACCATTTTGACATAATTGTGTGAAATTTGAGTTTTAAAGAGCGGACAATTTGTGAAATGACCATGCCCCGGGACCATGCCGGCTCATTTCCTATTCGTGGACAAGTTTTCAATATTATAATTGTATAAATGTAATTGCTTGCGCGACGCAGGGGGTGTCTGAGGGGGATGTGGCCCCCTCAGAAGTGAGAAACTTTTGCAAAATGAAGACCTAATTGAAGCCATTTGGTGGACCATTTTGATACTATATTGTGTGAAATTTGAGTTTTAAAGAGCGGAAAATTTGTGAAATGACCATGCCGGCTCATTTCCTATTCGAGGACAAGTTTTCAATATTATAATTGTATTAATTTAATTGCTCGCGCGACGCAGGGGGTGTCTGCCCTCAGAAGTGAGAAACTTTTGCAAAATGAAGACCTAATTGAAGCCATTTGGTGGACCATTTTGACATAATTGTGTGAAATTTGAGTTTTAAAGAGCGGAAAATTTGTGAAATGACCATGCCCGGGGGGGGGTTCTTCGAAAAAAATTTACGGGGATGTGCCACGCAGACTTTCGGATGCCGACTTTCTCTATACCTACTTTTTGCTGTTTTTGCCACCCATCAGTATACCAATTTTCCACAAAAAACACCCAAATTTGCCCTAATTGGGTGCTTTTAGGGGAATTTTTTCCAAATGCGCCCAATTAGGCGCATTGGTCTCCACTGAAAACCCTCCCATCGATATATACCAAAATTGCTGAAAAGGTACCCCAAAACCGTGGCACATCCCCGTATACCTTCAACCAGGGAGAACCCCCTCCGGGGACCATGCCGGCTCATTTCCTATTCGTGGACAAGTTTTTAATATTATAATTGTATAAATTTAATTGCTTGTGCGACGTACGCAGGGGGTGTGTGAGGGGGATGTGCCCCCTCAGAACTTGGTGAGAAACTTTTGCAAAATGAAGACCTAATTGAAGCCATTTGGTGGACCATTTTGACATTATTATTGTGTGAAATTTGAGTTTTAAAGAGCGGAAAATTTGTGAAATGACCATGCCGGCTCATTTCACATTCGTGGACAAGTTTTCAATATTATTGTATAAATTCAGTTGCTTTAAACATATAAAGTTCCGGGTATCCAAAGCATAAAGAAAAGGGCAACTTCTTTATACATACGCAGGGGGGTGTCTATTAAGTTGGAAAATTGTGCAAAAAGAAGGTCCAGTTGAAGCCATTTGGTAGACGATTTTGACACTATTAAAGTATTATTGTGTAAAATTTTAGTTAGATAAAGTTCGGAAATGTGTGAAAATGAAGGCCCAATCGAAGCCATTCGTGGAACATTATCATTATCATTATTCACTATTACTGTAGGCCTAATCATTATTATTCAGTTATTACTTAAAACAACTAGTGCACCTGCAGCTGTGAGAGCCCTGATGCTGTGAGAGCACTGGCATGATAGCGATACTGTTTGACCCCAGATGACCTTTGACCTCGGTGTAATTTTTTTGCATGCCCCCTCATACAAAGGATTCCACCTATCAAGTTTAAGCCCAATAGGGCAAAGTTTAAATTTAGCCCCTGACCTTTGACCTCGGTTGACCTCAATTTTGTTTTGCACATATATTCCCCTCGTATCAAGGATTCCACCCACCAAGTTTGAGCCCGATAGGACAAAGTTTGAAATCCATGACCTTTGACCTTGGATGACCTCTATATAATGTTTTTCATGCTCCCCTCATACGAAGGATTCCACCCACCAAGTTTGAGCCCCATCGGACGAAGTTTGAAATTTGACCCCTCCGTACTGACCTTTGACCTCGGTTGACCTCAATTTTATTTCGGGCATATATTCCCCTCGTATCAAGGATTCCACCCACCAAGTTTGGGCCCGATCGGACGAAGTTTGAAATCCATGACCTTTGACCTTGACCTCCGATGACCTTTCAAACCACCCCATAAACGTGGAATGCCCGATACCTATCTATATCCGAAATATTGGATTGATGCGTCGAAGCGCATTGCCGGACAGACAGACAGAGCTCATTATTTTATAATAGTGCACCTGCTGCTGTAATAGCCCTGTAGCTATAGCCTAAGGGCACCATCTGCATGATAGAGATACTTTTTGACCCCAGATGATGATAGAGATACTTTGTGACCCCAGATGACCTTTGAACTCAGATGACCTCAATGTAATTTTTGCATGCTCCCTCATATCAAGTTTAAGCACAATAGGGCAGTTTAAATTTAGCCCCTAGATGACCTTTGACCTGAATTTTGTTTCGCACATAAAAAAATTATATTCCCCTCATATCAAGGATTCCACCCACCAAGTTTGAGCCCGATAGGACAAAGTTTGAAATCCATGACCTTTGACCTTTGACCTCGGATGACCTCCATATAATGTTTTGCATGCTCCCCTCATACAAAGGATTCCACCCACCAAGTTTGAGCCCGATCGGGCAAAGTTTGAAATTTGACCCCTCCGTAATGACCTTTGACCTCGGTTGACCTCGATTTTATTTCGCCCATAGGGGGGGGGGGGAGCCTATATTCCACTCGTATCAAGGATCCGACTCACCAAGTTTGGGCCCGATTGGACAAAGTTTGAAAATTTGACCTTTGACCTTGACCTCCTATGACCTTCGAAAACACATGGTCAACATGCTTTTCCCGACACCTACCCATGTCCCAAATATCGGATCGATGCGTTGCAGCGCGGCGGAACGCATAGCCGGACAGACAGACAGACAGAGACCGCTTATTATTTTAGTAGTAGGCCCCTAGGCCTATAGAAGATATAGGCCCCTAGGCCTAAAGTGTACGGGTGTCCGAACAAAAGCAAAAACGGCCAGTTGTTTACGAGCTTTTACGCATACGTAGGTGTGTCTGAGGGGGAAAATTTTGCAAAATGAAAGACTCAACTTACGCGCAATTTAACCTTTCTCTTCTCTTTTTCTCGCCTTTCTCTTCTCTTTTTCTCCTTTTCTCTTTCTCTGCTTTCCCCTTTCCTCGTTTTTACGAGGGGCGCGCGCCCCATCTTTCCTACTTTTGCTATTTTTACGGGGGGCGCGTGCCCCCTCCGCCCCCCCACTCTGGATCCGCACCTGGGACAGATCTTGGCTACGCGCGTCACGTGCCAGGGCACGCCATCTATACTATTAAAGAGGAACTTGCCGATAATCGATACTTTGAAGAGGAACTGATCGATTCATCGGTATCATCTCGGAGATTATAGATAAATTATAAATTAATAAATAGATAAATAAATAAGTTCTAGCATTTCCAGATGAATGATAAATGCATAGATAGATAGATAAATTAATAAATACAAATAATTATTTGGATTTATTCGGTAGATCAACCAATGGTGGCCCGCTTATTTACGGTCCGTTGCTGCGTTGCTATACGCGGATTACGCACAGGTCGTGGCAACTTCCCGACGCGCTAATGGTAACAAAACTTCCAGTTTCATCTAAGACGGAAAATATCACTCTCTTAGACGGAACTAACAAATTAATGGCTAAGACAAAGGTGGTTTTAAGTTACGTATTTTGAAAATAAATGGTCCAAGTGATCTAATAATTTTGAAAGTGATATTAGTTTATCCGTTCGTGGTGACTTTCGACGGAGAGTGGGCATTATGCGGCATGGTAACCGCAACGGCTATAATAATAAATCAACTGCATTCGTTTATGCAAATTATGACTTTCGGAAACTTCTTTGTGATGACTTTCCGAAGATTTTAAATTCAAGGTAGGCCTAGGCATATATACGGTATTGGAAAGTAATTTGAGTTTATTCGTTTGTCATGTTGTGATGAATTTCGATGGGGAGTGTGGGACATTATTAGCAGATTATAGCATGGTATAAAACCGCAACCGCTAAATATCCGTGGCGTAGATTTCTTTTTGACATTAGGGGAGGGATGAAAACATTTCTTGAAGTAGGCATATTAATAGTGAATCCGGCATCTTTTGGCAACATTAACAATGGCGTAGATTTCTCTTGACATGGCATGGGGGATGGGTCCGTTTAAATCAATTTCTTGCAATAGGCCTACAGTGAAGCCAGCATCTTGGCGACAGAATAATTTATGGCAAGCTAATTAGGCCTACTGGTGAATTTTATGTGCAAAAGTGGAACAAATTCGCAAGAAGGCCGCAAAAATTGGCACTTTTTAGTTTGGCCAAAAATGAGGTTAATTTTGTCAGAAACCCACATCTATCATACATGTGTGAACTTGGGGTGATTGTACGGACCATTGACCTTATCAAAACATTGGGGGGGTATACCCACCCCAACACCGGAATTTACGCTATGTAACTCAACCTTCTTGAAACCCAATGTTGCTATAGGCCTACTTGATGAAACAGAAACACGTATAAAAAAAGAACGAACGAAGAAATAAAGGAACCCACATTGGCCACATACATGCGTCAACATGGAGGTGATTCAGTAGATCATGCCCCTTATCGAAATAGTGAGGAATTTATTACTCATCCCGGGATTTATGCCTATGTAAAAGAAAGAAGAAGGAAGGAAGGAAAAAAGGAAGGAAAGAGGGAAGGAAAGAGGGAAAGAAAGAGGGAAAGAACGAAAGAAAGAAAGAAAGAAAGAAAGAAAGAAAGAAAAAGAAACAACGGGAAAGCAAGAAAGAGAAAGGGAGAGAGAAACGAAAACAAAGAAGAAATAGACAGACAGAAAGAAAGAAAGAAAGAAAGAAGAGAGAGAGAGAGAGAAAAGAAAGTGAACAAGCAAGAAACAGAAAGAGAAATGGAACGCAGGAAAGAAAGAAACTGAAAGAAAAAAAGGGAAAGACAAAGAAAAAATAAGTAAAAAGGGGAAGGAAAGAGGGAAAGAAAGAAAGAAAGAAAGAAAGAAAGAAAGAAAGAAAGAAAGAAAGAAAGAAAGAAAGAAAGAAAGAAAGAAAGAAAGAAAGAAAGAAAGAGGGAAAGAAAGAAAGATAGAAAGAAAGGGAAAGAAAGAAAGAAAGAAAGAAAGAAAGAAAGAAAGAAAGAAAGAAAGAAAGAAAGAAAGAAAGAAAGAAAGAAAGAAAGAAAGAAAGAAAGAAAGAAAGGGAAAGCAAGAAAGAAAGTGAGGGAAAGCAAGAGAGAAAGGGAGGGAAAGCAAGCAAGAAAGAACGGGAAAGCAAGAAAGAAAGAACAGGAAAGAAAGAAAGAAAGAACGGGAAAGCAAGAAAGAAAGAACGGGAAAGCAAGAAAGAAAGAACGGGAAAGCAAGAAGGAAAAACGGGAAAGTAAGAAAGAAAGAACGTCGTTTGCAAAGTAGAGGCAACAAATGGTAGGCCTACCACATCACTAACCGCGTAATAATTGAGCTGTTAAAAGCGATACCAATTGACATGATTACCATTTCCATCGTTTATACTAACCGATCCCGTTTACTAACCGCTCCCATTTACTCATCTAGCGGGGGCCCGCGCGAAGCGCGGGTACCCGCTAGTAGTATTATTAAAGTTCGTCATATTTAGGGACCGTTCACAAACACTTGTAGACCTAAGGGGGGGGGCCTGATGCAAACAAATTTCATAGCGAAAAATTTTCAGCCCCCCCCCCCTTTACAGACCTCAAAAATTTCAGGGCCCCCCCCTTTTTGACATGAAAATTATGGGTCAACCCCGTAGTAGCATATAAACTCAATTTTTCCAAGAAAATTTGTGGTCATTTTTTCAGGCCCCCCTTGGGAGGGTAAAAATTTCAGGGCCCCTTTTTGCCTTACAAGTGTTTGTGAACGGTCCCTTATCATGCCCCACAGTGTGATAGCCTGCGACGCATGCTTCATAATTAACCCATTTTTAACGTCATACATTCTTGGCATGTGCAACAGTCTACACACTGCGGCCACTTCGGCAAAATGTCGACTTGTAAAAAGCGACAATATCAGTCAAATAGTACCGAATTCGTCGAAGAAAAACGTGAAATTAGGTGCACAGAATGTTTGGCAAGACCTATGAAAGATCTTTTGTCGAGCGATGGCTTGGACAAACAGAGAGCATTGGCTGCTTTGTTGTGGGATTTGATGGGAACGAACTACGGCGAGAAAGCTGATCCAGAGGTATGCTGTCGAATTCGGCAGATTTTCCTCTTTTTAATATTTTGATAAGCTTACCAACAAATGAACAATTGTCAACAATTACAACAATCAATGGCAACATGGCCAAGAATAAGACCATGACCAGACCTCTGAAATTTGGTGAACATTAAACTTAATAATAATATATTATTTAGGTATCCCAGGCAAACCTAGTCACGATTAAAATCGCACTTTCAGTTTCCCACGCGTTTGAACGGGAATTGGATTGCGTACTTTTTCGATGTCTAGCAGGGCTGTCAACTCTCACGCATTGGCCGTGAGTCTCACGCATTGGGTCACTTTCTCACGGTCTCACGCCAAGGTAGTATAATCTCACGCCAAGGTAGTAAAGCTCACGCAAAAAAGCTGGGAAATGAGTAAAATCTCACGCATCGTCATGAATAATTTGTTGCTCCTACCCCCGCATTTCACATTCTCGAGCGCCGTGGCTCAAATAATCATGGTACAAAATGAACATTGAGTCGGCAAATCCTGCACGCCTCTGTCTCACGCCAAGCAATTCCAAAAGGGCAATTCCACGGTAACGGAAGGACATTTGCACTCTAAAACGACTTTTCAAACTTGGATATCAAAAACACCTTTATTAGTTATATCAAACAAATGTTACCATTTCATTACTAATAGTGCTACCTTCAAATTCCACATCTTTTTTTCACAGAAATACCTTTCGCGTATGAAATATGAATATTAATGAGCTCGGTAACGGAAGGACGGTAAAACGGACATGGATTTTGTACCTAAATTTCTTTTGCATAAATTATGTGAATTTTGTAAGGCAACATTGTTTTCAAGGTGGGAAATGTAATCCTTTGAGTGTTGGCTACTTAATATCAGTTTTCATTTGAATTTATGTGTTTCTGTAATTTAATTACAATGCCTTAAGTGGATTAGCCATGGTAACGGAAGGACAGTAACGGAAGGACAAAAGGTTTACTAAATTTTAGAGGATAATAAAATACATAAGAAATGCAAATATCATGAAAAACACCACAGTATGTAAAACTTTTAACTCTCATTGAGCAATTTTGTACAGAAAACATGTAACAACATCTTATTGAGGATGGGTAAATTGGATCCAAAGTGAGGCAGTTTTTCTTTAAAAATCCTAAAATTTGGCCAAAAACAGGTTTTTGAAGAAATTTCATTGTAGACATATTTTAAATTATCTGTAAGATAGCTCAAATGACAGAGCACATTGAACTCTTTCATCTGATACCAAATGTGTCATTGTAGCATTTGTAGTTTCAAAGTTCTAAGCATTTTTCAATTTTTTTCTCATGTCCACTTTGGTGTGGAATTGCCCAAAGTTGACAGCCCTGTGTCTAGTGAGCAAATTTTTTCAATATTTTGAGAAAATGATGTCAAATTTTCTATTCTGTATTGTTTGGTAATAATGTCTTTTGCCAATAGTATGTTTAAGTTGTAAGTTTGTGTTTTTGATCGCAAAGATCGGATATTTTCGTTCCCGATTCGAATTCTGAACCCTTTGCAAGGGTGCCGATTTCGGCAGAACTTTGACAATAATTTTGCCTTTTTGGACACTAAAATGCTTTCGATCCTTAATTTTGTTTCAACCGAGTCTTAAATTAGCAAGCACAATACGGTTGGTACCACTTTTATACATTGATGAAATTTTAAAGATTTTTTTTCAAGTTTCTAACCGGCGCAAATCGTTAAGTGTGTATTTCCCATTGACATCCAAAATGACGTAAGCCAGTCCTCAATATACATAGGTACGGCGTATATAGGACTGGCAAGCGAGTCTAGGCAAACCTTAGTTAACAATCTTTTTGATGAAAGTCAATCTTTGACAAGATGTAACTTTGTTACGGAAAGTGCTATGACAAAAATGTTTTCAGTTTTGGCTTTCTTTACTCAAGGGCTTTAATTTGATATGTAAAATGATGCAGTTTGATGGCAAATTTGAATTCACCTAGCATACCTATATTATTAGGCCATGCGGCCATAATACGCACAATTCCAGCACAAAAAGAGTTACTATTTAAAGTTAGACCTGGTCTAAGTGGAATTTTATCCCAGGAGAAAGGACATTTTCCTTTACATTTGCTTCAGTCATTTTGTATTATTTTTGACCTTTGCATTTAAATCTTAAGATTTTGCTAGCTACTTATGCCATGGTTCAATAGTAAAGGACCATTCCTGATGGAAATAAATTCCACTTAGACCAGACCAGGTCTAACTTTAATTAAACGCGGTCTAACTCTTTTGTGCATACGGACCTAGGGGTCCAAATATACTAATAGTAGTTTTTTTTAGTACAAAACCAAGGTCTTAGCCAGCCATGCGTTCTGATTTCTGGCTAAGACTCTGTACAAAACTATAATCAAATTAAGTAATTCTTGGCCAAACTGGAACATTCGCATTGCGTCCATGTAGTGTACTAAAGCGTGTATGCCAGGCTTCCCGTTAGTGTGCGTCATTGCGTCCAGACGCGTATTTTACAAATTTGGACCCAAGTTCACATGGCTAATCAAGTATTTTGCGTCCATGTCACATGCATGTGGACACAGACAAAATTTCCGAAATTTTAGCATGCTCAGACATCGTCACACAGTTTTTCAACGAGAGATAAACACAAGGAGGCTGCAGTGCGTTTCCAATGCGGTGAACTTTGAAAAATAAAAAAAAACATCTTGAACTGGAATTATGCCGATTATTTTGTCTTTATTAGTTTATTTCTTCATGATTCATTGTATTTGATTAAATATATTGATATCATGAAGAAATAAAGACAAAATAATTGGCAAAATCCCAGTACAAGATGTTTTTATGCAAACGGTACAGTTCACCGAAATTGCGAATGGGCCTATTGATGATAAAATAAGAAATTTTTATTATATTTTTAAAATAATAAAAGCCCCAAAATTTTGACCCACCTGCTAAGAATTGAAGTAAATTCTGCTATATTTGTAATGCAACGTCAGAAAATCGTGCACTTTTTGCATGCTTTCCGAACTATCGCTGTTTGATGGGGAAGTCCCGATTGATTTGTTTACAAGCAAGCATGCTGGACTGACGATGTGCCGCTAACGTGCGGTTAATGTTTATATAATTATTTATCACAACCTGACAATATTCAATTTTTAATGTTTTAAGTTTATTTTCTCATAAATAATCTATGTTTCCTTTATATTAGTATTATTGTTACGATGAATAAAAGCAATTTTGGAGACAAAATCCAAATAATAACCTTTTTTTGTATTATTTGTGGCAGCGCGTGTTTTAGCTTTGTAGCATCAACAACACGTTAATTTTAAAAAAGAAATGCGGAAGTAAAAGTACGAAAATTTGCTTAAGATTGACAGACTTTGCTCATGTTTTTGCACCTGTTTTTGACCATGTTTCGGACCAAAACTGATAACAGAAATGAGAAAAATTATCATAGCGAATGGAGATGGAATATCACGGCGAAAATGCACTTTTATTTTGTTTAACAATCAACATTTGATGAGGTGCAGACCCGGAGTATGTGTGTATCATGAATTTCAGATGGACGCACAAAAATCTGCCTGGACGCAAGTTTTTGCAACCTTGTCAGCAAACTTGCGTCACTATGGACGCTTATTTAAAAAACCTTAACGGGAACCCTGGTGTACGCAGTGTAAGGCGTGTGTATACTTTCTTCTTGGATCTTGGATCTTGGACTTAATATCAAATTTCGCCGAAAAATGTGTTGGCAGTGATTGATATCAAGTTGAAAAGCCTCATAAAATAGCTGTGGTTTGATTTCGTATTTTTGAAGACACATTTTTACCAAATATCGTGACCTGTCCAACTGCTATCGCGATCATGAAAATTTATCGCGATGTACAAAAAAATTATCGTGAACATGCCTAATTCAACGAAACATTCAATATAAATTTGTTTTGGAAGCAACGGGTAATGTTTCAGCTTGGCCAATAATTTCCAATAATTACCAGTACAAATAAACATTATTTTTCACCAGGTTCGCCGTCGCAAATAATAAAGGAGACAAGTAGAAAAAGTGATCCCTCTTGGGAATCGAACCCAGGACCTCAGGTTTACGAGACCTATACCTTAACCACTTGGCCCTGGGAGCTTCATGATTAGTCTGGTTGAAGTTCGCACCCATATGCGGTCACTTAAACTTATCTCCTCCCCGCAAATAGCCCATAGTAGCTAGGGCCGTAAATGCGAGAAATAAATTGCCATCCTGTTTATTTATATAATTCCCGTCGATCATGCCACTGTTTTTCCGAATTACCAGTACCTTCTGTTAGAATTTTTAATGAATGAACAGTGCCATTTCAGATGTGCTCATTATAACCATTGCATGCGTCCATCCAGGTTCATGCAAAAAAATTTTTGCAAGGGGGTAACATTGTTTATTACATGCTAAAAAAGAAACATTAAAAATATGCAAAATAAGATTTGGAAATTGGCAATCCAAAAATTTGGCATAGGTGCAATAGGGGGAGAGGCAAAGATTTTTTTGCTGGCTAAAAGGGGGCATGCAATTTTTGGCAGGTTGAGACTAGAGAGGGGGAAGTAATTTTTGGCACACCGTTCGGAAATTTTACCCAGTGTGTAAAATTAGAATTTTGAATAGAAATTTAGGATGTCGTCCGGCAAGTCTTACATGTACAATGTTGCTTTAAACAATTAAGTTATATCTGGTATGCCATGTGTGAGTATTGGTATTCGGTTTTGCGATCTTGGTGCGACTGAATGCCATTTCCCATTTTATGGTTGTTTTCTATCATTGCATGCCTGTTTTTTGTCCCTATTGATTCATATTATCAATATCACATTTTGTACAGGTAATTTCACTTGCTATCGGACGAGACACAGAATGGCGCCTGCGACAAATCAAGGTTTTTCGTGCAGTGCAGAAGTCATTGACGTTGGCCAGATTCAACGAGTCCGTAAGTAATCATGAAAATGGGTTATATCTCGGAGGTGGGGGTGGGGGCTGTTGGAGCTAGACAAATCCTTTCCAAGACGCCGCAAATGGAGTATTGTGGGACCATTCACAAGTTCACAAAATACTCTAGGATGAATGTTCTTTAGGATGAGTTGCTAAGTCAAGTTTCCCACCCAGTTTCCAGTTCAAAATCAATACAGTTACACCCTGTTTAAGGCTGAAAAAAGTTCCCTTTTTTTTTGCTGTAAAATCATGAAATTCTGAGACAAATTTGGAAGAAAAGTTACTGGATTCAATACTCGCGTTGTTTAGGTATAAAACAATTGATATAATTTGTACTTCGCTTGTGTAAATCAACCAGAATTTTATGCAGTGTACTTTTGAGCGCTCAAAAATGACATTTTGCTTCAAAATTAAGTTTAAAAAAAAAAGAATCTTTAAAAAGCTTTTTTATATGTGTTTATGTGGTAATTATCAAGCACTGAGCGTCTTCTTCACGTTAAGTATATGAATTTTTTAATCAGATGCTGTGCATGGCATCACCTTCTCCTTGGCATCACCAAACTAGGAAGATATTATGTGCAAGTATTGCTTACTGTTTTATATTTTGCAATGATGACCATCTAAATAATATTGAAATAATTAACATGAATTCTCCTCTGCCGCAGATCTATGGAGTGAAATTCAAGGACTACGTCAACATGTTGCTGGATGCAGGAATCGTCGACATCTGCATCACCGCCCTAAAGCTGCGAGTGAAACTGCCCGAGTACGAGAAATGCAGAGAGGATCCCGAAGGGGACGTGTGGGAGGCTATCTACTACTACTGCGTGTCCATCGTGGGTCATGTTGTCATCAGCTGTTATTGGGAGAACAATAAGGCCAAAGTAGCGGTCAAGAAACAAATTGCGTTTAGTGATTTTGTTGACGCCTGTCTGGCCTTCATCAGAGGTGGGTCAATTCATAGATCATTTGCACAGATTGTTTTATTTTACCAATGCATCGTGTACTCCAGCAGTGCTCCCTTCATACTCGCATGAGCAGTACGATACACTTACGAGGAACATACACCGATTTTGTGAGGATGATTTTACCGAAATATTTTATAATATTCATTGTGGTACATTACCTAATTGAATGTGAAATTCTAAATGAATTGTACACCAATGTTGCTACAGACACCAGAATAAACCCTGAAATCAACCTCATCATCACACACACTTCTCCACTCATTCACAGAATGTAGAACAAGAAAATACACATACTATTTGATTTGTTCGGGTTTGACAACCCTGGATAACCCAAGAAAGCCTCTATTGAAGCTTATTTCCATTGGGGTCCATTTGAACACCGGGACGGGTTGGGAACAGTCAGGGGTTAACACCCTACTCTTTTCCAAACTGGCTGCGAGATACATGTACAGGAACATGTATGGCTCTCTGTACACGGGACCGACGGCTTAACGTCCCCTCCGAAGGACGGAGTACTTTCATGATTCATTTACCTAATTATAAATGAACCATGGGGAGAGCGGAAGTCTGAATTTAATCTACAGGAGTTGCCAAATAATTTCAGACTTTCTTTTTCCAAGTCAATATCCCAGCAAATCGCCACCGCCGGGAATCGAACCCGGGACCTCATGCACTAAAGGCAAGTACCCTAACCAGTGCGCCACGCTCTCCCTATTACTATAAGCACATGTATGTATGAATGTGCACTCACTCAGTTTACAGCAAAAATCTTAGGGGAGGCAAATGATCCCAAATGGAATCACACATATATGTGGTTATAAAGTCATGGAGATCACCCATGGGCTGGAGGACAAATCAAATTAAGGCTAGAAGAAATTTCTAATACTGCTCAAGCTTAATATTTTTGTTGGCAATCATTCAATATCCAGAGCAAATTTTAATGCTTAAAATGAAACCATGCAGAGCTGGGAAAGCATGTTTCTGTGTTTGAAACTTACAGCCAAGTTAATTAATACATGTTTGATGGAATTATGATTTTCATCCAGTCATGCGTTCAAAATCAGAAATGTAAAAGAAAAGGAACCTGTTTTAGAATTAAGAAAACTCAAAGTAGTGATGTCTTTCCACAATTGCTGGATAGACAGACATTCACAAAGAAAGTATGCAGTGGTTTCTGGATGCTGGTGACACAACTGTATCAAGATTATTATCATAATTTTTATCTTTGTATTCCCGAGTCTGTTTTGTCTAAAGGTCAGGCCTGGTAAAAATTGTTTGTTCACTGTAATTACATGTAGGTCTGTTGACCAGTATAGCAAGTAGATAGCCGGTATAAAGAACAGAGGTCTCTAAAATGACTTGTTTAGCCACAGCTATGTCGGTCATTAAAAACCAAACTGTTCAGTTTTTACTATGCAATTACTTTGCAATTAAAAAAATGCATGAAATTACCTGAAATTACACAAAAATAGATGTCATAATATAAAAAAATGAATATGTATATTTACAGCTGAAATGTCTATGCAGGCCTAAAAAAATGTTCAGTGAATAGATTCATCAGGTTTGTAAATCAAATCAAGTAGTAATTTTGTTTGGCAAAACCAGTAAGTTTTACTTACTAATATTTCAAATCCATCTCGTCGGAGGACTTCATCAGATGTGAGCATCTGATCCACTTTCCCGGGAAACTGGCTTCCGTTTTTGAGTAGTCTTACTTCCAGTCTTCAAAAGTGGGTCAAATACGTGACTTAGGAAATAAGTTTTGTCTAAAGGTCAGGCGATCTCACTTTGTTGGCGAAACCTCACCTCTGTTTGGGATAAGACTTGCGGAGCACAAAGCGGAAGTAAAGAAAGCCAACGAGAAAAAGTTTACTCGGTCAGAACGTAGGGCATCCGAGCAAGAACAAACAAAGTCAGCCATATCGGATCAAGTCGCAAGGGCAAATCATGTAGTCAATTGGGATGACTCCAAGATACTGGGCAAGGAGCATGTCAGAAAGTCAAGAGAAGTACGAGAAGCGATGGAGATCAGAAAGAGGGGGACCAAGACCATGAATAGAGAGGAAGGCACTTATTTCCTAAGTCGCGTATTTGACCCACTTTTGAATACTGGAAGTAAGACTACTCAAAACCGGAAGCCAGTTTCCCGGGAAAGTGGATCAGATGCTCACATCTGATGAAGTCCTCCGACGAAATGGACGAAATATTAGTAAGTAAAAATTTACTGGTTTTGCCAAACAAAAATTACTACTTGACTAAAAAAATGTCCCTAAAATATTTCCTACAATTTCTTCCTTTGGGAAGTAAATTTACCCACCAAAAGTCAAAATTTCTCTGCAAACAGGCCCAGAAATTTGGGCATCGTCCATTCTCACCAAAATTCTCCTAATTTTATAAAGTGAATCTTGTAGTTTGTTTGAGCCTACACAGTAACTAAATTGGATAATCCGAAGTAGGTAGTTTGAGGTTGTGAACTATTCAACTTGGCCAAAACATTTTAACTTGATTGCCTCACCCCACACACCCGGGTGTAATGGGATCTATTAGGTCAAAATGGGCTCTTCCATCTGAAATCTATATACCCCCTGTGGAAGGTATGATTTTAATCTCCCACACAGGGGATGTAGATTTCAAATGGAGTCACCCATTCAGGTAACCCCTTTTGAAATTCACACTCCCTGTGTGGGAGATTAAGATCATATCTTCCATAGAGGGTGTATGAATTTCAACTGGAACTGGACTTATCTAAGTGTTGAGGGGATGGAGCAGTGCTGAGGTTTCACACTTGTTAATACAAAATGATTCTGATTTATCAGGGACAGCCTTTTGAGGAGAGTGAGAGCTCTCTACTGCACTACTTAAATCTGATATAGGAGAGTGATTTTTACCTCTCCTTAGTTGAGCATTCTCTCCTTACATTCTATTGTAAATGATCTAAACAGCTCTCCTTGAAGGCTCCAGAAGAAGAGCTATTTAATACTCTCCTGCAAATTCCAAAAGACAGTCCCTGTTTTATCTCAGTTGAATCAGAATAAATTGGGAGTGTGCTGTGCTGGTAATTTGCAGTGAAGTGCATTGACTGCATCCATGTATTAAATTAAATCATCAGCATTTCAATATTTCTATTTTTCATTCCTTTCATTCTTCCAGATGATCCACCAGACTATGTTGCCTCGGCGATAGCCCTCTACATCTTTGCCCATCTCTTCGAGGACAATTCCGCACCGAGTCGTAAAGTGTACCATGCAGGAGTCCTACCCAAGATCGGCTACTACTGTCACAAAGATGGCTGCATGAAGGCCATGTTGGCGTGGTACAACAAAGGCATCAAAATCCACGAACTGGAAGCCATAGCCGAACACCAGTACGGGCTCATCCCCATGGCGGGGCTGGCCATGTTTGAGTCTGGTGAGAAGGCTTTCAATCAGAAAGAACTGTTATTAGCAGCTATACATTGGGCGGATACACTGCAGCAGTGTAGTTTCCATTGTATATCACATGTGAGTAAGGGGACCGATAATGATCGTGGCTGTGTTAATTAAGGAGTTTGATTGCTCCTTTTGTGAAGAGGAAAAAATTGCTGATAGTAATTGTCAGTCAACAAATCCATATTATATCATTGGATTTCAAGTTTACCATATTTAGGCAATCAAAACAAATTAGTTCGATCTTTCGATTGACAGTCAATGCTTGTTCGATCCTTATTATTTATGACATCAATTAATTTACTTTTGTTAATTGTGATAAAATAGTAATTTTTGCATGTAGGGATATTGACTAATATGAATTCAGCGTTAATCCTGATTAATTAGTTGATAGTTCATTAATAACAAGCATCGAAGCAGCATCAACGGTCGATCCAAAGATCGAACATATTTGTTTCTGGTGCCTTATTCCCAAAATTAGCACATCAACATTTTAGTCTGCTGACTGTGTTGGTTGGATAAAGGATTTATGAAAAGCTATTGAATTCTTTTCCAAAAATTGGGTTTCAAGGAAAGCAGAGCTGTTTTAAAGCCTTAAAAGGGCTTCAAAAAGTTGAGGATTTAAAAAAATCTTGTCGGTGCATCATACTCGTTACTCCTTGGCCAATGAGATCCTAAGAATTACACAATATAAAAAAACCCAAGTTTAAAGTGCATAAATTGTGGGATTCTATGGTTACAAACAAGAAAATAGACATTAAAAGGAAAATGTTGCCATTTTGTTTCTTCTTGTGTCAAGATATCTCTTTTTGATTAACACCCAACAATATAATGCATTTCCTTCTAGAATTGGATGCAAAATAAACTTGTCAACGCTATGGTTTATGTTTGCAAGTATTTATACAACAATCAGATGACACTTGGTAGTTGGTATGTACTCAGGAACCTTTTTGGAAGACCCCACTGTCAGTGAATGTCATTTTTACATATTAAGGCTTTCAGTCACATTTTAATGATAACATATTTTTGTCTAATTGCATGATTGTAGATGGCTCAGGACGGACCAAGACTACGCTCTCAAATTGTAGGCGAACCTGTCACTATGAAGGTAATACTGGTTATTACGGTTATAGTCATAGTGATGACACGGCAATGATCGACTAGTGTGTCCTCTAAAAGCTTGAAATATTTACATAACATGCAACTAAACTTACGCTAAATTGCTTTATAGGGCTCGGATATCGACATTTTAACATATTTTTTGTGGGACCTGAGCACATCGACATATTGAATTGCATTTTGAATACGAGGAATGTCCTTCTGATATCAAATAATTATGATCTTTTGAAATTTGCGATATGCATGTAATACACATTTTATGGCAAATAATATCCAATGCTATCCGATTCCTTAAGCACATCTAAAAAAGAAAGTCCTCACTACTTTGAGGAGCCAAAACTTTGAGCATAATTAATTTAAAAAGCAAACAAATTGATACAAATGTTTCAAGCTCCGGTTTGATACCACACTTATGTAAAATGAAATTTACAATTGGATGAAATTTGATGCGATTTGAATGGTTGCAAATTTAAGTGAGCGCCAGTCAGCGTATATGATTATTTGTTGTGAGCCATATCTGACTGTGGTCTTTTCAATTTGGAAAGTATTGATTGATCCTCATTAACACGTATCCTTTTACACAGTAAATTACACAGTGAAAAGTTTCATGTGTCACGCTGTAATTTGATTTGATTTGTTACTTATGTGATGAAAAGTTTCTGTATATTCTGCATCTAACATTATCCTAGAAACTGGTGAAACTAGACGTCAAAACAATGGCCATTGTCCTCTGCGGAAATCCATTCATATTGTTCATAATATAATGTGTACAAGAGATTCAGCATTTTTTTTAAATGGTAAAGAAACTTTTGTGACACTTTGTGTAAGTAATAACATTTCTCGGGTTTTTGTTCCTTACAGAGTTTTCAGAAGTGGCTGCGTTCACCCATCTGCAACCTGGAGACGAGAGCCATAATGCAGTCTTGTCTACGAGTCACAAATCAGCTCCTCGCTTCCGATTCGGATACATTTGCATGGAAGCTTATGGATGATTACAAATTTCTTAAGTACCTGGAGATTGGAGGTGAGATTGCTACTGTACAAGTAGATATTTTGTGAAGAAAAAATGAGGACCTTTCATGCCTTTAACAACATCTTTATATGACACTTCATATTCATGTGTTATTAAAGTTGCAACCTAAATGGACCTGTAGAAGTTAAAGCAAATTATTTTTATCTTGCCATGACAGTGTTCTATCTAAGATTACAATAGTTAAAATATAGATACTTAGAAAATTTGTCTTTCAATTTTGTTTTTTCAGTTTACTACCCTGATCACAACCTAGCCTGTCAGTTTATGGAGGTATGCAGCAAACTGGGCATCCTAGGTGGTATTTTTAAGACGACAGTAGCCAATAACGAGGTAGGTTGCTATGGCAACATGCGGCGAGTTTTGTCTCATTTCTTGCCGCGGTAGTAGATCATAGCTTCAAGTTAGATCTTACCAGTGTCCAAACAAGTGTAAAACCAATCTTTCAGTACTCATCAGAAACGCTTGAAATGTGTATTTTGTTTGAATATATTTATAAAGATGTATGGTGACTATTTTACCCTCTATGAGCGGCATGCAATTTTTGCAGATTCAAGACTATGACATTAATTCTGTGGATATAAACAAGAAAAGCTGCTTCAGTATAGATGCAGAGGCCCAAACAGAAAGATGCATCTATGCATCTTTCTGTTTGGGCATCTGCATCTTTTATTTTGACAGTGCTCTTTTGTGATGGTTGGTTTACACAGACCACCTTTCAGTTAAAAGCTCCCTGGCAGCTCAGCAGTTCTCATTTCATATTTTGTTGTGTATTTCGGTGTATTGCTAAATGAATAAATAAGCACTTGAAGTACAATAATTGGAATAAACAAGCTTATAACTTAAAATAAAAATCTTTAATCTTGCAGTAGACAGGGTTCTCTGTATCTGATCCAGAAATTGCATGTACTTGCATATGTTTCAGCAACCACTGTTGCCTTTATCAACACTTGATGAGTAGTTGGTAAAGTCAACAGTGCTTTACTACACCATTCCTGATGAATCTGTTCAAGCATTTCTAATCTCAGAATTTTTTTTATTCCTCTTGATAACAGGCAATTATGAGAGCAGCAGGCATTCACATGTATTGCATGTATGAGCACTTACGTGTGTACTCCCTGGCTGTCATGGCACTCAGCGTGGACGTACAGGGTGGGGCAAAGAACATCTTGAAGTATTTTGGACCCGACAAATTTTTAACTTACGCAGATACTTTTGATAGTAAGGTACGTATGGGTTATAAAAGGTAACATCAAAAAGGCATATACATTCATTTACTTGTTTTGACACACAATATATAACTAACTTGTCAATATTTTGATAGCATGTAAGTTGTGATTGAAAATATGTGACCCTGTTTAGTGTTACCGAATTGACTCAAAACGGTTTTCTTCGTATTCTTATTAATTGAAACAGAGAGAATATTACCTGGGGCATATCATGTTTCAAGCAATTTTAGGAGTGTAGCATCTTTTTATGATGTCACTTCCATCGCTGATTGGCTGAGCGACTGCCGATATCTAAACAATAAGTCTCAGGCATGCTGAGCGTCAAGTCGCAAGCCAGTTGACTTCAAGGCAACTTTGATGCTTCAACGCTTGCAGTGATTGCACACTGCTGGAAATAGGGAAAAGGCTTCCAGCATTTCATGACTAGCGATTTTTGAATCGCACACTGTAATTGCTAGTATAATATGCCTGTTACACTATAGGCCTTCCCACCAATCTGTTTCGCTAAAGATGACTTCGGATGGTGGGTGTTGGTTAACGTTGCCAAAAGTTTATAACTTGTCCGACTCGCACACGTGCACACACCTACTCGTATTCACCTGTAATCAAGTACCCTTAGGCAACAGGACATGAAAATTGTGACAATTAATTCCACTTGTATGCTTCTATTTCTGTACACAGCAAACAAGTGTAGGAATGAAAGCTAGTGATCTTCAAAATGGTCTACGCAAATTTTCAAGAAGGTAAGACTTAAGAAGTAAATAAACTATGAGCTAACAAAATAATATTATATGAATACAATACACATGATGTTTAAATCAACTGAACTACACCTCCTGTGGAGGACACAGTGACTCGGTGGTTATGGCCTTGGGATTCATAATCTTAGAGCTTGCTCAACCTGCGTGGGTTTGAGTCCCCCTCCCACCACTATGTTACGCCCCTGGGCAAGGCGCTTTGCCTCACTTGCCTCACCCCACCCAGGTGCAATGGGAAGCTGTTAGGGTAGTCACAGTTGTTGTACTGATGAACCCTGCGCCATTTGTAGGCTGCAAACGTGGTTCCGACATATTCTAATGACGGCGGAATAAATTTAAAGCGCTTTGAGACTGTTTACGGCATAAAGTGTAATAAAAATATCTACATTTATTTATTTTATTTAAGACATGACCGTAATCTTCCACATAGGGAGTGTGAATTTCAAATGGGGTTGAACCTGAATGAGTGACTCCATTTGAAATCTACACTCCCTGTGAGGGAGATTAAAGTTATGTCTTTCATAGGGGCTGTAAGGATTTCAACTGGAATTGCCCAATGATTAGGTAACATAAGGCCATCTTAATTTAATAGTTTGTCTCAAAGCCCATCCTAAGTTAAAAACCTAATGCGCAATGCATGTTTTTGAAGTTTTTGTTTACTTTAATTTATCTGTGAGACAAGCTTTTCGACGAGAATAGACCATCTCACAAGGAGGTTACAAAGTGGTGAAGATGAAGAATTTTATTGAGATTTATGATTTAGGCTTGAGATTTTTGTGTGGAATCAAAATAAAACAGTTAAAAAACACTGAATAACACGCAAAAAGCGGGCAATTGCATTATTGCGTGCAGGGGCTTTGAGATAAACTATTAAATTAAGATGACCTGATAATATGAATCAAAAATACATTTACTTTAAGTTCTTCATAGTTGACAAAGGTCGGGAACTATAGGTTTTTTATTAAATTTACATGTATTGTTAAATTATATCACAGGCAACTAGAAGAGGCATTGAGAGAATATGAGAGATTTAAGCCACCGCCTCTGAACAGAGAGAAGGCGAGGGAATTAAAAGAAGAAGGCAACACATTCTATAAGAAAGGCAACTATCAGGAGGCAATCACACGCTACTCAGAAGGTATACGGATGTGTCCGGCTACCATCAAGGAGGTGGTTATAGACAATATGAAGAAGAGTAAAGAAAAAGTACCCAAATGGTGAGTCATTTAAGTCTTTAGTAACTAGATTTAGGAGATATTTTCTATAAAGATGGGAACTTAGGGGAGCCAATCACATTCTAGTTCCAAGGTATTCAGATGTGTCCGGTTACCATCAAGGACAATATGAAGAAGAGTAAAGAAAAAGTACCCAAGTGGTGAGTGATTTTAGTTGAAATCTGTACATTTACACTTGGAAGGTTGAGAACCAGAAAGTCTTAACTCACAATGAAATTCAGTGTGAGTTAGGACTTTCTGGTTCTCAACCCTTGACTTCTTGGCAGAGATAAACAACACTTGTTAATTACATTTTGAGAGCATACACAGTGTAAACACAGAAGTGGGACTCTGATTGGCTAATTCAAATGTATCGCAATCTTAACATCAGTGAAGCGTTGGTCGGTGTAGAGCGGCACTCATATACACACAAATCCCCTTGTATGTAGCTCATTAACAGTGCTTGCATAGATCATAGCAAGAGAGTGTTGTTCTTTTTGGAAGCCAGAGTGGAATGTGAACTTTGGGGAGACCATCACATTCTATTTGTGAGGTATACGGATGTGTCTGGCTACCATGAAGGAGGTTGGTATAAGAGTAAAGAAAAAGTACCCAAATAGCAAGTCTTGTTAGTTCTGCCACTTATAAGCTACAAACATTGATCTTAGATAACACACCATGTACATTCAATTCATGGTACTGTTAATACACCCTGTATATTTGTTTCATTATATCCTAGGTACCATTTACCAGTGTCTTTATTTTGCAACCGAGCCCAGTGTCATCTACAGCTCAAGGAATACCAGTCAGCCATCTATGACTGTGATGAGGCTATTATTAGATGTCATGGAAGTAAGTATGATTGGAAAACAAATGTTTGTAGTTAAATACCGAAAAGAAAATTAGAAGTTGGACTCGCTATGTTTAACTCCATGAGCACCACTGGTTTTCTCACAATGCCTCTAATTGGTTAATTACATGATAATAATCAACTGAGTAACCAATCAAAACAGAGCTTTTAGATCTCTTGTAAATTTTAAACTTAATCCCCTGCAGCCCTACTGACTATTCTTATCATATCTCTGATTGGCTCAATGCATGATATAGCCCTCTTTATAACCAATCAAAATAGTTCTTAGAAGCAGATGATTCAGCCAGTTACTGCTTTATAGGAAATCAGCTAGGTTTGAAAGTTGTGTGTTTTTCAGTTACAGCCAAAATACTATGTTGATTTAAAAGAAATGAAACAAATGCTGGTGAAACCAAAACTGCCTTACCGGCCCGGGGGTGCCACTCATATACCATTGCATGTTGTCATCACTGACCAGACACTTTTATTTTTCACCCAAAACACTGACATGCCCAAGGGCTGAAAGGTAACCCTTACCACTGACCTGCTATGAAAAAAGGATACCCAAATCACTGACCACAGCCATGGTGCAAACAAAGGTACCCATATCATTGACCTTACATGTCCCAATGACCCTTTTCACTGACGAAGGTAGAAAGCAATATTTACCTAGTGTATTTCCAATCCCTTTACATACAATTTCTGTTATAAAATGAAATAGCCTGGAATATCATCCTTAACACAAAATTGTGGTCATACACAACAAACAAGCTGCACCCTCTGGACTGGTGTGTTTTTGAATGGTACACAACCCGCAATCGGAAGTAGAAACCCGGGAGTAGAAAGCAAGAAACATCAGCAAAAGCGATGAAAAACGTGATTGCATTTTCTTAATAAGCGTAGCTATTTACCTTTGATTTCAGTGCTGAATCCGGGCGAATCCATGATCCGCGCTAAGCTCTGAAATCTGAAATATAAAGCACTTTTTTTCCCCGTTTAACTTCGGTTTTGCGTGGGTGACAAACAGCGATGGCAAATGTCACTTCACGATTTCCAAAAGGCATGGTTCCTGTCATATCTGGTTCAGCAGTCAAACGTATGTCGTAATCCATTCCGATTACACAGTATCTGTACCTTGTACAAAATTCGTAGTCTCTACGCCCGTCTCTACGCAGCCCGCTCGGCAGCATGCACAAACATCACCGAGTTTTAATCATGGTACAAGACCGGGCACAAGACTAATATATTACACTTGCAGACCCGGAAGTAAGAAGTTGTTTACAATCAGGAACGAAAACAGCGGCTGACGTCAAATGCTGGACTTTGATTTTTCATGAACCCAAAACGCCGACATATCTATTGTAAAAAAAGGTACCCTTTTTTCCAGAAAACACCAAAATTGAGACCCTTTTCGAGTGCCGCGCGGGACGTGGCCTATGATTAAAAAGATACCCTTTTACCACGAAATTTTGGTCGGTGATGACTTCATTGACGGTTCAACTGGCACCCCCGGGCTTACCGGCCATAATTTTCAATAGTTATTCATTATTTTTAGCATGGTATTGGGCTGTATGAAGTGGTTTTGGATGGGTGAGGGGTGTAAGCAAAATTTTGGTCAAATTAGGGTGTATTCTTGGTGTACGATATTTGTGAGTTAGATTGGTGTAAAGACTCCGTTGAGGAATTAAGTGGCTGAATATTTCTTCAATAGAAGATTTCTGTGCTAGTGCAAAGTGCCCAAATTAGTGGGTCTCATAGACAAACCTGGTACACTGGGTACTTGTACGATGACACTTTCCCTTGTCTCTATCTCACATCACATACTTCACCTTTTGTTGCAGTCAATACCCAAACCATCGGGAAAGACGAGGGGAACAAGGTGGACCCGTTGCGTCTCAAAGCCATGTTCCGTCGTTCCAAGGCGCTGTACGAACTCGAGAACTTCTTCCGTGCAGCGATGGACGTCAGCGAGTGTCTCATCCAGGAGCCGAAGAACGAGCAATTCAAAATACACATGGAGAAGGTACGCATGGGTGGGATTAATGGTGGACTCAAAGAATTTAAAAAAGGAGAACAAGGACTTTGTGTCCTTATATTAGGAGAATGCAGGAATCTTGCACTTGCAGCATTCTTACCAATCATATAACAATTGCCATATTCATTGAAAATATATTTTGATTGGTACCAAATAAGCAGGAATTGTTAGGCTTTTACAACAATGCCAAAGAGTGCACCCACTTCACTTACAGAGCATTATAGTTGACCTGTCTGTTCGATATTTTGTGTGTTAATGAATCAAATGAGGCATTACATACAGCCTGAATTCATAATCTTGTCATATGACGATTCTTAAAAGGGAAAAGTAAAACCTTTTGCCAATTCCCCAAAAAATCAATTGTGGAACTTGTGGTATCGTGAAAATCATATTTATTTACAGATAAGAGGTCTATGTACTTATTACTTTACATGTAGAGCATTTAAGGGGGTACTACACCCCTGTGGTAAATTTGTGACTATTTTTGCATTTTTCTCAAAAAATAATAATACACTGGTAACAAAAGTTATGTATATTATTGGGGCAAGGAATCCAATTACTACACTGAAATTTCAGCGACTCAAGACAAGCGGTTCAGTATATATGATAGGAAACGAGGTACATCATAGCGGTACCTTATTTCCTATCATAAATAACAAACCGCTTGTCTTGGGTCACTTAAATTCCAGTGTAGTAATTGGATTCCTTGTCTCTATAATATACACAACTTTTGTTACCACTGTGTTATTAGTTTTTTAGAAAAATGCAAAAATAGACACAAATTTATCGAGGGGTGTAGTACCCCCTTAAGGTAAATCCCATTACACGCTGAATACAAAGTTGTTTGGGTAAAAGTGACTTGATTTATCCACTCGGGTCAATTTTTTAAAATTTGAAACAGCAAAATATATGCAGGAAAAATGTTTCCAAACTTTTTAAATTTAACTTTCAATTTTTGTTCTTTTCCAGATACTCCTAAGAATACGGTACAAACGCAGCGTGGAGCCATTCAGCAGGTGCGACGAATGTAGTCGTGGACGCGGTGAAAAACTAAAGCGGTGTGTGCAGTGCACTGCCCTCTATTGTTCTCGAGAGTGCCAGGAGGAATCCTGGAAGAAACGCCACAAGGCGATTTGTAAAGACTTTTTAGAGTGGAAAGCCAAATTGCCCAAAGAGCACAAGGAAGGGGAGGAATCGGACGATAGTCCTGAGGACTTTGAGGCTCAAGAAAAGAAGGACAAAGTTTCAAAGAAACCTGAGAAGAAGAAAGAGAGAAAGAAGAAAGTGGTAAAGAAAGTTGATGTTGAAAAACTTCAGAATGGACTAAAGGAAGCGGAGGCTTTAGATGAATAGGAATAGGTCATCTTGTGTATCATTATACAGTAGGCTATTCCAGGTGAAATTCATAAAGCACCTGTGGAAGACATGACCTTAATCTCCCACACAAGGGGGGGGGGATGTAGATGTCAAATGGATCCACTAATTCTGGTAACCACATTTGATATTCACACGCACCGTGTGGGAAATTAAGGTTATGTCTTTTATAGGGGGCGTGTGTATGGATTTTAACTGGAATAGTCCAATCTGTGCGTATGGAAAAGAGAAGAAGAGCAGTGACTTCTTGTGCACAAACACTCTCAGAGAAACCAGGAGGAGGATTCGGAATTTGTGGAGTAGTAATTGGAACACTTTTTGTTGTGAATATAATATATACTTTGGTCACAAGAGCTGCATCAACTTCAGAAGTGGCTACTAACCCAACAGATTGACGATTCAGAAACTTGGAAGTATCTGAAGAATTGTACATTGTGAATGTAATATCTATATACCTTAGTTATAAGAGTTGCACTTGCCTTTAGAAGTGGGTGCCGCCCCAACGCTAATCCTAAAATTGGTTGATGAATCCTAATCCTAACCCTAATCTAGATATTAATCTCAGCATATATTACAATTACTTAATCCTAACCTTAAAACCTAATCCGAATCATAATCTCTTGGTTTTGAGGCTGTTGTTTCAAGGTATATTTGCCATGTAGAGATATCCAAGTTGATCAAATAGGAATGGAAACACTGTTCTCATGGCTTTTATTGGATTTATTTTACATTACATGTAGTTAATCAACTATATAGTTTGATATGTTATTGTCATTAATTGTGGTATGAAGAAAAGCTGTATACACTTAATATACCATACTTAACACTAGCTGATCCATTCAATGTAATATATAGGGAATTATGAAATGTAGGTACAAGCAGAAATCAAGGTTTTTGAATTATTGAAGTATCTGAATCACTTTTCATAGCAATGTGTACTGTTACTTACAAGAGCTGCAGCTGCCAGCCCAACCCTTATTGAAGAATTGTTGGAAGTATCTGACGCACTTTCATTGTGAACGCAATATGTAGTTTAGCTGCAGCAACTTACAAAGTGGTTGCCACCAAACCTAATCCTAATCTGATCCTGATACTAATTTGATGGGAGCGATTGCCGAATAGTGTGCAACTCTACTAGTCTTATTACAAGACTGCCCAACCCTAAACCCTAACCCTAAACACCGTAAACGAGGACTGGACTCAAGTCTAGTAAGTTGCACCCTATTTGGTAATTGTACCAATTTGAGCATGATTACAATCCTAACCCTAAAACTTTACCCGAATCATTATTTCATGGGTTGGAGGCTGTTGTTTCAAGATTTATTTGCCATGTAGAAATATCCAAGTTGATCAAATAGGAATGGAAACACTGGTATTTATTGGATGTATTCGGTAATTGTACCAATTTGAGCATGATTACAATCCTAACCCTAAAACTTTACCCGAATCATTATTTCATGGGTTGGAGGCTGTTGTTTCAAGATTTATTTGCCATGTAGAAATATCCAAGTTGATCAAATAGGAATGGAAACACTGGTATTTATTGGATGTATTTTACATGTAGTTACTTAAACTATATAGTTCAATACCGTAAAACCCCGTCTACAAGCATATATAGTGTTTTTTATGAAAGCTAAATTAATTCGAAGCAAGGGTTAATATACCAATACAATAGATTGGTCTTAAAATAATACATGTTTGTATATGCTTGGATCCGTAATTTATTTGATCAAACTCCATAATGGCGCCTGGATTAATGTAGCTTTAATCAGAAGCACTCTATATGCTTGTAGACGGGTTTTACGGTATGTTATTGTCATTAATTGTGGTACAAGGAAAAGCTGTATATTTGCAAACTTATTATACTTAACACTAGCTGATCCATTCAATGTAATATTATTTAGGAAATTATGAAATGTAGGTACAAGCAGAAATCAAAGGATTTTTGAATTATTCATATATCTGAATCAATTTTCATTGTGTACATAATATGCACGGTAGTTACAAGAGCTGCAGCTTCCAGCCCAACCCTTATCCTGAAACTTGATGATGATTTAATATTGTTGAAGTTTCTGACTCACTTTCATTCTGAACACAATATGTAGTGTAGTTATTAAAGCTGCAGAAACTAACAAAGTCACCAACCCTAATCCTAATCCTAATTTGATACTGATACTAATTTGAGCATTACAATCCTAACCTTAAAACTTTACCCGAATCATTATTTCATGGGTTGGAGGCTGTTGTTTCAAGATTTATTTGCCATGTAGAGATATCAAAGTTGATCAAATAGGAATGAAACGTTGGTTTCATGGCATTTATTGGATTTATTTTACATGTAGTTATTCAAACTATATAGTTTGATATGTTATTGTGGTATGAGGAAAAGCTGTATATGTGACCATCCAGCACAACTGAGCCCTGAAGTCGCCAATCATCATTTTTGAGAAATATTCTGCTTGAAATTAGCTTTAAAATGATGTATATCATGTCTATAGTACTTGACATTTAAGTAGTGAAAATCAATAAAACAGTCAATAAATCCTTTGTTTCCTATTGTTTATTGTTAAGTTCAATGGAGCATATCTCAATAGTGGCACTGGCGACATTCGGGTTCAGTTGTGGTGGATGGTCACATATATGCACACTTAATATACTTAAACACTTGCTGATCCATTCAATGTGATATCTAGGGAATTATGAAATGTAGGTAAGTTTTGAAGTATCATCAGAACTTTTTGTTGTGAACATTATGTACTTCAGTTATTGTAGCTGCAACAACTTAAGAAATGGTTGCCACCCCAGCCATAAAACTGGTTGATGATTCAGAAATGTTGAAATATCTGAAGCATGTTTCATTGTGAACTAATATGCATTTTAGTTACAAGGGCTGCAGCAACAAGTGGCTGCTACCAAACCTTAATAATCCTAATTCTAATCATGATCCTGATGCTAATCCAAGCATTACAATCATTTAATCCTAACCCTAAAACTTAACTCAAATCCGAATTCCTTGGGGTGGAGGCTGTTTCAAGAATTATTTACCATTTAGAGATGTCAAAATTTATATATAGGAATTGAAACACTGTTTTTCATGGCATTTATTGTGTTGTGTTTGTTAGTCAAACTAGTCTGATATGTTTTATGTTATAAACTCTTTGTGCAAGGAAAAACTGTATATATTCACCTGGTATACTAGATTCAGTCTAATGTAGGGAATTTTGAAATTGAGGCTCGTTTTCAAGCAAAAATCTAAGGCACTATCAGTGGTCCCTGCAAAGGGTTTAGAAATATTTGAAATTTATATGAATAATGATGGATTAGATAGAATATTCATGAGGATTTTTTTTTTGAGAAAATGAACAAAAAGGAAGAAAATGGCAATGTAGAAAACATGCGAGTTGTAGGAAGTGTTCACATATAAAAGAAACTTCCAACATTTACCTAGATATGTATGCCAATTAATTTTACCGGGTATCTTTCGGCCCTGTCCCTTACAGGGTACATAATATAATTTTTTGTACTTAACTTTTTTCAGAAATGCAAAAATCAAGATTTTTCATGATTTTTTTAATAGCTTTTTAAGGGCTCGGTCACCCACCTTCCACCTTTGCACAGTATTTTTTGTGGGACATGAGAGCACATCAGATGCACCAAATCGCAGTCTGAATATTAAGGAATGTCCTTCTGTTATCAAATAATTTAGATTTTTTTGAAATTTGTGATTATTACATTGTATAATACAAATTTTATGGCAAATTATTAAAGATTGACATTTTTGACATTCAACAGTCCTTTATAAAGGCAATATTATGTGTACATATCTTGTATGTAGCTGGGATAAAAAGCCGGCCATCATTTGAAAATTTTGACCTTTCGTATTGAAGATATGTATGAAGTTTCCCAAAAGGCCTAGAATATTTAGGTCTTTCATGAAATTTCATGTATTTCTTTCTATTATGTTGTAAAGTTAAGCTTTAACATTTGTGGTAAACAGGAGACAAAATCAAGTAGAAAAATAGTTGAAAAAGAATTACAGGCCTGTAAAAGGTGTCAGGAAAGTTGTAATGTGCCTGTTCCTTGCCTGAGTATAAATAACCTCTGTTCACCTCAAATTTCACATACAAATAGAGAGTTTCCTCCTCTGAAAATCCCAACAAGAAATAAGCGTCAGTACCCTTATTTGCTGGTGAGATTTTACGGCAGGATACTTTTAATTTGTGTAAAAACTGAATAATTCTCGTTCTCGTCTATTATAAACTTATCATAGTATTGCGGTTCACGTTACGAAAACAAAGTTTGCAAGGGGCTCATAAATTGGCAATTTTGCTCCTGATTCAGCAGATGAACCTGTGACAAACACAGTGATATGACTTCTGTCATTTCAAAGCTTAGTCTATATATGTTAATTTGTGATATAAATACATGTGAAGAATATTAGGCAAAAAACAAAACAAGTTTGTGTCCTGTAGGCCATGCACATATTTGGTTTGGTTTTTGAGTAATTGTACCACATTTGTGTTTGTTTTTTATCTGAAAAATCAGGTATAATTAAAACAAAAATTGTGGGAAAAAACATCCAAAAAACAAAAATCCATTAAGACTGGAAAAACATTTCAGAAATAGTAAAAAGTAAAAAAAAAATCATTTTTCACAAACTTTTCATTCTTATATAACCTGTTTTAAAATTGGGAAAACACAACATTTTATGATAAATCCTGGGAAAAAATGAAAACTGCATTTTGGTTTTCAGGCCACCTCTGGAACAAAGGCGGGAAACAATTTTTTTTTGATCCTATGTTTTTGTAGAAATGGTATTTATAGTTCTAAGCTTAGTCTGAACATTTAACAGTGTAGAGATTCTACATACAATGTAAATAGTTGATTGACATAAATATGGTTGCTGTTAATATTGTAAACATGGTTACTTTATTCGACCTAATAGTTCATTTTGGCCGTCTTGAGGCAGTCACATCAGTACACGTTCCAGTGGGCGCAGTATAATTGACTTAGAAGAACTTGCATGCTTGCGATCAGAGGGATACATATGTACACATGCAAAGTAACTGTGACAAAGTGCTGACAACACTGCCTTGAGAGGCCAAATGAATAATTTTGAGCATGGCTCCCCCCTTAATAATTGTAACCCATGCTTTGCAAGTCGTTCTGGACTTTTTCCATGCAAATTAAGAATGTTGTAGTTGGTGAAAATAGCAGTAGTATCAGTAGTACAAATGCCACAGGTGTTGCAACTCTACCTGAGATGTTTTTGCTGTGATTTGAAGATTTCCAAGCAGCATGCTAAAAATTGCTTACCCCCGGCCTGCCAATAGTTGTTTGCCCTTCCCTTGTCTTGGCCTTCCAAAAATTGCTTGCCCCTCGGCCTGCCAAAAATTCCTTGCCCCTCTCCATTGCACATGCTAAATTTTTGGGAACCAATTTACAAAGCTTGAATGGTCTAGATATATAATGCGAGTAGGAAACCTTACATATATTTAATTTTGTCTGTACTGTATCCTTAGCCTTTTTAGAGCGTTTTATTTAAAGGGTGCCCCATAAATGCGTACCAAATATTTGCTGACTTCCCGTTTTTGCATGCCAAAAATGGCTTGCTTGCCCCCATTGAGCTTGCCAGAAAATTCTTTCTCCCCCAATTTTACCCTCCCCATGGCTCATAATTATTGTACAAGCCCTTACCCTTTTTTAAAAATGCATTGAAAAGTGGCACTTCAATAGATGCCAGGGGTGCTAATTAAGGGAGGGGCATTAAGGGAGGGGCATTAATTAAATTGAATATGGTTAGGGCTCATATTGAAATACCCTTACACAGGAAGGTGTGCGCCATCCTGCAGCTTTCCTGTGCTAGCCTTCTTTTGTTTAAATCCTGGGCAGGGTGTATCACTGATGCATATAATCCATCCGTTTTATGACCGAGCTTTCCTGAGGCGTGCGCTTAGCGAGGGGAATCCTGGTGGTAGGGTATTTCAATATGAGCCCTTAATCATTACTGTTGTATATATTTTAATAGCTTTTTGTTCATTTGTAATTGTTTTAACAATACAATTCAATAAAACATTTGGACCTTATGTTGCCAGATATTTGTATACCATTTTGCATTGTATTATAAGGCACCAGAACCAAATGTGTTTGATATTTGATTCGACTGTCGATGCTGCTTCAATGCTTATTATTAATGAACTATCAACTAATTAATCGGAATAAACGCAAAATTTATATTGGTCAATATCAGTACAGGCAAATATCCATATGCTATCACAATTAACAATAGTCAATTAAAGGGGGGTAACCCTATTGGTTTTGGATATGGATTGTCTTTAAAATTACATAATAATATCAAATATCGCCTCCTTTATGCTGCTTTGTGAAAAAACGAGAGCATTTTCAGCGTAAATGTGAATAAATAGCCAAATTTGCAATCCAATACCTTGGTATACGTGAATTGCATTCTGGGCAGGCAATGACGAATGCTGACATGCTGTACAATGCCCGGCCCGTATTGAACGGAAAATGTTTTTTTTTCGTATCGTTTCAGAAAAAAGGAAACAAAATATATTTCCCTTGCAATATGTACATTTCAAATGAATATAAAAAAGTTTGGGTAAAATGGAGAGGGAAAAAAACCTTCCTAGACCGGGTTTTGAACCGGGTACCTCTCGGGTAAAAAACAAACGCGCTAGTCAATTGAGCTATTTAGCACACCACGCTTATTGTTGCCGTTTTCATAACTATATACGGCGCACCGTCTTGCGGTGACTGATATTTCGTTCATAATTCCTTCCCAGAATTCCAAAGTATTTACCATTGTTTACAAACTGGTATACCTGTAAAACCGCTGTGATTCATGATTTCTCCGAAATACATCGACTTGGAGCGTCAAATTTCAGGATAGTAATGAGAAAAATAGTATCTATTATGTGATACCAAAACCTCATCAACAATGAAAAAAAATCGGGGATGATGCTGTCGATCGGGTTACGGACCTTTAATTTATTTCATAAATGATAAGGATTGACCAAGCACCGATGGTTGATCGAAAGATCAAACTAATTTGTTTCTGTTGCCGAAGAAATTCAAAATTGGAATTTTGTTTGCTGTGGCAATTAGTAAGCAAAAGAAACTCAATCAAATGATTTCAAAGTTCCATACCAACTTGATCACATACTACTCACTCTTCACACTCAAAGCACATCAAATGACTGCAACAATTTTGAATGCGTTTAGTTATTTTCCTGGCAGACTTGAAGCAAGTCTATTACAAGATTATGACTGAATTTGATTGAGACCGGATGGGATAGACAACATTATGGACACAACATGTAGAGTTTGTAAAATGGGGATACATTTGCATTCCATCCCAATAAACTGGATATATGCCTGCAAACGGGGATATTTTCTTACTATGCTAATTGGGCTATATTACCCCCCTAGAGGGCGCTAAAGGCATTAGTTGGATATAATTATGGGGGGTGAGGTCCCCTATTGCATAGTACAGAATCAGACGATATACACATCTGATTCCATACTATCTAACTGGGGATACACACAGTTTTGTTCTAGCAAAGTGGGGACATCCACACATTCATAGCAACATAGCATAGTCGCGGTTGGATACACATGTAGTCCCAGGTGGATGGCTACACACAGATGTTCACACATTTTACAAGTATTGGTGAGTTTTGAAATGAAATGATGAAATGAAAATGAAAATGAAAATGAAAAATGTTTATTGGTAGAGTTTAAACCATTACACACAACTAAATTTGTTCACTTACGTGAGCTTTCGACACGACGACTCTTGTCTTTTTCAAACTGATGGTGACTGGTTTATTGATCTGGGATGTCACATGACGAGCTGGCGATGAAAAATGTTTGTTTCCTAACATCCTAAGTAGTGCTCTTCAGTTCAAGGCAGTAATTTATGGGCACTCCATTGATGCAGTAAGTTGAGAAATTGACCCACAAGAATTTGAGAAAAAGTGAATTTTTGTGGCTCGTCGGGTCAAGTTTATGACAAAATTACCAAATTGCATAAGCGGAAAATTCTTAGAGGAAACACTGGTCATTTACTTATGAAGTGGTTTTATTCTGATAGGTATCACATTAAGTACGGCAACTTAACAAACAAATACAACTGGCCTTCTAGCAATTTTGTTGTACGGTGCTCCTCCATTGCATTTGTATTGTCTCAGTCCCAAGTTTGCTTATGGAAGTTGGCACACTTAAATCTTATGATTGTCTTCTTTTATTTAACTCATAAAAATATAGGCCTACACAGTGAAGTGAAAAGAAGTATCAAGTGCAAACTATAGTCTCAGTTATTTCTGTTATTATGATGTATACAATGTGGAAAATGATGTTACAAAATAAAGATGAGCATCTGTTATACATCATAGGTTCTTTTTGTTTATTCAACTTATTTCACATGATTACAAATTGTGATCATAACTTTGATTTGAAATGAAAACTTAAGTGTACAAAAAAGTTGTGAAATAAAGGTAACACTTTAAAGATGCATTTTGTTTATCTGTTTATTATTCAACATGTTTTTCAAAATATTGATGTTTTTTGATCAAATATTATGGCACTACATAGTGAATACATCGGGATACTTGCATAATCATGTATATTCATATTTTGTACATAATAAAAATACGCTCACAAGCAACAAATTAATACTTCACATCGTAAGCAGGGATTGAGTTTTAAGGTAGCACTCAAGTGTGGTTGCACACCTTAAATCGCCTGCCTGAGTGCGATTTATAGCACACCTCAATTCCTAAACTTTTTCCGCCCGCCTTAACATTTCCAGAAGTGTGATTTGTAGCAGGCCTGTTATTTTCAAAACTCAACCCCTTCGTAAGACCAGATGAAACCATTCCTTGTAGTATTGGAAAGTTATCATACAAAAGTGACATGCATGGCATACCAGTCAATAGTTAATCATCATCAAATAGATTAAATATATGCACATTATTTTACTTTGGTTAAACACTCCAAAACTTTTTACTTATGCTAACAAAGAGTGAAACAATTTCTCTTCCAAAACAATTGAATGCTTAAAATTTAATAGGTATGCATGTATAAACTTGATACACATTATTTATACTTTAGGGTGTAATATCATTATGTGATTTTTTGAAGTGTATAAGATGGATACGTATGATGTGCACAAGAAACATGCATTATGTGTTTGTCTTGCTGCTTCTGATTTGGCAAAAAGGGTGTATGGTCTGTGCCTTTCCTTCAAAGACACACCCATTTTATATTTTAAATTTTTTTCAAACACGGTACGGATCATACTGGGACACCCTGTACTACTTCGATTTCATTCAATGATCATAATATGAAAGGGCGATAATGAAATGTAACTTACAGACTGGTAACAAAATGTTTGGCTCTATTATTTTCATGGGGATTCCTTTAACACTTTTATACTTCCTTATATCATGTATATTGTACAATCTTAATTTCAAGTTGTTTCTATGCATTCAGAGCCTTATCACATTGACTCCAGACTCAATATTGCTTGTACACTTTTCAAATAACTTAGACATCAGCTTTAATTGCTTTATAGCCCGATTATAACAATCACAATGTTTGTTACCAACACCATACAAATCTTGGAATAGTATCACATGTAGCTCTAATCAAGCAACAATTTTGGGTTGCAGGAAATAATACTTTCATCTGTTGAGTCATTCTTTGGGATGATGCAAACGTTACCATGGTAATATTGAACTAGGGAGTGGCGTAGTATCATAGGGCACGCGGGCACCTCTAAACGATTGCAAAATTTAGAAAATCCCGTAGGAAAATTGCCAAAAAATGACCTGTGCCGCCACCCCCAATCAGACCTGGTGCCCCCATATGATGACCCACGCTACGCCACTGGAACTAAACTCCTCAACAAAAGTTTGGAAAGTTTTTTCAGGCATCCGTATCTCCAATTATTTGTGACATATTCATATCGTGTTGCATATCACTGGATAGCTACAATACTCCCCTTTACAATGACACCCCATTTGAATTTTTCACGGCTGAGTACACGCCTTGTGAATGTAGTGGGGTCTCAAACAGAATTTGCCAAATTGACCATTATTCTGTGCTCAAACAACGCTAGCCACTAACCTCAATAGCGGGTGGAAAATTCACAGACTGCCACAATAGTCAGGCACCTTCTCCTCATCCTCCTGGTTACATGTTAATGTGGAATGGAATTCCATTCTTCAACAAGGAATCATCGCAGGTCATTCAATGTGGTTGCATATGGGCTTCTCTGGCACGCACATCACGATCAAGCTTGTCCCACAAGTGTTCAATCGGGTTGAGGTCTGGTCCCCGGGTCTGGCCTGATGGCAGGCCATTTTAACTCTACTCCCATATTTTGTAGGTAGTCGTTGACTACCGTGGCTATGTGGGACAAGCGGTGTCATCTTGGAGGATTGCATTAGGTCCCAGATTGTGAAGTTATGGGATTGCAGCTTGCTGCACAGAATAATGGTCAATTTGGCAAATTCCTTTTGAGACCCCACTACATTCACAAGGCTTGTACTCAGCCGTAAAAATGCTATTGTTACAAATGGGGTGCCATTGTAAAGGGGAGTATTGTAGCTATCCATTGATATGCAACACGGTATGAGTATGTCACAATAGTTTGAGATACAGATGCTCGAAAAAAATTTCCAAACTTTTGTTGAGGAGTTTATATGTGATGAAAATAAACACTTTGTAGCATTTTTAAGTTATTGATAAATCAAATCAATTAAACAGCAACCTAAAAACAATTCTAAACATCTACTTTACTACAATTTTCAATGTTACTCCAGTCACGTTTGTGACGTCATAGAGAATTATCCTGTTCGTCATGTTCAATCAAATAGTGACCTTGTTTTAAATAAAACGATAGAATATATCTACAACATTGTTTCCATTTCTCTATAACAATTTGGTCGTAAACGATCTACAAAATGATTTGACACACGATCTACAGTAGCATACAGAAATGGATTGAGTACTGAATTGATTGGCAAAGCAAATGTTGTAATCCATGGAAACCATTCAGGGGGAAGTTCCTTTACTCCAGACTGTGCTAGAATACCCAATATGGCAATGGGAACCCAGCACATGAGGTCAGTCAACGCGATGGCGCCCATCTTTATGCCCATTTTCAAATCAGTTTTTAGCAAGGAAAAGCCTGATTTACAAATATGTATGAACAAACGTACATAACACATTGCAATGATCAAACATAACAGAAAGTTAAGACCAAGAAAGATCCCAATCGAGAAATAGTTTCCTACTTTTGAACCAATTACTGAAAATGTTTGCAACCGGATATGGTCATCTGGCCTGTCAAAGCCATACGATATTGTGACGTCTGTATAATTGTTCGCATATATTTTACTTCTAGTCAGTGGTAACCCAATACAGACGTCGGAAAATTGATATAATTGTTCATCATTGACGACCATAGTTACAATACTTAATGCAAGAGCAATAACCCAAGCAAATGATGACAGTATTACTTGTGTCCTTTTGCCAAATAACTTGCGTGTTATGACAATTTTTCGAAGTGTCCAAAGTCTGTCTACAGCTATGATGGCTAGAAAAAGAAGGGAGGCTTCGCTTGATAACACTGATAGAAATCCTGTTACTTTACAAAACACACTGTTTCTCCAATGTTTAGCATATGAAGGAAAATATTCACGATAGTATTGATCAACAGATGCAATAAATAACAAATACAGACCCATAAGTAAGTCTGCTAGAGCTAAGTTGGTGATAAACACCATTTGCTTCACATGGTTTTCACCCGGTGATTTAGATTTCATCTTTTCACATCCCCAAATGAACACTACAATGTTGGCAAACAAAGCACAAAAGCCAAAAATCCATGTACAGCATTTAATTGCTGTGGAGGGAAGAAGCTGCTTGCATGATAAGTAAGGAGATTTCTTATTCCGCGGTACACATTGCGACCGATTTGATGGTTCAAGAAAACAACATGTGGCTGGATCATCTACAGCAATATAGCTATCATTCTGAAGAGCCATGCCTGTAAAGGACGTTTTAGATATCTGAGTCAGATTATTTTTCTTAAGGTTTATATATTTCAGTTTGGTTAAACCAAACAGTGATTTACTGTGAATTTGGTTCAAGTGATTATCTTTAAGGTCCAGCAATGTCAAATTAGTCAAATTTGAAAACTGATACGGATACAGTCTGGCAATTTTGTTTGAGCGAATTGTTAAAAGTTGTAATGGCATTCCATTAAATTGATGGAAAATGTCCTTTGGTATTTCAGTTAGTCTGTTGCCATCGAGGAAGAGCTGTTCCAGGTTTATGAGGTCTTTACATAGAGTAGAAGGTAATGTTTTGAGCACGTTATTCTTTAAATCTAGATATGATAAATTACCCAAACTTAATACACCCGATCGTAATGGTTCATTGTTACTGTTATCTGGAGTTATTTTCTGTAGCTTCGACAATCCATTGAAAAGATCACTTTCTATCACATTTAGTCTATTGTCATAGAGACGTAACATTCGCAATTGGTGGAGATATCTGAATACACCTGATGGTAATGATTCAATGGTATTGTTACCTAGACTTAAATCGTGTAGCTTTATCAATCCATTGAAAAGATCTCTTGGGATTGCATTTAGTTTGTTGCCATTTAGCTGCAGCACTTGTAATTGAAGTAGATCTTTGAATGCACCTGATGGTAATAATTCAATAGTATTGTTAGCAAGACTTAATATATGTAATTCCGTCAATACATTGAAAAGGTTGCTATCAACCACCGTAAGTTTGTTGTCGTGCAACCAAACCTCATTCAGTTGATGAAGATCTTTGAATACATCTGATGGTAATGACTCAATGTTATTGTTACCCAGATTCAAAATCTGTAACTTCGACATTCCATTGAAAACGCCCCTTTGTATCCCATTAAGTTTGTTACTTTTCAGATAAAGCTCTTTTAATTGCCGAGGATCTTCAAATATTCCTGAAGGTAACGATTCAATGAGATTGTCCTGCAGATTTAATATCTCTAACCTCGTCAATCCATTGAAAAGATGACTATGGTTGGCCTTCAGTTTGTTGTCATTTAGCCATAGTTTTTGCAGTTCATGAAGATCTCTGAAAATGCCTGATGGTAATGATGCAATAGCATTGTTACCCAGACTCAATATCTTTAACTTCTTCAATTCATTGAAAAGACTAGGTTGAATCACCTTTAGTTTGTTGTCATACAACCAAAGTTCTTGTAATTGCTGAAGATCTCCGAATACACCTGATGGTAATGATTCAATGGAATTGTTATGTAGATCTAACATTACGAGCTTTGTCAATCCATTGAAAATTTCATTTTGGATCACCTTAAGTTTATTACCATTCAACGAAAGCAGTTGCAATTGACGAAGATCTTTGAATACATCGGATGGTAACGATTGAATGGTATTGTTTGTCAGCACTAATTTCTCCAACGCAGTCAATCCTTCGAAGAGGTCAGTTTGTATCACTGTTAGGTTATTGCTATACAGATACAACTCTTGCAATTGATGTAGATCTCTGAACACGCCTGATGGTAATGATTGAATGCTATTGTTAACCAGATTCAATATCCTTATCTTCGTCAAATGTTTGAAAAGATCAGGTTGAATCACCGTAAGTTTGTTACCATACAGCCAAAGCTTTTGCAATTGATGAAGATCTCTGAATACTCCTGATGGTAATAATTCTATGATATTGTCACGCAAAGTTAATGACTCTAACTTCGTCAATCCATTGAAAAGTTCATTTTGAATCACATTTAGTTTATTGCCATTCAACCAAAGCTCTTTCAATTGATGAAGATGTCTAAATGTACCTGATGATAAAGATTCTATGATATTGTCACGCAAACTCAAGGATTCTAACTTCGTCAATCCATTGAAAAGCTCATTAGGAACTAAACTCAGTTTATTGCCATTTAACAAAAGCCCTTGCAATTGATGAAGATCTCTAAATGCACCAGATGGTAATGATTCAATGGAATTGTTAGCCAAATATAGCATTTCCAGTCTCATCAGACCTTTGAAAACGTCCACATGAATTGCGTTAAGTTTGTTGCCATAGAAATAAAGCTCCTTTAAATGACTAAGATCTTTGAATACACCAGATGGTAACAATTGAATGTTATTGCTACCCAGAATTAATTTCTTTAACACTGTCAATCCGTTGAAAAGGTCAGTTTGAATTAAATTCAGTTTGTTGGCATCAAGCCAAAGCTCTTGTAATTGACGAAGATCTCTGAATACACTTGACGGTAATGATTCAATGGTATTGTCACGCAGACCTAATATCTCTAACTTTGTCAATCCATTGAAAAGGTCGCTTTGAATCACCTTTATTTTGTTGGCATGCAGCAAAACGCTTTTCAGTTGATGCATATCATTAAATATACCTGACGGTAATGACTCGATGCTATTGTTACCCAGATTTAATATCTGTAAATTTGACATTCCGTTGAAAACGTCCACTGGAATCACAGTAAATTTGTTGCTACGCATATAAAGCTCTTTTAATTGCAGAAGACTCTTGAATACATCTGAATGTAATGATTCAATGAGATTGTCCCGCAGATTTAATATCTCTAGTTTTGTCAGTCCATTGAAGAGGGCCATATCAATCACCTTTAATTTGTTTCTATGCAAGTAAAGCTTTTTCAATTGCTGAAGATCTCTGAATACACCGGACCGTAATGACTCAATGCTATTGTTGGCCAGATTTAATATCTCTAGTTTTGTCAGTCCGTTGAAGAGGGCTATGTCAATTACCTTTAGTTTGTTTCCATGTAGGTAAAGCTCTTGTAATTGCTGAAGATCTCTGAATACACCTGGCTGTAATGACTCAATGCTATTGTTGGCCAGATGTAATATCACTAACTTTGTCAATCGATGGAATAGATTATGTGGAATCATTTTCAGTCTGTTCTTATATAGATACAGCCATTGTAATTGACGAAGATTTGTAAATATACCGGATGGTAATGTTTCTATGTTATTGCCACTCAGACGTATTACCTCTAACTTAGCCAATCCATTGAAACTGCCACTTTCAAGCGTCTTCAGATTGTTGCTGCTCAATGACAGCTCTCGTAATTGATTCAGATCTCTAAAAACACCTGACTGTAATGATTTAAGATCATTACGTGACAGAACTAGTGATATTAATCTGGATCTGTCATCAAATATTGTTTGGTTCAGGAAAGAAAGTCGATTGTGATCAAGTGATAGATGGGTCAAATTCTTGGGCAGATTCATGGGGAAACTTGCTAAAATATTTGATGAAAGATCCAACAAAAGCATTTCGTTTACAGTAAGGCTTACTTGAGATGAATTAGAATTCGGTAGAGTTAAAACTTTCAAACTTTCTATTTCAGAAAATAACTCTGATTCTATATCAATGATGGTATTCCCACCTAAATAAAGTACTTGTACATTTACTAAACCATCTAACCAACTATGTGATATATACGTTAACTTATTTACATTTAACAGTAATCGTTTTAATGTATACAAATATGAGAATGAACCAGTTTCTATATTTGAGATGTGGTTAAACGACAAGTCCAAAGTATGGATGTACTCCAACCCTGCAAATACATTTCTCTCAATGGTACTTATCTGATTCTGACTCAACAATACAATGATAACATCCGATAGATTGAAGAAGCTGTTGGGTTCCATGCGCGTAAGATGTCTGTTAGAGAGATCGATTACTGTTGATTGTTCACGAACTAACCCCGGAGATTCATATATCAATAGAGTATTCTTTATAACAGGTGCACTATGACAGTCCATATGAAAGACTTGGAAGCTCAGGTAACAGGAGCAGTTGACCGAACACACTGGGAGTTCAGCCACAAATACATCATCTGGAAGTCCAAGATCAAATCCAGGCAATTCGTTCGGTTTGAAATTCGGATCACCTGCTAATGTTATCTTGAGAGATGGGTGTAACTGTTGTAGTCTCACGTAGGGAATTTCATAATATGGGATATGATAAATCTTGTCGAAAATATGGACATTTTTGCACTGGTGCATGTTTAACTTAATGTTCTCTGGGGCATGTAGATGATCAGAATCAACCCGCTTGACATTATTCATTGATGACACCATATTACTCTCCTGTATTTTCAACAGAGACGCAACTCTCATGTTGACATTGATGACGCTACAATTAAAAACTATCGCGCATGGCTCTCCCATCAGAGATCCAATCCAGCCAAATGATCGATCAAAGCATTCTTCTCCAGATTCTTGCAGAGTGAAGTAGTCATAAATAGACCACGAGGACAAACGAAGAACATTCACGGTTATTCCTTGGTCATTAGATGAGGATACCCAAAAGTTGCAGGTCTCGTTTCCATGCGTCTGAATTGTAATGGAATTGTTGCCATGGAGAGTCAAGTGCTGGTTATGACATTGGATAGTGCCGTTTGTTTCAGTATAGATTCTAGAGTAGAATGGATTCGTGGTTTCATCCACTTTAAATGCTGCTAAATCCATACGGATCACCACAAGTGTAGCCAACAGAAGGTACTGATATGATTTCAAAAACACCATCTTCTTTACTGTCGAGAACTGAACATAAAAGGAAATACAAAATTGATCTATTGAGAGTTTGGCATTAATATTCGGTTTAATGCTGTCCCTTCCTCGTGTTTTAGTGAAAATTTACGCGAAAAAGTTCTTGTGGGTCAGGTGTTTGGTGGTAATACTCTCTCATGCTGATGTTGAGTGGACGATTTTCTACCAACAGTCAGAATATAATAGTGTTTGAAAGTGTCGGCCAGTGGTGAGGCACGACCATTTGGTAGTCTTTGTTGAAACCTGATGGATATGGTCAATAGCAGGGCGTAATTGAAGTATTCCGATGCACTGGTTAACATGTGATCCGTCGCTTGATTTCTCACAATCGGTATAAAGTCCAAGAAGACACCACATGTGCTCTCTGAATAAAAATGATGAGAGGTACGCGACGGCAAAGGTCCATATTAAGACTAAACAACAATGCTGTAAGCTTATCACGAAGGAATCAAATAGTTCATCAGTGAGTATTCATTATTTGGATACGAGTCCAATGAATTATTAAATTTCATATCAATGAAAATATCTCTTCCAACTGCATATGTTCAGCGATAGGCATCCAATTCAATATGTTGAGATTGCTTTGTCCCCCAATTGCATCCTTAAACTCCAATTTCTGTTGATAATGCTGACTAATGACTTTCATTCAGTAGGAAATTCTTCAACACATCAACACATCATTTGTACATGTCACTTCAAAGCTGTGTACGAAAGTGTGATTTCGCGCTTGTGGCAGAAAAGTCTTAAAACAACAACGCTTGTCAACTTGCTTGTGCATATAGTTTCAGCTTGAATAGTCATGTGATCACACAAATATGTTAATACGCATTGCTTCAGATTGATATAGATTAAGTTGTATAAGCTATGATGTAGAATTTCATAGGCAATAAAGGAGGACAGCATCATTGACACTGGACGTGTATCTTAGGTTGATTATCATGACAAGACAATGTGTATGCAACTATGATCCAGATATCAGCAACTGTGCGTGTAACGTGAGTAACTTGAGTAACGTGAGTAATCAACACCGTACCCTGTCTGTTGTACATGAAGCAAGTCATACAATATTTAATATCACATTAAGGTCATTACTTTTAGTCTTGTCCTTGGCATACAATATTATTGGAATAATTGTTATGACTTGTTTCATGTACAAGAGAGAAGAAATAGTGTTGGTTACTCACGTTACCATCATTTTGTCCAAAACCATAGGTTGAATATCATGACAAGATAATATGTATGCTACTTTGATCCTATGCAGATTAAACTGGATCCAAAGTGTCATATGGATGGTCCCATTGTAGATTGCACTGAAGTTTAAACTCCAGTCGCCACGGCTAGTTGGTTACATTTGACCAATGAACTGAATTGTTCTATCTGAAGCAAAAGTAACGATCAAGGTCATTATTCAAATATGTTTTCGCTTGTTTAGTGCGACTGAAGCGTTAATTTAGCCTTACATGCAACAAACAAAAGTTGGTTTATACAGGCAAGTAATATTTGCACGGTCCGCCACCCATATTCAATTGTGAATGGCAATCCAAAATATTACAGGTCAAATTTGCAATGCCCCACACTTAAGCACCCAAAACACAATGACCTGAGTAAGTGATTTTACTTGAAATTTCCGTTCAACTTTAAGTTCCTTATATTGAAATTGCACAATATTAATTCTTGTTGATTGTATTTATTTGATGAGTAAAACAAAAAGAAAACACCCACCAGAGCACTCAAGATCATGCGCATGGTCTTTAAAAATATCCACTTACTCTCATTCAAGAAGTTGTTGTATTTTTAAAATTCAATATATGACTTTTAAAATTGAGCTGCATTCAAGACAGTGGTGATTTTTAAGTCCTTTTATGCTGCATCTACCGACTCAGGTAGTCATACCAATGAAATTATTGGTCTTCAGAAGCAGCCCAATTGGGCTTCAAATGTGGTTTTAATTTAAGCAGTGGTGAATCTATTGACTTTAATCAGAAAATGTGATGGTCTTCAGAAGAAGCCTAATTGGGCTTCAAATGTGGTTTCATTTTAAGCAGTGGTGAATCTATTGACTTATACCAGAAAAGGTGATGGTGTTCAGAAGAACCTCAATTGGGTTTCAAATATGAGTATAATACTCATACCAACGTAGTTGAATGTCTTCAGAACAAGCCCAATGCCATTATTGGGCTTCATAAAAACGGGTGTTATTCAAGCCAAGCTAATGACTCATACCCTATAGTTGTAAAATTCTGCTGATACCATTAACCTTTGCAGTCTTACATGGCAGGTTTTATTGTATTTATTTATAATATTATCATTTGATTTTAGTATGAACTTCCCGTTTGATCTTTATAACAACCGTATCTATACAATATACTTTAACACGGCACTATTTATTGGACGTGTATTTTTTCCCATTTGAAATGTCCGCTCTGTATTCCTCTGTATTTATAACGTTCCTAATAACAAGTCAAAATAAAAATTAAAAGAAAATATTGAAAATTAATTTACAGGACAAGAAGAAATGTGATGCACTCAAGCAAAATCAATCGGAATCCTGATATTTAGGCATATTATTTGTAATGTTTACACATGTCTCAACTTAGACCTAATTAGATTCAGTCAAATTCATTGTGTTCTTAGGACAACAAAGAAAGTTGGACTTTAAATGCCCCATTCTTTCATTTTACCTCATTAGTTTGGCTTCAAATAACCAGAAATAGTGACAGTTGTCACTAATAATATTTTATAATATTTGGCATGCAAAGAATAATCAAATTAAAATGTGAATGAAATCGTCTGGCTTTAATCCAGCAAATATAAACAAACGGGAGATTTCGAGTGCACGAAAGTACTCATCCATCACAAAAGGGAATATATTCCTCTGTCGACTTTCTGAAGAGTGATTGAATGGTGAAAGCGGCACCATTTTGGAAATTATCATCTGTTCAAGGATTTTGTACGCAAAGGATACAGGCCTACTTGATCCAGATGCATACGGAAAAAACGCAAAAAATCACCTGCTTTCTAGCAGCTCTGCTATATGGTGCTCCATTGTATTTGCATTTGTCTCATAGTCCCTATTTTGCTTGCTGAAGTCGTCACACTAAAATCGTAAGATTTCTTCTTTTATTATTTCTCTCATAATGATGTATACAATGTGGAAAATGATGGTACAAAATAAAGATGAGCATCTGTTATACTTCAAAGGTACATTTTGTTTATTCAACTTATTTCACGTTTACAAATTGTTTCAACAGTGATCATAACTTTGATTTGAATTGAAAACTTCAAATATATTACAGTGCACAAAAAAGGTTATGCAATAAAGATAATGTAAAGATACAATTTGTTTATTACACAACATGGTTTCAAACCAGTTATGATTTTTGATCAAATATTATGGGACTACATGGTAAATACATTGGATAACTTGCACAACCTTTAGATATTTTTATGTCATATTCATCATACTAACTACATATAAGAATACGTTCACAAGCAACAAAAATACTTCGCACCGTAAGACCAGATGAAACAATTCCTTGTAGTATATTGGAAAGTTATCACATAAAAGTGATATGCATGACATGCCAGTAAAATATAGACATTCTAATTATAGTTAAAAGTCATTAAATAGATTAACATGTTGACATTATTTTACTTTGGCCAAACACTCCCAAAACATTTTACTTACGCTAACACAGAGTAAAGAAATATCTTTCAAAACAATCGAATGCTTAAAATTTAATAGGTATATGCATGTATAACACTGATACATGTGGCTATACCTGTACATTTTGCTTGTGTACACGAAGCATGCATTGTATGTCCTGCTGCTGCTGATTTGGTAAAAAGGGTATATCTTCTTTATTTTTCTTTGAAAGACACCCTTTTGTCAAATTAGGACCACCTAGCCCACCCTGGTGTGCTACATGTAATGAAATACATTGCATAACATAATTTTGTTCCCACAACAGGAAACACGACCTTGTCTTTATTTTGGCATAGTTTTTGCATAAGATGTTCCATAGTTCCAAATAGCTGTTCACGGGTATAGGGACTTATAGGTAAAAGTAGGCACATTATTAGCAAACCAGCACCTACGTGAAAGTGAAGACGATATTTACATCAAAGATTCCTTGAGCAAGTTATAGTCATTGTAATATGGACATTTTTGGGGACAAATTGGGTAAAAATCACACAAAAATATCTGAACTCGTTTTGAACATTTTCACATGGTCCTATATCCAGAGTTATTCATCATGTCATTCTACAGCTGTGCCAAATTGGTACTGTTCCTAAAAAATGTGCATGATTTGTCTTGATATATTACATCGTATGGTAGCAGCAACGGCTGGACGACGGTTGTTGCTAGGTTTCATCGATTTGCAATAATATGATGTTACAAATGGAAGCTACTTGAGGAGGGCTACATTCGACAGTGGGTGACACAGCCTGTGAGGTGAGGTGAGGTGAGGATGTTACATCATACAAAACAAAGATATTGTAATGAATTTAACAGTAGAAGACATATCCACTAATTACGTGCAAATATACATTTTTATACATTGTTAATTGTATATTTTTAATATTTTTTCAAACATGGTACAGATCATTCTGGGACACCCTGTATTACTTCGATTTTATTCAATGATTTTTATGAAGTGTAACTTTCAGACTGGCAACAAAAATTATGCATGGCTCTATTATTTTCATGGGAATCCCTTTTACACGTTTTGCTTCGTTATATCATGTATATTGAATAACCTTAAGAGGGTACTACACCCCTGCCCAATTTGTGCCTATTTTTGCATTTTTCTCAAAGGTATAGCGCATTGGTGACAAGTAAGATATGTATATTATAGGGGCAAGGACTATAACTACTGCAATGGCAATTTTATTTCAGCACAGACAACAGTTGTGGAGTTACAGTCAAGAATGAAGGAAACCCAATATTTGATCAATAAATCAATAACTTCTTGCCTTGAGTTGCTGAATTTTCAGAGCAGTAGTTGTAGTCCTTGCCCCTATAATATACATATCTTACTTGTCACCAATGTGCTATAATTTTTGAGAAAAATGCAAAAACAGGCACAAAATTGGCTAGGGGTGTAGTAAAGAAGTTGTTTCTAAATTTTCAGAGCCTTATCAAACTGACTCCAGACTAAAATATTTCTTGTAAACTGTGTTCAAATAATAGATATCAAATTTAATTGTTTTATTGCTACATTGTGCATGCAATCACAGAGTTTATTATCAAAACCATGCACATCTTGAAATATTATAAATCACATTTAATCAAACAATAGTTTCGGGCTGCAGGAAATACTTCCATCTGTTGAGTCAGTCTTTGGGATGGTGCAAACGTTACCATGGTAATATTGAACTATGTGATGAAAGTAAACACTTTGTAGCATTTGTAACCTATTAACAAATCGGTTACGGTTCGCTATCTCTAAGGACCGCTATCTCTAAGGTTCGCTATCCCTAAGGTTTGTTATCACTAATTACGAAAAAGGTCCACTATACCTAAGGTTCGATATCACTAATTTTGAAAAAGGTTCGGTATTCCTAAGGTTCGATATCACTAATTTTAAATAAGGTCCGCTATCACTAATTTATTGAAGGTTCGCTATCTGTAAGGTTCGCTATCACTAATTTAAAATAAGGTCCGCTATCTCTAATTTTAACAATCCCGGTATCCCTAAGGTTCGCTATCTCTAATTTCAAATAAGGTCCGCTATTTTTAAGGTTCGCTATCTCTAAGGTTCGCTATCTCTAAGGTTCGATATCACTAATTTCAAATAAGGTTCGCTATCTCTAATTTCAAACAAGGTTCGCTATCGCTAATTTATAATAAGGTTCGATATCTCTAATTTTAAATAAGGTTCGCTATCTCTACTTTTAAATAAGGTTCGCTATCTCTAATTTTAAATAAGGTATAGATAGCGGACCCTATTTGAAATGAGAGATATCGGACCTTATTTAAAAGTAGAGATAGCGGACCTTTTTTACAATTAGAGATAGCGGACCTTTTTTAAAATTAGAGATAGCGGACCTTATTTAAAATTAGAGATAGTGGACCTTATTTAAGATTAGTGATAACGAACCTTAGGTATAGCGCACCCTAATCAAAATTAGTGATAGCGAACCTTAGAGATAGCGAACCTTAATTAATTAGGGATAGCGAACCCTAAACAAAATTAGTGATAGCGAACCTTAGGTATAGCGAACCTTTATTGCAATTAGTGATAACGAACCTTAGAGATAGCGAACCTTCAATAAATTAGTGATAGCGGACCTTATTCAAAATTAGTGATAGCGAACCTTATTTTAAATTAGTGATAGCGAACCGTATTTAAAATTAGTGATATTGAACCTTAGAACTAGCGAACCTTATTCTAAATTAGTGATATCGAACCTTAGAAGTAGCGGACCTTTGTTTAGGTATAGCGAACCCTTTTCTCTATTAGAGATAGCGGGATTCTGATCTCCATAGACTTTACACGTTAGTGATAGCGAACCTTAGAGATAGCGAACCTTAGAGATAGCGGTCCTTAGAGATAGCGGGATGTCACCAACAAATCAAATCAATTAACAGCAACCAAAAATATTTCTAAACAAGCTCCTAGTTTACGACAATGTTCAATGCTACTGTAGTAACATTTGTGACGTCTTGGAGAATATTGCCCTGTTTGTCATGTTCAATCAAATAGTGACATTGTTTTACATAAAACGATAGAATATATCTACAGCATTGTTTCCATTTCTCTATAACAATTTGGTCGTAAACGATCTACAAAATGATTTGACACACGATCTACAGTAGCATATAGAAATGGATTGATTACTGAATTGATTGGCAAAGCAAATGTTGTAATCCATGGAAACCATTCAGGGTGAAGTTCCTTTACTCCAGTCTGTGCTAGAATACCCAATATGGCAATGGGAACCCAGCACATGAGGTCAGTCAACGCGATGGCGCCCATCTTTATGCCCATTTTCAAATCAGTTTTTAGCAAGGGATTTTCCGATTTACAAATATGTATGAACAAACGTACATAACACATTGCAATGATCAAACATAGTAGAAAGTTAAGACCAAGAAAGATCCCAATGGAGAAATAGTTTCCTGCTTTTGAGCCAATTACTGAAAATGTTTGTAATTGGAAATGATCATCTGACTTGTCATAGTTAAAGTACAAGTCAAAGTCATACGATATTGTAAAGTTTTTATAATTATTTAAATATATTTTACCTCGAGCCAATGGTAACCCAATACATACATCAGAAAATTGATATAATTGGTCATCATTGATGACCACAGTTGCGATACTTAATACTTAATGTACAACTTGCACATTAACCATGCACATTCATTATTGTGAATGACAATACGGTGATTTCATGGGAAATACCCTTCATGTTTTTTATTTCGTCATATATTGTGTTTCCTCATATAACACAATAGTTATTGTTAACATTCTATCAACAAAACACATGATCATAAAACCGTGCATTCCAAAATAATAAGGCAGGTCAAATTTACAACTCTCCATCCCTAACCACCCAAAACGTAATCAGTGATAAAATACTGATTTCACTGGGAATTCCCGTCAACGGTTTTATTTCCTTATATTGCACAATATTCATTCTTGTTAACACTATTTATTGATGAGTAAACCAATAAAAAAAACCACCAGATCACCCAAGATCACGAACATCGTCTATAAGGCACCACATCAAATTTGGTCCTATCGAACTATCGGTGCCCTGTTATGTATACCGATGGCTCTTAAGATCACTCCCTGGAGGTATAATAAATTGTATCAAGCGTAATAAATAACAATTGCATAATGTTATTGTTTTTCATTTAAATAAAAAACGAATGGACTGTACAAATGTTCAGGGTACGATAAAAGTGCCATCGGTACCTCTTCGGCCACCGGTAGCGGTACAGGACTATGGTTCAGCTGACACTTATAAGTGTGTGGCAGTGACGTGAAGGTTGTAAATCGGTACGCGTTTAAATGTGTCCATCCACATCTCCGCGACAGTTATTGTTTGAGACTAAACAAAGTTTTGGCGAATGTTGAGGTATTTCCCAGGCAAATTCACACGATCTTCATTCTACTACCGTTAAATGGCTCGTTACCATGGTAACACAGGAAAGGTTTTTATCCATTGAGTCCCTTTGTGCTGTTACCTAGAATAAAACATACCCGGGGAGGGGGCACTCAACACAAATGACCATACGGGTATGTTCCCCCGGAAAGACCCACCCTTTTGGATTTCGCAGCTCCGAAAGACACCATATATTTGTCCAAAATAGAGCTCCGAAAGACCCCCTTTTTTTTATGTGCCCCCGGGAAAACACACCACTCAAATCTTGCACCATGGGATCTAGATCTCTAGAGTAGACCAAGAGTATAAAAAGCAAGATGTTCGAATTCTTTCACCGTTAGTTGCTACTATTTCACAAATAGCATCCGATTAAGGTTTTAGTGGAGATCAATGTGCCCAAATGAGCGCATTTGGACAAAAGTGCCCTTAAAAGAGCTTAATTAGGGCAAATGTGGGTGCCTTTGGGTGTTGCAAAAACAGCAAAACTATTCGAAAATATGCGTGGCACATCCATATACATTAAAAATACCCAGAAACACCCCGGGAAGGACCCGTCAACCAAAATTCCTTGGATAACGTATCATAGTGTTCTACTAAAGGGGAAGGGGAAGCTTGGTTGACCGTCAACATTTCAAAGAAGTATGTCTAGAACAGTAGAGAAATTTAAAACCTGGGGTGGGACGGTTTTCGGAAGGGGTATATTGTCGGTGAGTGCCTCATATCTAAACATTCTCGTCCTGACAACTCTTTCAGAGAATGTCGACTTTAGACACAGCGGTTCTCGGCAAAGAGAAATTTAAAATATGGGTTGGCACGGTTTTCAGAAAAAAACCCCAGCGCATTTAGTGGTAAGGCATTTTTCAATCAGAACGGACCAAGTTTTATAAACGCAAATCAACCAACCACCAAAAACGCAAACCGCGCGAATAGCACTACTTCTTAAGTACTATACCAATGGGAAAATAGTATATTTCGTGCGAATAGCGCTTCAGAGGTACGACATGTTGCAATGGACTAAAGTTCAAAACGCAAAATAGCGCGGCGTCCCGATAGATCACGTGAATTGTGATGTACCGTACACTACAGATAATTCACGTTCACACTATCATGTGCTCCTCTATTTACCTAACTACTACTAAATCAGCACAGCGGCACTACATTTTGCTATTCTGTGATGCGATCTTATCCTCGCTTAATACACAGCACATTCACGCTATGTTATGTTATTCTGTGCTCTAATCGAAAAACTCACACTCTTAAATTAATTTATGCTCCTTTGTGCTACAATTGCTATTTACCTAATACTCATCATAATTATTCGCGCTATATTCTATATACTATTCTGCGCTCTTATCGTAAGACACTTTCACATTAATTAACAGCTATTAACTTATGCTCCTTTGTGCTACTATTGCTATTACCTCTACTCATCATATTCGCGTTACATTATGCTATTCTGTGCTCTTGGCAGGGATCACGCTTTCACATTTACTTGTGCTCCTTTGTGCTATTGTCGCTATTGTCAGATTTGGCACCTTCATGCACAATGGGAAACAGTCATCGTTGTCCGTCAAATTAAGATACGAACGTGTTTCGGGTGCGGTCCAGACTGGTCAAAGCTATAGAAAATTGAATTGTTGATACAGGGTGTCCCTGAAAAAAACCACTATATCGTCGGGAACTGAAATTTTTGGGTATTTTAACGCATAAATCAAACATAAATAAATAACTGATGTGGTTGAGGAATATATCAGCTATCATATGTGCAAACCTTTTGAATTTTGACAATCGACCCCTCCGTTTTTAAAATAAAGGAATTTTACGAAACTACCTAATTTTCAATCCGTTCCACGTAGTCAAATATCTATCAATGACAATAGACCTTCATGCGCTGATAATGCCGTAATTAGCACTCCGAATAGGACATCATTATTGATCATGTTGATATTTGCATCCGTGAAAAGGCTTGAAAATGAGGGAGTTTCGTAAAATTCTTATATTTCAAGAAAGGTGTGGTCATTGTCAAAAGTGTTCTTCAACCACACCAGTTATTTAGTTATGTTTAGTTGTCGCGTTAAAATAGCCAAATAATTAAGTTCCCAACGATACAGTTCTTTCAGGGACACCCTGTACAGGAAGCACGCACTTTTTTAGCCTCACTCATACGAATCTTAAAATGGACAGCAAGTTTAAAATAGTGCCCGTGTAAACTGCTGTACAAACCTTCTGTTTACATTTAATAATAAGAAAACACTCATCTACCCACTTAAAGATTCTAGAGGGAAGTTTCTTTTCAAAGGAACATCCACAGAAAAGTGAACGCGATAATAGGTTAAATACGTAAAGAAGTTGATGATATAATTTTTCCCTCTTCATGATTATTGAAAAAAGAAACATTTGACATTCAGAATTAGAGGTGGTAGTCGAACTTGTGACCCTTGGGTTATGAAACAATCATCTCTCTACACCAACCAGTGATATTAAAGTTGTCTGTAATGTAATGTTAATAGTATAACCATGGCGAAATAAATCAATACTGCTGTCGCGAATAATACAGCTATATATATACGATGCCAAATCAAATAGAAGTATCGAAGAATATCAGTAAATTAACACAGATACCGTAGCTACTAGTAAGCTTCCTCAATTAACTTTCAATTTACTCGAGTTTGCACACGATAGTTCGCATTCGATGCTAGAGTAGGCTGCTATCGTTTTTTCGGTGCACCAGTGTTGCCATTTTTTGCAACGCTTGTTATTCATTTTGCTGATGTATAATGAAAGCTATTTTGATGAGTCTTTTTTCAGTCGTATTACCTGATTATATGACTAAATTGATTATTGATAAAAATATTAGGATACAAAGAACATATAAATCGATATATGTGAGTGGACGCGGCGAATCAGCCGTAAACTCGGCAAATTGTATTCTGAGTTCAAGTGTAAAATGTATGTGAAGGTCGTATTCATAGGTGTATCAATTCGTTGCGACAAGTATCTTATCAAACGCTGTTTAAATCAATCAATAATAATACTGCTGAAGAGGATAATAAGCTTCTACCTATTTCTATAGAATAGTTCTTGTCTTTGTCTGCTTTGGCTAAATCCTGTTCAAGTGGTAGATAACAAAGCATTGTATTTTGTCTAGGTATGTATAATCAACAATGAACAATAAGAGGATATATCTGAACCTCGGTGACTTGGGGATGATTTGAAATGACCACCAATTATGACTGTTGGATATTTATTACCAGAAATGTAGAAAAAGAGAAACACGTAGAACCGATAAAAAATACAATTTTGTCGAAGGAACAGAGTTCAACAAATCATAACCCTGCTTTTGGATATCGTTTGAAGTCAAATGATATACCATTTTAAAGCTTATGGTATATATTTTCTAAACACGAAATAAAACAAAATTGACCGGAGCCGACTTTACGGCTGATTCGCCGCGTCCAGTCACATATTATTAAAACCGTATGTCAGAAACGCCGGGGGGGCATAACCACATTTTTGTCCCCATTTGTCAATTTGTTGTCCAATTGTAGGGAGCAAAGCCAAATTTTCGTTCTAATTTGTTGATGTTTTGCCCCATTTTCAGTCATTTTAAGGACACTACTTTTTCCCCTCATTGATGTACCCTGTATTGTATTTCATGAAATACGGGAAGTTACCTTTATAATCATGCAATAGCTTGTTTATTATGACTTTTCTGGAAATCCCCTATAATGGAAATAACAACATATTTTGTGAAGACTATTTATATTAAAGGGAATATCCCTGAGACTGTAAAGAAAGAATGACATCACGGGGAGTGATATAAGGTGAAATGTTGATATCTATTATTAGATTGGCTACAAAAAATTATGTTGGTAGTAATTCTAGGCAGACCTGTATCGATGTGATTGTAATATATTGTTGGTATGAGAGCAATAATAATTAAGCTGGGCACTGAGTATTACAAAGTGTGGCCATGGAGAATTCCTACAGTGCTACAAGTTCAGCCTTTGATCGAAGAAGATATATGTTGATGGGTCTCGTCAAGTGCGGATACCGTTGTTTGCCCACAGGGCAATATTTTTGTCTTCAACGACATGCTGGAATTATGGTTATTATTTCGGAGCTACGAAAATGGACTAAAGTAAAGACATAGGTTCTACTGCGGATTGTGTCGGACTTTATGGAAAAGGTGGAAAGGTGGAAATATCACCAGTTTTGGAGAAAGCAGCGCAAGCAGTTAAAATTGGAGAAAGCAACGCAAGGAGTTAAGTTTGGAGAAAGCAGCACAAGGAGTTAAGTTTGGAGAACAGCGCAAGGAGATAGGAATTTGGAGAAAGCAACGCCATTTTTGTGTGAGGATTTTATTCGCAAGGATATTTATCAATGCAAGTGTACAAAGGACTTCGCTGATTTTCGCAGGGCAAGAGAATAAGGATATACATCAGCCGTCCAGAACATTGCAAGAACTGTTTATGATCACCAAGAAGAAGAATGCTGGCTAAGTACTAAATAATTAAAGAGTGATTATATTTGATTATTGTGTATGTGCATTTGTTGTCATATATTGTACCAATCATAACTTGCTTTCAATTAAAGACTTAGATTTTGTTAGCTTAATCAAACAGTGTATTTGTGTTGTGCATTCGTGTGAGTTCGGGTAAAAGGTGATTTTGGCCTTGAGTCAAGTGCGCCTCGTAACAGGAGGCAATTGGCTCTACTCTATTTAAAACAGTCCAACCTAACCTAATGTTATTTATAGTTTAAATTTGTGGCTTTTTTCATCAAAAAGCAAAGCAAACATTGTAAACCTTTTTATTTATTTATCTTCTAATGAAAAAGTCACTGACCTTAGGAGCCTTGAGGAGGAATACAAATACGCTACATAACGATTCCAGAAAAATACAGAACTGATTTTTTGGGGGATTAAAAAATATTATCCTGTTTGGCCAAAAAATACATAGGTCAATCATAATTCTTTAGTTAGACCTAATTGGCACTCAAAGTCAAATTTTGATATTTGGCAATTTTGTGAGAAAATGGACCAAAAAACGTGAAATTTTGGTTGCTTTATTACAAGTGCAGTCACAAATCCTAAGACTTAGCACAAGTCTACGCATTCATAATCTTTATCAGAAAATGTATTTGCTAGAAATTTGCACTGTGAAAATTAGAATGCAAAGACTGAAATTAGTCTTTGTACAAGACTTCGGACTTAATTATCCTAAACAAATACCATAACAACGAATGATTGTTAACCTTATATCCAAAACATTGGCAAAATATTAAAATTCAAACTGAAATTCAACTGAAGGGTTGAGATTCATTTGAAAAAACAACTTATGTTTAATTAAAAATTTGTTTCTGTATTTTTCTGGAATCGGGAGTGCGTAGTCGCATTGCGTTTCATCACTACAGTTTTCTAAAAGTTTTGAAGATTTAAAATATTATATTATTGAGTAGTGCGTGCATTTTACCAGTAGCTATCTGTGATCGTTTTTGAAAAAACGTGAGCGTACGTTTGATCAAAATAGATACCTTTTATAACACTCGATTCTTAACTTCTTGGCTTCCGGCTCCTTCCAGAAATGAGGATAACAGATATTATACGTATTGTATACGACTGTATTATTTTTCTCACTGGAATACCGGCTAACAGTCTCATACTCATCACATTCGGCCGCAGATCCGTCCCTAAAACTGATACGGTGATAGTAATACTAACTCTAGCCGCTGCAGATCTATTGTGCTGCTTTCTTCCGGGCTTCCTACGGGCTGTCATATTAATAACATTAGTGCCAGTAAATCGAACCATTTACTTCGACACAGAACATAATTTGTGTGTTGCATACGATTTTCCGTGGACCTGTCAACTCATGATGTTTTCACTATCCAGCTTGGAGATTTTTACAGTGCTTTTAAATGGTCTTATTGCTTTGAGTTGTTTCAACCAAATACGCAGAACATCACTTCGTAACAAATCCACCAAGCCATTCCAACTGAGGAATGTCACAGCAATACTCATCGCAGTGTGCCTTTTAATAGGCATTGGAGTAAGTGCCTTCGCTGTTTGGATAGGTGCTACTCCTGGACAAACACATGATTTTCCAAACGTACCAGCATATATCTTTAGTAGTTTAACCATAGGAACATTTATTGGCATCTTTCTGTTCAATACTTTGACCATTTACTATATTCGTTCTCAACAAAAGCTGTCCAGAGACTTCGCAAAAGAGCTACAAAAGAAGCTTAATGCTCGGAGAACGGGTGAAGAAGCTACCTGTATGGAGACAGATTGCAGACATCAGGAAGCAGCGGCAAAACTAAACGATTCTCTTGCAACTGTGTCCAAGAAGCTTCACCGTAAGACATTAATTAAATTAACGAAAAGGCTCCTCGTAACCACGTTTACTTTTGCAATTTTGTTCTTAACATCTCTTTCGTTACATTTAGTCTCAAGCCAAGGAGCACTTGTGGACAATATAAAAACAAACGAAATAGTCTACGTACTTTTTCTTATCGTCAGTGATATTTACAAATTAAATCATGTTATCAACGCATTTATATACTTTAGGACCAAAACATTTAAAGAAGAATTATTCAAATAGAAAAAGAAATTTTACATGGATCAGAAGCGAATTGGACAGAAGCAATTGTGTAGTATGTTTAAATGCCGGCGTAGTAGTCTAAAGAAGAAACAAATGAAGGCACCACAAGTTGTTGTCAAAAAAGTTAACACCAATCCACTCACCCCGACTCACGCGATTGAAATGGTAGTTGATTCCTTTCTATGATGGAATCGCCTCCTGATCCTGAATTCACAAGTCGCTGGAAGGGAGAAGCGGCGGAAATTGTTACAGAAACCCCCTCTTTCGTTTGCGACGAGTCTCCTTGTATTTTCGAGGCTGAGCACGTTGAGCTTCATGAATTTAGCACCTCAACAAATAGACATATTGTAGTTGTGGAGATCCATTGAAAACAATATAAAATATTTAACAAAAACCTTCAAAAGAACTTTTCTTCGGAGGGTCTAAATCTGATCCCCTCACGTGGGTGAGGTATCATAATTCTGCACCTTTTACCTCCTCAAATTCATACAAAGACTGCTCACAGGAGCATTTTGCACCGTAGTTTATCTGAACTACTTCAGATTTTCTTACAACTGTTATAATGCTACTCTGATGTTAAACTAGGGAATTCCTCAAAGGGAAGGTACCGGATTTGGAGTCCCAATGGAGGTGGAATAAGGAATGGTAAAAAGAACGGCTGACACAAAATGAAGAATATGAAACCAGAATTACGTTTATAAAATTTACTGTGATTTTACATCGTCAGATACACGGAGTCAAATAATAAATGTTTGTATTAATAAACCATACGAGAGTTACATTGCCATTGAATTTACTCGTTGTGACAAACAGTATAAAACTCGCCGTCATAAACAAAAAACCTGAAACAAGAAATATCAGGAGACGAGATATAAGTAATACAATGAAGGCTGACAACAATTGAGTACCAGTGACCATGACGTCATTGCACTAGACAATTTCGGCGCTGGAATTTTGAATATCGCGTGTTGAGAGCTGGATGTTTTTATTCGTTTTCATGGTCAATATGAATTTGTTTCAAATAATTTCGTGCTTATAATTTTTTTTCTAACATATAAGGCATAATGTTGTGATTGCCGGAATCATCCTGTCAATGGCGTTTCGTTTTGTTTTGTTTGTTTTGTTTTATTTCTTCTTTTGCCTGGGTTACTCATTCAGTGGATGTTTTAAGGTATCCTCTGTTCTTCCATGAGGCCCAGGTGACCTTTAAGTCCTTTTTTGTTGTTACATCTACTGATTACAACCATTGAAGTTAATGGTCTTCAGAAGAAGGTTCTGATCAGGCTTCAAATGGGGTTTCATTTTAGGCAGTGGTGAATCCGGGTGGTGAATTCAACAACGGTGATGGTCTTCAGAAAAAGCCCCATTGGGCTTCAAATGGGGCCTCAGTCAAGGTAGTGGTAATCTCTATATTGTATACATGCATACTCATAACAACGTAATAATTTGACGGTCTTTAGAACAAGCCCAATGTTATTATTGGGCTTCAAATGGGAGTTGTAAATTTCTGTTGATATCATAAACCTATGAAAGTCAGGAAACTCAAAATGTCTGATCAGAGAGGTTGGCACAAGGAAGTTAGAAACCTGGCTAATGTGAAGAAAGCCGATCCAACCATCCATGTTTCTGGTGTTGATACATCAAACCTTGCTACCTCCCCGGGTACAGACATGGGAGATTTATGATGATCTGAGGAAACTCTCGGCATCAAAAGCAGGGGGCAGATAATTAGACTAATTCCAATCAGCAGTCTACACTTCGCATACTGTGCTTCGTAGTGACGACTGATTATCTTACAGCCAATATCATGACGGACTTCTGAAAACTATGCAATGCGACTTTGGTTGTGCGCCGTAGCGCGACTGACTAGCGGCGCCCGTGTATCGCGTCGCTGTACCGCGCCGCTGTGACAAGATCGCGCTCTGAACTTCTAAAACAACAAACTCGGTCAAAAGGTCAATTTGGACACAACTGCGCATGCTCTATGCCACAGGAATCCTGTTGCAAAATCCGTCACTTTTTTTCCACGTAGTTTTCTCAGTCGTCAATCCAGACGGTTGACGACTGAGGGCAGCAGTCTAGCAGATAATACTCCTCCGAAACTATTAAAAGAGTTTGCTTATGAGTTAAGTAGGCCTGTGACGAATATGATCAATGCCTCACTGAGTCAGAGTAAGGTTTCTACCTACCTAGTGGAAAGAGGCCAATATCATTCCCATCCCAAAACAAACTCATCCCTCCATCGACAAATTGCGCCCAGTATCTCTGACATCATGTTTGGCCAAAGTCGCAGAGGACAGGGTTTGTAAGTGGATTACTGATCAAATTCAACCTAACATTGACAGTAGGCAGTATGGTAATCAAAAAGGTGTCTCAACCACCCACTGTTTAGTGGATGCCTGTCATCATATGATATCTGGTGCTGAAAAACAGGGGAATATCAGTACCCTAGTGCTTACTGATTTCTCTAAGGCCTTTGATCTGATAAATCATAAGATTGTTGTTATCAAATTGCTGAAATTAGGTGCTTCTCCCATTTTAGTTCAATGGGTGGTTGATTTTCTTACAAATAGAAAACAAAGAGTCAAGTACAAAGATACATATTCAGACTGGGTCTTGCTTAATGGTGGTGTCCCTTAAGGCACTGTCATTGGCCCTCTCTCCTTCCTCGGCATGACAATTATTTCTTTTAATACAAACTCATTCCTTGTTAAGACAACTTTATAGCACTCTTTGAATATCAAAATGAAGTAATAATTACAAATTTAAATGTACACTATCGCCTCTGTAGTTTCCTGAGTATATAGACAGCACGAATATTTTCTGCAACGCTGTGAGCAATATGTATGTCAAAACCCAGTGCAATAGCGCGAGAAACGCGTTGCGTTTCTCGCCCAAAAAAGAAATACCCCGGGAAGGACCCGTCAACCCAAATTCCTTGAATAACGTATCATAGTGTTCTACTAAAGGGTAAGGGATAGCCTGGATGACCGTCAACATTTCAAAGAAGTGTGTCTAGCAGTAGATATCATGGGAAGCTGCAATTAGACCAAATGGCATTACTGACCCAGTGAATAATAGAAATCCTCGTGTGATGTGCCCTGAGTAATTTAATTTAATTATTTAACTTTGTTTACAATCTGAAAGTATGTCATGAGATGGGAAACCCCCTTGTACGTGCAATATAATGGTGTGGAAAGTCATTTTGGAATTCCCCCAAAGGGGAGGGTGTGATGTGCCCTGAGTAATTTAATTTAATTATTTAACTTTGTTTACAATCTGAAAGTATGTCATGAGATGGGAAACCCCCTTGTACGTGCAAGATAATGGTGTGGAAAGTCATTTTGGAATTCCCCCATATTATTGTAAACAAAGTCAGATCTATGTTTGGAACTTGGAAATCCCCAGTTCAGCATTATTGCACCATCAGAAACCCCCCAGGAAGTGATGTAATGTGAAAGGTGAATGTGTATAATTAATCTTGGGAAATCCCAAGATTGCAGCAATGTTGTGAAAATGTGATTGAAGTAATGGTTTATTAATAGATGATGGGTTTGTTGCATGAGTACTGATATAAAAAGCTGGAGGCTTGAATTGGAACTTTACAGAATGCCATGGGAGATTGAGAAACTCCACATGTGTGTGATGGTCTTCGTGCGTCAAAAAAGAAGTACATTTTAACCAGTTTATGTAGCCAATAATTGAGCTATTTTAATACAGCAATGAAGGAGATAGCGAGCAAACAAATGTGCTCTTCCTCATCAAAGGATTAAAGTTCTTCTGTCGAATTGCTGGAGTTTGCTGGGTTTGTGAAGGACACGCATCTGTCAAAAAAAAACCAGCGGAGCTGTGTTAAAGAAACCTGTTCCCTGGAAAAGAGTGATTGGTGAAAGAAACACCATTATTGGAGAAAGCAGCGCAAGGAGATATATTTGTGGAGAAAGCAGCGCAAAGGAGATTGGAGAAAGCATCATCATTTTCGTATGAGGATTTTATACGCAAGGATTTATAAACGCACGTGTACACTGGACTTGCTTATTTTCGCAGGACTAGTGAATAAGGATATATTACGTCAGTCGTCCAGAACATTTCAAGAACTCTAGAATCACCAACAAGTGCTTCAAAAAAGAAGTACATTTTAACCAGTTTATGTAGCCAATAATTGAGCTATTTTAATACAGCAATGAAGGTGATAGCGAGCAAACAAATGTGCTCTTCCTCATCAAAGGATTAAAGTTCTTCTGTCGAATTGCTGGAGTTTGCTGGGTTTGTGAAGGACACGCATCTGTCAAAAAACAGCGGAGCTGTGTTAAAGAAACCTGTTCCCTGGAAAAAGAGTGATTGGTGAAAGAAACACCATTATTGGAGAAAGCAGCGCAAGGAGATACATTTGTGGAGAAAGCAGCGCAAAGGAGATTGGAGAAAGCATCATCATTTTCGTATGAGGATTTTATACGCAAGGATTTATAAACGCACGTGTACACTGGACTTCGCTGATTTTCGCAGGACTAGTGAATAAGGATATATTACATCAGTCGTCCAGAACATTGCAAGAACTCTAGAATCACCAACAAGAAGACCGCTGGTTAAGTACCGATAGAATAAAACTGATTGTGTGATTTTATTGTAATTGTTGTTATATGTACCAAGCATACTTTGTTTTCAATTAAAGACTTAGATTTGTCAGCTTAAAATCAAACAGTGTATTTGTGTTGTGCATTCTTGTGAGTTCGGGTAAAAGGTGATTTTGGCCTTGAGTCAGTAGGACTCGTAACACTCGTTTCTCCGCACGATCGATATAATGCAAAATTTTCAAAATCTTTTGTAAAACTTGACCGTAACCCACCAAGTCTGGAATCATCATATGTGACTGGACACTACGAATGAGCCGAAAACTCGGCAAATTGTATTCTGAGTTACAGTGTAAAATGTGCGTGAAGATCGTATTCATAGGTATTTCAATTCGTTACGACAAGTATCTCATCAAACACTGTTTATACCAATCAATAATCATATTGCTGAAGAGGATAATAAGCTGCTACCTATTTCTATAAAATCTTTAAATAGTTCTTGTCTTTGCTTGATTTGGCTAAATCCTGTTCAAGTGGTGGATAACAAAGCATTGTATTTTGTCTAGGTATGTATAACCAACAATTAACAATGAGAGAACATTCCTGAACTTCGTTGACTTGGGAATGATTTGAAATGATCGACAATTGTGACTGTTTGATATTTATTACCAGAATTGTGGAAAAAGAGACACAACCTAAAAAAGTACAATTTTGTTGAAGAAACAGAGTTCAACAGACCATAACCCCACTTCTGGATATCGTTTGAAATCAAATGATATACCATTCTAAAGTTTATGATATAGTTTCTAAACACGAACTAACACAAAATTAACCGGGCCGACTTTACAGCTGATTCGTTGTGTCCACTCACATAATGGTGAACTATTCCCTTTCACCTGAAACTATCCAAACAACATTGACAGGTTACTAGGGTGATGTGTGATCAAAATATTGTTTGCATATCAAAACGGCGGCCATATTGAATTGGTAAAGTCATTGACATCCAATTTATTTTGTAGATATTTCCTCATTTTTTCAAGCATCAAGCGCGTACTAAAGGTTGCATTTGACGCCATCTTGTGATTCCTTAGCTATCTGGGATGAGACAGTTTTCAGAAAAAAGACGATAATGTTTAGAGGCGGTTTTTGTGGCTGTTCCAAATTATTAAATTGTGAATGCTCAAATTGCGAATGCTTTTTAATTAAAGAGAAGTTTAAAGGCTGGGGCGGGACGGTTTTCGGGGAGGGGTATATTGTCGGTGTGTCCTTCATATCAACACATTCTCGTCCTGACAACTCTTTTAGAGAATGTCGACTTTACGGACACAGCGGTTTTCGGCAAAGACAAATTTTAAATCTGGGGTGGGACGGTTTTCAGAGAAAAACTTTAATAGCGCATTAGTGATAAGGCATTTTGAAATCAGAACGGACCAAGTTTTATAAACACAAAATAGCGCGAATAGCTCATCCCGGATAAATCTATCAACCAACCACCAAAAACGCAAAATCGCGCGAATAGCACTACTTCTAAAGTACCAATGGGAAAATAGCAGCTTATCGCGCGAATAGCGCTTCAGTGGTAAGGCATTTTGCAATGGACCAAAGTTTAACAATGCAAAATAGGGCGGCACCCCGATATATCGCGTGAATGGTGATGTACCGTACACTACAGATAATTCGCTTTCACACTATCATGTGCTCCTCTACGCTATTATTGCTATTTACCTAACTACCGTTACTACTAAATTAACACAGTGGCAATACATTGTGCTATTCTATGATCTTATCATCACTTGCAACACAGCACATTCGCGCTATGTTATGTTATTCTTCTTTGTGCTACTATTGCTATTTACCATGTTAACCTCTACTCATAATATCCGCGTTACATTATGCTATTCTGTGCTCTAATCGAAAAACTCACACTCTTACATTTATATATGCTCCTTTGTGCTACTATTGCTATTTACCTAATACTCATCATAATTATTCGCGTTACATTATGCTATTCTATGCTCTTTTCGAAAGAATCACACTTTTACATTAACTTGTCAGTTTCCCTTTGTGCTACTATTGCTATTTACCCACTACTCATCATATTCGCGTTAAATTATGCTATTCTGTGTTCTTATGGCAAGAATCACGCATTCACATTTACTTTGTGCAATTGTTGCTATTGTCAGATTTATCGGGAACAGTCATCGTTGTCCGTCAAATTAAGAAACGAACGTGTTTCAGTTGCGGATCAAACTGGTAAAAGCATGGAAGAAGAATAGAGCACGAAGTGCGATGGAATTGCAACTCCGTTCATCGATGTGAGGTCAGCGATCGTCACGCTTGCAACATGTCGACGTAGATGGCAGCAGCATTTTTCTTTAATTAGCATAAGTCTCCACAGCACTACGCATATTTTTTTACGTAGCTTTTAATACTATCGTGGTGGCAGCAGCATTTTTCTATACTTTTCCAATATGGCGCCGGCCATGAATCAATTTGGTGCCTGTTGGCGACGCCATCGGACGCCATTTAAGCGCACAGTAATACACAAGGAAAGCCGACACTGTCGCCACCTTTTTGTATTGCGCTAGTATATGAGTTGCAACGGCCTGGTAAAAGATAGAGAATCGAATTATTGATACAGGAAGCACGCATGCGAATCTTAAAATGGACAGCAAGTTTAGAAAAGTGCCCGTGTAAACTTATGTGCAAATCTTGTGTTTACATTCAGAATTAGCCAGAGGTGGGAGTAGAACCTGTGGCCCTTGTGTTATGAAACATGCACCCCTCTACACCAACCAGTGATATGTTGTCAGTGATGTAAGTTTAAAGGGAAGGTCTATAGCAAAAACAACATCATATCATTGGCAAGCTAATATTATGAGGACAATGAAAATGACTTCTTTTTTTGAGAAAATAAGACGTTTAAAATTGATATTCCGCAAAAACCAACTTAAGCGGTGAGTTCCTTCGAACGAGACAGATTTGGCCTAGAAAACCGGTGACGTCATGAAATGAGATGTGCCCGCTGTGAGAAAAGGGACTATAAACGCTCTCAATGGACAGAACGTATACTGTTGTTGTTCACAGAAAAAAAATCCAAATTAAGTATTACAAATTTCATGGTTTTTAAACATATGGATAAAATCAGCCGCTTCTTTTTTTATATATTAGACAATTGTGATATTAAAATTCATATGTATATCAATATCATGAGAATTATTAGGCCAAAAAATAAATACACAATTTGAGCTTAGAATTTCATCTGAGACTAGCATATAAACCGTGTTAGTCCACAAAGTCATGTATCTGTTATAGTTTCAGTTGGACGAAATATTACAAAGCAAACGCATAGTAACAATTACTGTGTGGGCTTTGTTCCCGAAAGAGAACAATAGCGTGCATATTGTAATGCAGCATTGTTATGGTAAGTGATAGTACAACTCATTGTTGCTAATGTCAAACTTGTCAAAGTGATTGTGAATGTATGATGAGAGCACGATAAAGTGCCCGCTTCATTTACCTACGTCATCAGTCATAATTTGAGAACACATACGCTTCAAACGGGGGAAGAACACGTACGAGGCTGAACTTTACACACACAATTTCTCCTTTTTTTTTTTTTTACGCACAAAAAATTGAAACAAGTGTCAACTTGTAATGTAATAATTATTCTCTTCGAATAGAGATAAACTTGTTTTTGCTATATACCTGCCCTTTAATAGTATAACCATGGCGAAATAAATCAATACTGCTGTATCGAATGACAGCTATAATGCCAAATCAAATAGAAGTATCGTACACTGTAAAGGTCATAGAACACTTGACACTAGTGTTCTGTCTCTGTTTTTAAGATATGAAAAGATGTCTGCATATCCATACTAAAATTTGCCTTAAATAGTATCTCCTTACCTAGCACTATTACAGAAAGGAAACATTACATTAATATTTGATTTTGAAAAATAAAACATTTCCAAAACTTAGAACACATATGTAACACCTTTTGAACACTTGACACGTGTTCTTATTTCCTCATGTCTTTCTTTGTTTCATTTGAACACTGGTGTTCTTGTAGTTTGAACACGGATGTTCTGAAATATTTTAGAACACTTATTACACATGTGTCATGTGTTCAACTGTATCTTATGATTCTCAGGTGTTCACACTAGTGTTCTCTAAATAGGTTGAACACGTGTCATGTGTTAAAAAACCGTTACATTAAATGAACGCGTTCCATGTGTTCTGGCCAATTTACAGTGTAGAATATCAGTAAATAATAAATTAACTTTCAATTTACTCGAGAACTGTAGCATCGAATTTGCACACGATTGTTCGCATTCGATGCTAGAGTAGGCTGCTATCGTTTTTCGGTACACCAGTGTTACAATTTTTTGCAACGCTTGTTATTTATTTTGATGAATTTGGATGAAAGCTGTTTTGATGAGTCATTTTTCAGTCGTATTAACTCATTATATGACTATATTGATTATTGATCAAAACAATAGGATACAAAGAACATATAAATCGATATATCATTAAAACCGTATGTCAGATTACTTCAAACACTGTTGGGGTTGTGTGTGTGTGTGGGGGGGGGGGGGCAAAGCCAAATTTTCGTTCTCATTTGTAGTCTAATTCGTCGGCCGTATCACATACTGACGTATTCGATATTTTTAACATTTTTGAGAAAATTGGTATATTAGTTTGTTATGTTCTACTCGATATATTCATCAAAAGCCATGCCTCAAAGTGGCTTTATTAGTGAAATATTAATTCATTTAATCATGTCGTATTTACAAAAACCTTGAAATGCCACATAACGACGTATAGGGTGTTCAAGAATTGATGTACCCCTTCATATGATGACGTATTACTTGGTACATAAATCAATTGAAAATGATTTAATTTGTGATTTAAAAGTGAGCTTAACTTGAAAATTATTTTCTCCATTTTTTTCGAAGACATCCCGCACACGTTGGGTCCAGTAATCGTTGACAAGCGCCCCCAACGTCTCTGGGTATGGAATTCCAGCATCTTGTTGGAATCAATAATCAATCAATAATCAACAGCATCAATTGGTGGGACTTGGCTTGTTTTCTTGACTCCACCAGTATTTTACCCACATCTCAGTCCATCCAAGTGTTTCAGCAACTTCCTTGGTTGTTTTCCCAACTCTTTTAAGCGTATGTAATTCTTTTTTCTTCATGAATTGTTGGTTATTTCTTTCTTGCCTCCAAGCGCCGTCTTAAATATCCAGCACAATCTTGGGAACTTCCGGTATAATTAATTTTCACCAATTCACAAAAATATCCAGAACTCAGCGAAAACTTGGTCGATTTTGATGAACTAAAAAGTCAGAGAAAACTTAGGATGCAATCAAGACAGGTGTATGTGTATTTGAGTTGCATCACAATTTTTTCCTCCACTAATAATATGATAACAAAAAGGGGTAGGGGTACATCAATTCTTGAACACCCTATATTTGCCGATCACCTATACTGCGCAAGCTCAGTATATTGTATCTGCAATTTGAAGAATTTGCCGTTTCACATACTGACGTGTTTGCGCGACGTTTTTGTCACTTGGCCCTATGCTGTTGAATAGCTTACCAGAAGCAAATTACATCTCCAAATTCAAAAATGGTATTATTAGAATCATTAAAGGTGATCACTAACTCTTGATTATTGCATACATGTAGGAATGTTTCTGTTACTCTATTGTACAAGTTACTTGCTACTTATAAACACTTTTTAAACATTTTTGCATTAATTTGCCTGGTTAATTATAAGTGATATTCAAGATGGGTTCCGTGTTGTCTTGTTTCTGTTTTTACTTATTTTTCTTTCTTGTGTAAATATCTAAACTTATATATTATTCAATGTAAAGGTAATGCATTGTCTTTCAGGCCTTTGGCTTTGAAATGCATTTACCTCATCACATCATTATTTTTCACATTGCTTATCTCTGTTATGCTATTTATATATGTATTGATGATGATGAAAATAAAATGAATGAATGAATGAATGAATGAATGAATGACGTATTTGTCATTTAAACGACGAAATTGATAGTAGTCCTTTTCACATAGTGACGTATTTGATCTAATATTGATTTTTTTGCAGAACAAGTTATGCTCTGATAGTGATAGGTAAATTATATTGAAAATATGGTATATTTGCATTACTGTTTACCTGGTTTTAATCAACAATAATGTTTTAATCAAGATTATGCAGCAACTGAAAATCGCTAGATTTTCAAGTTCGTTTTTCTTGAAATGCGTATTTTGCAAATATGTCAGTATGTGATACGGCCGCCGAATTGTGTTGATGATAGCCAAATTTTCGACCTCATTTGTTATGTTTTGTCCCATTTAAGGGCTGGGGTATGAACGTTTGGACAGTATTTATTGTGGGACATTAGAGCACATCAGACATATCGAATTGCATTCTGAATACGAAGAATGTCATTCTGATATCAAATAATTTTGATTTTTGAAATTCCCAATTTAATACACATTTTATGGCAAATCATTAAAAATTAATATTTTCGATATTTAACAGTACTTGAAGTAAACTTTATAAATCTGATGATTTATACTTAAAGTGTATGTAGGGCGATGAAAAGCCGACGATCAATTGAAAATTTTGACCTTTCGTATTGAAGATATGAATTTTTTCCCCAAAACACCAAAAAAATTAGGTCTTTTTGGGAAAAAATCCATATCTTCAATATGAAAGGTCAAAATTTTCAATTGACCGTCGGCTTTTCCTCCCTGCTACATACACTATAAGAATATGTCATTAGATTTATATAATTTACTTCGAGGACTGTTATATATCAAAATTTGAAAAATATCAAATTTTTATAATTTGTCATAAAATTTGTATTATATTGTGATTTTCAAAAATGAAAATTATTTGATATCAGAAAGATATTCTTCGTATTCAGAATGCAATTCGATAGGTCTGATGTGCTCTCATGTCCCACAAAAAATACTGTCAAAACGCAATAAACGCTCATTTTAGATCCCTTAAGGACACTTAACTCTTTCACGTTATCATTTCAACACTGGCAAATTTGCCCTACTCTATTTATCTGTTTAAGGGATCTAAAATGAGCGTTTATTGCGTTTCGACAGTATTTTTTGTGGGACATGAGAGCACCTCAGACCTATCGAATTGCATTCTGAATACGAAGCATGTCTTTCTGATATCAAATAATTTTCATTTTTTGAAAATCACAATATAATACAAATTTTATGACAAATTATTAAAATTTGATATTTTTCAAATTTTTGATATATAACAGTACTCGATGTAAATAATATAAATCTAATGACATATTCTTAAAGTGTATGTAGCAGGGAGGAAAAGCCGACGGTCAATTGAACATTTTGACCTTTCATATTGAAGATATGGATTTTTTTCCCAAAAAGACTTAATTTTTTTGGGTGTTTTGGGAAAAAAAATCCATATCTTCAATACGAAAGGTCAAAATTTTCAATTGATCGTCGGCTTTTCATCCCATCTACATACACTTTAAGTATAAATCATCAGATTTATAAAGTTTACTTCAAGTACTGTTAAATATCAAAAATATCAATTTTTAATGATTTGCCATAAAATGTGTATTAAATTGCGAATTCCAAAAAACAAAATTATTTGATATCAGAATGACATTCTTCGTATTCAGAATGCAATACGATATGTCTGATGTGCTCTAATGTCCCAAAATAAATACTGTCCAAACGTTCATACCCCAGCCCTTAAAACAACTTCAGAGAATTTTCAGCCTCATATTCTTACCTAACCTAATTTTATTTATAGTTAATATTTGTGGCTTTTCCCGTCAAAAAGCAAGGCAAACATTGTAAACCTTGAGTAGGAATACAAATACGCTACTGTACGATTCCAGAAAAATACAAAACTGATTTTTTTGGGGGATTAAAAAATATTATCCTGTTTTGCCATAATACATATCTCAATCATAATTCTTTAGTTAGATCTAATTGGCACTCAAATTTAAAATATTTGGCAATTTTGTGAGAAAATGTATGGATGGCAAAGACGTCTGAGATGCAATCTTAGACATCAACGATTCTATGATTCGTTGATTTAAGGGGGTACTACACCCCTGCCCAACTTTGTGCCTATTTTTGCATTTTTCTCAAAAGTTATAGCGCATTGATGACAAGTAAGATATGTATATTATAGGGGCAAGGACTACTGCACTAGAAATTTTATTTCTGCACAGACAACAGTTGTGGAGTTACAATCAAAAATGAGGGAAAATCAGTATTTGATCAATAAATCAATAACTACTTGCCTTGAGTTGCTGAATTTCCAGTGCAGTAGTTGTATTCCTTGCCCGTGTAATATACATATCTTACATGTCACCAATGCGTTATAATTTTTGAGAAAAATGCAAAAATATGCACAAAATTGGCCAGGGGTGTAGTACCCCCTTAAGTCTACCGCGAAATTCTTAGATGTCTAAGATTGCATCTAAAACGTCTAAGGTTAGGCGTATTATCTTAGGCGTTATTAGAAGGTATTTGCCATGGATGGACAAATACGCCTAAGATAAAACGCATAACCTTACACGTCTTAGATGCAATCTTAGATGTCTAAGGTTAGGCGTATTGTCTTAGATATATTAAAAACGTATCCGCCATCCATAAAAATGGACCAAAAAAACGTTCAATTTTAATATGTTTCTTACAATTGCAGTCACAAAATTCAAAGACTTGGCACAAGTCTACGCATTCATAATCTTTATCAGAAAATATTTTTGCTAGAAATTAGAATGCATAGTCTTTGGGCTAAATTATCCTAAAAATACGCTAACAACGCATGTTTGTTATCCTTATGTCCAAAATTTAGCAACATTAAAATTAGAAATTGATTGATAGTTAGGTCTAACTGAAGGACTGAGATTCAATTGGAGAAACAACCTTTATTTTTTAATTCAAAAACTTATTTCTGTATTTTTCTGGAATCAGGAGTGCGCCGTCACATTGCGATTCGTAACGACAGTTTTCTAAAAGTTTTGAATATTAAAAAAAAAATTATATTGGAGTAGTGCGTGCATTGAGGAAGTTTACCAGTAGCTATCTGTGATCGTTTTTGAAAAACGCGAAGTGAGAAAGTGAACTACGTTTTATAGCAATAGATACCTTTTATAACACTCGATTTTTTCTTCTTGGCTCCCGGCTCCTTCCAGAAATGAGGATAACAGATGTTATAAGTATTGCATACGACTGCATAATTTTTCTCACCGGCATACCGGCCAACTGTATTATACTCGTCACACTCGGCCGTAGAATCGTCCCTAAAACTGATACGGTGATAGTAATACTAACTCTAGCCGCTGCAGATCTATTGTGCTGCTTTCTTCCGGGCTTCCTACGGGCTGTCATATTAATAACATTAGTGCCAGTAAATCGAACCGTTTACTTCGACACAGAACATGATTTGTGTGTTGTATACCATGCATACGATTGGCCATGGAGCTGTCAACTCATGATGCTTTCACAAATTAGCTTGGAGCTTTTTACCGTGCTTCTAAATGGTCTTATTGCTTTGAGTTGCTTCGATAAAATACGCAGGACGTCTCTTCGTAACAAATCCACCAAGTCATTCCAGCTGAGGTGTACAGTACTCATCTTCGTGTACCTTTTAATATGCATTGGAATAGGTGCCTTCGCTCTAGGGACAGGTGTAACACCCGGAGATCGAGAATCACGTGATTTACCCAGCGTTGTAATATCATATATCTTTAGTAGTTTAATCCTAGGAACATTTATTGTCATCTTCCTGTTTAATACTTTCACCATTTGCTATATTCGTGCTCAACAAAAGCTGTCCAGAGACTTTGCAAAGGAGCTGCAAGAGAAGCTTAATGCTCAGAGATCTAGTGGTGAAGAAGCTACCTGTATGGAGACAGAAGAAGCAGCAAAACAAAATGATTCTCTTGCAACTTTGTCCAGGAAACTTCACCGTAATACATTACTTAAAGTAACAATAAAGCTGCTTATAACCACGTTTACTTTTGCAATTTTGTTCTTAACATCTCTTTGTTTACAAATAGTTTCAATCCAAGGGCTTATCGATAATATAAAAACAAACAAAATAGTCTACGTACTTTTTCTTATCGCCAGAGATATCTACCGATTAAATCATGTTGTCAACGCATTTATATACTTTACGACCAAAAAATTTAAACAAGAATTTTGCAAGTTGAAAAAGAAATCCGATTGCATGGATCAGAAGCGAATGGGACAGAAGCAATTTTGTAGTACATGTATGTTTAAATGTCGGCGAAGAAGTCTAAAGAAGATACAAATGAAAGCACCACAAGTTGTTTTCAAAAAAGCTAACATCAACCCGCTTACCCCGGTTCACGCGATTGAAATGGTAGTTGATTCCATTTCTATGATGGAATCGCCCCCTGATCCTGAATTCACAAGCCGCTGGAAGGGAGAAGCGGAGGAAATTGTTACAGAAACCCCCTCTTTCGTTTGCAATGAGTCTCGCTGTATTTTCGAGGCTGAGCACGTTCAGCTTCATGAATTCAGCACCTCTGCAAATAGACATACTGCAGTTGTCGAGATCCATTGAAAACAATATAAAATGTTAAAAATAACCTTTAAAAGAAGTTTTCTGCTGATGGTCTGAATCTGATACCTCACGTGGGTGAGGTTTCATAATTTCAAGTTGCACCTTTTACCTCCCTAATATACTGCTCACAGGAGAATTTTGTACCGTAGTTTATCTGAACTACTTCAGATTTTCTTACAACTGTTATAATGCTACTCTGATGTTGACTTAGGGAATTCCTCAAAGGGAAGGTACTAGATTTGGAGTCCCAAGGGAGGAGGAACAAGGAGCGGTAAAGAGAACGACTAACACAAAGTGAACAACATGAAGCCAGAATTACGTTTATAAAATTTATTGTGATTTTACATCGTCAGATACACGGAGTCAAATAATAAATGTTTGTATTGATAAACCATACGAGAGTTACATTGCCAAAAAGTAAACTCGCCGTCATAAACAAAAGGCTCACACAAGACATATCAGGAGAGGAGATGATTGCATCCAAACGATTTGGAGAGTCAACAAGAACTGAATCAATTGTCTAAACATGGATATTACATCTCCCCACGGCGTGCGATTGATGTACGGATTTGAAATGGTAGTTGATCCGCTCTCTATGATCATGATGATGGAATCGCTCCCTGATCCTGAATTCGCAAGTCGCTGGAGTGGAGAGGCGGAAGCAGTTGTTACAGAAACCACCTCCTTCGTTTGCGACGCCGGAGAATCCCTGTATTTTCGAGGCTGAGCACGTTCAGCTTTATGAATTCAGCACCTCTGCAAATAGACATACGGTACTGTAGTTGTCGAGATCCATTGAAAACAAAATAAAATGTTAAAAAACCCTGTAGGCTAAAAGAAGTTTTCTGCTGATGGTCGCTGAATATAATCCTCTCAGGTTGGTGAGGTATCATAATTCTGCACGGTTTACCTCCTCAATTTAATACAAAGACTGCTCACAGGAGAATTTTGCACCGTAGTTTATCTGAACTACTTCAGATTTTCTTATAACTGTTTTAATGCTACTCTGATGTTAACCTAGGGAATTCCTCAAAGGGAAGGTACCGGCACCGGATTTGGAGTCCCCAGGGCCCGCCAAAGGGAGGAGGAATAAGGAGCGGTGAAGAGAACGGCTAACACAAAATGAACAACATGAAACCAGAATTACGTTTATATAATTTATTTGTGATTTTTCATGTCACGCGGGAAATCAATTTTGTAAAATTGTCAAAGAAATTGTAAATATACACAAAAATTGTGTAATCGCAGGAAATATTTCAAATCGGAATTGTTGGGGTCAAATCGCATGATATCGCCACAAAATTGGTAAAATTACAGCAAATATTTGAGGAGAGCCCAACAATTTTACATTTAAAAATCGCAGGAAATGTTTTACACCGAAAAAAAAGACAAATCACAATAATCAAAAATAAATATATTCAATTTTCTTTTTCAAATACGTAGGCCCGTATGTACAAATGTATTATATCAAGCAATGAGACAGTTACAAGAAAAAAAGTTAAAACAAACTCTGGGACTCAAGTTCTAAGGTGTATTTTGGGACGAAAATAATTTCCCGTTTCATCTCTACATAAACGTATACCTACATGCATAAAATTACCCAATACTTCTTGGCAACACCCCGGGCAACACTGATTAGTGTTTATTTCGATGCTAGGTTATTTCACTAGCCACTCCCGCCTAGGCGGAAGTGCCTATGTACACCAAATGCATGTCAATTGAAGCCGTACAACTTAATACAAAGACTGCTCACAGGAGAATTTTGCACCGTAGTTTATCTGAACTATTTCAGATTTTCTTACAACTGTTTTAATGCTACTCTGATGTTAACCTGGGGAATTCCTCAAAGGGAAGGTACCGGTACCGGATTTGAGTCCCCAGGGCCCGCCAAAGGAGGAGGAATAAGGAGCGGTGAAGAGAACGGCTAACACAAAATGAACAACATGAAACCAGAGTTACGTTTATATAATTTATTTGTGATTTTACATGTCACGCGGGAAATCGCGTAGAAACCCAATCTCGCGTGAAATCGCTAACAATTTTGTAAAATTGTCAAAGAAATGGTAAATATCCACAAAAATTGTGTAATCACAGGAAATATTTCAAATCGGAATTGTTGGGGTCAAATCGCAGGATATCGCCACAAAATTGGTAAAATTACAGCAAATATTTTGAGGAGAGCACAACAATTTTAAAAATCGCAGGAAATGTTTTACATCGAAAAAAAGACAAATCACAATAATTCAATTTTCTTTTTCAAATACGTAGGCCCGTATGTACAAATGCATTATATCAAGCAATGAGACAGTTACAAGAAAAAAGTGAAAACAAACTCTAGGACTCAAGTTCTAAGGTGTATTTTGGGACGAAAATAATTCCCCGTTTCATCTCTACATAAACGTATACCTACATGCATAAAACTACCCAATACTTCTTGGCAACACTGATTAGTGTTTATTTCGATGCTAGGCTATTTCATGAGCCACTCCCGCAATTGAAGCCGTACAACTTATCACGAATTTAAGACCGTAAAATTTAGCACCTTCTTTTGTCTAGATTAGCACAAACTCTCTCATCTCAAGGTTCCATGTCAGAAATTAACATTACTCAACAAACCGAAAACAGAAGTTCTCTTCGTTCAACTTTTTAGTGAGCAACAAAAGCTAGAATAAAAGGATTGTTCACACGTACCATGCTAACACTTAAAATAACAATGAGATCTAAAACCGAAAACTGAAACAGGAACCGAAACCAAACAGACCCAATGCCTAAATGCAAAAGATTATTATTAATTTCATCATGTTGACGACAGACAATACAGCGTGCAGATGAATGATCTTCTTGATGACAATGGTGGCTTTAAAACATTTGATTCTTTTTTTGCAAACCTATGATATTCATACCAATTTCATAGACTAAATGGCGTGATTGGGGCTCGAGCAAACTGGCATATGAAAATATTGAGAGAGAAAAAATCAGGACTCAGCGGGATTGAACCCCGGTCGCTGGATTACCGGTCCAGAGCTTTACCACTGTGCTACCTGAGTTCACAGTCGGTACACGGGCAATCTCAACTTAAGTCCCCATGATAACTCTCTCATTGTGTCTCAGCGGCCAATTATATATTAAATAATGAAGAAGGAGGCGGCCTATTATGCTTCACCCTAGCAGGGCGTAAGACAATGCGAAACACAAATTAATATATGCGAGGATCGGAAATAAACGATGCAAGCTCGAGAAATTATAATTTAAATGGCGTGATTGGGGCTCGAGCAAATTTCATAGACTATTAGAGTATCATTCATTCATGAGCGGGCCTTCTCCAATTCCGCACCCAAGCTATGGAATGGCTTGCCACAGGAAAGACACGTCTCTTGCCATGTTCAAGAAACGCTTGAAAACTCATCTCTTTAACAATCCTATTATGTTGTTTGTTTATGCTACTTGCCAAGTTATTTATCAAGTTTTATATTGAGTGAGATCATGCCGACCATCTGATTATTATTTTGGCTTGTTCTCGCTCGTTCCTTTTTCTTGTTTTTTACGTGGTCCGCATCTCACTCGCTATATATATAGCGTGTTTTTTTATGCTCGTTTAAAAGGAACGGGGGTGGGTGCTGGCTGACCCTATTTGTTGAATGGCCGAGCGGACTTGCCACAATTTTTGGAGCAGCGCCACCCCTCCTTTCAGGGTAAAAATAAAAGCAGCGAAGGCTGGTTTCCAAATGCGCAGACCCATGCGAACAGAAACACTGCCACCATCAGGGTAAGTTGGTGTGGCAGAACACACCGAGGTATCCGTCAAAGGAATCCTGGTCAGGCTTAAAAACACAACAACAATGAATATTATTAATTTGTTAACAAGTTTTATTAAATGTTCTTACTCTACAAAAATGCATCTTACTTTACTACATGAATAACAGTTTATGTCACAAATGGCTTACCATACCTGGCTGAAAGAAATGATTTTTAAATGCACAGCTGTTTAATTAAACAATTACCAACAGTGTGTTTTTATCTGCTGTGTTATGACGCAAATGGCCTGCCATACTTTATGTTGTTTTGAAACATTACATCATTTTACATAAAGTTTCACAATTAACATTACAAAGAATACTTTTTATATGGTTCATCAAAGCATCCTACACAATGACAAGTAATACATGGTACCTTTTTTTTTGGATTCATCAAAGCACCTTTTTTTTTTTTTCTTTGACAAATAAATTGTCTAGCTTACGCCTTTATTTATGAAATTTTCTATATTCTTTCTTTCTCTTTTTTTTTTTTCTTACCATTATTATAAATGTAGTATCATTACTTAATATTCCAATATATTTTACTATAATTCCATTTTTCTTTATCTATATTTATCCTCAGTTTTCGTTTTGTATTCAACATTATTTGATCAATTCTTTTTATTTCCTGAATAAATAACATCAATATAGGTACAGATTTTCCAGTATCATTGTATATTATTCTAGATTTGTAAATAGCAAAACACCCCAAAACAATTAAAATATTAGCTAAATGTTTTCATTATTTTCAATATCCCACCCACATAAAATGTTTTCCAGGTTTATTTTAAACAAGTTGCAATTTTCCATTTGACAAATAAAGTTTGAAAATTTAATCCAGAATACGTTGTTATTTGAACACATAAAGAAATGTTCCAAATTATCTGTACTATTACAAAAGTCACATGTATCTGAATTACTAAGTTTCCATAAATACAAATTCCTTTTACATGGAATAAGATTGTATAACACATTAAATTGGAATTGCCCCAATCTATTTTCAATTCTGTTTCGAATTTTAAATTGAAATACCTTTTCCCACACTCTTGCATACACACCATGTTTTTCCCAATACTGAATACACACAGGCTTCTCCAGATCAGTATTTAACATACTATAAATTTCTTTCGTTTCAAGAATGGATATATGTTTAAATTGCTTATTCTGAATTTCAAAAATAGTGAACGATTTTTCTTTACAGGAGGGCATAGAATTACTCCTGACCTCTTTTTCCAGTTTTCCGGAATCGCATGAATTAATTTGTGAAATAAGAACATGTTCAGTGGATTTTTGATAACTTGAGATAGTTCATTTAAATGTAAAAACCTATTATTTATAACAATGTCTTTCATGCGTATTACACCTGCATCAATCCATTCCTTAAAGAAAAGAACTTTATTTTTATGTCTTATATTTGTATTGCCCCATAATACAGTATTATTGTTTACAGAAATGTTTTTCCTTTGTCTGTTTTGCAGTGTATACCAAGCTTTTAAAACCTCTTTATAGAACAGAGGCATTTTGTCATACACGATTTCTTTTATGTCTTTCGCATTACAATTAAACTCGAGTATTAAAGACAAGCCACCAAGCTGTTTGAACCAATGCTGTGATATTTTCTTCCATATAGCGTTATTGTTATTTCCATCTAAAATTCTAGCAATCCATTTTATTTTTAAAGCACCTGACACATGTAAATACATAACAAAGGTCACTGCACTATTAATTTCATGCACAAACTATTTAAAATGCCAAACCTTACAATTGATTTTTACCTCACTCCTGAATCCAATTTGTCCATTACAACTGTACACTATTTCCTTCTACTGGTATCACCTGAGCACCTTTTTACCTTGAACTCGCCAATTCTCCAACTATTTTAATCTCACACAATCCTGAACAATACACAACTCTAACATTGTACACAAATGTTAACTCGCAATTTGAGCGCCTCAAACCTCCGCGTCCCTAAACTCTCACAAAAGCTCTCTCACAACTCGCCTGATCTGCAACTTCTAAATGCATAAATCACAAAAGCGCAATTGCCAACATTATATTACATTTACAATTATTTCACAAAAATGACATTATGAATGCACACTGCAAGCATCATTTTTGAAACTATATTACGCCTACACACTGAACACATGTTTAGCGAATGTCCTCATGGAAATCTATGTTGCGCACAACCTTCGGGAGTTGATGCTGGGAGCCACATCAACACATTCTGCACCACTGCGCAGATTTCCACTTGAAAGACAATCTAATTATACAAAAACAAGCTTTTTATACAATGACACATTATGGCCACCACAGACTTCAAAGTGCACGAGGAGTCTGCATGGGCTTAAATAGAAGCCAGTGAAACTTCCGGTATAGCAGTAATACGCCGTAGCCACTCGTCAGTGTTACTAGTATCTCTACTTCGGGTTTCTTCTGTTCTCTACGTGTCTTTAATGAAATACAACCTGTTTACTCATCAACACACATTTTTGAGTTGGTACACAAATCCCGTGTAATTTTATCCAATACCCAACTTGACAGATTTCAACACACACAAATACAAGGTTTCAACAATGGCTGCATCACTTATTACATTAAAATGATCTATTTTTATCACACACCAATCATCAATTTCAGTGCTAATTTTGTCAACAATGGCTTGCCATACTCAAGTTATAAATACACATCTTTATGAAAATAGCTTACTTTACATTTCACAAATTGAGCATTTTACATAAACCAAGGACTTTCATTCACAAAATGCACACAGAAATACAATTGGATATTAAGGGGTGCTTTACTGGGCTTAAAGGTAACTACCGGCTAGTGAAAGCAAGAAGACCTGAAGTTGACAATTTTACTGTACTTTCCAACTAATTAAAGCAAGAGAGACCCAGAAGCACAAGAGTCTCCACTACAACCATTTAAGGTAAGGAAGGCCTAAAATATGACACCATCACATATCCAATATATAACACTGATAGATTATGCAAATCTTGAATCAAATGGTGCACTACATACTTTAATATACACAGAGCATTTAGCCTAAACCAAAAATATGATTACGCAATCAGCATGCACAAATTTGGTACATTATGCAACTGCTTATCAAAAGTCACACATTATTTCAACCTGACCTACTTTTACGCAAAGTGCACAATATCTGAACCATGCTCACAATCACAATTATGACGCTTTTGGCGCACCATACTTTTACTACAAAATGTCAATCAACATGATAAAATAGCTTCAAATATTTATTTACACAAAGTTTGACTTTCTGTACACAAAATGTCATGACAATTTGCAATCATCTGTGCTGCTTGTTCTGCAAAACATAATATTTTAACCCAATTTATTTTCCACAGGTTTTGTCCCAATCCCTGCCAAACAATGACCTAAACTTGAACTCTGACCCAATTTCAGATATTTTGACTCTCAAAACAATGTTCAAAAACAAATACAAGCCAAGACATTGCTCAAAACACATCCCAAGTTGGCAAACATTTTGTTTCACTCATCCCCCCACAAGAAGCACAAATTGTTTGTTTACATTTAAATATGCATGTCATCAAAATCATAAACTCACATTAAAAATATACACACAATGTCCCATGTCGTCGCCTGTCGATCTTGCTTGTCTGTCGTTGTCGCGAAAGTGCACTTTTGAAGTAATTAATAAATCCGACATTTTGCTGGCCAGCTTTTTAATTGCGAAATGTCCATTGCAGAAATACATGCGATAGAAGAAAATGGCGTCTTCGCTAAATCACTTGAAAATATCATGTCCATTGCGTGCGTCATGAGCTGCCAAAATTAACTCCATTGAAGACATAACCTCAATCTAGGCGATAATATCCACTCAAATAATGCGAATCTTTCTCCATTTCTCAGCATACTACGAAGCAAAGTGTCGTCACAATTGCTCACAATTAAAACTCGTCAACTTGGTAATTGGTATCGTCCATTTCGCTGCTGTCAATTTTGCTCGGTCTTTTCCAATTCCACACGAAAATATTGCCAGTAATTTCCATCTCTTCTAAACTCTCGTCTTTCTTTCAGAAAAGCACACAAAGGTAAATTTATCGTCGAAATTGTCTTCATCTTGGTCATCCTCCACTCCCCTGTCCATCATGTCACACGGTCTGCACTCAGTCGGTCGGTCTTTCGGTCTGACAAGTTTCTCAATCCGCGCACTCAAAACCCACGCCAAAGTTTGGATCAGCTGACCTCCGTCCAATCAGCGTCCGCGATTTCCAAATCCTCACAAAGGGCGAAGCCGCTTCCTGACTGACGGTGATTATACGCGCTGAATACAATGGAAACTTCACAATAACAACTTAAAGCCATATTATAACATTTGCTGTTGAGGACGCCCTCACTGATTTTTTAAAATTCATTTTTTTACACAATTATATTGTACTTTATTAAACCAATATACCCTGCAAAAATCAAGACTCTAGATGCTGCAGTTTTGTCAAAATCCGATATTTTGAATAAAGCGCCGGAACCGGCGTCTTATTATTACGATGGAATTATTAGTCGAACGCATACACGATGTTCATAACACACAGTGCGGGACGGTGATCTACACAACAAAGGGTCGTACCATAACATGACCGAAGGAGTGGTACGTATTGGCGACATACGCGCTGGTAGTAAATTCCAATTTTCTTTGCTTTGACGTAGTTGTTCGGCTCAAAAATAAAAGGGGATATATCTGACAGTAAAAACTAACATTTTATGTCAAAGAAATGCTAATCTATTTTGTATGATAATGTTATAATATTGCTTTAAGTGTGGTACAAAAAATACCTTGATGTGGCCGCAAAACACGTGATTATTTGGCTTGCAAAATAATGGAAAAACAAGCTATTTATAGAGGGGAAATCCCGTTACACTCGTATCATCAGCAGATTATGTTGTTTGACGTGTTTTTAGATATAAGTTTTCTGGGATTTTTTCACACTGTTTAAAATGTTTCTTGTAACTGCTTTGCTTTTTTATGTGTACTTTAGAGACTTTTGGGCGCAGGTCACTCTTTTATTGTACTTATTATAAATACCTTGCCGTTCCTAGGGATTTTGCCGCCCTAGACAAAGCCTATCCCTGCCGCCCCACCAAAGCATACCCCTTGAAAACTCATCAGTTTTGACCTATTTTTTTTCCTCCCGTTTTTTTCTTTTTATCCGCCCTCATTTTTTCTTCCCTTTTCTTTCTCCATTCACGTTTTTCTTTCTCCGCCCCTTTTTCTTCGTCCCTCTGCGTTTGCCGCCCTAGGCGATCGCCTTACCTGGCATAATGGTCGGAACGGCCCTGGGTGCTATATGAACCAGGGCCGTTCCGACTATCAGGCCAGGTAAGGCGGTCGCCTAGGGCGGCAAACCTAGAGGGGCGCAAAAAGAAAAAAAAACGGAAATGGAGAAAGAAAAGGGAAGAAAAAATGACAGCGCCTCCGTAGGGAACGCCGAATCGACCAATTCAGGATCGATTCTGCGCCGCTCCAAGTGATGAAAGTCAAAATTTTCGCCCGCTTCGCGCGCATTTCGCACAAGTTCATTTGCAATATCAATTTAAGACCGATATTCAATATCATTATAACATAAATTAATCAGTGGTAAAACCCTAGCTCCGCCACTGAAAAAAAAAAAAGATTAACACATTTTTGGTATGCTCTGGTGGGGCGGCAGGGAGAGGCTTTGCCTAGGGCGGCAAAATCCCTAGGAACGGCCCTGGAAACGCCTTATTATTGTTATATAATTGAAGGTGGTTTTAAATTCAAGCAAAAACTAAGGAAGCAAGATGGTTTGTAAATCCAATTGCAATGGACCTGTTACGCCAAACAAAAAGGGATGTCGATTATCTTATGATGTTTTGTTCAATATAGATCTCCTACAGATAAGTGTAAATGGCACTGTGGGTTAATGTGTAATTTTACAGAAACAGAATGGAAAGACATTTGTAGTCTCAATTTCAAATTTACAAATGATGTAAAATTAAGATGGTTTCAGTACAGAATAATACACAGAATTCTCGGAACAAATGCAATGTTGATTAAAATGAATAAACGTCAAAACGATCTATGTGCATTTTGTAATGAAGAGAAGGAGACGTTATCCCACCTTTTTATCAAATGTCCTGTTTCGTCATGTTTTTGGATCAAAGTACAAAAATACGCAACAGAAAATATCTCCCGTCTACTTGTTACATTGATCCCACTAGGCATTATGTTTGTAAAAGATGGTAATTATCTGAGGAATCAAATTATTGTTTAAGGAAAGTTTCATACATTACTCGGTGGTCACTCGATAGTGGGCCCAACAAATATTATCAGCTCAAAGAGTTAGCCATGATTTGTTTTGGATAAGTTATGCAGGCCATAGCCTAGTACTTAAGCAATTTTTGGAACTGGCCGGTGACTTTATTGGACGTATTATCGTGTGTCAACCAGTAATGTATACAAATCAAAAATGAACGAAAGGAAACCCGATATGATCATTTTTAAACAAGAACTGAAGTATTATTATAAACTCAAAAAAAGTAACTAACCCCCTTAAATAATGGCCATTATTCAAAAACGGACGATTGTATATAGAAATCTGTAAAATGCGTTGGAAGCAGAATTTAATACTGCGCATTTTGACACCTCATTTGTAGCAATTGTCTAAATATTGACGCCGCAGCGTACATTTAAATCAATGTAACCCAAGATTTGAAAGTTGCAGTAAATTCTATTGAAGGAAATCTGCTAGGCTCTCATTGGAATTAAATGTTCGTTTTGTTTCATGCATTTGGGGGTCAAAATGTCGGGAAAATCAATATCAATATTGTCATTATTGTTATCGTTGGTCAATATGCACTGAATCCCTAGTTGAAACATGAAGAGTTAACACATTTTTAAATGCCCCGCCAAGTTGTCATTTCAACGGTTGAGTTAGATCAGGTTAGGCTGGTCATCTTTGTAAAATCTCACCTTTTGAACATGCCAAGGTTACAAGAGACTTTATCTTGATTGACGATAATGCAACTCCACATAGGGCTAGGATAACCAACCAGTTTATGGAACTAGACATCAATCGTATGTTATGGCCTGCCAAATCTCCAGACCTGAACCCGTTGGAGCATTTGTGGGGACAGTTAAAGTACCGGGTAGACAAGAGGATCAGGCCAACAACTTTGATTGGACTGGAACAAATTCTGAGACGGGAATGGGCAGCAATAGACCAGGGACGCAACAGTATGAGGCGAAGGTGCTTGGCAGTTATTCAGGCAGATGGAAGCCACACCCGATATTAACTGATATGAAAGTGAACATTACAACAACAGTTACTAAAGACCTTTGTAAAAACCATAAAAAGGGTAGACGAGGTATTGTTGGTCGAAGCAACTAAAATATCTATTTTCATTATCTAGATCCATATATTATTGAAAAATAACACCTTGATGTTTTGCAAAACTTCATTCGACAAATCCTATACCTTGAAAACTTGCTTAATTTATTGTTGTTAATGAGTTATGTACGTTTTACAAAAGTGTTGTTGTTTCAGCCCTCTTTACAACATAACTCAAGAACCACAGGACCTACCAAATATATCTGTGATATTTGAATTCTTTTACACGTTCGCTATGAAATGAGCAATGCAGTTTTTGCCAAAGCTCACTACCATTCGCAAGATGCTGTGAATGACCAAATCGCAACAGTTTAAAATAATTAATAACCTTAAATCACATGAGTTAAAAACTGAAAATGACAATGTATGTAATGATATCTGAGTGTTTTTGTATTGCTGTATTAAAGTGCAACTTTCAAATCTGGACCTCAGTACATTAAATTGGCCGGTGTTTTATTGTTTTCTGAGGTATCGTATCAAATGAGGTGTCAAAATGCGCAGAAATAAATTCTGCTTCCAACACGTTTTACAGATTTGTAATACAATAACCAGTTTTTGAATAATGGTCATTATTTAAGGGGGGTTAGTTACTTTTTTTAGATGTTTAATACGCTAAAGTGTGTTGCTTTTTGCAATTTAAAAACACAAATTTTGAATAAACTTTGGGAAGGCTGGGTAAACCTTGTCACCCAATCCTTGTATAACCCTTTATATATTTTATATTAATACATTTCGTTTTCTGCCCTATCTGTAATTATTTATATGCCTTTTGGAATGTTTTTTCATTGTATACCATCAAATGTTCATTGTTGTTTGTGTTATTTTTTTTTCTCTCTCTCCAAAAATTCTGTAAATTTTATATTTGTATAACATTGGTAATGTAAGATGCGTTGTGGGAGCTGGTGTATACATTTTGTATTTTTTTTCTTTCCCACCACCAGCTTCAAGTACAGCCAATCAAATTTACGGAAAAAAAATAAATAGGGGAAAAAGATAAAAAGACCCAAGCCTAAATGCAAAAGATTGTTATTAGTTTCATTATGTTGACGACAGGGGATACAGCGTGCCTTCAATGTTCACCCAAAACGTGTTCCTCGCTAATGACCATCTTCCTTTATTTGTTACGACGAAGTGTCCAAGAAGCTCTAAAACCGAATTATTTTCAGATGTGCAACATTTAATTTGTGAATGTGTCTTTTGTGTAATAGGTTCAATCATTAAAAAAAATTAAAAGTAAGAAAGAAAGAAAGAAATGTGAAAAAAGGTATACTATATTGTTCAACTTTCGTTGTGAGATATTTTGACAGATAGTCACTCTTAGTTTTAACACCCCTGTCATCTTGCGCTCAAAAGTTAAGTTGCTTTTAAGATACAGAGTTGAAACTTAGCAAACATCTACAAAAAAAGATGAATAAATAATATCTGAAAATATGACCTAGTTTTGTTGTTTCATCGCTAAATACGCTTCATTTTCTACGTGTAACCTTTTTATGGAACACCTTGTATTAACAGTAAACACTTCCATGTATTAAAAGCAGCACTCAGCTAAAAGTTCAATTTATTCAAACAAGTATTGTGTGTAAACCTTGCACAAATTTTCTGAGAGGAGGATTTGAGTGTTATGCATATTTATATTAACTTATTTATGAAACCGGATGGTCTCTTACGAAACTGTGACGAGACACGAAAAGCATCAAGCAAACAGGGCAAACAAATTAACCCAGGAAACACAAAACGTTTGACAGAATAAACGTTTTCAGACATTTTTTTTTGTAAATTAAATTTGCAACTCAATTTGCTACGTTGCGTCCGATAACTTCATCAAAAAAGTCTGATGAAGTCCGAAGTTATCGGACGCAAAGTCACGCAACGTAGCAAAGTGAGTTGCAAATTTTAGTTCCAGTATTAGATTTAATTTACAAAAATAATGTTTTGAACTACTGGATGAATAATCCCCAGAATAATCTACACCAAGATAAAGCGTTTGAAGGTTAGCAACTATTTTAAACTGTTGTGATTTGGTACTTCACAGCACCTTTGTGAATGCCGGGTGCGAATGGTAGTGAGCTTTGGCAAAAAAATGCATTGATCATTTCATAGCGAGTGTGTAGGTCCTGTGGTTCTTGAGTTATATTGTAAAGAGGGCTGAAACAACAACACTTTTGTAAAACGTACATAATTCATTAACAACAATAAATCAAGCAAGTTTTCAAAATATATGATTTGTAGAATGAACTTTTGCAAAAGATCAAAGTGTTACCATTGTTACTTTACAATAATATATTGATTTAGATAATGAAAATCAATTTTTTGGTTGCTTCGACCAACAATACCTAGTCTACCCTTCAAGGGGCATTCAGACAGAGATGTATATTTTTTCTGGAATTATACCATCGAAAATCTCTCTTTAACATACCTGCATGACTGATAGTATACCATGTGTAAAGGGTATACAATGTTTTAGTAACGTTCAGAAAACCTTTTGAAAATGTGATGTAAACATTAACATAATATTATTCAGTGTAGACAAAACATTTTTCAAAAATGTTTGCCAAAGAATATTTTACCAAATTATTTTGACTTTTTTCAAATGTTGTTGTAGTGTTTTTATATTTTTAAAATGTTTTCATAACCTTTATATAACCCGACATTTAAACGTACAATGTTTTGACCCGAACCATAACGCATTTATAACGTTTAAAAATATTCTTGTTTCTTCAAAACTCGAAGTATTTTCATCTTTTGACCCCCGTGGATTGGAGTCAAACATTTGACCTTCAACATTTTTGGTAATATTACTCAATGAAACAACACATCTGTCAATGTAAGTGGAAACAGGAGGTTCCAAGACAGGCCGGTTTTCCTGAAGAAATTGTGTGAAAGGTGAAAATAGCACCATTTTGGAGATAGTCACCTGTGCGAGGATTTTATGCAAAGGATATAAAAGTCTTCAGTGGACTTTGCTGAACAGTGATCTTCACAGGACAAGTGAATCAGGACATACATCAAAACTTTGAAATCAACAACACGAAGAAGGCTGCTAAGTAAAATTATTAAACATACTGTATATTGATTCCGACTGATTGTATGTATTTATGTTCACTCACAAGATTGTTGTTAAACCATACTTTTCTTTTGATTAAAAGGTTCAGATATTGTTAACTTAATTAAACAGTGTGTTTTGTTTTGCATTCTGAAGTGAATTTGGGAAAAAGGTGTTTTTGGCCTTGAGTCATTAACGACTCGTAACAATACTTTGACCTAGGGAGTGCTCATAAATACTCTAAGGGTGTTGGAAAATATAAGGGATTACTTTTGTTCCTAAAAGGGGGGATAAAAAAAATCAGTAGAGAGGCCCCTTTGTGGCTACTCAGGGCTTTGTGCATCAGATTCGGACAAAGGTGCCAGCCGGGTTAGAATTAATTGTCAGAGTCTCCTCTATCTGTTTAACTTGGCTGGCAATTCTGAAAAGTGATGTGGACTGAAATAGTTTGATTGAAAAAGGTATTTTTGTGACTTTTTGTCGAATTTTTACCCAAAAATGTCAAATATTCAAGTAGCCATAACTTCAAAAGAAAATTGACTTTAACCTTAATTTTTGCTCTGAATAATAGAATATTTTAGATCTGTGAACAAAAATATTCCATCATACCATATATAAGGCAAAATTTGAATTAAAACATGCTTTTTTCATGACTTTTATCACTTTTGACCAAAAATGCCAATTTTTACGCAATTTTTTTGGTGTCAAATTGTTTTTTTTTGACAGGCCATGTATATCAATGTATTGAGCTGGATGTTTGAATTGAAACAGTTCAGTGACATATTTCTGTGACCCATAGTTTTTGACCTATGACCTTCAGAAAACCATAGGCCATTTCAATATGAAATACATATTATTTGGATTTTTCCACTTTTATAAAAGTAAATGGCCACATAGTGATTTTGAAGTTCTTCTTAAAATGTATCTGCACACTCTGATCTTTTCATTTTACCTGGCTGGAATTTCTGAAAAGTGACATGGGCTGAGATATTTGGGTTGAAAAATGCAGTTTTTGTGATTTTTTTAAACCAAAAATGTCAATTATCAAAACAGCTATAACTTTGATAGTAAATAAAGAATGAACTTCATATTTGCTGTGGAGAATACATGTCACATGCACATTCAATATTCGTTAACGAAAAATTGCATTTTTATATTTTGACAAAATATTTGACGAAAAATGCATTATTTCGGTGATTTTGTTCAATTTTGACCAAAAGTGAATTTTACATAGTAATTTTTCCAAATCTTTATTGTTTACTTGCTATACACACGTTTTATTGCAACTAATATTATTTGTATGAACTAGTATCACAATTTCAGGACAGTTGGTCAGATACCATAGCAACCACATTTCCAGTCGATTTTGATGGCAAAACTGCTAAAAACGATCATTTTGTGCTGACCTTCGATTTTAAAGAGGTCATAGGTCAAAAACCTTTGGTTTCAGGAAGTTGTCATGATTGACTTTTTTGATGTACACATTCATATCAATGCATTGGTATAATTTTTATTTCAAGTTTTTTAAAAATTCCATTTTTACCATGTAAAATTAACTTTGTTTGGTCAAAATTGAACAAAATATTCAAAATAATGCATTTCATCCAACATATTGCATCAAGATATAAAGACAAATTTTTTTTGTTAACAAAATTGAATACACATGTGACATGTATTCTCCACAGCAAATATGAGGTTCATACTATATTTACTTTCAAAGTTACCGGTATATCTGTTTTAATAATTGGCAATTACAAAAACTGCATTTTCAACCCAAATATCTCGGCTCACATCACTTTTCAGAAATGCCAGCCGGGTTAATCAGAAAGATGACTCTTATGGTTAATTTAAACCTGGCTGGCACCTGCACGAAAACCATAACAAGGGCAGATAGACAGGTGGCCTCTCTACTATTATTATGGGGAGGCAATGAAGACATCCACTGTCATTTATGTGTGCAAAGAAATTTGAAGCCAGAGCTAGAAATTTGATTTTTGATATTTCTGTGGTGCTGTTTCGGTTGTCACCCAAAGATTCCATTTAAAAAAGGTCATGTTCTTGCCAACTATATGCCGGGGGGGTGGGGGGCAGGGGGACAATTCTGGCAATGCCTATTTGGGCCCCCGCCCCCTAGCGCAGCGCAGGGCAAAATAATAAAGGAGTGAGAGAGATGGAAAAAAGGGGAAAAGAAAGGGAAAGAGAGAATCCATAGGCCAACGATATAAGGTGCGGATAGAATTTGAACAATTTTAAAACTTTGTTAAAAAATAGAACTATATTATATCAAAATAAAGTCGCTATCCCTTGTATTCCTTTTTTTTTTCTCTTCACTTTTTCAAACCACCGAAAAAAATTGGGTCAACCTTTTTTTGAGGAAGAGGCGGCAAAATTTTTGTTTGGTGGATTTGGGCCCCACCCCATACAGGCTTGCACCCCTGGAAAAAATCCCAGCTACGCCACTGCATGCAGGACGGTGATACACACATCAAAGGACCGTGCCATAGGACTGATGAAGAGACACTTGTTTGGCTCAAAATTAAAAGGGGACATATCTAACAGTATAAGCTAGCATTTTATGGAAAAGAAATACCAATCTATTTTTATGGAAAAGTTACAATATGGCTTTAAATTTAATGATTAATACCAATCTACTAATACAATTCAGTTTGCAATCACGCATACATGTTTTATTGTCTTTATTTAATTTGATTTTAGTTTGAACTTCTTTTTATTTTATCTTTTGATAATACACAATATTAACAATATGGGTACAATATGTGACCCGTTCTGACAAAACCAAGAACAAGTCGCATTTTTGACATTTCATGATTTGAATAAAAATGTAAGCACGGGACAATAAGCTTCAAAATGATACCAAAATTATATACATAGCATCAATACTTTTCAAGATATGGATAATATGTAAATGATACCTTGATATTTTTGCCGAACTACTATTCTGAGAAATTGTCGAATTCGTTTCCTGCTTTACACAGGATTGAATAGGGATTATCATAATTCAACTGTCAATTATTGATTAAATAAACCTCTGTTTAATAAGTACTCTCAATGATTTGAAAGTCCACTCAGTCCCAAGCTCAAATACCATGAAATTAAGAATTCCAAAATTTGTTATTTTTATGGGAATGTCATCTTTAAAGGCCTATAACTCACAAACATGCCTGGCGACTTGTTCCGGGTTTTGGTGGAGCTGGTCATATATATCTAACAAGTCTAATGTGAATGCAACCAGAGAGATGTATACAGAGCCTCCATCAAAACAAAGCTCTTGACTAGTACTTACAACCTGGTACCTGGGCCAAATTCAACCAATGCATCCAACATATCTGCTGTGTAATAAACAGAGGTTGAAACCAGAGAGTAATTTATGGTTTGCTGCACAGCCCTTCACAAACAAAAAAACCCCTTTTGTCAAGCAGCTGAAAGCGCAATGTGAGGGCATGCACCTGGGAAGCTGGTCACTAATAGCCGACTCCAATGTGGCACTTACTCAACTTATCTTGATCCAACCAGGCCGTTGCAACTCGTATACCAGCGCAATGCAAAAAGGTGGCGTCACCGTCGGCTTCCCCCGTGTATTACTCGCCAGCGCCATTGATAAGTCACGGCCGCTGCCATTAATATTGAATATTGCTACAGTTCATTTGTTTATGTTTCTTATATTCTTTCTTTTATAACTGTGACCATTTATACATGTACTTTAAATATTAACTGTCATTACTGTATCCGTTTGTTTGGTAAATTTTCATGAAATATTGATAAATTGAAGAATTTGTCATTAAACCCTGGGCGCCGCCATTTTAGAAAAGTGAAGAAAAATGCTGCTGCCACCACGATAGTACTAAAAGCTACCTAAAAAATATGCGTAGTGCTGTGGAGACTTACGTTAACATGACGTCACGAATATGCTAATTAAAGAAAAATGCTGCTGCCATCTACGTCCACATGTTGCAAGCGTGACGATCGCTGACCTCACATCGACGATCGGAGTTGCAATTCCATCGCACTTCGTGCTCTATTCTTTATTCCATGATCCAACCCACTTAATTTGTCTGCTATTCCAACCTGCATGTCCACTCTCAACCAATGTCAAGACGACTGGTGTCACATCACAAGAAATGCTATCCTTGCTGATTGAGCCCATATTTATTGGTCGAGCCATAAGTTTTTTATCATCATTAATTCATTATGTTTTGGATCCAATATTTTAACACACTTGGATTCATGGTTGCAATAGGATTAGGATTTGACCTGCTCATACATGTATGAGATCAAATTTTAGCCAATAACTCTTAAAAATATTGTTGACACAGACTGACTGACACACCAGTCATGCTGCCAAAAAGGTCTCCTTCTTCAGACTACGACCAAGCATGTGGCTCATTTTCCCAAAAGGTGGGTGGGGGCACATCCCCCTGAAATCTAGGAGCATTACACTCCTTGATCACCACTATAGGTTGATCAGCTCGTAACCGGCGGGCCTTATAACATCGCGGATTGATATTTACGACACCTCGCCAGAAGCATCACAAATTATTCATATAAGTCCTATACGTTTTCTACTTTCTTTAACATGTTCAATATAGACCAGACAGGTCAACTATATCACTCTTAACATGGGTCTAGTTTTCGGGATAGTGGTAAAAACTTAACAATTACTGCAGATTATGCGCTGATCAAACAATAGCTTCAAAGGGGCCTCCAATTTGTCTCGTAATCATGATGGAATATAGGCACTTTTCCTGTTTAAAATGTCAAAGGTTAAAATTGAGGTCACATGCCACCACAATTCGTGTTATGTCCGTTGATCAGATATGTCCGATAACCCAGGAATAGCATAAGCTCCTTGTTCTCCTGTTCTCCCTACATTATCATCACCCTCAAACACTCCACCTTGTTCCTCATCTCCAGATTTAGATAGTCTTTCCATTTTATGCTCAGTATCTTCCACATCCCTTGTTGTACAAGTCTCCTCTGATTCTTCCCCTATTGTCTTTTCTGTTTTGTTACCATGGTTACCGGTGAGAGTTAGTGGTTCTCCATCTTTTGATTGTGATGAGGTAGACTGTTGCTTAGAGAGCAGGTCGTGTTTCTTTAGGAATATAGCTTTCTCATACGGTGGGTTGATGGGGGACTGAGTCGGAGGATGATATGTGTAACCTGCGCCCGGTTTTAGCTGTAACAAAAAAAAAATTATTAGAAACAGGAATTCAAGTACATGAAGGATTCAGTAAGGGAACAAAGCAAAGGATTTATAAGTCAAATGAACGATAGGGAGTGAGGGCTTAAATATATTGATTATGTTTCTCTATGCTCTTAAAAATCATCAATGTTATATTGACCCACTTCAGTTTCATTAGACGGGGAGGGAGGGAGTCAGCTGCGAAAAAAAAAAAAAAAGGTTTGATGGTATATGGTATGTTTTATGTAAGTTTGTTCAGCTTATATAAGGCAAAAATTTGCCAGTCACACATTATGCAATGCACAACTATAGCAGATTTGTGAATTCCATCATGGAACGTTTTTCAAGTAAATTCAGGCTATCGGGCGATCATGCATATCACGCTAAAGACGAGGTACAGATGATTGACAGGCAGCGTTGGAAAAAATGTTCCATGATGGGTTGAATCTGCTATAGCGTAAGCATTGAGCCCAACTATATACGTGCACACCATTCTATATCAATATAGTGTTACAAGTCTTACTTTTTTCACCTTATATAAGCCGAACAAACTTTAATCATGTAGCAGGGACTGTCTGTTACGAGATGTAGAATGCTCTCATGGTCTCCTCAAGAAGAGCTGTAAACATTCTTAAACACACAACTTGAGCCCAAAAAGAAAACCCTAATGTTGGTTAAAAATGAGGTATGGTGTCATCATATTTAGAGTGACAATATTTTTAATGCATGCCAAAGTTTTTTGTAAACAAGATTTTGAAAATTCCTTTATTTAGTGTATATATGTACGGTGGGATTTTTTTGTGAGGTTTACAATGTACTCATTTCAAAGTCACAGTAAAGTTAACTGTCAAAAGAGTGCATTGTAAATCTCACGTGAGAGGTAAAAGTTGTGGATATGAACTACCTTAACGGTAGACGTGGTATTGTTGGTCGAAGTAGCCAAAAAATAAAATTGATTTTCATTGTCTAAATCAATATATTATTGAAAATTAATACTTTGATGTTTTGCAAAAGTTCATTCCACAAATCATATGCAGTAAGCCAAATAATTAAGGTACCAGTTGTGTTCACCCCTGTATATCCTAAATAAAGACAAGCATGTCAAAATTCAAACAAGCAGCCACTACCTCACCTGGACTCTTTAGCTCTGATTTAAGACCTTATTTATTGAAATTGGTTGAGAATTAAAGAAACGGTGATCTAAAACCTAATGAAGAAACGAAATAAAAAGTTGCACTTTTGTGTTCTATTCAATGAAAGTATGGCGCTAGTTTTAACGTGCTAATCAATGGAAGCACGGAGCCAGTTCTCTTGTTCGTGAACGCTTTGTGTACAAATCAATAGGGCATGCAATGTAGCAAACTGCAACTTTTAAATGGGCATATTCCTTGGGTTTTTGGATCGTCATGTTTTTATTTCTAGAACAATTTCAACAAATGAGGTCTTAAATTCGAGCTAAAAGATGCAGCTATTGGCTGCTGGTTCCAATTATGACATATCTGCCTTTGTTTAGGATATACAGGGGGTGAACATAACTGGTACCTTAATTTTTGGCTTACTGTACTTTGAAAACTTACTTGATTTATCGTTGCTTCTTCCCTTTATGTTTGTCTGTCTGTATGTCTTGTTTTTGCTTTTCAGTTTATTTTTTGTACGTAGCGCTTCCCTTTCATTTAGTGCTCTTTGAGTACTATTGGGTATTGCCTGTGCTTTTTGCCAAATGTGTAAAATAAAATAAATTGTGAAAAAAATGTAAAAAATAAGCCTCACAAAATATTTCCTTTAACACATGCAACATGGAATGGATTCTCAGATATTTACCTCTAGTGGATAGTTCCTGTCCGAGTCATAGGCACTGAGATCTCCACATGCTAGGAATGGTACAATGATTCTATTAGGTCCTTCTAGACTGTTGAAATCAGCATCTGTGATTAGGAAAATATATCAAACTAGTCAAGCAGCAGGTCATTGTCATCATAGGTATTACAAGCATCCTGTCAGATATCATAACTTACAATCTTGTGCGAAAATCGTTGGGACAGATGATGTTTTTATAGATCAATTTCCTGTGAATTGAACATAATGCTAAAATTACATGATCCGTTTCATAGATCATGTTATGTACTTGCTTACTCCCCCTCCCCTCCCCCTGGAAACAATGTTAGAGCAGACATTGAGCGCAACCACTTCTTACTATTTTTCAGCATTTAACATTGAATAAGGTGAGCGGGGAAGCATAAAATAAACAAACTGTCCAAAGCATTTCGCGCAGGACTGTAGCTGTAAAAAATCCAAGATGCAAACCGTTTAACCACAGGAGATGCATTTCTCCGATAATCTGCAGGTATAATGCCCTATGAGTCCATGTAGTCTCCAATCACGATTTGCAGAGCTTCAAACTGGAGATTAATCGTTATCTTAAGCCTAACTGGCAAGAGTACTACAAAATACTACAAACAACTTCACTGCGCACGCGTGCATCCCATCGAATGTGATGATGCAATCACCCTAAGTGGTATATAGGCAAGCTTTCTTTAGCCCGGCCAGTGTAAGACCCGTGGCTAAGTGTCAGCGATCTAGTGCTTGGCATGTGAGAGGTCTCGGATTCAAATTCCACTCTCTTCTTTGCTTGTTTTCTCTTTTAAATCCCAATTCTTTCCCTTCCAGTTGCCAAAAAGCCCTTCGGGCGTTGGGGTCAATTTGAAATAATTGATTTTTATTGGTGTAAAAACTGGGTGATGTTTCAGCCCCAAATATTTAACAAAGTGAGAATGGCCACTGGCCAGCGTAATTATCCCCTACAATGCTGCAGACATGTGTATGGAAAAAGGTATGTTTTTCCTCTCACTCTCTCAGTAAACATCACTTTTTCTAATCAGTCATATTGTGTGATAATTCAACCAAACATTGCCTTACAGTGCCTCTGATAGTTACCAATTTTCCACGCCCTCATGCCCCAATAATCCAATTAGGCCCTTCTAGACTGAGATACTGACTTACCATAGTGATGGTCCAGTAGTGGGTTAGACATGTTGGGCTTGTAGCCTTCAGGTGGAGCATAGCCTTGGCAAACTACAAATGCTTCTGCAAGGACACAAATAAAATTGACAGTATTATTATAACTACATACAAAAAAGCTCTAAAAAAAGCCACTGAGACAAATCAAACCAGAATTGAAGTGGTAGGAACAAAAGTCCTTCTGGAGTACTGTGAATGGCCACTTTGGGAGGGTTGGATAAATATTTCCCCATAGCCCTAATACAATTTTAGAATGTTACATTGGTGCATACTGTAATAGCTCTGCCTTCAATTTATATAAACTGCTCAAATAAAGAAAGTCCGCAGTCATGTAACCCGTCCTACACCAAAACCTGTTCTTGTTATGAAAATTTGATTGATACGGTTGTGTGCAGAATCTTGTTAGCTCTAATTTGATACCAAATTTGCTACCAAACACTCAAAAGTGACAAAGACTGATACCAGTTTATGGCATTTGGTGCATTTTCAAAAGTTGCAAATCAAAAGGATAACGCGGTCGAAATTGCTTAGTGTGGCAATGTGGTCAAGCTTGCTTGCCCACGATGAACCCATGTCGACTATCCCAAGTGCGCGCTTTATTCAATTGTTAATTTAAAACGCATGGATTGCTACAGTGCTTTACTGATGAATACTAGGGCACGATGCGATCGATATGACCTAGCGGTTGTTTCGGGCTATATCAATGGTCGCGCTGTGCCATTCACCTCTAGCTCCGCGTGGTCCATTTTTAATTTGCAACTTTTGAAAATGCACCAAATTTCATATACTGGTCTCAATCTCTCTGAATTTAGAGTTTTTGGTGGCAAATTTGGTATTAGGTTGGAGCTAACAAGATTCTGCACACGACTTTATCAATTAAATGTTCATAACACGATCAGGTTTTGGTGTAGGACGGGTTACATGACTGCGGACTTTCTTTATTTGAGCAGTTTACCATTAAATGTTTGTATGTTGTTTATATGTGACACGGTCTGCTCCATGGGGGCCAAAGGAGGCATTTTTGAAAACAGTTACTGTAATTATATTTATTACCTTGTAGTAACATTAGGCTATCATATACTGAAAACACTGAAGGTCTAACATACTTGGTTCTAAAGTTACGAGGTTTAGTGATGTGTATTTTCTTATGTATTTTCTTTTTTTACACCATCTATCTCAGCCTTTATCTCAGTTTCAAATTTGCCACCTTTGGCCCCCATGGACCAGATTGTGTCACATATTATGTTTTTGTTCTAAAAATCTGGTTAACTTTAAGCTTATAACAATCAGTAATATTTATGTCAGGTGCAGGGTTGTAGCTAGACCAAGTTGAGTGCCGGCTAATTTTACTATCAAATTAGTGTGCTGGCTCGGGGCACAATCTTTTTAGCGAACATGAGGGATCCGGGAATAGGATAGGGGGTATACCCCCGACCGGCACGGTTACAACCCTGGTCAAGTGTGTGTTTTGGGAGCTGGTGGATTAATGTTGTATGTTTTATTTCCCCTTCTTCAGCTCCAAGTACAGGTAATCAAATTTCTGGAAAAAAATTCATCCTATACTTACGAAGGAGTCAAGTTGGTGGGATTCAAATACTGTACACTGGTTGTTATGTACGATAGTGCTGGGCTGTAGGAACATCGGCATTGATAAAAAAGATAGAGATTCTAGGTATTTCAAGTAATTCTTAGGCATGGTGGAATGATCTGCTGCATATGTAGCATACTAAGTGTGTACACAAAAGACATGTGTATGCAATCTTCTGGACCATGTATGTTATATGTGTGTATTTATCATGGAGCTACAAGCATGTTGATTTTTCCACCTTGGTTAAGAATCACTTCAAATACGTGTAGGCTTTGTGCTGTAAATGGGCTATTCCAGTTGAAATCCATACACCCCCTATGGAAGATATGATCTTAACCTCCCACACAGGGGGGTGTAGATTTCAAATGGAGCCACCCATTTAGGTAGCCCCATTTGAAATTCACACTCCCTCTGTGGAAGATTTAGGTTATGCCTATCATATGCATGGCTGTTTGATGAATATAAAATTTGCTTCATTATTAACTAAATACAAACTATAAATGGCGCTATTTATCCTAAATCATATTTCTTTATTTGCAAGGGTTAGGTCAGGCTTCCTCAAATAGATTTGTTGAAGCGCCACATGAAATAAAAAACCTGCACAGCGCCACTCAATGGCTGCGAAGTCGCCGGGGGAGTCAGAGCTATCGACGCCATTTGGTGCAACATTTTGTACTATTTTAGCCTGTCTTTACAAGGATAACATGGGAATCGCATTTTTTTTTTTTTTTTTTTAAATCTAAACGGCGCCGCGCGCCACTCGGGAGGCCGCGGCGCGCGACATGTGGCGCGCGCGCCGCTATTTGCGGAGCCCTGGGTTAGGTGATTAATACCGCCATTAAAATTGGAATAGGTGAAACAAGCAACAAGGAAATTTTATAAACATATTTTATCAAACAATAAAAGAAATTATTTCTATTAAAAGCTTGAAAGGGTAATTTCCAGTAACTAAATAGCGCCACCAATTTTGGCATTAATACATATAGTTTATATCCGAAAAAGCATTTAAAAATACTATAAAAGTGAATAATTTTGTAAAAGAGGGGAAATTAAAGTTGAAAACGACTCAAAAGTATCTGTATACATGAGCACGATATCACTTTTAGCTATTTAAGCCTAAAATTTGGTTATAAATGATGTTTTGTTTGAAAAACTAATAAATGATCCTATCAAACAATCGTGTATGGGGTGTATGGATTTCAATTGGAATAGCCCACTATTAATTACCTATACTTGAGTTCCTACTGCTGCGTGGTTTGGCTACCGTCACAGTGGGGAAGAAAATCTTGAGCTGTGAATACAGGAGTGTCACATCTTTGCCACGAAAAATCTGAAAAGAAAGAGAATCAGAAGTGAATACAGAAACCAAAACAGAGTAGATTTTCCAGACCGAAATACGGTTCTAAGAATTGGTAAAGAAGCATGTTTTAACTAGAACATAATCAAATTAGTCAAGAGATGGTTTACCACAATAAGGCCAAAAAAAATTATGTTTGGTTGCCCTCAGCGACCGACCGACCGAAAAAATTAAAAATCTTGGGTCGTTTTTTTTTTCAATCACTTTTTAAGAAGAAACCTTAAATTTGTACAGTATTAAGGACATTTTATATTTGTTCTTCATTTATTTTATCTATTAAATGCATATTCATACCTGCCAACATTGAAAACCTAGAAAACAGAGTACATGGCGAACGTAGGGCGCGAAGCGCCCGTAGTATCGCCTCTGACGGCGGGGGGTCCAGGGGCCGCTTAAGGGCCCTTGGTGGGGTCCAGGGGCAAAGCCCCGGTGGGGGTTGAGGGGGCGAAGCCCCCCAAAGCTAGAGGGTTTCTACACTGAAAAAACCCTTATAAGCCCCTTCACATTAGACACATTTTATAGAAAAACAACATGGTGAAAATGAAGCCCTAGGCTTTTATACACTTTGAGGAGGGATTTATACTCCATATCTAGCAACAATTTCAACACATATTTGATGACTACAACCTTTGAAAAAAATGTGAAAAATCATTCTGGGACTTGTTTTTATAAGAAAATGTGCTTTTAAAAATGCAGTCATACTTTTGTACATAACGATCATTCGTTGAAGTGATTTTTTGGCTTTATAACAAGGCCTACATGACTGATAGGACATTGATATGATGCACAATACAAAGGTGAAAATTTGAAAAAAAATCCATTTTTTCAAAGTTTTTGGCAACTTGAGAACCTCTAGACCTATTCTGAAGGTTGCATTTTGAGGAGGGATTTATACTCCATATCTGGCAACAATTTCAACACATATTTGATGACTGCAACCTTTGACAAAATGTGAAAAAACATTCTGGGACTTGTTTTTACAAGTTTGAAAAATATGCTTCCTTCACATAGAAAATGTGCTTTTAAAAATGCAGTTTCTTATACTTTTGTACATACCGATCATTCGTTGAAGCGATTTTTTGGCTTTATAACAGGGCCTACGTGACTGATAGGACACTGATATGATGCACAATACAAAGTTAAAAATTCAGAAAAAAAACCCATTTAACAAAAAACAAGTTTTTGTTGATAAACACTAGACGTATTCTGAAATGCTAGGATCATTCACAGATGATTTGAAAAAAAAAATTGGAAAACATTACAAAAAAATTACAGTTTGTTATCTTTAAAGGTCCGTAATCCGATCGACAACATCATCCCCGATTTTTTTCATTGTTGATGAGGTTTTGGTATCACATAATAGATACTATTTTTCTCATTACTATCCTGAAATTTGACGCTCCAAGTCGATGTATTTCGAGAAATCATGAATCACAGCGGTTTTACAGGTTACCAGTTTGTAAACAATGGTAAATACTTTGGATTTCTGGGAGGGAATTATGAACGAAATATCAGTCTCCGCAACAGCTACTTTGGTTTCGCGTTATACACATTCTGTGAAAGAAGCGAACCACACTAACTGCTGAGGAGACGGTGCGCCGTATATAGTTATGAAAACGGCAACAGTAAACGTGGTGTGCTAAATAGCTCAATTGATTAGCGTGTTTGTTTTTACCCGAAAGGTACCCGGTTCAAAACCCGGTCTTGGAAGGTTTTTTTCTCTCCATTTTACCCAAACTTTTTTATATTCATTTGAAATGTACATATTGCAAGGGGAAATATATTTTGTTTCCTTTTTTTTTTTTTTTTTACGGTAAAAAAAAACATTTTCCGTTCAATACGGGCCGGGCATTGTACAGCATGTCAGCATTCGTCATTGCCTGCCCAGAATGCAATTCACGTATACCAAGGTATTGGATTGCAAATTTGGCTATTTATTCACATTTACGCTGAAAATGCTCTCGTTTTTTTACAAAGCAGCATAAAGGAGGCGATATTTGATATTATTATGTATTTTTAAAGACAATACATATCCAAAACCAATAGTGTTATTCCCCTTTAATATGGAAACCACTAACTAATGTTTACCTCTTCATCTATCACAATATTATACATGCATTGGTTTTCCATGCATTTTATAATATGTGCTAGATGAAGAGGTAAACATTAGTTAGTGGTTTGCATATTAAGGATAACAAACTGTAATTTGTTTGTAATTTTTTTAATTGTTTTCAAATTAACTGTGAATGATCCTAGCACTTCAGAATAGGTCCAGTGGTTCTCCAAAGTCGCCGAAAACTTTGAAAAGAAATTAAAAAAATATTAAAATATTTTTTTTTTTTTTAATTTTTTCCAGAAAATCGGAGTTCTCCGATTTTCGGGGGTTTAAAACTCGGGAAATCGGAGTAACTCCGCGAAAATCGGAGTAGTTGGCAGGTATGCATATTTGATAAAAAACAAGCAGTATTTCCATTTAAATTCACTCCAAAAATGCCCAATTTTTTTGCAGTAAAATGATCAAGCATTTGTCAATACTAGCCTTTTCAAAATGGAGTAAAAATGAAGGAAGAGCCCATGGAAGAAAAAAGGATCGGCCTACGTATACCGACCCTCCAAATTATTGTCTTGGAAGGGCACCCAAACAATTTATTTTTTTGGCCTAATGAGGTAATATGTGACCTACTCCCACAAAATGAGCATAAAGTCGCAAGTTGAGAGTTTCAAGACATTCGTTCCAACTCTTTGAGTTGTTCTTTGTTTGAAGACACCTGTACTGGCAGTGGTATGTCCTTTGTGAATGGCGACATAATAGCTGTACTCTGTATTCAATTCTGTCCCCATTCACAAAGGATATACCACTGACTATACAGGTGTCTTCAAACAAAGAACAGCAACTCAACAGTCTTGAAACTGCAAACTTGTGACTTTATGTTCACTTTGTTGGGGCAGGTCACATATCTTTACATAATTTGATGTTACCTTCATGCAAACCTACTCTAAATTAGTCTAGTATATCAAAGACAGGGATGTTACAGCTTACGGCTTACTGTCTAATCCTTCAATGAAGTCTTGAGGATAGGCTAATTTTATGTATGCTTATATTGTCACAAACTGCTCCTGCGCCTTCTCGAGCCACTTCCAGTCCTGCTGGGACTCAAACACACCACCCTGGGATTAAAAGACGAGCGCGCTAGTGTATAGACCAAAAGAGGACTTCCCTGTCAGGTCTATAACACTAACACACTTATACCTCTGTGACAATATGAATGATAGACCAATAATTTAGATTTATGAAAATCCATTGTGTTAAAAAACATTGTTGAAAGTTAACTTTGGATTCAAGCACAAAGAACTTCATACCCATCCCAGAATTTTCAGATGACATCACCATGCCAAAAGGCCATAAGGTCATGATCTGATTCAGATCACTATCAAAGATGCAGATTCACTATCAAAGATGACACATGGAATTCTATCTGAAAAATCCAACCTTTGAATGAAATTCTTCGTGCTCAAGTTTTCAATTCAACTTAAATCAATGGGAATGTTTACCTTTGCAATAAATGTGCCTCCTTTTTTGAGTACATGTGTTGTTATGTTGAGAGCCTGTAAGAAGAAAAAGAACATTACCTTTTTATTACATATATTTTTTTAATTATTTGTGGCCAGTAGCAACATTTTCTCTTGCCAATAATACTGTGTCGAAAAAAAGTTGAGACACAGCCCTGGTTAAAGAATTTGACTATTTACACATCCCAGGAATGGACCAAAATATAATAGCTAATGTTTAAAATCAGGAACCAAAGACAGAAAGACTTGGCAATAACTAGTTTCAACACCAATTTACAAATTGAGCACTAATTAAAATACACTTTAGGTAGTACACCAGAGGATGATTTAAGCACTTCCCAGCAAGTCTTGCGGTTAGCACAGCTGTGTGAGTGAACATGACACCACTGCCCACCCACTGCATACACACGTGCGTGGTTAAATTTGAATTTGGACAGATATATTTACAATAAAAACACCTTCAAAAAGTTGGTCGATTTCACATTTTATGTTATCTACAGAAGGTGTGAATTATCCTTCATGCATACATCACTATAAATCTGAAATCGACCAAGTAATAATGACACACGGGCCATTCTAAAACAACATCTTTTGCACAGAGTTCAATGGGATTTGAAAAGTAAAGTGGCAGTTGAAACTCGAGTGATAACACTTTTACAGTGCATGATGTGGCTTCCTTAAATCATCCTCTGGTAGTACACTTACTGCAAGGAGAAGTTGTGCTTGGATGTATTCATCAATATCGTGTAAACCAGTGACTGCAAAAAAAAGAAGAAAAAAAGAAATGAAAATCAAACATCATTAACCTTTTACTTCAAACGGTTTGATAATAATTGGTCCCCATCAGTTTAGATATTTATAATTCTGCCAATGGGCTATTCCAGTTGAAATTCAAATGACCCCTATGGAAGACATGACCTTCTTTAAATCTCCCACAAAGGGAGTTTGAATTTCAAATGGGGTTGCCTGAATGGATGAATCCATTTGAAATCTACACCCCCTATGTGGGAGATTAAGGTCATGTCTTCCATAGGGGGTTTACGGTTTTCACCTAGAATAGCACATTTTTATGCAGCTTTGGATCCCATTCAAATGATCAGTCTTTATATAGATAATAAACCTCTAATAACATCTCTAAACCTACTAAAAGGAACAAAAATGAATCGAAAAAAATTCTCGGTCACACAAGCATTAGTACACCCAATATAAACTTTCTCTCCTTATTTCTTCCACCCTCCCTGCTTTCCCCTTGGCCACAAAAGTATAAATTGTGTTAGGATCAGGTAAAAAGCAGTTAACAGTTAGGGTTAATCTACTAAGTAGGAAAATCTTATGGCTGCACCTTGATGTGGCACTCTTATACATAATCACTGGGAAGTAATTCATGGCTACCAATTATTTTAACACAGCCTGTATTGGTTGGTATTGGTATGTTTGCAACTTAAAAAATATAAACTTGAGTCAACCATAACATTTTGGACAGTAAATGGAGGTCTTATCATGCCCCTTTTCCCATAAGCATCCACGGGCATGGCCACCCAACATACATCACTGTAGTCCATAGCTCTGTTACACATTACTGAATTAACAAACACAACATGTGAAAAAACACAAGTGAAAACGTGCACAAATTAACACACAGACAAACTCTTACCATCGGGGGCGCCATCACACACAACAAGATCAGCATGTTCCCCTTCAAAATGGCTGATAATTTCTTTGGCTGTAGACTCCTGGAAAAAGAAAATTCAAGTGTGTTATGATTACTTCAAAACACAAATCCTTGGAATGGATATAACTTGCACTGTCTACCTGGAAAGCCATATAGTAACATTTCCACAAAAATAGATTTGTATTTCTTTTCCACAAAATGTTAGTTTTCACTGTCAGATATGGGCCCCTTTAAATTTTGACAAAAAAATAATAACACCATAACATATACATGTATGTCGCCAATGCGAGCCACTCCATCGAACAAAACTGACTTTGGACCTTTTAATGTGTTATGACCACATGCCATGTATGTACAGTGTTATTTAAACATAGGTCTTGTGTTCTTGAGTTATGATGTAGAGAGTGTCGAAACGTAACATCTTCATAAAACAAGTCAAATGACACATATCTCAAGAACCACAATACATTAAACAATTTTTGAAAGTGCATGTTTGCATTCCGTACCCATTCAAATCTTCAAGGCGTGTCATTAATCCCGTAATATAGACAATGAAAAAATTATTTTTTTTGAGTTGAACAACCATGACTACTCCAACGCAAATTATTGTTCAATTTTAGGCTTTGCTGATAAGCCGGAGGTAGACTACTTTGGTCTTCACCGTGACAAGCCAATATGGCAGATTTACCACAGCATTACACATGCGGCAATTATGAGTTGGTACTCTTTCTGTCTAATCTCTTTGGCACAGCTATTAATACCTTGGTGATGTCTCCTTGGAGCTGAATGACCCCTGGTAGAGGAGCCATTGCCTGGAGGTCAACTGCTACTATCTTTACCTCAGATTTCTTCTCCTCTGTGTTCCTGCAGTAATAAATATGATGACATTTGAAATCAATTATGCAAATGAATTAGCATATTTTGAGTTTAAAATTTACATGTACCTGGTTGAGAACCTCTATCTGGCCCTGCTACCCACCAAGTTACGTCATTGAACCCCAAACGGATCTACAGATATTAAAGGAATCACCTACAATGTAACTATACGCACAAATTATGCTAATTTTGCGCTGAAAATCTTATCAGGTTGAGAACCTCTGGCCCTGCTACCCCATACCAAATTATAGATCATTACAGACATTGGAAAAAAAGAGAAACCTAATCAAAATAGAAGTTACATATATACACACATTAAAATTGACTTATATTTTTTTACCTGAGTTTTCTGCTTAGTACTTGGCTCCAGCTTCCAGGAGCAGCACATAAATCAACAGCTTTTGTTACACCTGAAAAACAATTAAAAAAATATCACAAGTAACATTCATGTTCTCAAACTAGCTTGTCTCTGGCATTCTGACTCCAGATTTAAGATCACAGATCACAGGGAAAAACACAAACAGATAGGTGTATCCCAAGTGCCACAGTAGAACTGCATGTGCCATAGAAAGTGTACACAAAATCCCTCACTTTAACTTTCAATTACTCGCTTATACTGCTCTTATTTATGTTTTGTATGTATTTGCTATGGAGCAAGCAGATGCATGATGGGATACTCCCTTCAGCTGCTGTGGGCAAAAACATTTCAAATTATTAAATGATTCTACATGTATGTTACTTTTCCAGGCAAAGTATGAAAGAAAATCATTTGTAGTGTATTTTCTTTTCTTTCTTCTACCTCTTTTCAAATATTGCACATCTTATCAAGATGGAGAAATGGGTTATTCCAGTTGAAATCCACACAGCCCCCTATGGAAAACATGACTCTAATCTTCTTCCATACAGGAATTTCAATTGGAGGCACCCATTCAGGTAACCTTATTTGAAATTAACACTCATGGAGGTGTATTGTAACTGTAGCCCAATGACAGGATTACAGTTTAGGGTTAGAATTTAGGTTAATGAGGGTATCCATAGTTGTCCATAGACATTTACAACTTTTATTTTCCATATTCTAATTCAATTTTATTGTATCCAAAATCCCATGAAAATCAATTCTGGCTCAAGGGCATGTGACATTTTGTCACCAAATTCAGCAAGATACCGAGGTTAACATTGCTGATGTCAACAATAATTCATGACATTACCAGTTGTTGATCTTATGAGTCTAAAGTCTTACAATGAGTCACAAATGTGGACCAGTGTAACATTACAATTTTAAGTTCAGGCCTGTAAAAATTGTAATCTCAAGTGCCTCAAATGGACCTGGAAGATTTTGGCTTATTTTGAACTCTGTTCGGGAAGATCTTGGCTTATTGTAAACTCTGTAATACTAATAGATGTCTCACTTTTTTACTCAGAAAAAAATTTTTCAGCCTCAATATTTCACAGGGTCAATGAGAAAACTACAAGCCACTGATACCAAACTCCTGATTGGTTAATTACAGAACAGGATATATTATCATCTACCAATAAAAATACAGCTTTTAGATCCTGTGAGCACTTTTAAGTTCAATCCCTTTCAGCCCCACTGACTGCTCTTATCATATCTCTGATTGGCTCAATACATAATAAAGCCCTATTTGTAACCAATCAAAATAGTTCTTAGTATTGCTACTGACCTTCAAAGATATTGAATTCTTCATTTATCTGCAACAGTTTAAATGCACTCCTTGCCCTCCAACCTTCCTCCTTAGCAAGACGATAATAAATATCTCTTTTGTCCTTTGATGAGCGACCCATGGTCACTTAGTTGAATCTTTCACATCAAATGTTTGGTACAATATCTTCAAAAAGAAAAACAGTAGCAGAATATATAATTGGTTGAAACATCTGGTATATAAGTTACAATTTAATTTATGGTTCAGTGGGGCCTGGGGCCAAGGATACATACCTTTCCATTCTTGAAACAATTGCGCATGTAGTGCGCAAATATTTGCACAAATTTTGGTCTTAAATTAACCTTTCAAATGACTATTTGTGCTGGAATGCACACGAAAATTTTGACTTTCATCGCTGGAGGAGTGCAGAATCGATGCTGAATTGGTAAATTTGGTTTGCCCCCCCCCCCCCATACGACCTGGGTTTAATCTACTTATTCTGAATTCTTCAATTATTAACTAGGGCATGATATAACCGCCGGAACCGGTATCGCATCGCATTTTGCTAATCAAGCCAAACTGCTATGCAATCACATTAATATAATTATGTAATTGCTATACATAATTATTGCTATAATAAATAAAACTTCTTTACAATTTTGCTATGCATAATTCTAACACTAAATTAGGCCCTGATATTAAAGTGTTGCATATAAATATACTGGTCCAACCCCAAAAGTAAATGAACACAACAAGTCACTGTAACTTTAAACATATAGGGAAAATGTGCGATTTCTGAGAGCAAAATGTGTGCGCCACTTTTCGAAAATGCACAAATTCCCCAAAATGTGTGAATTTTCTCCACAAAAAGTTTGTATTTGCAATAATAAAAAATATTTTTAAAATTTTTCTTCTTCTTTAATTTCTTGCTTTTTTTTGCGACAGTGTATTTTCTATATTTGTTTAACATGGATTGTGTTGCAGATCATTATGGATTCTTTGATTTTAGTGGAAAATGAGTACTTGAAAAATCTTAAAATTTGCGGTCGTATCTATAATGTGTGATTAGGCCACTAACAGCCGATTTTGAGTTTCCCGTCACATAATTTCTGAAAACAAGTGAGGTAACTTTTTCATTATTCATTATTTTTCTGCCTTTCATTATATGACCAACACGCATGTAAAATGTGATGTTATTTGCCGCTCACTCACATGAAGATGGATGTTTAGCCCAAATGAGATTCAAAAGTATACTAAAAAGAGTCTGCAAGGTTGACAGCAAAATGTACATGTATGTTTTGATTTTGATTTTTCCACAAAAAATAAATGGATATTCATCAATTTTGTTGCAAATATAACCAATTTTTGTCTGTATTTTTTGGAAAATCACAATAATGAATTCAAGTGAGGGTCAGAAATTGAAGTGAGGGCGGGTGACGGGAACTCAAAATCGACTTTCCTTGGCCTTACACCCAAATTGCGCAAATTTCAGCGCTTTTTCCCTGTCCTTACTGTAACTTTAAATAAACAGCCCACATGGTGCGCCTTAAATATGACATGTTTCTGTGATTTCATTGAGTACAACGGTAAGTGTCCTTGACAGCGCAAGATGGAACAGCCGAATCTCAGCAATATTAAAATAAACAACCAATGAGAGTGACGTCATGACGACCGACAGAATACTCATGATCATGTACTCTAGTCTATACTACAATGTGTACTGTATAGGCTAGTATACTAAAGTATAATTATATTATTATGTTTTCCAGGTTCCTTGAGTTTGACAGCGTTAACCATTGCGTCCGCGTACGCGCGTATAAGTGCGCAACATCAAGCGTGTGCATTGGACCCTTGGGCAAAATAATACGCGCTGGACGGGTAGCAGTACGCTTAATTTGTAAAAGGAAATCTGAATAAACAGTACATGTATAGCTACAGAACACATGATAATATTATACTATATAGTGAAAATTCCAATTGAATGAACGCAGCTTTCAATAGCGTGATTTAACATTTGCGTGACTGTGACTGTGCGATGTACGCCAGCGTGCAGCGACTGTGCGTGAGTAACGCGAAGTGAATCCAACCATGCCAACGCACTCGTGATTGTTAGCATTGTATCCAAGGTCGTATGCGTCGCGTTGAAGTTTGAAATACGCGATATACAATCGCGGTTGGATCGAGTACAGCTATTGAAAGCTGCGTTCATTCAATTGGAATTCCTACTATAAGGCCGTATAAAATTAATGTTTTGGTTCTCGTCCAGAGGATTTTCATGAATTGATGAGGGAGGGAGGTGTTTTTTTTTTTTTTTTTTTCAATGTAAAATTAGCATTGTCAGTAGTTTTCGGTCTTCTCCAACAGTGCTCGAGGAAGCGATGAGGCCCTTTTTTTTTTTTTTCAAATGTGAGATTCTGAGGGATAAACCCCCTAGAGTACCACAAAAAGACTTGGAAGTGATGCTTGTTCTCTAATAAACTTATTTATATGTATGAAGATTTCATAAATCATTCCAAAGTCTTAAAAAATTGAAAAATCTAAAAAAAAAAAAAAATCTGACAAATCCCAGAAATTGAGGAGGGAGGGGACGAGAACCAAATTATTAATTTTACACGGCCTAAGGTAGTCAGGCTCATATCACACACTATAGGTGGCGCTATTCATCCATAGGGAAGTGGAATGTGCCTGTACAGTCCAAAAATGGCTTTACTGTGGGGCTCAATGGAAAAAATTACTAAAATTAATTTTGACAACCAAAACCTAAGTGATGTTGACTTATGTAGGTACTGGCATGATACTGGATTCATAAACTATCACATAGTGCAATCCATGTTCCACCAAGTTGACACTGATTTAGCTCAAAAGCAATTTGTGTGTAAATCAAGACCATCCAAAACAGCTTTCTTACAGTAAAGAATAGGAGGTCATCTGGGGTCACATACAGTAGTGTACATTGTACATGTGCCTGCTGTCACAATTTCACACACAAAAATTTGGACAATTTGGTGACACTATTTTTGTCTGTAACTTCAAAAGTATATGCACTAGAAACATGATTGACCCCTTATTGTTTAGGTAATTTGATTCTCTTTCAAATGAAAGAACTTTCAGCTAAAAATATTGAACTTCAAAATTTTATGAACATACCTACCTAAGGCAAGCTGCATTACATGCAGTGCAGAATTCAACAACTTCAAAAAATGTTTTTTAAGCTTACTTATTTTGCACGTTATTTTGCACGACTCGGGTACTCGTGAAGCTAAATTATAATATCAGCATCAGCATCACATGTATTATATACCTGAATGAACTTAATGTTTGATTTACTCGGATGTCACGTAGGTTTACAAACAAAATCATCAACATGAGCTCTTGACTTTCTGGGTGGCCAGTCGCGGTCATCAGCGATTGGACGGTGATGTCGAATCTATTTTTAGAAACTGCAGGGAGTTCCCGCAACAACAATGACGTGCGCAAAAGGAAAACAGCTGATCACGTGATAAACCCAATCACAAAAAATGGCTGCTATTATCAAGGCGCAGTCTTGGATTTTCGCTCTCTAATTTGAGGAAAAATATATGATGCAAAACAGTATAACTAGTAAAAAGGTTTTCCTTGGACATATAGTATTTTATTATTTATGTATATGAGGAAAATGTGTGAAAGTAACAAATATTAAATTTATTTACTGTTCTATTTTACTACGGTGATCAAAACGTAAACACAGTTATTAGGCCAGAGATCTTATGCGATTGTAAATTTTGCAACATCGAAAGGAAGTTGGCTAAGAAAAAGTACAAATACACAGTAATTACTGCTTTTTAATATCACCCATCAGTAACTATGAAGTGGCAGTATAAAGAAGAACATCCTTTTGAAAAGAGGAGACAAGAAGGGGAGAAAATTAGGAAGAAATACCCAGACAGAGTACCCGTAAGTAAATTGAAATTCAACAAACAAACGCAATTCCGCAATTCGATTTCGGAACTCCGTGACCTGTCATTTTTTATTTTGCTGTATATTACCAAAAAGTAGTCGATTATTTCACAGCTCCTCTGTGTTTTGAGTAATAAATCATGGGCCTTAATAGGTATGAGACAGCACACGATCATATGAAGGATGAAATTTTTAAATAAAAATCATAAACGCATCCATTTTTCAGCTATTCATGTATTCTTTTGTTTGTGACATTGTTTTGAGACAATAATAATGTCATGAGGGTCATCACGTCACATGATCCACTCATTATATTCCCACTGACATTCAGTGCTGAGTAAAACTATAGAAAAATTATTAAATTCTTGTACATCGTGGAACATTCAACTACGCTTGTTACTCCGCGACTAATCATGCTAATACACGAGCGTACAACGCTACTCTATGACTATGCATCCATATTTATGGCGATCCTGACTTTTAGACCACCCTCGCTATATAGGGCTCAAATATTACTATTTCATCAAGGTTTAATATTCTAACAAGCTTAAACTAAAAGTTTCATCTAAGGAGTCAAGCTTTAAACTATTAAGCAACAATATCCAACAAGCTAAAAACTATTTTTTACCCGTTTTTAACAAGCTAAAACCAATTTTTGAAAAGAAGCTTTAACATCAATGTTTTCATTGTAAAACCATCTAAACAATCTTTAAAAATACAGTGACCTACCTAATATTACTAATCTATGTTTCCGATGATATCCAAGAAGCTAAAATATTGTGAAAGAGGGCAGGGCTTGAGTAATGAGGAAATTACGGGGTAAAATACATCACGTTTTTCGAGAAATTCGCCATCTTGAATAAATGCAGAATTGCGTCATGCAGTAAAACGATGTCAAACGCGCTTGAAAATGCATGATACGCGAGCGTAAATTACCGTCAAAATGAGCGTACATCAAGCGCTTGTGCTACGCGAAAACTTCGGAGCTGGCATCACCGGTTTTGTAACCAGCTCTTTTACGTCAAAAATAGCTATAAAAACGTGAATTTTTGAACAAAATAAAGCTTGTTTTGTTTGATGGAATAAAAGGTATGTTTGTACAGTTAAAACATGTTTAACCTTGTTGCGAAAGTTTAATATGATAAATTTGCAATTTGTACCTTATATAGCGCGGGTGGTCTAAAAGTCAGGATCGCCATATTTATGATATTAGCGATGTTATCTGCGAGACTGCGTACAACAGCTTACAGTACAGGTCGCAAGAAACTAAACGAAACACACCCGTGGCCACGATAATCACACGAAAATCACACGAAAATCACACGAAAATACAACGCATTATCAACCCGTGTGTTTTACAGAATCAACGCGTGTGACAACGCGCGGACCACGGACGGCAATCAACATGATCAACGAATTTCACACACATCGTACCCACACCTTGGCGTTGACTTTGCGTTGACTTTGCGTGGAATCGTGGGTTCTATATTTTCGAGAAAGCCTAAAATATCCCGACTCTTGATCAATATCGATGTATTGTTATGTCAAGTGCATGTCAACAAGATGACAAAGGATGTTAAATGTAGTCAACTTGAAGCCAAGTGGTTGTAAGTAATTTAATTATTTTCTAGTAGGCCTACACTGCAGTGTGATTCTCTTTCTTCTCTGGTCTAACCCAGATTATTCTGCTACCAGAGTTGAAGAGAGAAACAAACTTTACAGCATGAAACCAAACCAAATGACTTCCCGAGCTCCGTCCATCGCCGGTCACGACGATAGCCCGAAACACTCATCAGTCTTCACGGGTACGAACTTCGTGGGATAGGAAAGAGAAGGTCATGAGCTAATATCAATTAGCATAATTATGAAGCTTTTTCTTCACGTTCTACGTTCTTCTCCACCGCATCATAGATTATCAAAAACATGTTTTTGATAATCTATGACAAAACCCACCACAGAATCATCATCACCGTTGAGGTTTCTCGCCGAGTCGACCACCAAGTAGTATCGTGATGGGCATGTAGTTGGCTTAAAAATCTTACCTTTAGGCCTATATTAAATCCTTCATCAAAAAAATATAAAAGCTGCCATTATATATTCCAGAAAGTAACATCGATAGCTGTTCCATTTATAGAAATGGCCTGATATCGAAGGCCTTGCCGTCTTGTCCTTTTACGATACCGTAGTAATTCAAACACGATAACGATTTTATATTTTCCTGAATAGCTGTTCATTCATATTTTGATACTTCCTTATTTAGTCATTCCAGGTACGTGTATCATGCATGCGTGTGTGTGATCAAGAAAGACACAAGGAAAGGTGTTGGTGGAAGAGAAGATCCATGATTCCTATATTCCTAAAAGTTCCTATATTAACAAGATCATTCACATTTTCACCAGTAGTCGTCCTCATTTGAAACGCACGCACTTGAATGTCGCAAAACATTCCCACGGTTATGCAGGGAAACCCAGGTGCAACTCAAGGGATTTGTAGAACATCCAGGGTCACCGCTACTAGTGTATGCTGTACCGCATTCCATTTACAATCATGCAATACATTGTACCAGGGCCATTCATCGTCACCATGGTAACTCAGTCCGGATGGGATGGTATACCACAACACGTACATGATTGCTTGTCATCATACCGGAAGAGATTGCGTGATACAAGATGACTACAGATAGTGTGTTTATTTTCTTCAAAAAAACTGATTTCAATACAATTTAAACCTGTTTAAGGGGTAAGGTGTATTGGGAGGTGGGTCATAAAATTTTTGTTGTCAAAATAGGAGAGGGGCCGCAATTTTTTTTGCCGCCGAAGGCAGCGGATTTTTTTTTTTTCGCCACCGAAGGCAATTTTTTTTTTTTCGGCGGCTAAGTATTTATTTTTCAATTTTAATGTATACCAAATACAAAGTTAGGTGGGGGAATTTTTTTACTCATCAGTGAGACAAAACTTTTTTTTCTTCTCACTAGTGGGCGAAGTTTTTTTCTTCGTCTCACTAGTGGGCTAAGTTTTTTTTTTCAAAAACTCCCATGCCCCCTGAAATCTAATGGTGCGCCCTCACTTCATATTTGAATGCAGGGTCGGATCCAGGCATTTTGATAAAGGGGCGCCTTTTGGTCGACGACTTAAAAAAATGTGTTAAAGGGGTTACCCCTCGAAAACTCAACGGTTTTGGCCCATTGTTTGCTGTTCATGGCCGAATTGGTTCCTTTTTTTTAATTTCTTACAATTTTTTATTTTTTTGTTTACCGGCGCCCTTTGCTAGTCAAAAAATAGAGGGGGCGCGCGCCGGCTGCGCCCCCCCCTAAATCCGCCCCTGGAATGGGCGGGTATTTTAACAAACCTAGGAAACAAGTGAAACAATCCCATTGCATGATCTCATTGGATACCCTAGTATTTCTCAGGCCCTGGTAATTTCCGGGATATTTCTTTTGCGGCCCTGTGGGTCGCGAGACTCATAACATAATTCACCACAATCTGTGACTGAGTTTATCCGTCTGTTTGTTTGGATGTCCGCCTCTTTTCTCGGAGACTAGGGGTCGCACGTTCTTCAAACTTGGTGGGTGGGTGCATCTTGACCCCAGACAGAACAAGTTTGTTTTGTTTAGTGGGTCAAGGTCACCCGGGGTCATCTGGACTCTGGAGGTCAAATTAGCAAAAACTATCGTATGGGCAAGAAACTTGGTAGGTACAGTCAACATTTAGGGCTAAATTTTCGGGAAGGTCATTTTCGGGTCATCCGGGGTCACCCAGGGGTCATCTGAGGTCAAATTATTAAAAACTGCCGTGTGGGCATGAAACTTGCTGGGTACAATAAAAATTAAGAGTCACATTTTTGGAATGTCATTTCGGGGTCACCCAGGGGTCATTTGAGGTCAAATTACTAAAACTGTCGTATGGGCATGAAACTTGGTGGGTATAGTCAACATGAAGGGGTAAATTTTTGGATGGTCATTTCAGGGGTCATCCGAGGTCACCCAGGGGTCATCTGAGGTCAAATGACTAAAAACTGTCATATGGGCATGAACGTTGGTGGGTACAGACAACATTTAGAGCCAAATTTTTGGAATGTCATTTCGGGGTCATCCGAGGTCACCCAGGGGTCATTTGAGGTCAAATTACTAAAACTGTCGTATGGGCATGAAACTTGGTGGGTATAGTCAACATTAAGGGTACATTTTTGGATGGTCATTTCAGGGTCATCCGAGGTCACCCAGGGTCATCTGAGGTCAAATTATTAAAACTGTCGTATGGGCATGAAACTTGGTGGGTATAGTCAACATTTAGGGCTAAATTTTTGGAATGTCATTTCGGGGTCATCCGAGGTCACCCAGGGGTCATTTGAGGTCAAATTACTAAAAACTGTCGTATGGGCATGAGACTTGGTAGGTACAGTCAACATTTAGAGCCGAATTTTTGGAAGGTCATTTCGGGGTCATCTGAGGTCAAATTAGTAAACCTGTTGTATGGGCATGTAACTTGGTGGTTACAGTCACCATTTAGAACCAGATTTTGGGAAGGTCATTTCGGGGTCACCAGGGATCATCTGATGTCAAATAAGTTAAAAAAACCTGTTGTATGGGTATACATACATGTTCCCGGAGTGATGACATGGACTGAGACTTAAGTACCCATGGAACTCGTACTTCAATGGTACTTTATACCCAAGGGGCTGTGCAAAAGTTATCTGTCCCCCCGGGATGGGCAAACTTCAAAAGATAAAAAAATTCCCTCCCCTTGGCCTACTAAAAATTGTCGTCCCGACCCCCTTGCAATGCGAAATGTTTAATATAATTATGTCCTGTGTTGTTTCAAGTTTTTAGAAGGGAATTTTAATTCTATACTTTCATCCTTTTCACGATTTTTCTGTCATTTTCAGTTCAAGCAAATAGCCCCTGATATTATTTTTCTTTGTAAATTCTGCTTTGAAGTAAATATTGATCAAAGTTGTTCAACCAACCAGAAATATAATAACGTGATAGTAGAGCTGTCATCCCTTACATAAGTACGCAATCACCCAGCATAAAAATTTGGAATTAAGCTAGTATACATATCCTAGGAATTTCCGTTCTTTTGAGGGAGCACCAGTATGATACATTTTGTATGCGCCCTGCCTGATGTGCAATTGGCTTCACAATACACCAAATGACCCTATGGACACGTACTTGTAGCATAAAATTTCAAAAATGAAAAAATATTGAAATATATGCAGCATTCCCCATCTATTATCATTATTATTGATAATTTACTTGTTATGATTGATCAACTCATTAAAATGTTTTGAGCATTTGTAAAAAAAAATATAATTATGTCCTCTGTGTTGTCTGAGCTCTAGTCAAGTTTTTAGAAGGGAATTTTAATTCTACACTTTCATCCTCTTCACGATTTTTCTATCATTTTCAGTTCAAGCAAATAGCCCCTTAGATTATTTTCCTTTGTAAATTCTTTGAAGTGAATATTGATAAAAGTTGTTCAACCGACCAGAAATATGATAACGTGATAGTAGAGCTGTCATTCCTTACATAATTACGCAATCACCCAGCATAAAAATTGGAATTCGCTAGTATACATATGCTAGGAATTTCCGTTCTTTGAGGGAGCACCAGTATGATACATTTTGTATGCGCCCTGCCTGATGTGCAAAGTTGGCTTCACAATACACCAAATGACCCTATGGACACGTACTTACATGTACTATAAAATTTCATGAAAAAATATTAAAATATAGGCAGCATTCCCCATCTATTATTATTATTATTGATAATTTACTTGTTAAATGATTGATCAACTCATCATTAAAATGGTTTGAGCATAAGTAAAAAAAGTATGTCCTCTGTGTTGTCTGAACTTGAGTCAAGTTTTTAGAAGGAATTTTAATTCTATACTTTCATCCTTTTCACGATTTTTCTCAGTGTCATTTTCAGTTCAAGCAAATAGCCCCTGAGATTATTTTTCTTTGTAAATTCTGCTTTGAAGTAAATATTGATAAAAGTTGTTCAACCAAACAGAAATACAATAACGTGATAGTAGAGCTGTCATTCCTTACATATTGGAATTCGCTAGTATACATATCCTAGGAATTTCCATTCTTTTGAGGGAGCACCAGTATGATACATTTTGTATGCGCCCTGCCTGGTGTGCAATTGGCTTCACAATACACCAAATGACCCTATGGACACGTACTTGTAGCATAAAATTTCAAATATGAAAAATATTGAAATATATGCAGCATTCCACATCTACAATGTATTATTATATTATTGATAATTTACTTGTTAAATGATAGATCAACTCATCATTAAAATGGTTTGAGCATAAGTAAAAAAAATATAATTATGTCCTCTGTGTTGTCTGAACTTGAGTCAAGTTTTTAGAAGGAATTTTAATTCTACACTTTCATCCTTTTCACGATTTTCTCAGTGTCATTTTCAGTTCAAGCAAATAGCCCCTGAGATTATTTTTCTTTGTAAATTCTGCTTTGAAGTAAATATTGATAAAAGTTGTTCAACTAAACAGAAATACAATAACGTGATAAAGTTTTATTCAGATTTCCTTACAAATTGAGCGTACTGCTAGCCGTCCAGCACGTATTATTTGCACTTGCACATGCTTGACGTCGCACACATATAGGTACGCGATGGTTAAGCTGTCAAAGGAAATCTGAATAAAACTTTAGTAGAGCTGTCATCCCTTACATATTGGAATTCGCTAGTATACATATCCTAGGAATTTCCGTTCTTTTGAGGGAGCACCAGTATGATACATTTTGTATGCACCCTGCCTGGTGTGCAATTGGCTTCACAATACACCAAATGACCCTATGGACACGCATACAATTTCAGAAATGAAAAAATATTGAAATATATACGGCATTCCCCATCTATATTATTATTATTGATAATTAATTTACTTGTTATATGATTTTGGCTCTAAATGATGTCTGTACCCACCAAGTTTCATGCCCATACGACAGTTTTTACTAATTTGACCTCAGATAACCCCTGGGTGACCTTGGAATGACCTTCCAAAATTTTGGCTCTAAATGTTGTCTGTACCCACCAACTTTCATGCCCATACGACAGTTTTTACTAATTTGACCGCAGATAACCCCTGGGTGACCTTGGATGGCCCCAAAATGACCTTCCAAAATTTTGGCTCTAAATGTTGTCTGTACCCACCAACTTTCATGCCCTTACGACAGTTTGTAGTAATTTGACCTCGGATGACCCCAAAATGACCTTCCAAAATGTTGGCTCTAAATGTTGACTGTACATACCAAGTTTCATGCCCATACGACAGTTGTTAGTAATTTGACCTCAATTTGCCCCGGGGTCAGATGACTTAACGAACATAAACGTCTTCTTAATTGCCAGGACAGAACTTCACCTACCCACCGAGTTTGGGCCCCGTACAACCTAGAACGGCTTCACACGACAGTTTTTAGTCATTTGACCTTAGATGACCCCTGGGATGGGGCTCCGGGATCAGATGACTTAACGAACATAAATTTCTTCATGCCAGGGCAGAACTTCACCTAACCACCCCTGTACAACCTACGACAGCCTCACATTAGCAGTCACAGACAGACAGAGACAGACAAAACTAGAGAATAGCGTATTACAGGGGTGTGAGAGTTCAGATTTTTTGATCTCAATTTTTATCTCGTTTTCTGCTCTTCCTCTGTACAAAAGTATAGGAGCTTTCCAAATTTCAGACTTTTTTTATCTGTGGTTACTCACACCCCTGGTATTATAATCAGTGGCGGCGCTACGGGGGGGGGGGGGGCACGGGGAGCATTTGCCTCCCCAAAAATAATTTCTTGCCCCCCCCTCAGTTTTGAGGCAAACCCCCAAATTACGTAAATTTCCGCTTTTTGCAGCAATTTTGCACAACATTTATCGATTTGCCCCCCTGAAATTCACTTTGCCCCCCCAAAAAAAATTCCAATTATTGAAATGTATTTTCCAATATATTATTATTCTTGATTAATATACTGATTGCTCAACTTAAAAATTGTAGCATCCCTTAGGAAAATGAATACATTTGTAGAAAACTTACCTAAAACCTCTTTCCGGGCCGCGGGACCTTTCTGCCCCTCCCTCCCCTCCAGAATGCTCCCAGTCAGGACTCTTGGCCCCTCTCTAGTCTCTAGTAAAAATCCAAATTTACAACAAAAAAATTACAATTTTTGCGTCAATTTTTGGCAAAATTGGTTGACTTTGCCTCTCAGTTAACGTTAACCGACCCCTACCCCTCTCTCACTTTACGGTCCCACTACCCCCTCGCTCTCACTTAACTCTCCCTACCCCTCGCTCTCACTTTACTGTCCCCTGGCCCCTAACCCTCGCTCTCATTTTACTGTCCCCTACCCCCATCGCTTTCACATAATTCTGACTGCACCCACACGTTTTTAGGAGCCGTTGTGTACAGCCGGTAAATCCCCAGGGTCAAACGTGTAAACAAGTGGGAATTTCCGATCTTGTCTCGGTCCCAGCCTGTTTGTGTTCCTCCGTCACTAAGGGGCTGTGCAATAATTATTTTCCCCCCCGGGGTAAAATTTTCGAACGGCCCGCCAAAAATCGCTTGCCCCCCCCTCTCGACAAAAAAAAAATCGCTTGCCCCCCCCCTCTCGGCCCGCCAAAAAATCTTTGCCCCCCCCCCCTTACACATGGCAAATTTTTGGGATCCCAATTTTCAAACCTTAAATGGTCTAGATATATGTTGTGAGCGCATCGAGCAGGAAAATTTGCATATTAAAGCGTTTCCGTACTGTTTTCCTAAGCCTTTTTATAGCGTTTTATTTAAAAGGCGCCCCATGAATGTGTGCCAAAAATCGCTTGCCCCCCCCCTCTCGGCTGGCCAAAATTGCTTGCCCCCCCCTTTCGGCTCGCCAAAAATTCTTGCCCCCCCCTCCCCCAGGGCTCATAATTATTGCACAGCCCCTAAACAAACCGTCTGGCGACAACCCCGAAATGACGATCCGCTGATTGGTTATTGAATTTCCAAATATTTCCAAATAAAACTGTTTTCAATTGGCTATAGGACGTAACTTGTGTAAGTGACACTAAACAGCGTAGGCCCCTCACTGTTTGTAGATACCGCAAACGCAAAATATACGCTAGCTCAATGGCCACTGAGGCGCCAATCGTCTGATATCGCCTTTCATGTCAGCGACTCACAGCGAGTACTCCCGCGCGTACTCACGTACGTTGTGTGGATTTATGTAACCCGCATAGCTGTCACTCAACCGTTGCATGCGTTGAAGCCCGGCACTGATTGACAGCAATTCGTACATGCAAGCCTATTGCGCATGGGCAGTATTTCAGGGACGCACCATTATTATGGGGAATGGGGCTAGGGAGTTTTTGAAGAAAAAAAATTGCCTCACTGACGAGTAAAAAAATCACCTTACTGATGAGTAAAAAAATTGCCTCACTGATGCGTAAAAAATGGAATACGTACATTAATAAAATTAAAAATTTCGCCAACAATTTTATTCTGCCTGACCCAACTCCCTAGACTCTCCATAATATCTAATGGTGCGTCCCTTAATAAAAAGTTATTTATAAAATCTGTCAGTATGAATGTCGCCAATCCTAAAATTTCAGGCCCGTTTTTTAAACAAACAAAACGCAAATCTTGGTATTTAAAAACAATCACACGTACACACCCAAACAGTAATACTAAGCCACGCCCCTCACCCAGGAACATTAATGAAACCAAGGGTTCACTCAGTGGTCAAATTGTGTTATTTATTTATTCACTTTCCCAGGTCCCTAACTCTATTACGACAGTCATGATCATGCATGTTAGAGCTGGGGATTTCTCTGCGTGTCGCAACAATAATTTTATATATCACGTTGATTTCTAGACGGAACTTTCTGCCACCCTTCCTCATTCAAAATAATTCTTATTCTTAGTAAACAAAAATTAAATGACTCCGAGATCGCGGTGTAAAAATAAAAGACTCGGAGATTTGGCAGTACATTAACATTCTTTGTTTTCTTCTTGGCTTCCTGCCGATCTGTTCAAAATAATCGGGTTTCGTTGATTCTTTTAATGGAAAATAGTTATTGTTATGAAAACAACAGAATCACCTAGTTTTAAAAGTTTGTCAAAAAAAAAAAACTTTTGTAGATTGCAGATGAGACGAAGTTATATTCATCTCGGATTGCAGCATTAATTTGAATACAGTTGAAATTGTCATAAAAGTGAATGCAGAGAATCTTCTCTGGTGAATGACATGACATCAAAAATTTGGGGAGTGACTTTCTATTCTTTAATTTATTGTTTACATCATGCGTGATACCACGGGGCCCGGTGATACCATGTGCATGCGATGTGCATCATCGGTGATGTTCACATTCCAGAGATCGCGGGACTGCAGTTGTACTTACTTGGCCAATTTGAATAATTCAGATATTGGAATTGGTCATTCGGTATAAATCAAATTATGACAATGACATTTAATATTCAGTACAGTCGGAGGCTGAGCAGCAAGAACTGGTGTCTTGTATTGACATTACGAGTTTAAAGTCGTGTCAGGATGATCTTTTCGGGTGCGATCTTGCAAGCCTTCGGAATTAAATAAATCTCATGGCATGATTTATGAGTTGTTTGGTCCGGCTGCCGCATGCAGGGCTGAGATCCCGGGGCTGAGATGCAGGGCTGAGATCCCGGGGCTGAGATGGGTCATTGAAGACCGCAGGGTATCGGCTTCTTTCAGTTCTGGGTCTCGGGGCTTTGGTGCACTTGGCAAATAGATGATTGGATATAAATCTACGTGCTCTTTTAGTTCTGCAACGAAAAGGAAATAGAACAATAATACTGATAAATGATATCAGAAGTACTAAGATCATAAATATGTGTAAGGTAAGAACAAACAAGAACAGCATGAAAACCTGGGTATGTCGGCGATTTAATAGGTAGGCCTACACGAAAATGTTGAATGATATAGGCCTACAAAATTGTTAATGGCAAGATATTAATATTAGTATTAATATTATGTTTTGGGTGCAGAATATTTGCGACTCGTCGGACTCGCACATGTAGGCCTATGTGTTGTTTCCCATACAAAATGATACAAGGATGTGTGAGGAAATTTGATGTCACCAGCGCGGGATGAGTTTGCGCTTGCTAAAACACGGCCAAAACGTCGGGTTCTTGCCAATATCGCTGGTGGAGTTCTCTCGAACGTTCCGTGGTGCATGGTGGTCTGAATTTTTCGATTTCTTGTCAGGAACATGATTGCATTGCTCACCTGGAAGAGAAATAACATTAAATGATGAATATCGGGATGCATAACGAACCGGGATAACGAATTATAATTAGTATAATTATAGATCGTAATTCAGAGGTCAGAGAAGATGTTTCTTGTCAAGTTCTCTGGTAGATAAAGCGATTTGCTACGATGAAGAATCTGATTAGATACAAAACCGTATGATTGATACGAGAGACTCCGAAAAAACATTACAAATTCGCCGTTTTCACAATATTATTAAGCTTATGCCTTACTGTCATGCAAAAACCGAAGTGAATGTAAAATATGAATCTAACAAATACTAACCTGATTATCGTCTTAACTTTTGAGGTTATTGATCGACTCAAGAATGTCAATCTTGCTGGCTCATAACCAATCCAGATTGCAAAATGCGTGGTTTTCTCGTTGAGGTGTCATCCGACTTTTGTACTCGAGAATCTGCTACGAATTGTCAACGGGTTTTCCACGCGCGCACAACGCGTTGTGTATGCCATTTGCCACGGTGGTTTTTTGCGTGGTCAACGAAAAACCCACGTTTTGCCACGGGAACCCGTCGCGATATCATCGCGTGTAGGGCGGTTAGTTTCTTGCGACCTGTACTGTACTAGGCAATTCTTGGCCAAACTGGAACATGCGCGTTGCGTCCATGTAGTGTACTAAGCGTGTACGCAGTGTAAGGCGCGTGTATACTTTCTTCTGTACCGCGCTATATTCGTGTGTGTTTATCGCGGAGCCACTAGCGTTCACAGTGTTCCAGTTTGGCCAAGAATTACTTAAAGCCATATTATAACATTTCCATTCAAAATAGATAAGTATTTCTTTGCCATAAAATGTTAGCTTTTATTATCAGACATGTCCCCTTTTAATTTTGAGCCAAACAACCGAGGTAAAGCAAAGAAAATTGGAATTTACTACCAGCGCCGATGTCGCCAATGTGTATCACTCCGTCGGTTGTGTTACGGTACTATCCTTTGATGTGTATATCCGTCCCGCACGCAATGCACGTACTGTGTTGTCAATATCGTGTACGTGTTCGACTAATATTTCCATCGTAATAATAAAACGCTGATTCAGGCGTTTTATTCAAAATCTCGGATTTTGACAAAACTACAGCACCTAAAGTCTTGATTTTTTCAGGGTATGTTAGTTTAATAAAGTACAATATAATCATGTAAAAAACAGAATTTTGAAAAACTATTGAGGGCGTTCTCCTCAGCAAATGTTATAATATGGCTTTAATTTGATTATAGTACTGCAGGACGCACAGCCACGCAAAGAGAATGTTCCAAGATGTACATGAATTAAATAATTTTTCTATAATGAAAGCCACTATATCGGTACTATATCTGATATAGCGTTAATATGCATGTTATGGGCATTGGCTTACAACCATTTTGGCATATATATTGCACCCCCGGGATCGCACCAGTGAATCAAAACTCATGTCGATGATTTGAGACTCGCTGAAACAAAAAAGCACACCAAATCCAGCTGATGCAGGGTGTTTACCGTACGAAACTTGAACTTGAAACCTACTTAACCTACATGTATTGCCAGAAAGCGACATGCGATATTTGAAAGGTATGTCCAATGATCACGGTCTGAACATTAACAGTGGACCTCGTTGGGACCCCTTATGAAAATGGCAAGCATTTTTGCAAGCTTGCAAAGTGGTTGCGCATGCTTGCATTATACAAGGTTGTGCAAACAATTCTGCAAGCTTGCGCCAAGCTTATTTTGGAACAATACGGGCATGCGCAAGCAGGCAAATAGGTCCGTTGCATGCTTGCAATTCGCACGCATGCATGCAATTCGCATGCATGCACTGCAAGCAGTTTGCTTGTTGCATGCTTGCACTGAGCGTGCTTGCGCCCTGCATGACCTCGATCACCGCGTGCTTGCCTCTGCATGCTTGCAGTTGCTTGCGCAGGCATACAAGAGCTTGCGCAAGCTTTTATTTGGAACAATATGGGCATGCGCAAGCTTTACTGCAAGCATGCGCGAAGCTTGCAATACGCATGTGCAAGCTTGCAATGCGCATGCTAAGTGTGCGACGAGGCTGATATAGACATCAGGTCCAATTTAATTACAAATATACGTATTTCGCCTGTAACTGTAAACCTACTAATTCGTATTTTTACACAACATTCATGTTTCTTCAATCTGCAGCAGTTTATTCATAGATACATCAGTTTTGCCATCTTTTAAGCTTCATATTTTACTAAAGTACACATACTTTAGAGCGGTTTAACTGATGTTTACATCCATGAACAAGTGGATGCATTGTGATGTAATTCTGATTACATTTCATATTTTTGTCTATTGAGATGGCAGCAAGCTGAGAGCCGATGAACAAATTTCATGACACAGTTCTAAAACTTGGCTCTTCCAAGGAAATAATACAGATAAATACAAAATAATTTTTCTAGACTTGTTTACAATGTTCAGTAACATGTTATAGTTGGATATATTTTCAGACAAAAATGATACACTTCACATCTGGTTGTTGTGCTTGGCAATTAAATTCTTCTTTCAAGTAACTACAGTACAATCTTGCAAAATAATATGACTTTCTACATGTGTAGTTATTTCACCCGGCTGTACCTTAAACATTGATTTTGCATTGTTTTAGTTCACTGCTACATGTTTTTGGTTCCCCATTTACACCTTGAAGCTAAGCTGTTAACTAATCAAGAATGAAAGACATACTGGATTAATAATATCAATAATTGTTGGAAACATTTCATATAATTTTACATAATTCATAGCTACGATACGTAGGAGCAACACGTTTTCCAAAAAAATACTGATCATATACGAGGGGGTATCTAAAAGTTTTTGACATCGCCCGGAAGTGAAAGAGCTATTATACCGATGAAATTGTGTCAGTGTAATCACTGGTCCTTATAGATGGGCAGTAGGCGCATAACCTGCAAGATGGTGAAAATTGAGGCACGCAGCGTGATTAAGTTCCTGCATTTGAAGGGTTAGACCTACAATGCTCAGAAAATCTATGATGAAATGAAAGCAATCTCACGGTGATGATTGCCCATCATATGGCACTATTGCTTTTTGAAAAAGAATTTCCAAACTGGCCATATGTCCCTCACAGATGAGCCAAGAAGTGGACGTCCATCACTTACAGATGATGCGGCCACAGTGAAAAAACTCAAGAAAGTGGAGGACCTTATCATGAAAAGGTTATGCGCCTACTTCCCATCTAGCGCCACCTATGAAGAAAGTAAACATACTTATGAGACCATTTTTGGACCATAATGTACATGTATAAGGACCAGTGATTACAATGACAAAATTTCATCAGTATAGCTCTTTCACTTCTGGGTGATGTCAAAAACTTTTGGATATCCCCTCCTATATTGCAACAGGTTCAGCAGGTTTGGTTGGTAAATAAAGAACTAAAATAGACTTAAACCATCAAAAACCATGCTAAAAAACTGACTTCTTGCTAAAAACTGCTTGGTTTCGATCGGTGGTTTGACAGATTCAAAACATGATCATGCTGATTTCATTTCGCAGTATAGATATTTTAAGTCTATCCAGATGTAATTTACATAATAAATAAGCATCATTGGCAATAGGTTTACCATTTTTCACCCCCATGTGGCAGCGAAATCAGTGCGTATTTTATTGAGCGCATCAGCTTCAAATCGCTATCATTCGCTCAAAGCGCTGGTGTACACGCTTAAAGACGCTACATAGATACACGAGCTAAACAGCTTTCTCAACGCGTTAACGCCACTGTCACATTAGGAAAAAATGGTATAGTCATCCAGCAAATACACTCAAATGTTCCTTTTTTTAAATTGTCAATTTAAAATCAAACAATAAAAGGCTGGTTAATGTGGCTTAAATGATGTTACATAATACACTGTAGATACAGTGGAAACTGCATGGTTACCACAAAAACTGTTTACACAAGATTCTGAAACACAAAAAGTCCCAAGCATAATTTAAACAATTAACAAAAGACCTGATTACACACAACTCTTTCAATCTGAGGCCCAGACAATTTTGTGTTAATGAGGTTCCACTGTATATTTTTAGATTATTAGCTGTGCATATTCATGAGGCCTAAAAAATGCATTGCCCTTAGAGCTCCAAAGTCAAGGTCCGTCGGACATAACTATTCTTTATATATTTTTACCATAATATTAAAGAGTTGCTTGTTATGAATTACAAACAGGTCAGATATTTGACCAATTTTATAAAACAATCAAAAGTTTTGATCGATCCATTTTACACTGCCTCAAAATGAATCAAAAAATGGTTAAGTTTCATGCGCATGACTCCGATAAATCCGTCTTTGACAAGCAAAATTAGTGCAAAGTTCTTTTTTCACATGACTTTTTTGTGTAACATCTTAACTCGTCATTTTGCATGGCTGATTTATGTAGAGCATTTTCTTCTTGGTGCGTTGCCATTGTTGGAAGTCTATTCCTGCTGCAGTAGGGTCACATTTCAGCAGCAACTGAAAGCAAATTGTAGATAAGTTACTGTTAGTTACACTTCAATTAGCAAAATGAATATTCCCGCTTACACATCTGAAACAACACCGTTCAGAAAAAATATTTTGTGTTGGTGAGAAATTAGGATCATTAAAGTTTTTCACTTTATTTAGTTTAATATAGCCTCATCAATTAAACCAACACAAATTGTTTTGGTGAACATTCAAAATGGAATTTTGACAACTTATGACAAAGGTCAGGAAACTTTAATAAGGAAAATCTTACACTTCTAAAATTTTAGTCAGGGTCTACAAAAAATGTATGGCGGGTCAGATATTTCCACATCACGTTTTCCCCCACCAGGGCTTTTTCCACCAGGGCAGTGAAGGATACAAATTTACATTTTAATGAGTACGGGAATTAAGCATAGCCCCATTTTTCTTCATCAAAAGTGACATGTTGGTGCCAGTATCAGAAGAAAGCTCATTTCTCATAACCAAGTAAAATAATACAGTGGCAACTCGTTAACACAAACCCTCTTAACATGAAGTTCCTGATAACAAGAAGTATGTTTTACATTCCAAGCATACATTTCACATGTTATTAGAACTGGATAACACGAACTCCTGATAACAAGAAGTAAAATTTGAATTCTGCACAACTTTGTGTTAATGAGTTTCCACTGTACCGCGCCCGTATACAATTTATTGCTCGAGATATTTAAGTTTTGTTTGATGGTACGAACAAAAATGTAGGGAATTGGGATTACCACACCGGAACGCCGGAACGGAAGTGCATCATGTAGGCCTACTATCCTATGGGGAACTGTTGTAACCATTTTTGTTAAATTTATATCGAAACCGTACCTTTGGTATTTGAGTGAATTCCTCCAGACTGTAGACAGTGTGTATGATATATCCATTGAGTCTTGTACTTTTCAAGCATCACGGTTGCCTGTGAAAAAAATGCATGAAATTAAAAATGGTATTTGACAAGCTGTACGTCTGAGCGTAAGTTTTGGGTGGCGGAAACGATATTAATTGCAGACCATGCACAGAGCATTTGGTTTTTTGGTTGTGAAACTTTTTTAAACTGTTGCGATTTGGTAGTTCACAGGATCTTGCGAATGGTAGTGACAGGTACATGACTACATGTAAGTCACATGAAAATTTTCAAGCGCAATATTGAGATTATCATCGCTGTATTTTGAAAAGTAACACCCTAGGATAGCAAAAGTATACATTTTTGGAAAGCTCTTGGCCCAAGGATTAAATAAAAACCTTAAAATTAGTTTAATGTCTACAGGCGTGATACCATAAAAAAATATTTTTTCAACACATTTACACCAACGGGTTGAAATGGTATAAAAATCCACCAGACATTTTCTTATACACATTGTTTTTCTATCGTTCAGCTCTATATCATTACATTAGAAAGCTAATGGTCTCAATTTTTCAAAACTGCATGAAGAATTAAGGGGTACACATGAATCAGTACCAGTAACCAAAATAAGCTTCATCTAAAATGAAAAAAAAAAAAATGCTTGCATTTTATACATTATTTCTTTCCACATACACCCTACATTAGTTCTGATACCATTTTTAGATTCCTTGGACCAATAGCTTTCCAAAAATGTATACTTTTACTATCATAGGGTGTATAGATTTCTAAATATGACCATTGGTACCCAAATCGGTGCATGACAGAAAAATTAGACCGGTGACCCAAAATCGGTGATCTACCGTACCTTGCTCACCGATAGCTTCACATTCGTTTCAGGGTTGTAGCTAGACCAAGTTGAGTGCCGGCTAATTTTACTATCAAATTAGAGTGCTGGCTCGGGGCACAATCTTTTTAGCGAACATGCGGGTCAGGGAATAGGAAAGGGGGTATACCCCCCCAAAAATTGTTTTTAATTTTAAAAAAATGTTTAATTAAAAAAAAAAATTTTTTAGTGCCGGTCGGCGCCGGTCCATGCCGGTAATTGGCTCCGACCGGCGCGGCTACAACACTGCATTCTTTGCTAGAGACTAGAGAGACAGATTCGCTAAAGCATGACACTGTCTGTGTATTTAAAAGCAATGGAAGTACACTTCAGTAAACACAGCTGATCACAACGGGCGATCGCATCAAAAATTTAGACTTTTCAAAATAGGCCAATTTTAATTATGACGGTCGACAGTACTTTGGATCCAAGTTTAAAAATTAACAGAATAAATATCATCCGTTGCTATACTATTTGCTAAAAATGTCAACGCTGTTCAACAAAAAAACGATAGCAACATATTATAAACTCAGCATCGAATGAGTATCGTGTACAAATTCAAAGCAAGAGTTCTCATCGAGTCCGTACCGATACCTACTGAAAAAAAACCCGATCATGCGACAGTTTCATATGCTACTGCTAGTCTCTTAAATTGTAGTCAAACTACTGCAAAAGTCAATATTTTCGCGAGAAGATATTTTCGCGATTTTGAAGATTTTGTCAATTGCGTGAGAATTAAATTTCACGGTTTTGATATTGATACAATAGAAACGTAATGCAAAAGGTTATTTTCGCCAGTTTTTATTTTCGCGATTTTATGTCCACTCGCGAAATTTGTGAAAATAAAAACCTCGCGAAAATTTCTACTTTTACAGTAGTAGTTCTCAACATGCTCAAGTAACACTGTGCATACTCTCATGAACTGTGCAGTGTGCATCTTGTGAGTATGGTACATCATCATAGTCCTGCCAGCAAGACTTCAGTCTTTATCATAAACATAATGACATCGTCACGCGTCATCATGTACCGTACTGTACATATCATGCCAAAATATTATTTCAGTATTTAATACTACAATTTACAAATACAATACTACATGTACATTAGACTGCGGAACTCAGTCCTCAATGATAGTCAGTCATTTATCTTTTGGTCGTTATATGACTATCATTTGAGGGACTGAGTTGTTATAATATATCTTCCGAGGTGCAATTTCAGACAATAGCTGGGGATTAGTGGGGCAGAGGTTATCTATTGAATCCTTTCATGACCACTGAAGCATAGTCAAGTCTGCAAGGACACTCGGCACAAATTGAAAGACCATCACAAAAGAATGCATGCATGTCAGGTCATCGACACCAATTTGGTGTTTGTTATGACACAAATTTTGTGTCTGTTATGCACCTCGAAATATGTACCTTAAAGTCTGTATCTACATGTACATGTCACATGAATAGGTAAGCTAAAAGCTTATCAATTTGATTTTAAAAATTAAATCAAAATGTCGACTGTATACTTACAGTTTACACACCCCATGTACACACACCTCGAGCTGCCACTCATCAGCCGATATCGTCATGCATGTCCAAGTTGTCTATCATGTATTTGCATGGATGGTTAACGGTTGTCCGGACCGTGCATCATCACAATCTCAGAATCTGTTGTTTAAGCTTTACTACGTTGTGTCACTATCATATTTGTCTTGATGGCGATACTCGGCCTCAATTGTTAGTGAACCCAATAAAATTCCTTTTCTGTAACGCAAAATTTGGCCCAAAATTTTGACAAAAACTGCAGCTCCAACTGCCATGACTGTTTGAATGTGTAAGCTGCCATGATATTTCCGGTTGCAGATCCCTTTTTTTTCTAGGAGCACCATGCAGATGATTTTGTTCATGTTTAAAAACATGAACAAAAATTCCCTTTAAAAAGGGATGGTTAGGGACTGAGCCCGGGGAACTGAGTAATAATGAGCCCAGGGAGAGGGGAGGGTAATATTTCGGGGGGGGGGGGGCAAGAAATTTTGGCAAGCCAAAGGGGGGGGGCAAGCAATTTTGGCAAGCTGGGGGGAAGCAATTTTGACGACATTTATGGGGCGCCTTTTAATTAAACGCTAAGGCTTGGGAAAACAGTATGGAAACGCTTTGATATGCAAAATTTCCAGCTTGCTGTGCTCTTAACATATATCTAGACCATTTAAGGTTTGGAAATTGGGATCCCAAAAATTAGCATGTTCAAAGGGGGCAAAGATTTTTTGGCGGGGACTGAGGTGGGGGGGGGGAATCGATTTTTGGCAGGCCAAGAGGTGGGGGAGCAATTTTTGGCGGGCCTTTCGAAATTTTACCCCCCTGCTCATAATTATTGTACAGCCCTTAGTTGCCTCAGATGCCCATTTTGTATTCTTATACAAAAATACCGACTTATTTATTATTTGTAGCTAGAAAAATGGACATCAGTTGGAAAGAATTTGGAGTGGTATTCAGAGAAAAAGATTCTTAGAGGCTAATTATGCCCCTGTACTCATGAGGGGATAATTCAATATTGGTTAGGGCAAACAAAATGGACAGGGGGAGCAATTTTGGCAGGTGGAAACAAATCTGAAGAAACAAAATTTGCAGTAAAAAAAATAATCTAAAGAACAAAATTTTTGCATTTTATTTTATTCATTTGTTGCATTGATTTTTTTAGGTGGAGCATTAATTTGATTCTCTGAATTGCGACGTGCCGAGGCATTACAATTTATTAGATTGTGCCGCCCGGATTGTGCTTCCAAATTTTGTTCAGTGCAAAGTTCTGCAATTAAACAGTTGGTCTGACAGCTATGTGCTTGCATATCTCAGCAGGTGCTTGCTGCATGCAAGCAGACAGGTGCTTGCATTGCAAGCTTGTTTTGCGATTACAATTTGCAAGCACATTGATGCTTGCAGGATGCATGCAGCTGGTTTGCTTGCAGTGTGTGCAGTTTGCAAGTGCTTGCGCAACCTTTCGCAAGCACTTTCATGCATCCGCAAGCTAAATGCTTGCAGTGCATGCAGTTTCCATAGTGCTTGCGCAACCTTTCGCAAGCTCTTGCATGCATCCGCAAGCTCAATGCTTGCAGTGTTTGCAGTTTGCATAGTGCTTGCGCAAGGTTGTGCATGCTTCGCTGTTACTTGCGCAAGCTTGCAGCAAGCGTGTACATGCTTGCTGCAAGGTTGCGCAAGCTTTTTTTGGTGATTGCATTTTCGTAAGGGACCTCGGCTCCGTCCGTACGTATACACGTACTAGAGAAGCCTACATGTACATGTAGACTACATGTATGTAGCTTTGAATTTATGGCAATCTTTATGCAATCTTTATAAGATTGAGCTATATTATACATGTAAGGTTAAGATAAAATACGAATTTATCAAATTAAAACTTTTGCATCAAGGTTCAACATGTTTTTAGGTATACAAACATAACTTTTATTTCTTCGAACAAGCACTGTGAAAAGGAAGTACATGTACCTCGTATTGGACAAACCACCTCATTTTAAAGCTCCCAGCTAAATAATGGTGGATTAGCTTTGTTATCCTGGCAAATTGCGAGTATCGTAAACCGGGGTGGCTTTGTTCAAATTTGCTACATTGTTGTAAATATTTTTATAATGATCAGTAGAATTCTGAGTTTCATGTTGGGATTGGCAAACTTACCAATAGAGTTCATGCCCATAGAGTCAACTCAAGTTTTTTTTTTTCCTGATAATTTTTTGGGGGCAAAGTTTGTCCAAAGTCACCCCTGGGTTGGGGGTGACTTTGGACACCAGGTATTCTAGTGTGTGTCCAAGTCACCCCAAATTAAAGAGTAGAGCAACTAGGGTGGAAGTAGCCTACATGTAGGTGTGAGGTGGGTAGGAGCACAGAGGTCGCTGTTGAGGTAGGGCATGGTCACTTTGGTGTATTTTTGTAAGTGTCAAATTTATGGTATTCGTTTATTATGTCCAAAGTCACCCCGGAAAAGAAGCCAAACCCCGGGGTGACATTGGACAAAGCCTGCTTTTAAATTTCTTAATAAGAGTGGGTAGATTATAATGAGTACCCAGGAAGTTCTTGATTCATCTGTGTTCACTATCCAACCAAAAGGCTTTCAGTTTCCATTGGGCAGGGATACATCATTTGCAGTGAAAAAAAGTTCCGCGCAATCTCTGCGCAATTGGCTATTTTACCTCGCAAATCGCTTGTCCCTGAAGATAACACATTATACTGGGAAACTTAAGACATTTGTAATATCCATACATTCCCACATAAGACTATACAAAAATATTAAAAGGTAAAACAGCCTACATGAAATAATAGTTTTTTTGTGTCCAAAGTCACCCTAGCGTCCAAAGTCACCCTGGTTTACCGTAGCAAAACAAGGTACGGTACAAAACAAGTACTTATTCCACCAAATGTGAAGCATTTTTTTACCACTAATCAATACACAAAACAATGCTCCATACAAATGAAATAGTGGCCTGAATATCTCAAATTAGTACTTGTATTTATTTATAAACAATGCTCCATACAAATGAAATAGTGGCCTGAAGATCTCAAATTAGTACTTGTATTTATTTATTTATTTATTTTATTTATTTATTTATTTGAACAGACGCTTTTGAATCAGCGGCACACACCTAAATTGGCGGTGCATTCATATAAAAGACAAAAAATACATTTCAAACAACAACAACAATAACTCATACATGTAGTAATCAATATAAATATTAAATAATGTACAATGTATAAAAGATACACAACCCACTCACGCACAATGTCAAAAACTGGTCTTGAATTGCTACTTGTTTTGAAGTGGATTGTGTAATTAATACAAAAGAGAGACAAAACTCACAAAAGATTTAATTCCTCATTGTTTTAAGGAATTCAAAACAAGGTGGTTTGTCCAATACGAGGTACTTTTTTTAATTTTACAGTGTCAAAGCTTTATTTTGTTCCAAAATCCATGTTTTTATTGCAATTTTGATGTAAAAAGAGCTGACTGCAAAACCGGTGATTCAAACTGCAACACTTTCACGTAGCAGGTGTGCTTGATTGATGTACGCTAATTTTGACGGTAATTTACAGTGTATCATTCATTTTCAAGCGTGTTTGAGTGCAATTTGTCATTTACAGTATTCAAGATGGTGAATTCATGTCTTGAAATAAATTTTGCATCCATTCGGACTCTGAAAGGTATAATGATGGTGCAAATAGTGACAATGAACCCGAATTTAATTTGCGATCACTGTGATGGTCACTCTTCCGAATTTGACAACTACGACGTTGTAAGCTCTGGTCACAAAAGGGTGGGGTTCAACTCAGGGTCTTAGGCAGGATTTGAAGGTTTGGGTGGGTGTGTAAATTAAAAAAACTGGATGTGTAAATTTAAGATTTGTGTACAAAGTATGCCATGTGGGCAAAAACTGGGTGTGTAATTTGCATGTGTAAAACACTCCCCAAACGGCTGGCTGCCTAAGCCCTTGGTTCAACTCTTGATCTGGCTAAAAAGAGAGGGGAAAAATGAAAAGGGTGGGGGTTTGACCCCCTGAGATAAAGGTCACTGAACATCTTTTTAAAAAATATATAGAAAACAAAGAATTTTCCAATTTTTTTTCTACTCCCATTCAATCATATTTTCAAGACATTGTATTTAAAGCTTGTATCAAGGATAATTCAGGTTCAATATCTCAAATAAGTGAAAATGCCAACAATTACATTGTAGCCTATTTGTGGTGGATGGTCACTATGGAATATTCATATTCATACCAGAGAATATTTTCCCCATACACATGCTTCATGAGTCCTGAAGTTGAAGAAAATAATTATCTCAATTCTTATGTAAGAAATATTTTTATTTTGATTGTTGAACAGGTAATTGTTGAAAAAGCAGCCAAAGCAAGAATTGGAGATTTAGACAAGAAGAAGTACCTTGTACCATCAGATTTAACAGGTGAGTGGAAGCCATTTATCTCAAAGAACTTGTAAAGGGGGGATTTTGTGATCCCCCCTTTTCTAAAAAAATGAGATTTTTATACCATCATAAACCTGTGGCTATATAATTAAATGTTTGTGTGCAAAAAAATTCTTACATATTCATCCGCATATCAGAAATGTCGTAAACTTGGTAAATTACGGCTCAGCAGCCTACATACATGTATGGAGCAACGTCATACATATTAATCATGCATACATGTACATTGTAACTCGCAAATATGCAAAATCGCAATCAACTGAAATTTTGGGAATAATTTTGTTGTTGTGGATATCTGATCAAACATACGGCGATCCTGACTTTTAGACCACCCGAGCTATATAGGGTACAAATTGCAAATTTATAATATTAAACTTTTGCAACAAGGTTAAACATGTTTTTAACTGTACAAACATACCTTTTATTCCATCGAACAAGCTTTATTTTGTTCCAAAATTCATGTTTTTATAGCTATTTTTGACGTAAAAGAGCTGGTAACAAAACCGGTGATGCCAGCTCCGAAGTTTTCGCGTAGCACAAGCGCTTAATGTACGCTCGTTTTGACAGTAATTTACGCTAGCGTATCATGCATTTCAAGCGTGTTTGACATCGCTTTACTGCGTGACGCAATTCTGCATTTACATTGTTTATATTCAAAATGGCGAATTTCTCAAAAAACGTGATGTATTTTACCCCTTAATTTCCCTCATTACTCAAAGTGCTGCCCTCTTTCACAATATTTTAGCTTCTTGGATATCATCGGAAACATATATTAGTAATATTAGGTAGGTCACTGTATTTTTAAAGATTTTTTAGATGATTTTTACGATGAAAAAATTGACGTTTTAAGCTTCTTTTCAAAAATTGGTTTTAGCTTGTTAAAAACGGGTAAAAAAATAGTTTTTAGCTTGTTGGATATTTTTGCTAAATAGTTTAAAGTTTGACTCCTTAGATGAAACTTTTAGTTTTTAAGCTTGTAGTAATATTTTAGCCCTATATAGCGCGGGTGGTCTAAAAGTCAGGATCGCATAAAAAGAGGATGTTAAAATCACAAACTACAGTACTCCTTTTTAGAATATTTGACATTATAAACCGACAAGCAGGGGTAGCACTAGAACTAAACACTCCAGTGTCCGCAGGGGACACCTGAACTTGCAGAAAATTAAAAAGTAGGGGGTCCGGAGTAGAGTTTGGTGAGTCCGAGTTGCACAAATGCAGCATTTATAAATAGTATGTCTGCAATAGCGCTAGATTGAAAAACTGGGGGTCTGCAGGGACCCCTGAACTTGCAGAAATTTAAAAAACATGGGGTCCGAACTCTTATTGTGGTGGGTCCGGGACCCCAAAAAGCAACCTAGCGCTACCCCTGCTGACAAGACAAGGTGGTTGGAATTTTTTGAAATCTTCTTGCTTACTATTTTAGAAAGATGAGACGATGATATTGTATACATAGCATTGGCTTGACAGTCCTGTCTGATGTCGAAACTAATTTGCTGTGAGCTGAAAAAAAAGGCGCAGGTGATTTATGAACATGTAGTATGCTACAGTTTCAGCACACTTTACAGGAATTCGCTGACCATCACACTTGACAGGAATTGGCTGATTCTCTAATGCGATTTGATCAAGATTTTACAGTACATGTCAAGCACTTTTGAAGAATTTTGATTGATCCCAAGATGTTTTTAGGTTTTGTAAACGTTTCCAACCAAAAAAAGCTTTCTGCATCTTGATGGACACACATCCATGTATAATGTAAGTTGTAAGTGATACTTAACTTTGCCATGTATACATTTTTATCTCAAATTGTAGTTGGCCAGTTCTATTTCCTGATCAGAAAACGCATCCAACTGAGACCAGAGGACGCCCTATTTTTCTTTGTCAACAATGTGATTCCTCCAACTAGTGCAACAATGGGACAGCTATACCAGGTAACTATTAAAATCAAGCATGTAAATTTGGACATACATGTATGCACATGCACCCCCACACATGCACAGCGAGCATGTACATGTACATTAGATAAATTCCCGAACATAAAGTTCATACATACATTTACACACTTTTACCTTTATCACAACCAGCAATGCATGAATTTACCACAACTCTATTGCACCTGGGGATAACTTCTTGCAGAAAGTGCAATTTTCATTTGGATCTTGATGGACACAAATAGATACAGATACACATAATCAAAACTTAAAAATTCTGCAAATACCTGCTATGTCTGCTGGTGCCCTTATTGATTTATCAGATAGCAAGCATGTAATCGTCTTAGTGTCCTTGAAAAGTTAAGCTTCCCAAATAAGGTGGGTGGGAGGGGAGCATTCAAATATTGAGACAAATAAAGCTTACATGTACACACAAGATGAATGGTATGGGATCTACATGTATAAAGGAGACCCCAAGACAATAATACATGTATAAGGCCCGGGGGGTTCACTCCCATTGTGGCCTGTACACCATCCGCGATAATCAACTTTTGAAAAGCACCCTAAACAAGGATTTAACCCTTGGCTAAAACGATACCCTAAACAGGGATTTTATTCCTTGCATGAAAGTTCATACCCTAAATTTCATTTTCGCGTATTAGCAATTGCAATTTTGCTACCCTTTTTTCCAATTTTTCATGTTTTTGACACCCTAAACACGACACGCTGCGTATCGTGCCTACCTCTGAAAAATACCCTTTTACGCGTTTTCATTATCGCGGATGGTGTACAGGCCACAATGGGAGTGAACCCCCCCGGGGTATAAGGGTTGTCAAATCATATGCATGATTTTTCTCAGGAGTTGGAAGATGCCTAAAACTTTTGTTTTAATATATTTTTGGCCAAGATCCGCAAGACCTATGGAAATTATTCACATGTGATTATAGACTTCCTTGACTCATTTCCTATAGGCTCAATGTATTTAAATAAATATTAAGAAGTACATTGCATTTTTTAAGTTTAGCGGCTAAAACTGGAAAAAATATGGCTCCTGCCAGCCCACTTGGCCTTAAAGCCATTAATGTACGATCTTTATAATAATATGAAATTAGTTAATTTTTTTCAAACTTCATTTTTGGCATATTTGTAATGTTTATATATGCATGTATGTCCCAAAGGACCAACATCACAAGTGGTTTTTCTTTCACTTTACCTTGTTATTTAAGCTTAAAATGGACAGAAACCCTTCATGGCAGTTATTAATCATTATTGATATTATTTCAGCATTTTGGGTACAGAATAACAGAATTAAAGTTTGACAAAAATCATACATGCCTTCAAGATCATACCATGTGTACAAATGTATGTCTGATTTTTAATAAGAAAAGTGCACATAATATATGATATGATCAAACGAAATGAGTCAGAAATTCTAGTTTGCAGATATGGAGGAAATGTGTCAGCATTTCTTATGTAATACCCAAGTTTTTATGATGACTAAACATTGAATAACATTCTAACAACAGATGATAGAAACATGTGGTGGTTTTCAGTGAAATCAAGTCAACAAATTTGTAATATAAGAAATATAAAATATGTAATTTGATTTGAGTCAACAGATTGCTTTAATTTGAGTGGATCACATATTAGGCCAAAAAAAAAAAGTGTTGCCCTCAGCTACCGACCTAAATCCTAAAAAATCTAAAAAAACCTAAAAAAAAAATAAAAAATTTTTAATGACAATTTTACAGATATGTTAAAAAAATGATGTTTTTCACTTTAAATTGAAAGACTAGTCTTAAATTGATTATCTATCAAGTATCCAGTAGTCAAAATTGACAAATGTCCCTAAAATAATGGAAGAAGCATTATTTGATATTTGTGGGGATTTTTCAAAACTGAAGATTCCCCCCCCCCCCAAAAAAAAAATTGGCCTTATTGGTGTCATGCAACTAATTAGTGGACATTTTTAATTTTTGTTAATTTTGATCCCATCCTTCATCCATTATCCCACCACACAAACACAGTACTGGCACTAGCTACAATATACAGAGAAAAAAATAGAATTGAAATGAAAAAAGTATAATACTCATACTTGTACACTCTGAAAACAAGTGCCAACACCTCCTCAACACCTGCACACAAACATTGGCGGACACATTCCAAAAAGTTACATGTATACGTATGTAGCTTAGACCTGCACTATTCAACTGTTTTAAAGGTTTTACTTCTGACATAGATTTGTCATAAAGTCAATTTCTGAGTAAGGGCTGATGAGTGATAAATTATCATCAGAACTGGGGGAGGGTCTAGATTTTGGATTGGGTAGGAATGTGTGACTGGGATTCTTAATCTCCCTGAGCACTACCTGCCCATCTAACATTACCTCTGATTGGTCAATTACATGATATCTTCACTTTAATCACCAATCAGAATGGAGCTTTGCAAATAATTCACCCCATTTTTTTTGCATGGTGAAATTATTCTAACAATGTTGCTGATTGGGCCAATTGATAATGAAAACTTCTTTTTGGCCAATCAGCAGGTAGTTCTCATGGGATTAAAAACCCAGAATACCCAAAAATATTTGGAGCACCTCTGGCTAACACTACTTGTCAGTAAGGAGGAAGTAATTTTCTGTATGGCATTATTTCTTATCCTCAACAACTTGTTTCAAATTGATGTCATAATTAAAGTTATTTCTGTTTCTTTTCTCTCTTTTTAGGACCATCATGAAGAAGATTTCTTCTTATACATTGCCTACAGCGATGAGAGTGTATATGGAGCTTAAATGATCCCTGTCCCCCTCCCAGATATATACCCCCTTCTCCACTTGGTAAAGAATTTTACTCTATAATGTACATGTACAGCAAACTGTTGAACTTTATTCATACAAGATTTGATTGAAGAGAACAAGCCTGATGTTGAAATATTATTGAAATAGTTCGATTTTTTACATTAATACACACTACATTGTTATCAAACATAATAAATTTCAAATTTTGTGAATTATAATAATACGTGATATAATTGAGACAATTTTGGATTTTGGTACAGCACTACATAATAGATACAAATATTGACTTTGTTTTATGACTCTTGCCAAAATTCAACAACAAAAATTATTTCAACATTCGACTTGTTTCCAAGCAATCATAGATAACATAAAATAAAGCAGCGTATTAAATCTCATGTTATCTGAAATGTCAGTCACTGCTTTGCTTGGATATGCTATGTGTGTGTGTTTATTTTGAGAGTGAAATAAAAAAAAATAGCTTGGGACGCAGAATTAAACGGGATATTTAATCATGACATTCTGCTGCTTATTGTAATCCCTTTATTTTTGACCAATATTTAATATATTCATATTTCACCAAAAATGATGAAATATTTAGTTGGTTTACTATGTAAGAGCACTGGCAACTCCATTAAAAATTTACCCAGATATTAATATGTACATTACAAAATTTATTTCACTTATTACATGAGACCTTTGAACACAGAATGAACGATGAGTCATTATAAAACTTCATGTGGAATTACTGTGAATACATGATAAATCATTGCAAACCCTGCAAAGAATTTCATGTAAATATGAATAATTTTATCGTCACCAAAGAACTCGTAATTCTTAAATGAAAAACAGTGACTTATCTTTCAATTTGTGTACATAGATTTTTTTTCTCTCATTTTTGCTGTACAAAACCCAAGTGTACTGTGCACTACATGGTATTGTATTTTGTTTGTTTCCTGTATATAGTCATACATATTCTTAACATAACAAAGGAATAAAGTATTATATTAAGTAAACTGAATGTTATACATATTTTGTGGAATTATTTAGATAGGTTTTTCTAGGGAGTGCTGAGTGCATATTTTTTAGACCGATAATAATGAGGTTTCAAGTAAGTTTGAAAAAAGTAGAGATGTGAAAATTAATAATTTTGTAGGATGGAAAGGAACTAAGGCTGTGCTCACAATTGTCCATTTCTAAATCCAATTGAAATATGCAATACCCCTGTGGTAGATTTAAGACAAGTCTTCCACAGAAAGAGTGTGTTTTTCAAATGGAATTGGGTACGGTCCATTATTTTTGAAACCGCTACTCCCCCTGTTAATGGTTTTATATCTTCAATCAACAACTGGAGTGAGCATTTCAAATGGAAGTTACCCAATTGTCTATGAATCATTATTTATTAAGTTTGGAACCAAAGCATATCAGGATTCATTGTAGAAAACCTCTGAAACTGTTACAAAACTTGTTATTCAATACAACATTACTGAGGATGAGGGCCTTACAATGTACACTTACAGCAAGTATCATGTGAAATTGAGTCCCAGGTTGGGAACACAGCCTTGGTCCTTTCCACCAAGTTTGCAATATTGTTCACCAAAATGAAAAAATATTTCGTGTAACTTTTAATTATCTAGTAGAAATATCAAAATATGTCCAAAATGTAAAGTAACATTTGTCTTGTAATAAGATTTGTATTTTGTTTTAAAAGCATATTAAAGAGCTGTGTAAAACCAATACAGGTATCATAAATCTTCATTCCAATTGGGCTATTCCTGTTGAAATCCATACACCCCTTATGGAAGACACAACCTTAATCTTCCACAAAGGGAGTGTGAATTTTAAGTGGGAGGTTACCTGAATGTGTGGTTCCATTTAAAATGGATCTGTCCTATTAAGATCAAGTCTTCCATAGGGAGTGTATGGATTTCAACTGGAATAGCCCATTTTGCCATTGTTGCATGTAAGGTGTGCAACTTTAGGAGCAAGACCCAGAAATTGTATGGCTGTGCAACATTTTACATACAAGGGATAGAACACCGATATAGAACCTGAATTGGCAAGCGCTGAAGATTTCTATCCACCATTGTAAATGTTTCATAAGATTAGACAAAATTGTTAACATGAAATCTTATCAAAATGAAACTTACATGTATTTCAAAGGTGCTGCCACAGTCACCGCACCAATGAAGCCAAATAATGCTACAATTCTGAGTGATAATGCTTTGTCTATTCGTGTACAAAAATATTGACTATAGTCAATTTCAGGTAAAAATGAAACCATTAAAATGCGTTGGAGTCATTGACTACGGGGGAAAAGTATGACTGTGTGTGCCCTTCATAAAACTGTTCAAAACTGCACAAGTTTATATTATTGATATTTATTTGTTTACATCTATTATAATAATTTATTTTCCAAATTTCTGTTAAACATAAAGAAACCAACAAAGGGACATCAAAAAATTTAAACCGACTTAAGAAATCTGGTCACTTTGCATGAAGAAATCGGATAACTTTATTGCATGTTAATTATATATATTATGTTGTTATATAATGGTGTTTTTTAATGAGGTGTAGTTTAGACCAAAAAGAGTTCAAGGCATTTGAATTCATTTATTGAATGCAAGAAGGTTTTTGCTATGGACTTAAAAACTTCCTTGTATTCAACTGGTTGGTACAAAATGCAAGTGTTGATGTACGGATAGTCTTTTCTTCATTTGAAGCACCCATGTAGTGGAATTTTATAGTTTTTGCATTTAAAAAGACAAAGAAACAAATTTTCCACCTGTGCTAACACTATTTTAAGGCTTTATGTACATGAACGTCTTGTTTATGTTGTGCAACATAATTGGCTAGTAAGTGGACTTTGATATTTATATGGAAAGATTGATAACTGATTGAAGTCATATGAAGTTGTGTCAACTTGATGCAATAACTAAGTATTATTTATATCATAGCCCTATTGCCGTGAAATCTCATATAAAAATCATTCTCATATAATTTTTTATCATTGTGAGGTACTTTAATGACCAATTCTTTTTGTGTCCTTGTATACATGACAATTTTTACATTGGACATCATTTGGCAATTAAATCTGTTGAAATTGGCATAGCTATTTCTTGTACTGGTAATATGCCATCAAACATGCGTTATACTGGTAATAATTACCGACTACCTGCAGAATGTACAACTGCATTGGGGGATATTCAAGTTGAAATCCATAAACAACCATATGGAAGACATGACCTTAATCTTCCACACAGGGAGTGTGAATTTTAAATGGGGTTACCTGAATGTTGAGACTGGTATGCTAGTCTCAGCATGAATGGATGACCCCATTTGAAATCTACATTCCTTGTGTGGGAGATTAATGTCATGTCTTCCACAGGGGATGTATGGATTTCAGCTGGAATAGTCCATTGCATACTGAAATCTAATAAATGGAAATAATGTATTCATGAGATATGGCTGCACAATTTAAACAAGAACACATTTTTTTGGTGGCTGGGATATTTGTTTTATTGATAATAAAATATAAATATTGAAATTTTATGTTTAAGTTGTAAATGTAGACAAATAAAAGTTATTATTGCTCACAAAGTATGAGTGTCATTGAGTTTTTATTTTGTGGCACATACTTCTTTTAGATGTTTAAAGGCAAATCAATGTTTTTGAGATTGTAAACTACTCTCCGATTCCAGAAAATTGAAGCATCAAGTTGTTGGATTGAAAACACATCTGTTTTGTCAAGTGAAACATCCCAATCCTAGTCATTTAGTTGGAACACAGATGTATCATTTGAGGAATGAGGATCTGTGTTGAGGTTACATGTATGTGGTTCTAACTAACTGACAATAAAACTCAAAATAATATTTGGCAAATTTTTAGAAATAAGTGACAAAAATGTAATTTTGCATGTTTTCTTACAATTTTTGCAGTCACAAGATTCAAAGACTGGACAAGTGTCGACCATAAAGATGTAGATTATGTATATGCTAAAATATTACTCTTAATCCGACTATTTTATGTTTAGAGAATAAAAGGTAATGATATGTTTAGCCGGTGTCATGCATATATTGTCTCATATAACACGGGCGACATCATCATTGTTGGCGTAAGTTGGTCTTGTTGTTTTACTTAAAATAATGATGTTGCCCGTGTTATATGAGACGGTAGATGCAAGACAGCGGCTAAAACCAATACAAACAGAGGAAGAGGCTTACGCATGTATGATTATTTTAGGCTGGCGGGTAAGCATCATTAATTGATCTCGTGCATTGGGTGTAATGTGTTGTTTGTACTGTTCACCCTTGACTGCTCATATCCATAAGTACCAGACTTGAGTCCTGTTTATCAGGGACAGTCTGTGTAGCTCAGTGGTAGAGCGCTCGCCCAACAAGCGAGAGCTCTGGGGTTTGAGTCCCCGCACAGGCAGGTATGTCCGGAGTTTTTTCTCTGGTATATCTGCCTATGCATGTTATGTTTCCATTCGTAAATCCATGTTTAAATGTGCTAGTGTGCGATGCGCAATTCTTCTTTCCCCTGTATAAAACCAATGCCTTTATTCTCTAAAAACAGGATAATATATTTTAAAATCTAAATTTAAAAAAAAAGTGCTGTATTCATTTTCTGGAGTAGCGCCCGTGTGTGAATAGCAATCACCTTGAAGGAACTGAAGACTTTGGAATTTTCAGAGAACGGACACACCATCACCAGTATTTATTTTTATGTAAATCTACATACAGGTTCATCAGGCCTTCAGCTGTTAAAGTTCTCATAGGCCTATAAACTCCAAACTTACTTTTTTTTTTTATAGCAGTGACGTTTTAGGATGTTTTCGCCAGCCCATCGGGCTGGTACCTATTTCTGGGATGGGGTCAGTTTGCTCAAGAGATTATTTTTTATTGGTATTGGAATGACTTTTGTTTAAAACTTTTGTGGTTGAATTTTTTAAAAATATTTTAATTCGATTTGTAAGGAAAAGTAAGTATGTTTTGCCGTTTCAACGAACGAAAACGAGTGAGTATTACCAAAGTTATGTTTGAACTAATTATGACTTTAAAAGTTCTAGGTATAGGCCTAAATGTAACAATAATAGTTAATATATAGCATCATATGGTCAGCAGAAGAAAATCTGACATCACCTATGATGTCATATCAGTGTCCTTGACCGGGGTCCTTACTCCTTGACCACTGAACAGCGTGATATCATGTTGATAACAGATCTATAGAATCAAAATCTTCATCATATCCCGGATCATATCACAGATTCTCAACAATCTGTGATCATATGGACCATATTGATGTGAAAGTAGTTATCTATCATATCCTGTGTCGTTTTATGGATAATAAAATTCCTTTAAAAGGAATAGGGCGGGCAAATGAAAAATTGTCAAGAGAAATGAAAGAATGAGTAAGTCTTCACAATTAAAAACAGGGAAAATATGACACAACATCGATTTCCAATGCATGGGGAATAACACAAAACGTATAAACAAAGTTAAAAGAGTTTTTAACTTTATACGTTTATACGTTTGTTATTCCCCATTGAGGTTGTGTCATATTTTCCTGATTTTAATCTTATCTATTGCTTATCCTTTATTCTCTGCTGGTCAGTTAGAACTTGGAACAGATTTTCCCTGTTTTTATATTAACCCTTCACATCATAACAGAAGACGTTTTATGTTAACATTTTATATAAAACATTGTTATGAAACTTTTGTAGATAATAGTTATTTAAAACATTTTCGTAATCATACCTAGAGTTTTTTTATCAGATAGAAAGACTTCTCATCTTCTCTGGTGAGACAACAGGGCTGGGGTATCTTTCCATATCAAAGTTTAAAAATATGTCATATCAATTTCCGCAATATGTTGTTTTGATACAACTTACGAGGGGAAAACTTTGATTTTACAATATTTCGATATTATTTTTTAACTTTGTAACTTTATTATGATTAACATAACTGTATTTCAAAGCGTCAAACTATATCATTATTTTGTCCCAACAAAAATAATCCAGGGAATAAAATATTCATTCATATGTTTATTTATTTTATTCAACCTGGGCCATTTCTACTGGTGCATATGCATTCTAATAATTTGTCTATAATACCTTATACAAGCATTATCATGATTTTCAAGCACAATTTGTCACAAGATTTGAAAAGTAAATAGCCTATGTACACACTGAAGACAATGCACATACAAGCTGTTAATGTACATTTAAGTCCATACAGAAGCTGTCAGTATAAAATTATATATATGACCTTCACGATGCTGTTAATTTAGCCCAAAGATTAGGAAAACTAGCAAAACTGGTGAACTGGTACTGTTCAAATAAAAACATGTGCAAATCTTGCTGCAATTTCCAAATAGTATTTCTATTACTTAAATAATTATTTTTGTTATTTCTTTTAATACAAACACATTACTGCCTATGACGACTTTATCGTATTACTTACATATCAAAAGCAAGTAATAATTACAAAACTTGCCGTAAACTATCACTTCTGTGGGTGTTTGGGATATAACCGGCACGAATATTTTCTCAACACTGCGGCATGTGAAAAAGTAGGTCAATAGTCAGAGAATACAGGGCGGGTGCGGCACGCCGCACCCGCCCAAAAATGACTCAAAATGTTATTGATGAAATGGTTGCTATCATTAACATCAGTTTTGTCTTTTCAACGGAAAAAATCCGATGCAAAATAAAGTTTTTAGGGCCTAGCTATAATATGGGCATAATTTATGCATGTAGGCCTATTGAACAATGTACCCCATTTGACATGCACTTATAGATAAATAAATTGTCTTACTTTATTAATTTAAGGTGGTATTGGATGCATTTTCTAGAAATAAGGAAATGCTTTGAGCATGTTTTAAACAGATTAATTGAGTAGGGTAAAGTACACTGATCAATATGTTTTTTGTTTGAAGCAAATCGGACATACGGTTTCTATACTACATCAAATTATATTTTCTTTGTATCTTATTGTTTTTATCAATAATCAATATAGTTAATGAGCTAAAAGGACTGTAAAGGCTCATTAATATGTAATTTTTGACAATATTTTGCTAAAAATCAATGCATAAATGTTCATGGTACTTTTATTTTGCATACTTTTGCCCTGAAACTTGGTCAAAGTGTTTCTAATATGTTCTAATGTATTATATAGTGAAGCCGCCCCTCATTTGCATAATTAATGAGCTAATTTGCATAAATGCTAATTAATTATGCAAATTAGGGCTGCTTGTTTGCGTCCGGGTTGCGTCCTTGTCAACATCGTTGCTAAGCAGTGTTGACTTCACTACGCAAACCAAAGTCATAGGTCTAGGTACTTGTTTGTCTGGGAACATTGCCCCGTTTTCTGCGAGGTGGCCAAGAAATGATTCAGGCTATCTAGATGCACAACAGCGCATAATTTAATAATGATCTTACAAGCTTTTCGTCCCTACGCAGAGCTACGCGCCCTATTTTCCGCCACTGCATCGAGGTTGGCAGCCAATGAAGAAATTAAGGCTACGACGCGTGTATCAGGTCTTTGCGTCATCACTAAGGTAACGTAGGAAACAGTGGTCTGGTAGTGGTGATAGTGCCTGCGTGGAGACCCGGGGTGCAGACAGTCAGTGTACAATTTCATTATTTATTCTAGGCCTATGAATCGTCGAGATTGAGGAATATATACGGAAAATGCATTGCACTTTATTTGGTTGAAAACGGTCAACAAATATGGTTAAAACCGGGGTTTTTTTCGGGCTTTTTATTGTCAAAACTCAGTGGTAGCGCGTACCGTAACTAACTGGCAGTGGCAGCGCGTTGGTGTTAGTGCGTTGGCGTACAAGGGATGTCACTCGCACGCACGGGGCGCATATGCATAGGCCAACTTTCCGTGCCAGAGAAATAGAAAAGAAAAAGTAGGACAAAACTGAAAAGGTAGGCCTAGGCCTACTATGGATGGGTTATGGCTACAGGGTTGTGGGTTGTGGATTAGAGTAAATAAATAAATAAATAATTCATGAAAAAAGGAAGCTAAAATAATGAGAACATAATTAAATGCAAACGGGAAATCACACGCTAAGCAGGAAATATAAAAAATGGGCACAAAATAAATAAATAATTCATGAAAAAAGGAAGCTAAAATAATGAGAACATAATTAAATGCAAACGGGAAATCACACGCTAAGCAGGAAATATAAAAAATGGGCACAAAATAATTATGTTTAAAAAAAGTCAAAGCTAAAAGGACAAACGTAAGAAAGGGCAGATTTATAAAATATCAAATAATAATAAATGACATCAATAAATAAATAACATGGAAACGGAGAATTAATAACATATATTTATTGGAACAAAATAGATCTATGTAGAAGAAACTGAAAAGAAAGAAAGAATAAAATGAATAAAAAAGAAAAGAAAAAGAAGACAAAAAAAGATACGGGTTATATGGTTACAATAACTAAATGAAACGGGAGCAAAATAAAGAAGGAAAGAAAGAAACTAATCAGGAAACGTAAGAAAAAAAGCTAAAATTAGATTAAAATTAATCAGGAAATATAAGAAAGAGAAGCTAAAATAATGAGAACAGAATTAATATGGAAACGGGAAATCACAAGCTAAGCAGCATATAAAAAAGAAGCTAAACGGGAAACGTAAGAAAGGATAGATTTAGAAAATAATGGGAATGCTGTTAGGCCTAAATAAATAAATAACATGGAAACGGAAAATCACAAACTAAATAGCAATTTTTTTTAATGGGAACAAACTAGGCCCATGTAGAAGAAAGAAAGAAAGAAGCTAAATAAACTGCCAGAAGGGACAGGTTAAATCAGGTTTAGAACAATAAAATTTACCTTTTCAATGATTCTACCTTTTCAGTAATTCCTCCTGTTTTAGTGATCGCCCCCATTTACACATCTAGCGGGGACCCGCGCGGAGAAAAGAAAAGAAAGGAAGACAAAACTGAAAAGGTAGGCCTCATGTAAAAAAAAAAAAACTAAAATAATAGGAACAGAATTAAATAGATAAAATTCAAACGGGAAATCACAAGCTAAGCAGGACATATGAAAAATGGGAATAAAATGTAGAAAAAAAAGCCAAAACTAAAAGGAGAAATGTAAGAAATGGTAGATTTATAAAATAATGCATGGGAACGGGGCTCAATAAATGAATAACATGGAAACGGAAATCACAAGCTAAGCAGCATGGGAACAAAATAGACCTATGCAAAAGAAACTGAAGAGAAAGAAAGGAGCTAAATGAATAGAATAAAAAAAAAAAAAGACAAAAAGGGTACGGGTAGGCATATTATACGGGTTATGGTTACAGTAACTAAATGAAACGGGATCAAACTAAAGAGGGAAAGAAAGAAACTAATCACTAATCAGGAAAATTAAGGGAAAAAAGAAATCAAAATTAGAAACTAATCAGGAAAAATAAGAAAAATAAATACCAACTGAAGCAAACGGGAAATCACAAGCTAAGCAGATAATAAAAAAGAAGCTATAAAGGGAAACGTATAAGAAAGGATAGATTTAGAATGGGAATGGAGTTAGGCCTAAATAGATAAATAACATGGAAACGGAAAATCACAAGCTAAATAACATTTTGTTTTAATGGAAACAAACTAGGCCCGTGCAGAAGAAACTGAAAAGAAAATGGAAATGCAAGAAGGGACAGCTTTAGAAAAATAAAATGTACCTTTCAATGATTCTACCTTTTCAGTAATTCCTCCTGTTTTAGTGATCGCTCCCATTTACTCATCTAGCGGGGACCCGCGCGAAGCGCGGGTATCCCGCTAGTTATAAATAAAATGACATAACTATTTCATTCATAAAATTACATTCAACAAAATGATTGAAGAGAAAATACACAAGGCACTATAGGCAGACTGTTATAGAATGGAGTATGTAAGATGCCATGTCCATAGCTTCGCAGGAGTTTCCGACTAGCAATCAACATGATCAGCACATTCAGAAAAACACAGTTTAAGGGGTACTACACCCTGCCCAATTTTGTGCCTATTTTTGCATTTTCTCAAAAATTATAGCGCATTGGGGACAAGTAAGATATGTATATAGGGCAAGGACTAAAACTACTGCACTGGAAATTTTATTTCAGCACGGACAACAGTTGTGGAGTTACAGTCAAAAATGAGGGAAAACAATATTTGATCAATAAATTAAACTACTTGCTTTGAGTTGCTGAATTTTCAGTACAGTAGTTGCAGTCCTTGCCCCTATAATATACATATCTTACTTGTCACCAATGTGCTATCATTTTTGAGAAAAATGCAAAAATATGCGCAAAATTTGCCAGGGGTGTAGTACACTCTTAAGAGTGAAGATTGTAGTGAGTAACCAGTCCTTTATAAATGTGCTGGCCACTATCTATTATAATATAGTAGGCTTAAACTATACATTGCGAATTAATTAAGTTATTTTGAAATAAAATGTACATGTAAGTTAACTCAAACCGGCAGTGTATTTGTGAAGTGGTATATCGAAAGCAGTGAAATCGGACATTCCTAAGCGAAGATATTGAGTTCGTAAGTTCTGGTATTACAAAATTGGAAATTGAGATATCGTGGGTAAAAAGCTGAAAAGACAAAAAAAACCAAAAAACAACAACAACAACAAAAACAAACAAACAGACCAGAACAATTTGGAGTAATGAATTAAAAGAGTTGACATGAGATTAGGAATTAATGTTTTCTGCTGTTTCAGTGTGCATGTTCTCATCGTTGATGGTTTGGTGGACTGTCATGTAGATGTAAGCGTGATCCTAAAAATGCCTTTCACATTGACCAAAACTAATTACAAGACCTCTTCTACATTGAGGCTGGCTTTCCCTTTTAAAGGGAATTTTTATTACAAACTGAGCTGAACAGCTGGACAGGTCTATGATATCTTAACTTAGTGACGTCATCACCTGATGATGCCCTTTGGACCAGCTGATGGTAAAGGTAGATGGTATTGGTATAGGCCCCTCGTCTGCACTCTTGTGTTGTTGCCTCCTTTTCTTCGTATTCAGATAGATTCTCAAATCCATCTGGAGGGTATCTCCCTTTTTGTCTTTGGTGAGAATATCTGAAGTGGTTCTGAAAATTTGTGTTCTTTTTTGGGAGTCCCAAAAAGTTTTCCCGTGACCAGCATGTAAGTTTTGTGGCAGAGATAAAACAACCGTTTGTATAAAATTTTGTCAAAATCAGTTTTATCCGTATTGTTTATCCTAAAGGGTGGACCCCGGGGGGGGGGGGATGGACGAGCAACTTTCTCAAAATAAGATGCTGTCTTACTGCAGTTGAGATGTCGTGATTGCAAAAGATTCGTTGAACTTCCTCTGTCCCCACTTAGATGTTGTGGATAGTGGCAAATGTTCGGCTGGTCATCTTGTCTTTGCTTTTCTTTTGTTTCGGCTGAGTTGCTGTTTGGACTTTATCTTGTTTGCCCGCATTGTTGTAACGCTTTCCCGATCTTGCCCTCGTCAATCTTTCTATATTATTTTATTGTTAGTACAGAAGATGGGAGTGTAACACTTTTGGTTTACAGAAACAAAAAGAGGGCCACACAGACCAATGCCTGAATTTCCAGTCACACCATCCACTTCATCACATTATTATGTTTTGGTACGGTGAATCCAAATGTGTGAAAATATTGGATCCAAAACAAAATAATGATAAAATTGGATGCTTTACACTCAATTTATTGGTCTGGCTATGAGTTTTAAAATATAGGGCTCGACTACGTTTCATTTAGGGATTCAATCATGTTTCACCGTTGTTCATCACCGTTTAACAACGATGCGGCCGCGTCGTCTGAGAGGTTTACCTCGCGAGGGCAGCTTTAGCTGCCCGAGCGAAGTAAACCACGCAGACGCGCCGGACGCGAGTTGTTAAACGGTGATGAACAACGGTGAAACATGATTGAATCCTTTCAACAACGAAAAGAAGCTAAAGATCGTATAATTCACATGATTATTTCATGAGGAATGTTAGTTAATCATTGCCCTCAGCCTTACAAAAACTTCGATGATTTCTCTGTTGATATCGGCAATAAAACTACAGAATAAAACTGCATTTAGCCGCTGCCTGAAAAAATATTGAATTCAACTTGTAAAGCTTGAATACGCACACATGTTCCAGGCATGACGAATTTTACGCGCTCTAGCGTAACGCGTAGTCTCGCTCGCGTTCGCGTATACGCTACAGTAAAAGTGTGGATTCATCATGGATTAACAACGGTTGGCTCCTGTACAAAGGTATAGGAAGAGTTGTTGAATCAATATTCTCATAGCTCAACAATTCATATGCTCAATCGATTAAACTCGGGATAAGGTGAAAAATTTCCTCGCATTATATGATTTAAGGTTTTAAATTCAAGGTTCCCAGAAATCTTGCATGTGAAGGGGGGGGGGGGGCAAAGATTTTTTGGACACGGCCAAAAGGGGGGGCGATTTTTGGCAGACCATTTTGAGACTTCACCACCCCAGGAGTACACATAATTATTGCACCACCCTTAACAACCCAACAGGTTTCAATAACCGCCTGTATTGAACACATCTTGAAATATGTACTAGACCCACTGATGGCGCAGCCAGAATTTTTTCGGACGGTCCAAAAAATTTGCCTAAAGGTGACAATTATTTTGTTTGGCTCACTAAAAATTTACATTTGACATACCTTATTCCCCGTGCGCCGCACAGTGTCATCGCCCCGATATCTTCATGGCAGAAATCGCCATGGTAGGTTAAATCCACAGCCACGCATGGTCATTTTGTTCCGATCTGTTTATACATAATGGGCTGAGGGACATCCGACTAAGGCTATTGACAATAGCCTGGTGACTGACCTCTGTTCGGTCAGTGAGCATGGTATACGTCATGAGGTCATCTGCTTTTAGACCTCCTCCACGAGTGGACTACGCGCTGCGCTTTATATACGGTACATATAAAATCAGAATTTTGTCAGTTTTGAGCTCAATACGAACGGTTCTTTCTCAATACGCAAGCTAACGACTATCATATCCTTTCAACACATATATTCAACTGCAAGCATAAAAATACGGCTTCTTTAGAATAAAACAAATTACGGAGATATTCATCATTTTCTACCCCGGTATCCAAAGATTTATCTTCTGAATATCAAATCGTGCATAGCACATTCACGTGTATCGATCCCGGGTATTCATTTTAGTGTCTCTGCTGTACAATGTAATTATTAATCAGTAGATGTCGGTGTGCGCCGCTGGCGCCACCACTGACTTGGCCCAATCGTTTTGATATTAATCTGTCGAATGGTCTGAATTCCCAATCTTAGTTTAGCGCAGTGGCGTAGATTTCTTTTTGACATGGGGGGGGGGGGATCTTGAAGTATAGTGAATCCAGCGTAGTGTGAATTGTGGCGACAAAATCATGGTGCAAATGCGCGAGAAAAATCGGTATTTTGACCATTTGATCAGTATTTGGTGAGATATTGATGTCTTTTTGGTGTCAAATTAAAGCTACGCAACTGTTCCTGACAATTATTTATAATTTGTTTCATATAAAGACATTTTAATATTGAAAAAAGTCAACATTTGGGCAAAAATCATGTTTTTTATCATTTTTATTAATTTTTGTTTTTTCAAATGTTTTGAAATATTTATGTCACTTAAAACACAATTCTGTATAATAAGCCTAAACGACAATATTCTGCTGATTACAAAAATGTCTTTTTTTCAAACAAATAGTGAATTTAAAAGTAAGAAATACATTTTTTACCAAAAACCTTCATTTTAAAGTAAAAATTCTAAAAATCGGTATTTTGACCATTTGATCAGTATTTGGTGAGATATTGATGTCTTTTTGGTGTCAAATTAAAGCTACGCAACTTTTCTTGACAATTATTTGTGATTTATTTCATATAAAGTCATTTTAATGTTGAAAAAAGTCAACATTTGGGCAAAAATCGTGTTTTTTTTTTTATCATTTTTATTAATTTTGGTTTTTCAAATGTTTTGAAATATTTATGTCACTTGAAACACAATTCTGTATAATAAGCCTAAGCGACAATATTCTGCTGATTACAAAAATGTCTTTTTTTCATGTAAATAGTAATTATAAATGTGCGAATTAGATTTTTACCAAACACCCATTAAAAAAAATTCTAAAAATCAGTATTGTGACCATTTTATCAATATTTGGTGAGCTATTGATGTGCATTTGGTGTCCAGTTAAAGCCATGTAACTGCTCATCACAATCAATTGTAATCTTTTTCACATGAAGTACTTCTAGTGTTTAAAAATCATGGTTTTACCATTTTAATCACTTTTGTTTCTTCTAATGTTTTTGAAACATTTAATGTGACTTGAAACATAATTCTGTATGTTTACCGTAAGAGGCAATATTCTTTTGATTGCAAACATATCTTTTTTTTCATGAAAATAGTGAATGCAAAGGTGAGAAATGCATTTTTAAATATCATTCTCATTCTTGAATCAGTGATTTCAATGCCAGAATAAGAAGCCTGGACAACCATCTCATGATCTTTCTAATCATCTGGTCATTCGACGCAACTACTTATATAGAAACACCGTACCGACAATTGTGACTGATTGGTCAACATGTGCCAGGAATACAACCTTAGACCTGCCCAGACATGAGCTTTCTCCAGCCCAGAAACCGTCTTTGGACTTGGTGTTATCCAGCTGGATCGATACACATGGGACCACATTCTATTTTACAGCAAGTTATATAGTGTCGGGTATAGTGTGAGTATTTTTTTTCTGCAACTGTTGTTCCTACAATACAGTTCAATTGGATTCCGACCAATGTATCCTCAGTATCCTATACTTCTTACCAGTCTGCGAACTAGCAAAAGGAAACCTGCCAAAAGACCCAAGTTCAACTGAATGAAGCTGCAAGAATCTACTCTGAGGCTTCAGTTGGAGTTGCCAAACTAATTTTAAGCCCTGGACTTGGATTGCACGTCATCAACCATCTCTGGTAGGTATGATATCTTTGCAAACGCAATCCGAGAAGTGGAGAATAGCCAAGCATTCATTCAAGCTGGGTTTCAGACAAGACAATCAAACTGAAATAGAAAGGGATGAGGACAAGAAGAACGATGGAAGAACTTGACCACCTGCCTGAATGAATCCTACAAAGTGGATGAACTTGATGCACTCATCAAGCAGATGGAGGACCTCAAGCTAGCCGATGAGACTGGTAATTTATACACAGTCTCATGCTTTTCATTCTCGCTGGTATTCACTTTCATGGGTATAAATTTCAATTTGGTGTAAAGTCTTCATGTGATCTTAAACTGGTTACGGTATTTCATTGTTCCAAACTGTTCCCGAGAGGGGGGCATTCATGTATAAAAGTTGTAAGCATTCGCGTGAATTGACTTTCAAAAATGACCCTACGCTAGGATATTGTGTCAAACTAACCCTAAACGTGGATTTTACACAAATAAAAACACTCTATAAGCGAGGAATTAGTTTGAAATTTGCCCCTAAACAAGGATAGACATTATAAAAACACCTTAAGTGAGGAACTGGCCCCCTAAAACAGGACATTGCGTATGTCGGTATTCATCGGCAAGCTTAAAATTAAAATGACCGTACACATGTACATCAGGCCACACACTCGAAACCACTCTTTTGTCCAGAATAACTTGATATAATATATTGTGTCCTCACTAATGACCGATAATTGGGTAATTTAAAAAACTAGTAAAATGAGTGTTTTGAGACTCTAATGTATTATTCTGAGTGCCCCCAGGAAACTGTTAAGATTACTATCGTGATCTACCACTGATGAGCATTCAGATTGACCTTGTTTGTGTACTGTCGATGCTTGGTTTCTTGGGGAATCTTTAAAAAAAAGAAAAATGATACCCAATGCCATCAGCACAGCATGGAAATGAGTTGAAAAAGACCATTTTGATTCATGTTTAGCTTTTTTTAAATATTTTTAAATCTCATCATGGATCCCAGGTATTTGAAATCCGATACATGGTTGATGTGAAACCCTAGTCAGTGCCTTCGAAGTTTATAATCATATTAGAATACATTCTGAAAAGAAGAAGTCCACTGGAGTGGAATCAGAAGTCTAGGTCATCCACGCAAAGAAGGTTATAGGTGTAAAAATACTCATTTGTGGTCTAAAAATGACCGGTATTGGTTAAAAATTTATTTTTTACCTTAACCTTCACCATTTACATCAAAAAAAAAATTTCAAAACAGAAAAAACAAAAATGATTAAAAATGGTAACAAAAACCCCATGACTTTGGGTTTTTTGGTAAAAAATACATTTCTCACCTTTTGATTGACTATTTTCATGAAAAAAACCATTTTGTAACCAGAAGATTATTGTCTTTTAGGCTTATCATACAGAATTGTGTTTTAAGTCACTTAAATATTTCAAAACATTTGAAAAACTAAAAATAATAAAACTGATAAAAAAACCCATGATTTTTGTCCAAATTTGGTCTTTTTTCAACATTAAAATGACTTTATATGAAATAAATTACAAATAATTGTCAAGAAAAGTTGCGTAGCTTTAATTTGCCACCAAAATGACATCAATAGCTCACCACATACTGATCAAATGGTCAAAATACCGATTTTTAGAATATTTACTTTAAAATGAAGGTTTTTGGTAAAAAAATGCATTTCTTACCTTTAAATTCACTATTTTTTTGAAAAAAGACATTTTCTGTAATCAGCAGCATATTGTCGCTTAGTCTTATTATACAGAATTGTGTTTTAAGTGACATAAATATTTCAAAACATTTGAAAAACCAAAAATTAATGATAAAAAACATGATTTTTGCCCAAATTTTGTCTTTTTTCAACATTAAAATGTCTTTATATAAAACAAATTATAAATAATTGTCCAGAAAAGTTGCGTAGCTTTAATTTGACACCACAAAGACATCAATAGCTCACCAAATACTGATCCAATGGTCAAAATACCGATTTTTAGAATTTTTACTTTAAAATGAACGTTTTTGGTAAAAAATGCATTTCTTACCTTTAAATTCACTATTTTTTTTTGAAAAAAAGACATTTTGTAATCAGAAGAATATTGTCTCTTAGGCTAAATATACAGAATTGTGTTTCAAGTCATATTAAAGATTTCAAAACATTTGAAAAGCCAAAAAGTATTAAAAATGGTAAAAAAACATGTTTTTTGCCCAAATTGTGTCTTTTTTCAATATTAAAATGACCTCATATGAAAAAGATTACAAATTGATTGTCATGAACAGTTACGTAGCTTTAATTTGACACCAAAAAGACATCAATAGCTTACCAAATAATGATGAAATAATCAAAATACTAATTTTGAGGATTTTCCTTTTAAAATGGAGGTTTTTGTTAAAAAAAGTGAAATTTTCACCCCCATGGCAAGCGCTTTGGCGTGTAAGAAATTGATTTTTGAATTCTATGGAAAATTCTGAATAAGATAGACTCTGTCAGAATATTGGAACCCGAGGGGTGATTAAATCGATGCTAGCTGAGGGACTATAACAGTTTGTATGTCAAGATGTAAGACGAATGGCGATATGCACACAGTTTATATACGTCACTGCTTCAAGATCCAATGACACACAGATGGCAAGTATATTGCACAGTAGAACAGAAAAACCTGGTTTTCGTAGATAAACCTGGTTTTCGATCGAAAAACCTGGTTTTCACCGAGAAACCGGGTTTTTCGTAGATAAACTTGGTTTTTCACTGATAAACCTGGTTTTTCAAACGAAAAAACAGGTTTTTTGAATTCGATTGTCATAGTTTGTCGAAAAACCTGGTTTCTCGGTCGATAAACCTGGTTTATCAAAAACTATGACAATCGAATTTGAAAAACCTGGTTTTTCGATTGAAAAACCAGGTTTATCAAAAAAAATATGACAATCGATTTGAAAAACCAAGTTTATCGGCGAAAAACCAGGTTTATCGGTCGATAAACCTAGTTTATCAAAAACTATGACAATCGAATTCGAAAAACCTGGTTTTTCGATTGAAAAACCAGGTTTATCAAAAAACAACATTGTATGACAATCGAATGCTCCTCGAAAAACCGGAATTTCCAAACCATTAGTAATGGCGACACACTTCATGGCGCGCGGGCATGGTGTGATCAACGAGGTAGAAAGGATAGAGCGCCCTGCTCGCCGAATCTGTGAAGCCGGTTTGGGTGCTGTATAGATCATAGACATACTTGTTTGTCTGGGGTATAGATACACAAACAGGCGCGTAGCCAGCATTGTCAGTCCGAGGGGCAAACGTCTTTTCGTCCCTAAAACGTCGTTATCGTCCCTATTCTTTTTATCGCAATATCGCGTGTGCGTAGCACGCGAGTCTATTGTTTTGGTAAATAACGAGCGCGCGTAGCGCGAGCCAATTTTTTTTTGTTAAATCTCCTTCTCCCCTTTTTCTTCTCCCTCCCTCTTTCTTTCTTTCCCTTTCCCTCCTCTTCCTCTCCTCTCCTTTCCCTTCTCTTTCCCTTTTTCCTTCCCTTTTCTTCCCTCTCCTTCTCCCTTCCCTTCTCTTTCTCCCTCTCCTTCGCTTCTTTTTCTCTTTTCTCTTCTTTTTTCCGTCCCCATTTTATAAAGGCAAGCACGCCTGAATCTGGTATTTCATCAGTGTTGCCACGCTAAACAACTCTACCACTTTTCGAAATTTCGCCTTCAGTCGCCGTTCCAGTAGCGCCGCATGGCAACGGGCGAATGAACTAGATTTAGGAGCGTGCTTGCCTTTATTATTCAGCAATTTTTTGATAAAAAAATGGTACACAGTAAAGTTGAATATGCTAAAGTAATTTATTTAATTTTATTAATCCATACATGCTAGAGTAAATTCAGTTCCTTAAAAGAGGGCGCACCACCAAATCACTCCACGATTTATGTACCAGTGAAATTCGGTTAAAATAGTCCACCGCTTATTTGAGCTTGTTGCGGCTTTATTTTCTAAACGTATAGTCAAATCTTGCCCATTTTCAGCTCATTTGCTTCCGACAAGTGTATACATGACCAAATTTGAGAAAAATTCCCAAAATTTTATTTCAGAGTTGAAGTTCTGGCGCGAACTTGAACAACGTCCGGTTTCCAAAATTGAGTGATTTTTTAGGGTTGAATTTCCACAATTTTTCTTTGCGGCAAAATAACAAAAAAAGTCGGTTGTTAGCAATATATTCCGTTAACAGAATAATATTCTACATATGATCAGCTTTAATTTGATACCAAGTTTTATAGTTGAAATACGTAATTCAAGTGCCAAAACGAGATCCAAATGTAGGCCTTTTACCGTGTATTTCAATGGGCGCGTTTAATGGTGGTGCGCTCCCTTATAAGAGGCTTTCAGGGTGTGTTACTATTTACGCGCTTCAGTACAAAAAGACATAAAATAAGGGCGAAAGTCTTAATAATTCATTTTATTTCATTCAAATGCTTTAAATAACTTTTGTGATTAATTTTAGGAACATTTGTTTAAAATTTATCCAAAAATACAAGTCTTTGACGTTAAGAAAGGCATGAAAAATCAACTTCCGTGAGCGTTTTTGCTATAAATTTATACCAGATCAGAATAACGTATAAAACTTGTATTTTTGCCTAAATTGCCAATATCAGTAGCCCTTGTTTTTTGAAGATAGAAAAAGAGAAGGGGGGGGGGGTACTTTGACATAATTATGTAAATAGGCCTATATTGAAGATATTCAAAACATGAATACACACATTTGGTACTTTTCACAACTAGAAAATTGAAATTAGAAAGTATCTATTTGCATAAAACATTAAATTTTCTGTCCAACCTCTGCAAAACTCAGCATGTTGATGAACGTGTTGAAATTTGGTCTTTTGGTGATTCCGAGCTGAGATTTAGATCGTCATTTCTTCCAAACGGAATGCCGCAGAGAGGTGAAATTTTGCGAAATGACTAGAAACCTTCTCTAGTTTACTTTAAAAAGTAAAAAATTGGATTTTGATAACAAGTGACGTTTATAAGAGGGCGCACCACCAAATCACTCCACGATTTATGTACCAGTGAAATTCGGTTAAAATAGTCCACCGCTTATTTGAGCTTGTTGTGGCTTTATTTTCTAAACGTATTGTCAAATCTTGCCCATTTTCAGCTCATTTGCTTCCGACAAGTGTATACATGACCAAATTTCAAAATTCCCAAAATTGAGTTGAAGTTCTGGCGCGAATTTGAACAACGTCCGGTTTCCAAAATTGAGTGATTTTTTAGGGTTGAATTTCCACAATTTTTCTTTGCGGTAAAATAACAAAAAAAGTCGATGGTTGGCAATATATTCCGTTAACAGAATAATATTCTACATATGATCAGCTTTAATTTGATATAGTTGAAATACGTAATTCAAGTGCCAAAACGAGATCCAAATGTAGGCCTTTTACCGTGTATTTCAATGGGCGCGTTTAATGGTGGTGCGATCCCTTGATGCCCTCTTGATGCTGATTTTGTTAGGTCCCTTCATTTCATAATGGCTTATTCAGTGTGTAAAAAAACTCAGACAATCGAATTTGAAAAACCTGGTTTTTCGATTGAAAAACCAGGTTTATCAAAAAAACTATGACAATCGAATTGAAAAACCAAGTTTATCGGCGAAAAAACCAGGTTTCTCGGTCGATACACCTGGTTTTTCAAAAACTATGACAATCGAATTTGAAAAACCAGGTTTATCAAAAAAACTATGACAATCGAATTGAAAAACCAAGTTTATCAGGGAAAAACCAGGTTTCTCGGTTGATAAACTTGGTTTTTCAAAAACTATGACAATCAAATTCGAAAAACCTGGTTTTTAGATTGAAAAACCAGGTTTATCAAAAAAACTATGACAATCGAATTGAAAAACCAAGTTTATCGGCGAAAAACCAGGTTTCTCGGTCGATAAACCTGGTTTTTCAAAAACTATGACAATCGAATTCGAAAAACCTGGTTTTTTGATTGAAAAACCAGGTTTATCAATAAAAACTATGACAATCGAATTGAAAAACCAAGTTCATCAGTGAAAAACCAGGTTTCTCGGCCGATAAACTATGACAATCAAATTCGAAAAACCTGGATTTTCGATTGAAAAACCAGGTTTATCAAATCGAAAAACCAAGTTTATCGATTGGATTGTCATAGTTTTTGATAAACCTGGTTTATCAGCCGAAAAACCAAGTTTTTCAAAAAACTCTGACAATCGAATTGATAAACCTGGTTTTTCGATTTTAAAAACCTGGTTTTTCGATCGAAAAACCAGGTTTTCGATTGAAAACCAGGTTTATCGACGAAAAACCAGGTTTTTCTGTTCTATTGTGCAATATACTTGCCATACACACATGTGCTTAGCCATAAAACCTGAGATCTCCAAGCACTTCAGACTTAGGGAGTATTCAGAAATTGTGGGGGGGGGGGCTGGAATTTTTTTTTTTCATGTCATAATGTCATGTTTTTTAACCCCCCCTCTTCGTGAACCCAAAACTTTTTTACCCCCCTCTTAATGGACCTTAAACTTGTTTGACCCCCCTCATATTAGGTTCAAAACTAGTTTAACACCCCCATTATAATGTACCATTCTACATCAAAGGACAGAGGAAACATATCAATGATATTAAAACTTGTATTCATGTGCAATGAAATTGTACCCATGTCATTGATAGAATATATATATGGAACTGTGGAAATTTTTTTATCATTTTGTAAAATGCAACCCAGTATTAACTAGTGGCAAATGGTGGTCATAGACCACAAACCTAGCTGGGCGTGTTGGTGTTGTGGAGGTATCCGACCCCTGCAAAATGTTCCACAAATGTTCCCCTGGTTATGAGGTTTGTTGTCACCGAGTTTGAGTTCCGTACTCCTTACAGATGTCCAGATAATGAAATTCTAAGATTTGGCCCTAGGTGACCTTTGACCTGACCCCTTCAAAGTGTTCCAAAATGTTCCCCTGCCATTAAGCCCGTACCCCTACAGATATCCAGAAAATGCATTTCTAAAATTTGACCTCTGCATGACCTTTGACCTGACCCCTGCAAAATGTTCCCCTGGTCATGAGATTTGTTGTCACTGAGTTTGAGCCCCATACTTCTTACAGATGTCCAGAAAATAAAATTAAAAGGTTTGACCGCAGATAACCTTTGACTTGACCCCGGCAAAATTTTCCAAAATGTTCCATTGGTCATTAAGTTTGTTGTCAGCGAGTTTGAACCTCAAACCCCTTACAGATGTCCAGAAAATGCAGTTCTAAATTTGACCTCTGCATGACCTTTGACCTGATGCCTGCAAAATGTTCCCCTGGTCATGAGATTTGTTGTCACTGAGTTTAAGCCCCCTTACAGATGTCCAGATAATGCAATTGCAAGATTTTACCCCCTTAATGACCTTTGACCCCAATTCTGTGTGCAAGTGATGGGCGCTGGGTAAAGCCGATGCACATTGTGTAAGTGGCGTCATTGTGCTATGTAAATTGTGGCAGAAGAAGCATTTTGAAGGTATTTGGTTATATACCAAAAATGCCCCTTTAATGACCTTTGATCCCAATTCTGTTTGCAACCTATGGGCACTGGATATAGCCGATACATATGTGCAAGTTACGTAATTGTAGGGTGTAACATGTAGGAGGAGAAGCAGTTTGAAGTTTGTTGCCAGAAGAAGAAGAACTAGTGGCAAATGGTGGTCATAGACCACAAACCTAGCTGGGGCGAGTTGGGTGTTGTGGAGGTATCTGACCCCTGCAAAACGTTCCAAAAATGTTCCCCCCTGGTCATGAGGTTTATTGTCACCGAGTTTGAGTCACATACTCCTTACAGATGTCCAGAAAATGCAATCTTAAGATTTGACCCCAGATGACCTTTGACCTGACCCCTGCAAAATAATCCCATGGTCATCAAGTTTTTCGTCACCGAGTTTGACCCCCTTACCTCTTACAGATGTCCAGAAAATACATTTCTAGGATTTGACCTCTGCATGACCTTTGACCTGACCCTGCAAAATGTTCCCCTGGTCATGAGATTTGTTGTCATTGAGTTTGAGCCACATACCCTTACAGATATCCAGAAAATGAAATTATAAGATTTGACCCAGATAACCTTTGACCTGACCCCTGTAAAGTGTTCCAACATGTTCCCCTGATCATTAAGTTTATTGTCACCAAGTTTGAGCCCTGTACACCTTACAGATGTCCAGGAAACGCATTTCTAAATTTTGACCTCTGCATGACCTTTGACCTGACCCATGCAAAATGTTCCCCTGGTCATGAGATTTGTTGTCACTGAGTTTGAGTCCCATACCCCTTACAGATGTCCAGATAATGAAATTGTAAGATTTTACTCCTTAATGACCTTTGACATCAATTCTGTATGCAAGTTATAGGCGCGTGGTATAGCTGATGTATATGGTCGAATCCAACGAAAAGTGTAGACGGCGAGTGTTCAGGGCCATAACTTAAAAGTATTAATCAATTGGCATTCGTTTTTGTATTGTGTTTATTCGCCTTGATCATACGCTTCGCGCCATATATAATAAGACCCCATTCTGTGAAAAACTTAGACACAGAGACCCCAAAACATGCTATTTTTACCCATTTTTTCAAAATATTTGTTAAAGTATTTTTAAAAACATCTAAATCAGTTATGAAAAGAAGTCATTGGATTGAATCTAAATTGATTTCCTGAAAGGTGTTTATTCAAAGATTGCCTGTTCAATTTTTCACATATTTGTACATAACTATGAATTTTTTGTGATAATTTTTTGAGTGGTATTTTTTTACATTACCTACGAATACAATTTTTCATAGCACTAGATATATCTTTAAAAAATGGAAATCACTAATAAATGCGCAATTGATACAAGCTTTGATATGTCCAATACTGAAATGCATTGCATTCGGACATCTTTATTATTGTGTTTAGCTGCCAGAAATTCTAAATGGCACAAAGGTAGGTTTGGTAAAAATATGCATTACCTCCGAATACATGTTAAAAGCTGTGCCATTTCCACAAAGTGAGAGAATAGTAAACAATAGTTAAGCAATAGGTGCAGGGTAATACACTCTTTATTTCTACCAAGTTTCAATAACCTGCGTTTAAATATTTCTGAGATGTCAACAATAAAAGCAAGTATTCGTAGGTAAATTTCGGTAACCGAATGTTACCTACGAATACACTTTGACATCATGACAGTATTGTGAAACACCGCCATTCATGTCAATGCTCATATTGGTACATAACGAAGGCCTGTATGTTTGCTATCAAATCATATGTCAATGAAAGTTGCGAATTCACATACATGCCCACCATGCAAAACTGAATACGGCTTAATTGGTGAAAAATATGTACTGAAATAGACGACGGTCTGCTCATTTGAAAGAAAAATCAGATTCAAAGAAGATTAGAAGGTAATAAATACTTGGATTTGTCAACTGTCATGTGTGCTTCATTTTAAATGTTTACCGACCTTCTGGTTTCTGAGTAATTTGTGTCCAAATTGATTTATTCGAAGGTAACTTTGGACGTTTTCGCTAAGGTTACCTACGAATACCATGGAAAAAACGACTGTTCTCATTGTCTCATGATCTAGACAACACATTGATGGACCCTGGTATAAAGCTAATTGTAGTTGCCCTCAAACGAAAGGCCACAAGACGTAACTGACTCCAAGATGGACTTCACAAGTCTGCAATAACGGTTTTAAGCGATTTGTGTGCAATTAAGCAAATTAAAGTCACTTTAGTGCCTTTGTTTCTTACTTCAATCCTCTTTCAACCGCTGTGAACCGACATTATTAATACATGATAGGGTCTAAAGTATCAATAAACGCACATAAAGAAAATAATACATTCAAAGTGCTTTATAAAATGAAGTTTTGATTGCGATATCCACCAAAAGTCTAATTCTTACCTACAAATACTGAAATGTTACTTACGAATACAGCATAATACATGACATGTGTAATGAAGTGTCCCTACCAATGGAAATTAATTGTCAAAAACTTTAAGCGGTACCCCAGGACACTATTATTACCTATATACGGATTCATTCAACAATTATTTATTATGTAAAATTGCTGATTAACTACTTGTATATCAAAATGAAGTGGTCAAAATCTTGCTAAAAGCATCAAAAAATTTTTGATCTAAGGTAATAGCATTTATTCATTTGGACGTACCATCTGAAAGAGATCTAAAACTACCATTTTATTAATTCATTACCATAATAGCAAAATTTAAACCTATAAACTCAATATAGATATTGTTAAATCGCTCATGTTACCTACGAATACCCGGGTTTCTTCACCTTTTCATTGTATAAAGCGTTAGGTGTATGCGTATAATTCCTAATATTCTTGAAAACATATATCATACTCGTTCTTATCCAATGTGTAAATTGATTCATACTCATTTGATAAATAAAATACAGAAACTGACCTAAACTTCATTTTCAAAAATAAACTAGCATAAATTGACTAAGATCATATTGATCGCGTTATAAAAATAAAAACAAATATTTTCTGGTTGAGCTAGCATTTTCCTGACACCCTGTGGTCTACATTACACGAAAAAAGCGTTAATGGGAACATTCCATTTGTTTTAGGTTGATTAGTATTGCGATAGTGAAAGCATCCTAGTGGTATTCGTAGGTAACATTGGGTTTTGATATCATATATACTATCACACGTCCTGGATTTATTTTTCAAGATTAGTAATGGCACTTTTGGTTCCTATAAGGCCAATATGTCATCAATCAATGGGCAAAAGGAAAAAATTGTGGAGACATTTTTATTTCGGACTTTTATTTTGGGCCCGTGGACACTTTTGGTTAGATTCGACCATATATGCAAATGACATCATTGTACTATATAATATGTGGCAGAAGAAGCATTTTGAAGGTATTTGGTTAAATACAGGAAATGCCCCCTTAATGACCTTTGACTCCAAATCTGTTTAGACACTATGGGCACTGGATATAGCCGATACATATGTGCAAGTTACGTAATTGTAGGGTGTACCATGTAGGAGGAGAAGCATTTTGAATTTTGTTGCCAGAAAGAAGAAAGAAACTAGAGTCAACAGACGCTGAATACAAGCCGCAATTTGACCCCTATAACTTGACCCCTGGGTTACGGATGGGGTCAAATGCTCTTGCATTGTGCTTAGGATGTCATAAGAAATATTCCTGGTCAATTTCAGCTTAATCGGAACTTATACATGGATTTTGATTTTTTGACCTCAATGGAAAAAAAACCTTATGTACACCGACAAAATGCATTGTTCCAATTTTAATTAAAAATTCTAACATGTTCAGTTCTTGAGATAAAAATTCTTGAAGTTATTCAGCTAAAAACAGGAAGTGACCCCTTAATGACCTTTGACCCCAAAATAAAAATACCATGCATACATCAGGGAACACTAATTCATGTTTGTTGGTTATATTATTCTGGTCTGTTTACATTTTGAGATAAAATTTTTTTGAACATTTTTGGTTTTTGACCGGAAGTAACCCCTTAATGACCTTTGACCCCAAACCTGTAGGCATCCTAAAGACCCTGGCTAGTAGCAATGCATGTGTGCTAATGGCGACTCTCTGCTATATATTTTGTAAAGACAGTGATTTTTGAATATTTTTAGCTTTCAGACCGGAAATGACCCCTTAATGACCTTTGACCTCAATTCTTTTTAGGAAGTGTTAAGCACTGCCACATGTTGATTCATATGCATGAGTCACATGATCATTGCATGAAATTTGTGGAAGGAGTAGCATTTTTGTGAAATCACACTTTTGACCATTATAGCTAGGTCAAAGGTCACAGCAAGGTCAAAGTCAAATGGAAGGTTTGGCCTAGTCCAGTGGTTTGACCCCTTAATGACCTTTGACCTCAATTCTTTTTAGGAAGTTTTAAGCACTGCCACATGTTGATTCATATGCATGAGTCACATGATCATTGCATGTAATTTGTGGAAGGAGTAGCATTTTTTGTGAAATCAATATTTTTGGCCATAAGGTCAAGGTCAAAGGTCACAGTCAGGTCAAAGTCAAATGTAAGGTTTGGCCTAGTCCAGTGGTCATTTGGCTCAAGTATGGTTGAAATCTGTCGAAGCACAAGAGAGCTAGGGCGAAACGTGGCAAGTCACGCAAAATGTCACGAGGTTGCCAGAAGAAGAAAGAAAGAATAAGAACTAGAGTCAACAGACGCTGATACAAGCCGCAATTTGACCCCTAGAACTTGGCCCCTGTGGTACGGATAGGGTAAACTACTCTTGCATTGTGCTTAGGAGGTCATAAGAAATATTCCTGGTGAATTTCAGCTTAATCGGAACTTATACATGGATTTTGATTTTTGAAAATTTTGATTGACCTTTTGACCCCCTTTAATGACCTTTGACCTCAATGAAAAAAAAAACCTTGTTTACACCGACAAAATGCATTGTTCCAATTTTAATTAAAAAATTATAACATGTTTAGTTCTTGAGATAAAAATTCTTAAAGTTATTCAGCTAAAAACAGGAAGTGACCCCTTAATGACCTTTGACCCCCAAAATAAAAATACCATGCATACATCAGGGAACACTGATTCATGTATGATGGTTATATTACTCTGGTCTGTTTACATTTTGAGATAATTTTTTTGAATATTTCGGTTTTTGACCGAAGTAACCCCTTAATGACCTTTGACCCCAAAACTGTAGGCATCCTAAAGACCCTGGCTAGTAGCGATGCATGTGTGCTAAAGGCGACTCTCTGCTATATAATTTGTAAAGACAGTGATTTTTTTTTTTTTTTTAGCTTTCAGACCGGCAATGACCCCCTTAATGACCTTTGACCTCAACTCTTTTTAGCAAGGTATAAGCACTGCTACATGTTGATTCATATGCATGAGTCACATGATCATTGCATGTAATTTGTGGAAGGAGTAGCATTTTTTTGTGAAATCACATTTTTGACCATTATAGCTAGGTCAAAGGTCACAGCGAGGTCAAAGTCAAATGGAAGGTTTGGCCTAGCCCAATGGTCATTTGGGTCAACTTTGGTTGAAATCTGTCAATCCCTTGCGGAGCTACATGCAGTTGATTGCGGTTGCCAGAAGAAAGAAAGAAAGAAGAAAGAATTGAGAAGAGACAGAACAAGCCGACATCCGTCGTCGGCTTGTAAAGAAGAATTGAGAAGAGACAGAACAAGCCGACATCCGTCGTCGGCTTGTAAGAATTGAGAAGAGACAGAACAAGCCGACATCCGTCGTCGGCTTGTAAAGAAGAATTGGAAGAAGACAGAACAAGCCGACGTTCGTCGTCGGCTTGTAAGAAGAGGAATCGGATAGAAAAACAGTACCTAGCTCGGGGGGTTGAAAACCCCCCAGCTAGGTAAAGAAAGAAGAATCGGATAGCAAAACAGTACCTAGGTAATAAACCATCCATTTATGATTGGAATCAGTGGCGACGGAATTTACTGGGACTTTTTGTTGCAGCGAAGCCCAAAATGCAGGGGCGTAGCCAGACAAAAAAAATGGAAGTTGCAAAACCGGTTTTATTTTTTAGAGAGACTGTATTTTATTGGGACGATGTGCGCGCGTAGCGTGCAAAATTTGTATTTTACACTATAATTTCGTCCAGCGTGCAAACATTTTTTATTTTACACAATTTTGGCCCATGATCTGGGTAATTTTGGGTGGAAAAGGGCTCCTTTATAGCCAATATCTCTCAGAAATGTTGTCCAAGGACATATCTTCAACATACCTGAAGTTGATGGTGGGTCAAAATGTCTGACATTGGGGTCAAAATGTACAAAAAATGTACAATTGGGGTTTTGCATGGGTAGTATCTCAGCTAAAAGTATTCTAATAGGCTCAATATTGGATAAGAGTAATGAAAGGGCTCTGACTGGCAAAAAAATGGACAATAAATTATTTTTACTTTTGGAGTTCTGACCCCCCGAAGTTGGTCCTGGATGGACGAAGTTGCATTTTGAGGGCCCTATATCTTTTAAGGAGTTACAAGTTTTCTGATGCCAGATTTGAATTCTACACAAAAAAGTACCCCAGGATACATACTTTTCAAAGTTGTAGGGGGTTCCCTTTATACATTTATGGACCTCCAAACGCCGTCTTTCGCGTTGCGTCACCTTTTTTACGCTGACCCCCCTAAATTTCAAATATATGCCACGGGAAAACGAAATGGAGTGTGAAGCTCAAATTTTCAGGATTTTACTTTCTCATCAATATCTACCACCACACAGAAAAAGAAAAAAAATTGAAGAGGTACTGCGGTGCACATCCCTGGAGTTGACATGGATTGGCTCATAGGCTTAGCTTATATTACTTCAACTTTTCATACATTAACTTTTCATACATACTTTGACTTTGTTGCAACAAATATTAGAAATATATACATGTACAGGATGTATGATTGGTACCCATCAGCGTTATTGTCTAATGAAACGCCTGCTTCTTCCACATTCAACATTAGATCCTCTTGAAATGACTACAATTTATTGTTTAACATGTTTAATGACATTTCATGACATAAATCTACAAACAAGGGAGCTGTTTATGATTTATTTTGATGTGACAGACTTGTTCACTGGATATTGATGGGTACCAATAATTTTGATACACCCTGTATAATGATGAAAATGAAAACGAGTCGTTTATCCATCAAAATTAAATTTCATTTCAGTTTATTCCTGCTTATTGTAGCGGCTATATTATGCTGATAATGCCATCAAATTTAATAGTACATTATACAAACGTATCAATATTTTTGATTGATTGCAAATTGAACCATAGTACGGTAATATATATTAGAAAATCATGATGATTACAAGCGGAAAATACAATGCAAAAATTACGTAAAATTGAAGAAACAAAAAGGTCGAAAATCACGGATGGGCAATCGCCTGACAACTCCACATAGACCTGTGAGATCGGCATGTCATTATCATGTACCGAACAGTGGCCAGGATTTTCCCGAGGGGTGGGCAAAGGGGGATGTTAACTTTCGAATGGGTTGCAAAAATTGACGAAAAATATAAAAAATGGTGGAAAAGACGTGCCTAAAAATTTAAAATATCACGTCGGCGAGTAAGAGAGGGACAAGATGAATTTGGGTTTGGTCAAAACGTTTTAATAACGTAAAATGTCGTGTATGTTATGTCATGAAACGTATAAAACGTCATGAAACGTATAAAACTTATTGTTTAATAAAATACAAAAAGAAAACATAAAAAAATGCTCCACTAACCGCTAAATAAAGATAACCAACTAGATTACCCCGCAGGGCTACAAAGAAACACTAACCACGAAATATGGATATATCCAACAAGCTTAAACTATAAATTAGCCCCTGATAGAGGGCAGGGCTTGAAGAATGAGGGAAACTATGGGGTAAAAGTATAAAAAAGTAGAATATATATTCTATGGTGTCAAGGTCACTAGGCTTTTATGCCCTGCGGGGTGCTTTTATATTGGAACTCACTTGGAGTGTTTCCGGCCTCAGGCCTGCCGGCCCTGCGGCCTTGGTGTTTTTTATGGATACTGGGGTACTGGGGCCCCAGTATCAACTAAAAACATCAAGGCCGCAGGGCCGGCAGTCCCGAGGCCGAAGACTCCCGTACGACGACTAAACACTCCAAGTGAGTTCCAATATAAAAGGGCCCCGCAGGGCAAGAAAGCCCAGTGACCTTTACACAATAAAATGTGAGGACATCAAAATTGTCCTCACATTTTTTTACTGTCCTCACATTTTGATGTAGTATAGAATAATGTTCTCACTTATATTAGTTTACAAATACATAACTACATACCCACCCACCTACATAACCACGTGCATACAACATTAGCCAAAACATACCTTTCGACCAGAAAAAGCGAAATCGTCAAACTAGTGAGTAAAATGAAAGTTTGGGTTTCAAGAAATTAATAGGGCCACTCGTCTCCTAAATAGTATTCTTCTTCGTCTCCTAAGTAGTATTCCTCTTCGTCTCCTTCGTATTCTCCTTCTTCGTCTCCTTCTTCCTCCCGCCTCCTTTCTTCTTCCCGCTCTATTTTTTCCGCCCTCCTCATCTGTTCTCCGTAGTAGTAGTCGTATTCTTCCTCTCTCCTTCTTTCTTCTTCTTCCTCCTTATTTCTTCCTCCCTCTTTCTTTGTTCTTCGTAGTAGTCGCGTTCTTCCTCCCTCCTTCTTTCTTCTTCTTCTTTCCTCCTTCTTTGTTCTTCGTAGTAGTCGTCGTCTTCCTTCCCCCTTCTGTCTTCTTTTTCCTCCATCCTTCTTTCCTCTTCCCTCCATCTTTCTTCTTCTTCTTCTCCTCCTCTTTCTTCTTCCTCCCTCTTTCTTTCTTCTTCCTTCCTCCTCCTTCTTTCTTCTTCCGACCTCCTTCTTTGTTCTTCGAAATAGTAGTCTTCTTCCTCCCTCCTTCTTTCTTCTTCTTCCTCCCTTCTTATTTGTTCCTCGTAGTAGTCGTCGTCTTCCTTCCTCCTTCTTTCTTTTTCCTCCATCCTTCTTTCTTCTTCCCTCCATCTTTCTTCTTCTTCCCCTTCTTCATTCTCTCTCCTTCTCTCTTCTTCGTAGTAGTCGTAGAAGTCGTAGTAGTCGTCGCCTTCCTCCCTACTTCTTTCTTCTTCTTCCTCCCTTCTTATTTGTTCCTCGTAGTAGTCGTCGTCTTCCTTCCTCCTTTCTTCTTCTTCCTCCACCCTTCTTTCTTCTTCTTCCCTCCGTCTTTCTTCTTCTTCCTCCCTGCTTCTTTCTTCTTCGTAGTAATCGTCGCCTTCCTCCCTACTTATTTCTTCTTCATCTCTCTTTTTTTCTTCTTCGCTCATTTTTTATTTTTCAGTCTACCGGTTTTTGTTCTTCAATATTTTTTGTGAAATCATTAGAAGAATTTGGAGGACATCTCCCTTTCACCCGTGTGGCGGTGTGCTACCATTTATACTGCAGTTAATTCATAAAAATATCAAATTCACTCGATACTATCGACCATAATGTATATTCGAGCCAAATTTGGACATGTATTTTGCCTTCAGGTACCATGCAATATTCATAAATTAATATACCACTATAATGCCCATATTTGGCAAACCATTACACAAATATTATACACAAGTGCGCTAGAAATTGATGTTTACTGAGGTATGGAAAGTGTGGCCTTCAACACGTAAAATTGGGAAGGTTATTTAGCATAATAAAGGGTTAATTAGCTCCCGATACACTGTGGAGCAAGGAAAGTGGTTATTTGCATAGTAGGCCTAAATACATTACATACATTAAATCACGGCGAGATGTAAATTGGGTGATGATGTCACAGCTCATTAGAGTTTGTCACTCGGTCTATTGCAACTTGTTGTAATGTGGCTTCGCACAATCGCACCCAAAGTTTTCTCGTCATCTAGCTATTTGAGTCGTAAGTGGCTCTTTCGTCTTTGTCCGCAAGGAACAGTTTCAGATTAGTACCGCTGTCTGGAGCCCGTGTACTGCTCGTGACATCAACTCTCTAGAGGCTGTACAACGCCAGGATGAACGATTTATCACCGGAGTGTTTGACAGAAGAGAAATGTATGTACGTGTAACAATGTCCCAATGCACTTTGTTCTGCAACATTCATCACAGCTTAATCAACATCAGCTTTCCACCTAGCATCAAGATGAATCCCACCATTGGACGAACATAACACAACATCCGCTATAAGCAAGTGCAAGAAAGATACTGATTTTTCATTCGGACGATTCCTACATGGAACAGATTAGCTCTTGAAGCTGTCACAGCAACATCACCAAACATCTTCTGGTCTGGTCAGTTAGCTGTCCCTACAGTCCGGGCTATGCAGTCCACTGCAGTTCAGAAGCTCATTTAGTCAGTTTTTACTAGCACCTGTATATTTCTGCACATCGCACAACTGCACATCTTTGAGAGTCGTCAAGAGTCTCTTTAAGCTTTGTTAGGAGTGTATTGAAGACTAAAGTACTTCTGCCTCTTCACGCAACTACTTTATTATGTAGTCACTAACATAATTATAACATGTTGCATGAACAACTGGAAGTAAAAGCAAAAAAAGTGCATATTAGCCATGTTAGTAGTGGCAACACCAGACATATAGTGGGTGGGGGAGGTGGTGTAGTGGGTTTCAGTTGAAATTTTTTTGTTTTCTTATTTTGACGGGGGGATTGGTGGGTGAAAAGTGTCCCCACATCCTGTCGCCGCCACTGCATATGATTAAGTAGTGGCAATGTGTTGCCTAATCCAAATTATAGGGACAGGTTTTGTATTCCAGCATGAACTGGGCCAGACAAAATAAGGCATTTACATTTAAATATCAATATCCTTCAATGAAGCAACGTATTCACCCAAAAGGAAGAGTCACATCAAAGATTTTAAAGTTTTTTTAGCGGTATGTCATGTATGTACTTGTTTCTTTACCTTGCACACACACAATTGTTGAGCCCCATTTTTTTAAACCCAATAGCTACGCCACTGCAACTACATGTAGATGCTGCCATAGCTCAGTCAAGGGGGTGACACTAAATTCACCACGGTTGTTCTATTAGCAACGCAAAACCTATGAAAAATCCGTTTGCTAGCTAGAAAATGAGGCCAGTTATCGAGCCGTTATGAATAATACATGTTCGACCCCTTGATCATGTTATTGATGCCTGTTCAATGAGAGCATAGCGCGCCCCCAATACATCAGGGCAAAAACGATCCGGTTTATGAAATGGCGGACGGGTATTTCCCATCAGGCACCAGTGATATGTTTTTCAAAGAAACTTTGATATGAAAATGACATTTTGCAATAGCAAAGTCAAAATTAGGACTTGCTGTCAATAAAATGAAGGAAATAATGTGACAGAGGCAAGGTATGAAATACAAGTAGTATTTGAAGTTACGAAGATCTTTGACACCCTATCTGACCTTCCATCATGGCGCCGTATTCGTCTATGTGTTTGTATTCATGTTCTCAAGTAAAAAAACCCACCAATCTGCACTAATCAGACTAGACTAGACTTACTTGGCTCCCAGCATGAATTATTGATTTTATAAGGAGGTAAAGAAATGCAAAGTTGACAACGAATGTGTGACAGCCATGTACCAATACTCCAAATATTGACGGTGAATCTGACTCATGGTCACATGTTGACATATCATGGTTGTGTTCGGGAAATCACGTGGCAACATTTTAAGATTTCAGGTCTGTTTACTAGTTAAATTGTCATTTGTCACACAGCCGACTGAGCTAGATTTCGAGCTCTGCACTTCAAATTCACGTAAATTTCAAAGTTTTTACACTTAATATATTGAATATGATACTAATTTTTTTTGTTATAACTAAATGGTACACAAAAGTATACTAGCTATACAGAAAGGAGATTATACACATTCACTCAGACATGCCTGGCGCATCGAGCCATTCTCCGTCTGCATAACATGACTACCGCCCTCTATTAATCAGGGCGCAAACAATACGCTATTTACATATTAAAGTTGCCACTTCCAGGAGTTATTTCATGGCTCAGTGGTAGAGCGTGGCGACTAGTAATGCTAAGCTCGTTGGTTCGAGTCCTCCTGTCAGGAGTTCGTTTTTGTGATTTTAATGCTACGCTACGATTTGTTAATTTCTCTCAGCAATTAAAATTACAGTACTTAAATACAGTTTACAGGTGACAGAATTGCCGTAAATATACACCAGGCACAAACAGAAACTTGTCAGTTATAGTCATCCTTCCTGTTCAACAACCTGATAATTTTTTATTATTCTGAAATACCCATTTTGTTCATTGGACTTTGCTTTCTCATTTGACACCCTGTTCGTGAAAATCGAAGAATTGGCCAAGATATGCGCCGCCGACCATCAAACCCCAAAATGAAAAGTTGCATTTTTAACCATTCAATTCTGCCTGTTACATTGCGTGCTTTATTTATTGGCCCGTGGTGCTTGTGTGCAATACAACGATGCGTTCCCATTGAAAATCGTTGAAATTGTAACTTTTGATTTTATGGTTTGATGCTTTGGAGGCGCATTGTATTTGTCCTATATTTACCAAATACTGCAAAAAATAATTAATCTGACCAGAAATGTGAATTTTAAATTTAGAGGGGCTAAACATGTCAGTTTACAAAACATTCAAAACTTTTTCGCATATTTAAGGGCTGGGGTATGAACGTTTGGACAGTATTTATTTTGGGACATTAGAGCACATCAGACATATCGAATTGCATTCTGAATACGAAGAATGTCATTCTGATATCAAATAATTTAGATTTTTTGAAATTCGCAATTTAATACACATTTTATGGCAAATCATTAAAAATTGATATTTTTGATATTTAACAGTACTTTAAGTAAACTTTATAAATCTGACGATTTATACTTAAAGTGTATGTAGGTGGGATGAAAAAAGCCGACGATCAATTGAAAATTTTGACCTTTCGTATTGAAGATATGGATTTTTTTCCCAAAACACCAAAAAAAAATTAGGTCTTTTTGGAAAAAATCCATATCTTCAATATGAAAGGTCAAAATTTTCAATTGACCGTCGGCTTTTCCTCCGTGCTACACGCACTTTAAGAATATATCATTAGATTTATATAATTTACTTCGAGGACTGTTATATATCAAAAATTTGAAAAATATCAAATTTGTATAATTTGTCATAAAATTTTTATTATATTGTGATTTTCAAAAAATGAAAATTATTTGATATCAGAAAGACATGCTTCGTATTCAGAATGCAATTCGATAGGTCTGAGGTGCTCTCATGTCACACAAAAAATACTGTCGAAACGCAATAAACGCTCATTTTGGATCCTTTAATGACCGTGTGACACGACGCGCCACACCGACACCGCCGGGCTAATAATTATTTGGTGGAGCAGAGACACTAAAATGAATACACGGGATCGATACACGTGAATTGCTATGCACGATTTTGATATCAGACGAAAATCTTCGGATACTGGATTAGAAATTGATGAATATCTCCCGCAAATGAATTTTTCTCAAGAAACCAGATGTGGTCTCATACACCTGAAAATACGTGTTGAACAGAGGGAAGGTGGGGCATAACGGACCCCCGGGGCAAAACGGAACCACCTGGAAAAATAGGCCTTCGCAATACTGCCGTCTATGCAAATTATATTGAGGAACACAAGTATGGCTACGAGGATTTGCAACAAAAATTTTATCTGAAACAATCCACTGACATTCGAGCAAGATCGAGTCAAAAATTACTACCCGTCTGGTGTAAGATATGTAGATGTTTAATGCGCTGAAATTTTACTTCATTAATATCGGATTCCCAAATAATTGTGTATATTGTAAACACGAAGGTACTAGCCATGGGCTTTATTAAGTGCATGGCCTATATGCTACGATGTATTATGCATGCAACATATTTCTAAAAAATCGGGTATGGGGCAAAACGGAACCCTAGGTGTGGGGCATAACGGAACAGGGTTCCGTTTTGCCCCGGGCGTTTTGTCCCACAGATGGGTTCCGTTTTGCCCCAATTGGACATAACTTGTCTTCACTCAAGGAAATGTAGGCGTTATCTAGGGGCCTACTCGAACATGGTAAACACTTCGCTGAAACATAGACATATAACTAGACCTACAGATAGAATTAATGATTAAAAGTTAACCACTTACTCCACAGAAATGGTAGGCCTACTGAATATTTCTTTCTGATCAAATATTGGTCATACATATTATAGGCCTACTAGGCCTATAAGAAGTTAACCACTCACTCCACAGAGATGGTAGGCACACTTAATATTGTAACTGAATATAGGCCTACATATAACTAGGCCTAGGGCCTACCGATGGAACAACTGATATAAGTTTACACCCAGGGTGCCGTTTTGCCCCATAGGGGGGGTTCCGTTTTGCCCCGATAGTGGGGCAAAACGGTTTTTTTTTGTTGAAAATATTTCTTCATTTTTATACAAAATTGTAAGATTCAAGTTATATTGGTTAATGGTATATTAAAGGTAAATACAAACTTCAACTGAACATATAATTTTTACAGTCATATTACTTATGGTGACGTCACAGAGCATCCTCAAAGTTAAGTGTTCCGTTATGCCCCACCTTCCCCGATATGATAGTCGCTAGAATGCGCTTTGAAAATTGGCCGTGCGCTTTTGAACTCAAAATCTGACCATTTTATATTGCGTTGGTCCTGTATGGACTACAGTGTGTAGTACAGCTGCACTCACTGTAGGCAGTATAAAATCGATGACCATTGACCTCAATGGGGTATACAAGCTTATTCACGCACAACCAAGATCAATTACCCGGCTATTGTGAGTAGCCTTAGTTATGTCCCTCGACTAATTATTAGTTTTAAAGAGCTTTAAAGGTTTGAACCAAATGGCTAATCAGGCTGTGGATTCAACCTACCATGGCGATTCCTGCCATGAAGATATACACAGTGACATCGCCCCGATATCTTCATAGTAGAAATCGCCATGGTAGGTTGAATCCACAGCCACCCATGACCATTTTATTCGGACCTTATGAGATGCATATTATTAGCGAAGTGACCTGACTAAGGCTACTGACATAGACGGGTAATTGATTTCTCGCTCTGTGAGCAAGCTTGTATACGACATTGCGGTCAATGGTTATACTCTCTCCACTTGAGTGAGTGCCGCTATAGCCTGCTGCGCGCTGTAGTCCATACAAGACCAACGCAATATAAAATTGAGAGTCTTGGTCAAATTTTGAGTTCAAAGCGCACGGCCAATTTTCAAAGCGCACGCTAACGACTATAATATCTGTTCAACACGTATTTTCAAGTGTATGAGACCACATCTGGTTTCTTGAGAAAATTCATTTACGGGAGATATTCATCATTTTCTAACTCAGTATCCGAAGATTTTCGTCTGATATCAAAATCGTGCATAGCAATTCACGTGTATCGATCCCGTGTATTCATTTTAATGTCGCTGCTGCACCAAATAATTATTAGCCAGGCGATGTCGGTGTGATATAGGGTCGATAACACTGTGCGCGCAATTACAAACATTTGCTTTTTTTACTTTTTGTATTGGGTATGCAAGTAGTGTGTATACAAGGTTTCAGACCTTTCTCTCTCCCTTTATAAGGAAGGTACAGGCTCCCAAAGATGAAATTGATTTCAAGAGAGGTACAACATTTGAGTAAAATATCAAGCAAATCTTAGGGGTGGGGGGGGGGTCAGGTTGGAGCTCTCCTTGAATTGGTATGGATTGTGGGTGAGTGCATGTCCCGATGGAAACAGGAAGTTACTCACCGTGGCACTGCATGACAATCAATTTGCCGCTGTACAAGCATACCGGGTGGCATTCATACTAATTAATCTTAATTAACATTACATATACTACGCCCATTATCATTCTTGACAAGATAGCTCATGCTTTTTTATTTATTTCGCTTTATTATATCTCAGTTTTTTGGGTATAATCATGAACATTTTCAAATTTTTATGATTTTTCTTTGTTTTATTTTTAACGAATTTTTCAAGGGAGGAGGGGTACTCTTATTTTTTTTTTTCATATTCTTCGTTTCCTGCTTGACAATATAGTTTATGTTTAAAAAAATTTATTTCGCTTATGTATTTCTTTATTTTTTGTTTTATGTTTATATCATTATAGCGCCATCTACAGGTGAATTCGGGTGTAAGTCGAGAAATAGACATCAGAATCACAACTTCAGCTGTGTAACTTACAAAAATTTCCGCTAAAAAGTGGTTCTTTTAATTTTAGAAAATACATTAATAATCGCATTGGACTTTTTGTACTGATCGTACTATAAGTGACCACCAGCCTACAATGTTCTAATCACACTATAGACTGGGATTACATGTGACGTCATTGCCAGGCAATTGGTCTCTATTGTTCCTTGCCCGGAAATATGCCCACGCAGTCAAGGACCGTGCTTTTAAAACGCCCGCCAGATCACAATAAGGCCATTGAACTGTGTAGTGGCCATACGTACTCGTTGAAGTAATAACGGTAGCACGTTCCCTTACAGACTCATTATTAATGTGTGAAAAGGGGTCAGGGACGTTATTCTGATCATTCTAATCCTTTCTTTTGAGGTCAATAGATAAAAGAAAGGCCTTGAACACAGGTGCAGAGTTGTAGATAATATTTAATCATCAAAGCTGCTGGCATAAGAAATTTTGAGGAGGCAGCGCTTATTATTTCTTGTAAACACAGTCTAATGTGGTACTCACTACATGTAGAAGGCCGGGCGGGTCTGCAAATTAGTGCATGAAGCTAGTAAAGATATAGCTTCATGTCCAGTTTAATCAATTAAAATACTATGGCAGGATATCAAAAAATCGCGAGGCATTCTTTCTTGTTATGGGCGACAAGTATTAATTTTTATATTATTATGACAAAATCCAGTCCCTTCTCAATTGAATAGGCTCCGAGATTAGACTTTCCTTTCCAAAAATAAATTATATGATATATTTATATTATATTTATATTTATATTATATAATTATATGAGGACATAATATAGGCCTAATCTAAACCCATATTCGGTATCCAGAAACCTTCACAGTCCGAGCGGCGCTTGCACTCGCATCGCATTAAACTAGACAAAGTTCGCTAAACTGAGGCCTGCTTCAATTGCCAACCTTAATCGAGGGGCGAGTTTGAGGTTTCATAGTCATATATTACCTATACCATTACCCCCCCCCCCCCCCCCGATGTGGCAGTGATGTCAACGCGTTGTGAACAGCTGTTTCGCTCTCGCATCTGCGGTGTCTTTAAGCGCGTGCGTATGTACACCAGCGCCATCGAACTCCAGCGAGTGATGCTGCGCCTAATAGAATTCGTATAATGCCCCCAGCATACTTTCCTGCCAGAGAAGATGATAAAAGAGGAGGTCGCTCGCTGCCCACATCAAATAAATAATGTGTGCATCCGCCTATTGATGGAAACAATGATCTAATCCGATTGATCAACTAATACGATAAGTGGCTTTGCGAGTCACGACTGTCTAGCTCTAAACGACGCATGCCCGGATATCAATTTGTTACGTCAGTTGACCGCGAAATATAATTTCTGTATTGTTTGGCATGACTGGCTGCTAAGTTTGACCCGAGATCCCTGTTAAAAAGACCCGCATTTTGGATCCAAATAGCATTTTTGGACACGTTTGGACACAAAACGGGAGTATATGGAGAAACTGACACGAGTTTGAATTACTGATTACACTGGTTTTATGTTTCCGTAAACTGCCGCAAATATTCAAATAGTTATCATTTAAATTTCTTTTCCTTTGACCTTATATTAATTTGACTGGAAAATTAATTATGCTTGACTTTCCATAACTTAACAATTTTTTTGATTTTTTTAATGGGAGTTGCAATATATATAATGCTTCTTCACTCGTTTAAAAATCATGGTCACCCTGGTTAGTATTATTTTTTTAAAACAAAAAAAGCATGATTTGACTGCAAAATTGGGACTTTAACGATGTACTTCCGTGTGTGGAATATTTTCTCCACTGCAGAGAACTACCAAATCAGACGAGCGTGTGGCGGATGAACAGATTACCACAAAGGAAGTTTCAAGTGGTGTTTTAAGTACCCCAAACAAAGAAAAGTGAATAGAGGTTAACTGTGGGTAATCGGATTATATGTTCGAGCGATCTCCTCTTTTCTCATCTTCTCTGGTGATACTGAATGCAGCGCCATATTTGGAATATATTCGTACACGGTGTGGGCAAATAGTTGGTCAAATGTAGGCTAAGTAGGCCTAAATCATGAAAATCGCTTAATCTGAATAATACCAACCAGTAACGGACATTGAAACAACACTACTTGTGAAGTTTGAGGTAAGTAAAGCTTTTCCTTGTTATAAAAAACAAGGAAAAGGCAGTCATTTTTATCACAACGCGATATTAAAAAAAAAGTACATTTTGAGAGGGCCTATGCTGGTTCTTTTGATTCTAGTTTAAAATCTGTTCATCACATGCAGTCCGATTTGGTATCTATGGTTTCATCAAAGTCTTGAGAACTAATTAGGATGGTAAGTTGGTTAACAAAAACGATACTGTTAAAAATAGCGGTATTTATGCAAGCGACGTATCTATTGTGTAAAATGCATTGAAAATTGTCGGCTAAAGAGGGCATAAATTAAAATCGCGAAGAGTAATAGCAACAATAACAATCTACATTCCAAGCGGAAACGCTTTTCAAAAACATACCACCTTTTTCGGGCAATCGCTGAAACCGAAATATGAAATTCCAGGCCATCTGTAAAAAAGTGCGTGAGCAGAAATGACCATGAACTTGGGTCACCGAAACAAGTGTTTATATTGGTGTCAGGCCTTTCATAGTGATACAACAATTAGCCCCCAATAATGGCTTTCATTTGAACCGTTATTTGTTAAACTGCGATTTTTACTTTTTGAGAAATCAATGAATGTATCAAACAACTTTTCGAAAGTCGATTTAAAATGGCCTAACCCGTTAACATCAGCGTATAGCCCATCTTATTCTGCATCTTATATGCCAATTTTACTGGAATCAGTTGACTGATTGCGAAGAAATAAGCGATTACATAACGCATGCGTCAATTCACTTCATTCCAAGTTTGAAGGAAATATCATTCAACCCTAGATCGTCAAAAAACACGATGCGCACTAGTGGTTAACTGTCAACGGGCTTCATATTTTGTTCTGTGAAATCCTTTTCGTTCTTTTTAAACAATCTGTTTCTTGCAAAACATTTAATTAGGTTTTGTTCAAATTTGAAAACCTGCACGATATTGAAAATGAAAGCTTGCATGTAAGATGATGCTCGGTACTTAATAAAGAATTATTGCATAAAGAATTCCAGCTGACTTATAAAAATTCTCACACACATTAATGTTTCGGAATATTTCCACGAAATTGTAATGAAAAGTTTAAATCTTTTAAAACTTCCACACCAACGTTGCATGGTATCAAAAATCACACGTAAAGATGTAAGCACTTGATCATTGTCATTCTTGGCTCAAATGTTCTTTGGAAAGTTAAAATATAACATATATGCACAACCTAAAGAATTAAAGTTGGAAAGCTTCCAATTGCAGAAATCGAAGTTTTCACGGACAAACTGTTATTCATCTTCAGTGAAAGCATGAATAACATAACACCGTCGGATTATAAAATAGATAATGTGGACTAAATTTAATGAGATACACAAACTTTAGGAAGCGGTGAGCGAGTAAGAAAAAGCGCCTGTTGATCAAACTTGGAATGAACTGCATTGATGCGCGCATTATAAAATCGTTAAAAGGGCATTTCGTGATCCACAGCCTCACCCCAACCACTTTTCTCAAAAAAAGTTGAGATTTTTATACCACTGGAAACCTCTGGCTACATAATGTTTATGTACCAAAATGTCTTGCAGATTAATTAGTTTAGCAAAAATATCGACACATTTGAATTTCGTTCTGGTATACCAGAACGAAATTACAACAGTGGCCTATCATGCCTATGGAGCAGTTTATACACATAATCATGCATAACTCGCAAACGCGAAATCGGAATCAACTGAAATTTTGGGAATAAGCTTTTTTTCGTGGATATCTACTGAAAAATGTCATAAAAAGAGGATGCTAGAATAACGAGATTCTTCGCAACCAGTCAACCGAATCAAATAAAATTGTCGTATGTGATGCACAATAAAATAGGCTATGCGCTACATTTTGAATTTTTTGATTCCGATGTCTATTTCTCGACCTACGATCAATTTTATTCACTGGGTAATTTTTTATGGGACACCCTGTATAGCTTGATATATTTTTTGCGGGAAAAGTGGTATTGGGGTGAAACGTGGTAATGGGGGGCAAATTTATCCCGATTTCATTCTTTGACTGCCCAGAATTACCCGTGCAGTGAGAAATTTCGATAAAGTGGTAACCACTAAAAAGCTGTTTTTTTTTCAAGATCGACTTGAAGCGTCATATTGCAGGATGGTAATGAAAAAATATGACCCATTATTATGATATCAAAAGCTCATCAAAAATGAGAAAAATCGGGGGTGGATGATGCTGTCAATCGGGTTAGGCCAATGAAAGTCAATTCCTTGTTTCCCGTTACACAATTTTTCATGACTGTGTAGGTGACCATTTCGTTTTTCATTATTTCATACCATTTCATTATTGCATCTGTTACAGGTGTAAACAAATAGTTTGCAGATGTAGTTAACAACCACATGAAGGTGATTGTACAACTATTATCAAAAGTTTCACAATATTTTTACGGGATGAGATCAGATCAGATCAAAAAGTGCGGGACAGAGAAGTGAGTAGGTATTCATTATTAATTCATTATTAACCATATACCATGCTCCTACTGCAAAGAAAATCCCTGAAAATCAACAGAAAGAGATTTATGATATATTTAAAACCACAATTATTTATTGGTATGTTAAAATTGGTTAGAAATCAACATTTTATTCAAAATAATGAAATATTTGACCAGCAATTGGTTTTGAGCGGTAACGGGAAACAAGGAATCGACTTCATTAGCCTTACGAACCTTTAAGCAATATCAAGGATTAATATAGCACTTCTCACAGCTGAGTGGATTAATTGGTTATACCGTGATTCACAACCGGAGCTCCTGGGTTCGATTCCCAGCCCTGCTTAATTTTTTTTCAAGACTGGGAAAAATATTGCTAATTTATTTTGGCTCTATTACTATGCTAAAATCCTTGAACCCGCAAAATTTTTTTTTTAAGCCTCACAAATGATGCTGGTAGGCCTAATTGCGGAAATAACACTTTTTGAAAATAGCACTGCTAGTCTGCTAGCCTATTTGTACTAATTTGTGTATTAAGGGCTGGGGTATGAACGTTTGGACAGTATTTATTTTGGGACATTAGAGCACATCAGACATATTGATTGCATTCTGAATACGAAGAATGTCATTCTGATATCAAATAATTTTGGTTTTTGAAATTGCAATTTAATATTATTATTTTATGGCAAATCATTAAAATTGATATTTTTGATATTTAACAGTACTCGAAGTAAACTTTATAAATCTGATGATTTATACTTAACGTGTATGTAGGTGGGATGAAATGCCGACGATCAATTGAAAATTTTGACATTTCGTATTGAAGATATGGATTTTTTTCCTAAAAATAAAAAAAAATTAGGTCTTTTGGGAAAAAAAATCTATATCTTCAATATGAAAGGTCAAAATTTTCAATTGACCGTCGGCTTTTCCTCCCTGCTACATACACTTTAAGAATATATCATTAGATTTACATAATTTACTTCGAGGACCGTTATATATTAAAAATGTGAAAAATATCAATTTTTATAATTTGTCATAAAATTTGTATTATATTGTGATTTTCAAAAATGAAAATTATTTGATATCAGAAAGACATGCTTCGTATTCAGAATGCAATTCGATAGGTCTGAGGTGCTCTCATGTCCCCAAAAAAATACTGTCGAACGCAATAAACGCTCATTTTAGATCCCTTAAGTAATGACAAAATTTCGCAATTGCACCCTATGATATTAAAGGTGATATGCCTATAAATTATATTATGACTATTATCAGATATGGTGCCATTATAAGGCCATGTTTTACAGTCTTAAAACTTACGGTTTCGTCAATCGTCATAAATTCTCGTTTCACGTAAATCACATGTGACATTGAAATATTTCAAGATAAGTTCCCGAAGCAATGCACTGTTTATTGCTGATAAATTTAGTAGCAGACCCGCGTTCGTTGTGAAATGTCTTAGAAAGGTTTGTTAACAAATTGCATTTTGTACAATGTGCACAATTCCGAGTCGCTCGCCATTTTGGGTGTATATGCAACTGGCCTACGGGTTATGCGGGGGTAATGCCTACATATACTTTGCATACGTTGTCGTTTTGGCTAGAGTGTACATATTCAGCGATTGAGTATAGGCCTGCTCACTCACGCAATCGCTGAATGTACATACATATATTCAGTTGTCTCATATTCCTGGTATTAATTTCGGAAGCAAGGGGATGTCCCATTTATTGCCTATTTGTTATAGGATTAAATTGAACAGTGGGAAATGTTGAGAAACCCTAATGTTAATTTTCTATTTCTTCCGTGGCCTGGGCTGTGCGTATCGCGTATTCGAGCATAAACACACAGGCGATAAAACAATCACGCTAATCAACTGTCTTGACATTATACAGTACCCGTCTACGCGATCGCCGATCACCAGCGCGTACCCAGACCACGGAAGAAATAAAAAATTACTAGGCATAATAATTTAATTTATGTTAAAGCCATAATGTGCGATTTGCTCCACAGCAACGCCCTCAATTTCTACTTTTTGCATAATTCTACTGCCAAATGGTGTACTAAAACCCAGCGAGTCAAGGGTCATTTCAAGTCAAAGATCATCAGAGATATCATTAAACGAGGTATTATCAAAATGGCATGGAAAGCATGAGCCATAACTTTATAAATTAAAACGAAACAAGCTGTGAACATTGGAACCCATTTTAACTTTCAATTTATTTTTCTCACACAAACAGGTTATTAAAAAAATGCAAAATGAGAAGTCTTAATTATCCACTTTACTCATGTGTGACTTCTAACAAAAGGAGCTGCTTCCCGTAGTATTCCGCATTCAAACCAATTCAATGCATGACCTCGGAGTTTCCTGCATGACTTTGGCGGCTATTTTGAAACATTCATGGTTGCACATGCAGGTACTTCTTTTGAAAGTCCTAAACAAGGTATAGCAGTCGCTGATAGGATATGCAGCTTATAGAACACGGATAACCTCTATAAACGTTTACAAATGTATTTTATCATGTATTACATAAACAATTAAGATAACTGTAGAGCGAAAGATGAATACATTAAAAAATTAGTTATAGAGATTTAAATTTCAATTGGAACGTTATGTTCATTTTAATTTTAATTGAGGGAATAACACAATCAATTAAATTTGCAAACACTTCCATGAGTCCACAGTACTCAATTAACGATTATCCAACGCAATACGTTTACATCAGTCTATACTCTATCGACGATTATCCAATGTAATACACTCACATCAGTTTATACTCTATTGACGATTATCCAATGCAATACACTCGCATCAGTCTATACTCTATTGACGATTATCCAATGTAATACACTTACATCAGTCTATACTCTATTGACGATTATCCAATTTAATACACTCACATCAGTCTATACTCTATTGACGATTATCCAATGTAATACCAGGGGATGACACTCTATTCACGTGGTTTCTTTTCCAACGCTAAAAGATTACGAATTTTGGTGGTTTGTAAATGAAAAGTGTCCGCACTATCGATTGATTACGTAACTGTTATGAATAATTTATTAGTTTTTCAATGCAATCGCCTCGACCCATTAATACGTATTATCTGTATTTATCAAAGTACTTGGAATAGCAATCTGGTGAGTTCACTGAACTACGCCCAAATACTGATGGAGTTTTAATGGCGCTAATCCTCTCCATACACAGATGAACAAATACAATAGGAGAAGGTCAACACATATGACCTCCTATATGACATGTTATATGAGATGTACAACAACCTGAATATCATAAAGATCAGTGTTCGTTTGTGCATATGAACTGCATATTTACAATACTAAATATTACTCGTTATATATTATGTCAAATATTGGTATTATGACAACACGGTATATACATTGTATATAAAACGACTAATAGATCCTACTATAATGGCGTCAGGTCATTGGTTCATCATATCCCGTATGTTTCTTAAAATTAATTCATATTTGAGACAACTTTCTGTGACCATTTTATAGGCGTACAGGTGGATCCGTTTTTTTTTTGTCATTTTCATTTCTTTTTGATGAAAGAATTAAGGTTTTCCACTGCACGGAGGCCACTATGTGATACTAATTTAATGCTATTTGTAAATGAATGCGGATTCCCGGTTGTTGTTTTTCCACAGTGTGACAACTGTCCACCCATCCAGACAACATCATCACATAATAAAACGTCTGTATTTTTACGATGAGTAAATATTAAACTGAACTTTGCCTTGGAACATTGTGTAAGACGGTGTAAGATTTTGTGGGCGCCCTCAACATTATTATCCTCTTTGTATCCGTAAATGACATGGCATAGACTGTGTGAATTCTATGAAGACTAGGGGCCTACTTATACATGGGGTCATATCCATGGACACAAGTAACGATAATTGACAACACGATACGCGACTGTATTTAGGAGGCTAACCACTAATAATTAATAATGCCGGGTAGGGCCTACTCCTGGGCGACTCGTGTGGGCAAGGACGCTTAGGACGGTGACCAAATGAGTCTCAAATTTCACCGGGAGGGGCACTCAAGTATGATAATGTAGGCCTATACGCATGTGTGGCCAACTTTTTAAACACCCCTAAAACGAGTTTTACCCTACCAGCAAATTTAGGATCAATAGGCCTAAGCTAACTTAATACACTAAAGGAAGTTTTGATGAGAAACGGACATTTTGATGAGAAACGGCCAAAATGGTGAGAATTTAAATTTTCTCATTCTTTTGGATGAGAAACTTCCTGGTGTGTGTGTCAATCATTATTGTCTTATTAAAATCCGGGACTTTGGTTGACCTGTGCTAGACTCCAGCACATGTTAATGACGCAAAGACAGTTGTGGTAACACCATGGTCGCAGACCTGCAAAAAAGCTCAAAAACAGATAGTAATGAAACCAGTTTTTATTTTCCTTGCTCTAGCGAGTTCACAGAGAAGGTGTTTCTAGTACAATGCAGCGTCGGACTCTAGCTGAGAGCGTAGCCTGAGTCCAAACGGACTCCAAGAAGGGCTCTCCATACACAAATGAACAAACACAAAGGAAAGTAGTCTCCTCCGTGACCAGCTTGATTTCGATGGAGCGAAACCAAATTGGCTGCAGAGGAGACGGGTAATTTTGCCATGCAAATGAGGTGAGTGCCCTCTCAAGAATAACTACTCTCTGGTAATACACTCACATCAGTCTATACTCTATTTACGATTATCCAATTTAATACACCAGTCTACACTCTATTGACGATTATCCATGTACATGTAATAGACCTACACTTACATCAGTATAATACGCCATTACTCTGTTGCCGATTATCCAAATACACCTGCATCTCCTACAAATTACAAAGTTTACCACTCGCAGTCAATAATTTGCAATTACTCTTACACTTATTTGGCCATTTGTTTCAGTTGAATCACTTGTGTCAAATGTATAGCAGCAGCGGTACTTCCCCGGGGCACTGCATGTTTGTTTTTCAGAAAAATTTATGTTCTCATCGAGAAGTTTAACACATTTTTGCCCCTCCCCCTTCAAGAGGTCAGAAATCTCTTTTGGATCTCTGTTCTTCTATTTTAAAATATGACTTTTAATATTATAGGTTAATACACGAGTACCACTTGTTGTGAGTGAAATTGTACACAATAATGCACGCGTACTGAGATGTTGATGCGTCTAGACGCATCAACATCTCAGTACAAGTGCATTATTTTGTACAATTTCTCGAGCAATAAGTGATACGCATTTATTAACCTATTTCATACACGAGAAAAAAATGCCGTGATTTTTGCTATTTTTATAACAAAATCGTCACTAAAAATGTTGAAAATACGAGCAAATATAAATGCATCAACCCGCAAGAAAAATGAATCAATCTTACGCGATGCGAACGCGCGCGAAAGCACTGCGCGTAGTACGCGGAGTGCGAGCCCGTGCAATTATACAATATTAATGCACTAAGCGTATTTTTCTAACGGCTTTTCTGATTGGCTATGTGGTTCTAAGAGTGTATGTATACCGTTTAGTGCCTGTCTACCTAAGTACGGTGATAAATAAATTACAAACAAAAATAGGTTTTACTGTACATCTCCATACTTCAATTTACCGCTTAAATTTAATTTAATTTTGTTGTTAATTTTTGGTGGTTGTTGTTTTTCTGATGCCGATAATTTCGTTATGATATTTCGATCGATTGGAGGAAAAATTATACATTCCGCCAATGCAATTCATGGGATAAATTGGTTGAGTATACCCTTTGGTCAAAGGAGGGTAAAAATATAAAATATCAAAAATCCCCGGTCACAAATACACTAAATTTCTTTCTTTATCGCAGAATTGATGAGAGCAGCAAAAATCCTACATCTACCCAAAAATATAAGCCAAATATTTTCACTAAAAACGTAAACTAACAAGCGACATTTACCAAATAATCTACCATAAATATATCAGTACATCAGAAATGACCTGCCAACTAAACTTGACTATCAATACCAAGACTATTGGGTGTCGGCCTTAACCTGGAGTATATAAGGGGGTAAAGCTGGAAATCGTTTCTTACAAACAAAAAGATCATGTAATTCCTGCCTAGAATTATTTCATTTACCCCACATCCAATGCCAAAACCTTTTGATGGCGCCAGTAAATCCTGAATATTGGGCAACATCATCTAGTAGCTCTTTCTGTGCTCTATTTTGGTCGCGAATTCCATTCATGTTAGCTTCATGTTGTTGTTGTAGGCGTCGTTCTGATTCCTGTTGATCTCTTCTCATCTGGTTAGCTAATTCAATGCGCTTTCGATCTTCTTCAGCTTTTAGTTGATTTAACTCTACCTTCCGCTTTTCTTCTAATCTGTACTGATAATCTTGCTGAGCTCTTTGCTTTTCAATTTCAAATGCTTTCTTTTGTAGTTCGAGACGCTGTATCATCTCCATCTCTACCCTTTTGTTTTCTGCGCGTCTTTCTTCTTCCAAGGTCTTTAATCGTCCGGTCTCACCTTTAGCATTGTCCAGTTGCTTTTGAAATGCTTCGTCTCTCTGGCGTTGATTTTCTTTCATATCTGCATGCATACGATCTACTTCTTGTTTTCTCTTCATCTCAACTTGCCGTAAAGTCTCCTGCTTGGTCTTTTCTAGTTCAATCTGAAACTTGGCTTCTCTCTTCTGAAGATTTTTTTGCATTTCTGCTTGGATCTGTCGAAGTTTCTTGTCGAACTCATTTTTATGACGAGTTTCAATCATTTTCATTTCCGCTGCTCTCTTTCTTTCATGTTCCTTCCTAATTGCCTCGTCCCTTTCCTTCATGATACGTTCTGCTTCTCTGAGCATACCACTGGTGTAACACGGACCTTGATCTGCACGCATTTTTCTGATCTTATTCACTTCGTCCAAAAGCTCCTTCACTTGTTTTTTATTTTCGTCGGAATCCGTTTCGCACCTGTTGTTAAACCCTACAACTCTACCCCCACAGTCACTGACAAGGCGACTCACAACTGCTGGGGCCCTATATATAAATTCCTGAAGGGTATTTATATTAGTCTGATCATACTTTAAGTTATCCATGCCACAAAATACTACCAACATGTAATCAGTACAACCTGAACCGAATAGCTCTCTCAACCTACGCAAGGTGTCCTGCAATTCTTTTGTAAATTTAGAGCCTATCTGGACAACATAAATAAATGCATGGGGCCCGGGCGCAGCAACCAACATACACTTAGCAATTTCTTTTGTTGTTACCTCAATATCATGTTCTGTATCAAATAACCCAGGGGTGTCCACTATTACAAGGTTGACACCCAAAATATTACGATTTAGGTGTGTGCAGAATTCAGTTTCTGAGGATGCACTAACACTACTAATGAACGCTCCTCTTTCCATAGCGATGCTGCTGCAAGAAGAACTTTTCCCGTCTCCAGTATGCCCAAGAACCACAATTCGTACTTCGTCCTCTTGTTCTGAAATCGTAAATAAAGATAAACAAAACAAATATGGCGCGTTATAACGAAAGGTCTTCTCTCAGCCGCGACATATCCACCGGGCATATGCGCCTAAGAAACAAAAAGTCCCCACTAGGTTTTTTGTGCCCCAAAATAATCCACAATATTTATTAAAAGTTATGTATTTTGTCATTAGATTTTGTCACTTTCACTTGTTTTAATATTTATCTCTATTGGTTTGTACATGGAATGTTCTGGAAAGTCAATGGAAAAATACTGGTAAACAATCATACATAATGGAAACTACTAGAATGATCAGTGGTGGCGCTATTACAGAATCCATCTATACACACTAATGACAGGGATTGGTTTGTGTTGAGGTAATGAGCTATTTTTAGAAATGCTGAAATGTGCCATTAATAGTTAACATTATTCTACAATGGTAAAAAATTAGATATAAGGTCTGGAGAGTAAATGATTGGGCAGCGGTTTAAGAGGAAACTCTGTGCAACTCATGTTAGCCAGTGGTGGTACATAAGTTACATAATGTGCGAAGTCATCAAACTTCCGTTCGCGGTTCGACTCAAAGGACCGACAGACAGAAATATCTCCATCAACGAACTGTGATATGTTGATGCACTAACATAGTGTGTTATCTAACTTTCAAGTGGAGCAGATATGCTTGCTCAAGAGATCTCCGAGAGGAGTTTACGATCAACATAGAATACCATTTGGAAAACACTAGCATAACAGCTAGGATAGTGAAAACATAGTCTTCAGGAATTGGACTGAGACTGTGGTAGACCAGGGGTTTCCCTTGGGTAGACAGGATCTTGGACATTGCCGGATCTTGGATCAAGAGCTGAGACCTAAGAAAATTGATGGTTTTGCCGACTGGACTAACATGATGTGTTATCTGAATTTAAGTGGAGCATATAGCTTACTCAAGAGATCTCCGAGAGAGGAGCTCACGGTTAACATAGAAGACCATTTAGAAACCACTAGCATAGCAGCTAGGATAGTGAAAACATAGTCCTCAGGACCGTGGTAGACCAAGGGTTTCCCTTCGGTAGACAGGATCTTGGACATTACCGGATCTTGAATCAAGAACTGAGACCTATAAAAGTAATCTCATCAGAAAGACAGCCAATCAAGATCTCCAGGCCTAGATAAGTAACCATAGCAAAACGAAATATTTGCATTAAGTTTAATTCTTGTCTAATATTGTATAGTGATTTGATTGATAGCCATTCTGCACTAATTAATAAATAATCATAAGTTGTTCTATATAATATACTTCTAGTGCCCGTTTCTATTCATCGTTATGTATTCACTTGCCTGAAGGATGCTGAACAATTTGGCTTGGCTGCCCTCTTCAACATGTTCAAAGTTCTGACAATTTTAGGTAGGAGTCAATTAAGGCGATAGGAACAAATTAGTTCGATCTTTCGATGGACCATCGATGCTTGATCGATCCTTATTATTCATGAAATCAATTAATTTACTATTTTTAATTGTGATTAAATAGTAATTTGTGCCTGTAGTGATATTGACCAATATAAATTTAGCGTTAATTCAGGTTAATTAGTTGATAATTCATTAATAACAAGCATCGAAGCAGAATCGACGGTCGATCTAAAGATCGAACCAATTTGTTTCTGGTGCCTAAGGTTAAACAGTGGGTCAAAATTGAAACATGTCCCAATCCTGTTGAAAAGTATTATACGTCTGGCTATAAAGAAATCCAAAATGTATATACATTGGTTCGGCTTAAGTTTAGTAGTGACGTATAGGTGAGCATTATAGGTGCGCATCTCGCGCACATAATGTTAATCGCGTAGAGAGTACATGCATGTGAACCCATAACCGTTCTCATCTGTTTAAAGCTGTTTAATACGGACATCGGTCGGATAATTCCAAGACTGTCTCATACTAAGGCACACCTACAATGGCGGTTTATCGGCACACTTGTAGCACAACCGAGATAATGCACCGATGTCACAACCGAACTTGAGGTGAACCATAGAATAATTTGCTCCATCTGTGAAGTTTAGTTGCGACGTTATTGGCAGAAACAAGTCAAAGGTCAACACCCCTTTGGCTGGGGTCAATCTACAAGTTAAGATTGTACAATTTCAATTGGATAATGAAATTAGGAAAACAAAATCGGTTTATCAGATGGGAACCAGTAATTTTTGACACCGAGATCAACCTAGCTTCTCTTTTGATGTTCACTGATGTACATGTATGTAGATGATGCAGGGTGCGGTGCGGAGGGGCAAGGGGCGCACACAATCTTACAAAACCATTAGTTATTTTTTATACAATAAAGAAAACGGATGCACACATCGCACACCGACATCGCCTGGTTAATAATTACATTGTACAGCAGAGACACTAAAATGAATACCCGGGATCGATACACGTAAATGTGCTATGCACGATTTGATATTCATACAATAAATCTTTGGATACCGGGGTAGAAAATGATGAAAAGCTCCCGTAATTTTTTTTATTCTAAAGAATCCATATTTCGATTCTTGCACTTGAATATATGTGTTGAAAGGATATGATAGTCGTTAAGTTGCGTATTGAGAAAGAACCGCACGTATTGAGCTCAAAAACTGACAAAAATTCTGATTTTATATGTGCCGAACTATAGCGCAGCGTAGGGCACACGTGGAGGCAGTCTAAAAGCAGATGACCTCATGGCGTATACCATGCTAACTGACATCTACAGAGATCAGTTACCAGGCTATTGTCAATAGCCTTAGTCGGATGTCCCTCGGCCCATTATGCGCCTCAAAACTATTAAACAGGCTGTGGATTCAACCTACCATGGCGATTTCTGCCATGAAGATATCGGGGCGATGACACTGTGCATCGTGGACCACATCACCTCAACGCTCCTGACCAACATCCTGGTAGGTCTAGGCCCAATCGGGTCTATTCATGACGAATTAAATATGGTTTATTGTAGTTTTTAGTCACTCTCTCAAATGATACGAGAGACATATCTCAACCTCTCACCCTCTCCGTTTCTCCTCTCCCCTCTCTTTCCCCTTCTCCGCCTCTCTCCCTGCTCTCCCTCTTTTTTTTGGGCACCCCATGCTCTTTGACAGTTGTCTTTGAATAAATTATTTAAACCAATCTGACCAATCTGACAAAATTCTCTAAAATTATTGTTAATGAAATAAGTGGTGGAGGCGGCATTGCGTTGGAATTACGGAAAATACATATAAAAACATGGAACATGGCAGTACCTTCGGTCAGTTTCATATTCTGGAACTTTCCAATATCTTCAGTCTTCTTAATTTCTTTCGCCACGTCTGGAAATCAGGAAAATAAAACATATCAAAGTGATTAGAATATATTTGTAATTAAAACGATTATTCCATTTAACATTATTTGTCAGGAAATCTCAAATAAATAAGTAAATAAACAAACAAACAAAAGTAACATGTTACGTTTACATGTGTGGCATTGAATGAAATAGATTCTGCTATTCATTTCAAATACCCTTTATACCCATATTTAAAAATTGCATTCCACAGAAAGCTTCCAGAAAGCTTCATACTGAGTAATGGAGAGGTTTAGCGACAGTTTTGTGATTTCATTTGTAACTTTTATGCCAACTTTTTGGTAAATATATACTTTGAGTATTGATTTAGAAGCTCACTTATGTGGCTGGCAGTGTCCCAGTGACGTCAAAGCGCCGAGGCAGCTGTTTCGCGCGCATCTATGCGGCATCTTTATTCTTTAGTGTTTAACAGGTTTTATGGACGTCGATCCAAAAACTTGGACCGGTTATCCATATATCATCGTATAGTCGTATAGTTGAGCGCCGTGTCCATACGTCAATTAAAATTTACGTCTTATTCTTAAGCAGTATGCAGACTCCGAGTATTAGACGTACAATATTGTATGTAACATATCTACATTATTTAATCTATTGCCATTCTATTTCCAGTAATGTTTAAAAGTTCTAACGAATGTTTGATGACGTAAAATCGATAATATGTTACGCATAATATCTGGTAGAAATATATTATCGATTTTACGTCATCAAACATTCGTTAGAACTTAAACATTACTGGAAATAGAATGGCAATAGATTAAATAACGTACATATGTTACATATAGTCCTTCAAGAATGACTCTCGGCTTGAGAAGTTTAGAACTACATGTGTATACTACTACTACTCGGCCTCGCTACTCGGCCTTCGGCCTCGTTGTTCGAACATGCTCGGCTTCGCCGAGCCCCCCCCCCCCCATAGCCGCGGGTCATTCTTGAAGGACTAGTTACATACAATATTGTACGTCTAATAAAAATTCTGCATACTGCTTTAGTCTACTTCATAGCACCTAGAACCGAGAACCGCTTCCATGTGAAAACCGTTGTGCCCTGAATTTCTCCTTTTTTTCTTTCTGGGCAGTGCGGTCACTAAGAATGTGTTGTGGAAGGGCAAAGCTGGGGTGAATTATTGATCAAAATGTAATTTATATCCATGGAAAAAGTGGACTTCGTCGCGTCCCCCTAAAAATGAACAATTTAACATGAAAAGGTGACTTTTGTTAATTTTGCATCCAAGTTAGACATTGTTACCATGAAAAGTGGACTTTTCGGAGAGTTCGCACGCACCCATTCCCGCGTACGTGCCTCTACTGGATTACTGAAAGAGACGGATAACAATGTCTGATACTAAGAGCTAGCCATCAGGCAGTTATTGTTAACTACATGTATGCACACAACACAGGGGCACTCACCGTAGTAATTGACACGTACTAGTAGCGCTGTGCTGTGGGTATATGAGATGAACTAGTTAGCGTCATATATCAAAAAGTATAAAAGCTCTGATTTTAGTACTTGCTCTATGTTTCAATTACTTATTCTTTTTAAAATTTCTGAATCTTTAATCCGGTACAAGCTTTAATAACGGGGGAGCATGCATTTGTATGAGAAAGGAAATCTACCATCTTATCCAAACTCTCGTGTTAATCCAATGCACATTTTGCTTCACCGGGCCGCCCTGACTTGGTCGCGTTTGGAAGAGAAGTGCCACCAAACCGTAATAGGTACAAATTTAGTACTTTCTGTCAATCAAGTATGGTTTCTTTTCTACATGTCAAATTTAAATTTAAATTATTAAATTATTAGCATAGTCCTTATAATAACGGTGGAGCGCCTTGATGAGTAAACACAGCAAACACAAAAACGTTTTAAAAACGTTTTGAATAAGTTAAATTTTGGCTTTTGGTTTAGGGAAAAACGTTTTAATAACATTAAAATGTCGGGTTATATAATGGCCATGAAAACGTTTTAAAACGTTTTGTAGGAAAACACACTACAACAATATTTTTAAAATATTTTCAAAATTTTATTGTAAACTATTTTTGCCAAATATTTTGTCAACATTCAAATAACATTATGTTAAAATATTTGCACCCAGCAAACACAGAAATGTTCTTAAAATGTCTTTTTCAAAACGTTTTAATAACATTTAAATGTCGGGTTATATAAAGGTCATGGAAACGTGTATAAAACGTTATTGCAAATATTTTGGGCAAACATTTTTCGGAAATTGAACCCCAAAATAACATTCTGTTTAGAATGTTTTGTATCAAGTTTTCAAAAATGTTTATAGAATGTTATTAAAACGTTTTATACCCTTTATACAACCCGGCATTTAAACGTTTTCTGTAAAACATTTTGTGATAGCTGAGCAGTAGATTATCAAAAAATGTTTTTTAATGTTATGAAAACGTTTTATACCCTTTATATAACCAGACATTTAAACGTTTTCTGTAAAACATTTTGTGATTGCTGAGCAGTAGATTATCAAAAAATGTTTTTTAATGTTATGAAAACGTTTTATACCCTTTATATAACCAAACATTTTTAAATGATGTTTTCTGACAACTTTTTATAACCTTTTGCGAATGATGTCGAAAACGTTTTGTGTTTTGCTGGGAAATGATAGCAAACCAGTGAACAATCCCCAAAACTCAGTCATGTCAATAGCGTCATTATCGATTGGATTAGTCGACCGTAGCGGACAATTCGATCGCTCATTGGATTAATATTATCACGTGGTAAGAAATATGCATTGGACAATCGATTGCTATAATGGTTAAGTACTGCATATTTCGGTTTAATCTTCACTAAGCGGGTTTATGGCTGAAAAGGTCACGGTGAATTTGCCGTGGACAAAACTGCACTATGATATTCAGTAACTGCGAATCCCATATCGGGGTGAATACGCACCTTTAGATTTCACATCACCAAATAATATCTCTTGAGGGCTCTCGTCCCGACCTGCAATGCTTTTATATTGCGAATACTGTGACACACCTATAAATCAATATTAAAAACCAAAAAAAATGGGCGGATTTTGTGACAAACTTGTGCCAGGCTTGAATGTAGGCTTGAATATAAGCATCTACCAAGATTGAGAAAGATTATGGTTTTTATTCAGATTTTTAATGTCTTTCTAAAGCCACCAGCTTCTAGGTAAAATCACAAGTGGTGCAATTCTGAAAATGGGATGAACAAAGCTTATAGTCTTCGCGGTCCAGTAGCTCGGTAGCAATGGTCACCAATATATTTCTTTTTGTTTGTTTTCTTGCTTGTTTGTTTGTCTTTCAGGAAAACATCGCTTTGAAAAATTGACTCGCTTCGTTACTAGAGTCATTTTAATAGAGCCCATTTTGTTCAAAAAAGTATAAGGAAATTTATTCCAATTCCCCTTTAGCACTGTTTAGGGTTTCTCTACCGGATGTCGATTTGTACCGAAGTTCCTTCCCACAATACCATATGCGTATTGCATAACAATGGAGATGGATTAACCTCTGAAGTGTATCTATTGTAATATGCAATATACCCATTACTTTGTGGGAAGGAATTTAGGTACAAATCGACATCCGGTTGAGAAACCCCAAAGGTGCGTATTGGTATTGATTACATGTACCTTCGAGTCTTGCTTTTATTCATCAAAATTGCAAAACCGCGCCAGATTACATACTTTAATTTTCGATATGTGGAATTATATGACAATAGCCTACCTCAATATGGTTCGTTATTATACTTTTCACCATAAATCAGAGCGTGTCCATATGCAATTGTGTTAATTGTGTTATGCTATTTATGTTAATGTTATTACGTAATCAAGTATTTAACATCGCTAATACCCATTTGACAAATGTACAAACTTGTATTTATCGCAAGTGAATGTCATCAAAGACATGCCTGAGTGAAGATAATGGTTGCGGGAATTTATTGTCCGCCCTCGCATATAATTGTAGATTTGTTTTCTAGGTTTTAGCTGTCCAGGTCTTAGTTTTCCATTCTTGGTTTTCCAGGTCTCAGTTTTCCCTGGTCTTAGGTCTTCATCAGACTGACAACCTTGCTTCATCTTCTTTCCTGAAGTTGCTGCCGTTGGCGGCGCCAGAAGTCAGAAACGGCAGCAACCTTGGCAGCAACTTTAGGAAAGAGAAGAAGCAAGGTTGTCAGTCTGATGAAGTGCTTTGTAGCAGCATTAAACTGTAACAAGGCACACCGACATCGCCTGGCTAATAATTATTTGGTGCAGCAGAGACACTAAAATGAATACACGGGATCGATACACGTGAATTGCTATGCACGATTTTGATATCAGACGAAAATCTTTGGATACCGGGTTAGAAAATGATGAATATCTCCCGTAAATGATTTCGTCTCAAGAAACCAGATCTGGTCTCATACACTTGAAAATACGTGTTGAACAGATATGATAGTCGCTAGTTTGCGCTTTGAGAAACGGCCGTGAATCTTGAACTCAAAATCTGACCAAAATCGCTAATTTTACATTGCGTTGGTCCTGTATGGACTACAGCGCGCATAGGTATATTCGTCTCAGAGTGGAGGCAGTATGTATGACCATTGACCGCAATGTCGTATACAAGCTTACTCACACAGCGAGAAATCAATTACCCCGGCTATTGTCAGTAGCCTTAGTCAGGTCACTTGGCTAATTATATGCGTCTCATAAGGTCGGAATAAAATGACCTTTCGAGGCTGTGGATTCAACCTACCATGGTGATTTCTACCATGGAGATATCGGGGCGATGACACTGTGCAAGGTATGTCTTAGTTTAACAGACACCCCATGCTGTGATCTTTTGAACACCTAGCAAAGATGGATGGATGATGGATGATGGATGTATAGCTACTACTACTAGGTACTATGGAATTCGACCATTGATGGGGCATTGGGGTGATTGCATTGCTATGTTTTTGAGGGGAAGAAAAATTAGCCAAGTATTAATTACCCCCCCCAAAAAAAAAAAAAAGGAAAGAAAAACGTACCCTATATTATTTTCTCCAAAATATGACCAATTTGAATGTGTCAATCTGGACTAAAATTAATTCAATACATAATCTGGTCTGGGGCGGACATTTTATAAATGAATTTAGAAGAGCAGCAACGACACCACTTGCATTATATTCCAGATGTTAAATCTACATCATATGCAAAATTTGAGGAAAACTGAACGACTCAGTGTTATTTTAGGGCCATTTGTCTATAACTGGTTTTTACATATAGCCCTATGGAGAGAGTGCCCGTTGAGGGCGCTATAACCCCCATTTTAGGAACAAAAATGTGATTTAAAAAAAACTGATCCATGCGAATTTTCTAAAATTTTCAGAGTATGTAGTATGAACATGTAGAAATATAATCAATTAGTTTCCCTACCTGCTCTTCTCACATCTGATTAATCATTGTTAATATGCCTATTCTACAAGCTCACCCCCCCTTCGCACAGCATTTTTGTGGGACAAGATAGATAGATAGATAGATATAGATAGATTTATTATTATCTTTTCACTCATTACATGATACAAGAATAATACATAGGAATAATACATTATAAAGATATAAAAAAATAATACATATATAATAAACTATGGAAATGCATAATACAACGATGAGTGAAGAATTACAGTTGATGCCCAGAGGCCTGTAGCTCTGTAACCCCCTTGATACAGGTATATGGCATTTATTTGACATAGCAGCAGGTTGGTAGACAACAAAAATGCCGAGTCCAACCAACCAGCTGCCATGTCCATCAATGACATATCCTATGTTACATTTAAGGAAATAACAATGAAAAAACAAAACAAAAGCAAGAGAGAACATCACACACACTAAATTGCAATCTGAATACGAGGAATGTCCCTTTGATATCAAATAATTTAGATGTTATGAAATTTGCGCTATAATACAAATCTTATGGCAATTTATTCAAAATCGACCTTTTTGACGGACATTTATAGACCTCGAAGTAAACTTTATAAATCTAATGACATGTACTGACACGTACGGAGGACATAATTTTATTTAAATGAGGACGAGAACGACTGTTCGACGGGGTTTACAGTATGAAATCGGTGATATAGTTGTTTGTTTATCAAAACTTCCTTCACCCAATGGAATTCGAGGAGCTGCACATATTATTGGTGGATGTATTGTTCTGCTATATAAACCCAAAATGTATTATTATTTTATTATTTAGGAACAATCTTTACATTATAAAGCTACATTCGAGGGGTGGGGCACTTGAAAGTAACGTACCTGTGCCTACCGGAGTACGTTCAATGTGGGCTAAAAAAAATGGGTCATTCAGTGTGGAAACGCTACTAAAAAGTGGGTGTCATGGGGTGTCTGGGCAAACATAATTATGCAGAACTTGGCGGAAATTTGCAATTTTGAAGCTAAAATGGATACAAATATGTTAAATTCGTTCAAGATAACCGCGAAGCAACATACATACATACATATTGAGTATTTATAAAGCGCTGCTACATTAAGAGCGTAGCGCTACATACAATAGCACTACATACAAGCAAGCAAAAATGTGCAGATTTGGTGTAAATTCCAAAAAAAGAGGGTCATTGGGTGTGAGCTGATGAAATAGGGGGTCATTTGCAGAAAAAGGGGGCTCTATTGACAGGCACTTGACGCGTGCCAATATATGCGAGTGCAACCCGGAGCTATAACAATGTGGGCGAATTTACATTTTGTTTTGCCAACAGATTACGTAACTTACCAGTCTCTAGTGCCTTAACTTCCTTGTGCAAATCTGGTCGTTGTTTTTCCAAAACTTTCATGAACACATCATACGAGTAGAATTGTTTTTTCTTTAGCAGCTGTAATAATGTTGCAACCTGGTCACGATTCGAGTATTGTTTCTCAATCCTTTCTTTGTCATTCTGGTCTATTGCGCACTTAGCGAGAAGCGTGATCATGACATCACCAATTGACAGGTTCTCCGGTAATATTAGTAGCGCCCCATTGAGGACAGCTTGATAATTTAATTTATCAGCCATTCTCTTCGGAAGCGACCCTGCACCACAGAAGAATAACAAGATTAGAAAGTAGAAAGGATATAATGATCTTATCTTCTAAATTTATATTCAAATGTTTAATGTTTCTTTGTTCACGTAGAACATTCTATTTCATGTATTAAAAAAGTAACATTGTCAATAATTATCAATAAGCTATTCTAAAACTCCTTATTCTTGAGGTAGAATAAACAAATAAATTTTAGCTTTTATCAGTTCTGTTTCCAATTTTATGGAGCATTATTGTAACATCAATCAGTTTAGGGCCAAGGACCATGAAGCTTGATGATAAAGGACTTCACCACAAATAATCTTCTTTCGCTCTTTTAGTATTTTCTAGGAGTGTGTGCTTTTCCAGAATGGTATTCTAGAATGATCTCTTTTCATGTTGGCTTCAACTGCTAGTATATCAGGGACAGTCGAACCGTCCTTGAGTATAATGTGTGAAAGGCCTGTTGACTTTTTGAGTGCCCGGTTGTATGGCCAAACCAGAGAGTGTTCCTTGCTGTATAGACTATGCCATAGTCGATTTTTGATAAATAAAACATGTCATTAATCATGATGAAAGGATTCAGTTGAACTCGAAATTATACTGATATTTATTACATCAAAATACTAGTATAAAATTGTTATGAAAAAGTTTATATAATTATATTAGTGACAGTAAAAGTAAAGTATACGTAGGCTTATATTATTGAATGCAACATATCATAATGTCATAATTATATTGGCACTTCAATACTGAACGATTCTGATTTTAGAATCTACCAGTTTATTAATCGCGAAAGTCCGGGTTAACAAACAGAGGGGGTACGGTGACTGAAAAGATCAGTTGTGAAAATCTATCAATTGTGCACAAATTAATTAAATCAGAGTTTTAAGCTTAAATGCAACAACCAGAGTATGCACAATGGACAAGTGGACTACGGAGTAGTCTACTTGCTGTACAATAAGGAGATGGTTATGTTCTAATATCTTTTTACTTTACGTTCACTTAACTTCTATCCCATTCACTGGTTCTATCACAAATGTATTGAAGTCCATAGCATGGTCATTGACCAATGGTTATCATCCTTAAACAAAGATCACGTGTGTGTGAGCTCGGGGGGTTGGGCGGTACCAATTGGGGGGGGGGGGCAAAGCTGCATTTTTAACATAGGTAGTTGACATCATGGGCTACACGAAAATGCCTGATAACAATTGAACGGGAGTAGCTTTTGGCGGGAAAAGGTCATCGAACTTTACACAGGTTCAAATTTCAAAGTTGCTCAAATTGTGTTAAAAACCATTCCAATGTATTCCTCTAGTCACAAGGATTCAGAAAATATAGCTTTGACATAGCTTGAGTTATTACCAAAAAGGTCAAAGGTCACGTTTTTGGCTCTATGTGGGTCAAAAACATCAAAGTGTTCCGATTTTGCCAAAAGAGGTGTCAAAATGTTCGTTTTGATTAGTCAAATCTTATAAGGCTAAGATTGCACCATCTTTGATGTTTCGTTACCTAGGTAACACCGCAAAATAGGTCAAGGTCAATAGGCCTCAATGGTACTTGACCTATTTTGCTGTGTTAAAAACCATTCCAAGTCCAGCGCGCTAATCCATTGGACCACATGAGTTGTTGGTAGCCAAATTGAATTTTAAACATATAGACGAATCCAAATACACGCATTCCTACACCTGACTAGCAGCCTTTAGTTGGGTCCCCGGCGGCTACAATTATTTACAATTCCAACAGTTGTACAAATAAAAGCCGCCTTACACCTAGAGAAGATCGAGGAGGGTTAAAAGAATAATACAATAGAGATAATTCCGCAGGTAATCCCGTCGCATCTATTCATAGATGTACAAATGGATGAACAAAAGGACTATGTATGAATAGATGCGACAGAATTACCTCTATTGTATATATTATTCTATTATTAACCCTCCTCGCCTTTGCATCTTCTCTAGGTGTTAGGCGGCTTTTATTTGCACAATCGGGCGCTCAAAACACCAGGTTGGTGCTAGCCGACCAAATCCTGACCATGACTTGGCTCGTTGGATTCGTCTATAGGCTATAGACGAATCCAAATACACGCATTCCTACACCTGACTAGCAGCCTTTAGTTGGGTCCCCGTCGGCTGCAATGCATCCAAAATGTGAAATGATTCGGCCTTGGCGGAAATTTTAAACTGCATTCCATCACCCGTTTTACACCTTCCGCGAAAACACAGGTAGACAAAGGAATGATTTAAGTTTACAACACAATACAGTTCCAACAGTTGTGCAAATAAAAGCCGCCTTACACCTAGATAAGGTCGAGGAGGGTTAATAGAATAATACAATAGAGATAATTCCGCAGGTAATCCCGTCGCATCTATTCATAGATGTACAAATGGATGAACAAAAGGACTATGTATGAATAGATGCGACAGGATTACCTCTATTGTATATATTATTCTATTAACCCTCCTCGTCTTTGCATCTTCTCCAGGGCTTTTATTTACACAATCGGGCGCTCAAAACCCCAGGTTGGTGCTATCGGGAAACCAAAGATGGCCGACCAAATCCTGACCATGACTTGGCTCGTTGGATTCGTCTATAGGCAACTCCAACACTTCTCGGGTGAAATACAACAATACGTGTACTCTGCGGACAATGCATTATATCGATCTTGACTGCATCGGGCATGGTATATCGGTCCGTGCAATGTATAGGGAGCCTGACATTTTCTTGCAGGCCTATAGTCCCCGGGGTATAGACGTTGGGTTTCCCACAGTTTATTCAAGATTTTCGTATAGAACCCCCAAGATGATTTTAGAAAATGGAAGATTAGATTACCATAAAAACGATACAGTAATCTTTATCGGGATTCTGTGTAAAATTTACATAGATTTTTCATCATTTTTTGAGCGTTCATTTGACTAAATTCAAAAGATATTTTGACGTATATAAAATTCTCCACCTCCTAAACAACACCAACTGTACCCAATTGGGTATCACGAATTGTTCTACATGTTGTGCAGTTAAGTTGTTTTTACGCATTTTAAAAACACTTTGGCTCGATGACGAATGCCGCTGTGGTACCAGAAGGACGCTTTTCAAAATGGACGCCAAAAATGTATGAAAAGCACATAATATGCAGTTAAAATGGTCTATTATGATGTATAATTTACCAAATTCTAGATGAGTATTGCTGGCAGTAAAGTATGAATACGTCAAAGTATTAATATGAGGGTACCAAGAGGCCATAGTTGAGGGCGCTTTCAAAAAACCCATTATGATTAACAGAATAACACTGATTATTTCACATGTACTGTGGGCAACACTCCGATAACAAACGCCCTTCATTGGGTCTAATTTATGGCCAATTCCAGTGAAAGTCAATCGAAATATATACTAATAAGCAATTTAATTCACATAGTGTAACTTTAAAATGGCAACAGTCAAACATTCTGTTTATCAAAAAATTATGTTTTTCCCATTTGGATATCTTTATATTACTATTATTACGCAAAGAAGGAATAAATGTTTGACCTCACACAGTCAACTGAATTAAAAGTAGGTTACCTTTAATTTATTGTCAATATCACGCGAAAATGTATACATGATTATGTTTGACGCCCGCTTAGTCAACTGAATTAAAAGTATGTTACCTCTTTCTTTTCAGCTCTAAATTTGTACACAAAACCATGTATGCAGTCTCGCACGATGTACCTCTGCATGGATTGCAAACAAACTGCTCAGTTCACAAAACAGTAGGATTGTGTAGTAAATAATAAATGCCTCACCAGAAGAAAGTCCTCTTTTGTTTGAGTGGTCATAAAATTGAACAAAAAACATTGGTCCTAAATTGACCCCCCCCCCCTAGTCCACAACAGACACCTCGAAACAACTTCTCTTGGAGATATGTTTGAGCTATACGCTATAGATGATGTGACTTCTGACGTCAATGCCTGACAGTATGCGCACGCATCATCACAATTTCCATTGTTTTTTTTCTGACAGTATGCGCGCGCATCATATTTTGTTCAGGGTCGTGTTTTAAAACTCCCGCCACATCACAATTTATTTAAAATATAATAAATTGTGATGTGGCGGAGTTTTAAGACTATTAAACAGTGTAGTGGTTGCATGGGGTTCATTCAAGCATAAAAATATACCAGTCCCTTGCCTTTGTTGATAAACATTGAGGTCACCTCATCTATATAACTAAGCCTTGAAATAAACATTTTTTGTTTCTCAATTCCTTCACTATGAATCACTAGTATCATTCCAGATCATTCTAATCGTTCAGTTAAATAAACGAGGTCAATGGCCTTTTCACAATAGAGAGCAATAAGAATAAGGATGCTGTTGATTCAACGAGAAGGAATCAAGAAACCAGATTGAAACTTCTCTGGCTACATTGTATGGCATATATCTCAAACATATATCAAACGGAATTGGTTCAAGGTGTCTGATGTGGACTTTCAGGGGGGATATATTTAGGGCTAAAATTAATTTGGTTCATCAAGACCTGTAACTTAGTTGAACAATTTGGGATTGGCTCATTCTTTTGTGTGTGAGTAGTACAGGGTGCAGGCTAAAGATGACAACATTTGGGATTTAAAAATATTTTGGGTTTTGATGATACGACCCCCCACCGAAGTAGGCCCAGCTTTGATTTTAGGCTATGGGTGTGGGATTTTTACTTTTGAAATTACGCCACCTTGAAAATCAAAGTATACCTCACGACGTGTTATTCTCGCGTGCCCCCCTAAATGACACATAGCTATAGCCGGGGCTGTAGCGCGGAAAGGAAAGGGAGTTACGACCTCAAATTTTCAGGTTTTTCATTTTTCAATAGTATCTACCAATCATGATGCAGTCATGTCTACCGTAGAATTCATCTCGACCTTTGCAGGACTTAAACCCCATTGAAAGCTATTAAACCAAGATAACACTCATTGAAGCAGCTCAACTGATTAAATCAGATCTTCTCTGGTTGTGCACAAGTGTCTGTTTTCAATGTGCGACATCGCAATAAAGCTGGTATTATAGCTTCAGTTGGGTAACCGATTATAAAGGAAACGAAAGGAAACAATGGTATGTGTATCTTTGTTCACAAAATGAGACAAAGACCTGCTTTTTGTTAACCAGCATTCTTCAAAATGAGCAACATAATGATTGTTGACTTAACACGGTTTGGAAATAATTTCTTCATATTTTTGGTGTTATCTGTCGTTTACATATCCTTCCTAAAACACAAAAGTGCGACCCTCTCCAAACATCTAAATTAGCTAAAATTTAGGACATACTATATTTTCTAGAACCTATTTAGAATAGTTTAAATGTAGCTTTTACCGGTTTTTGTGGCATCCTTCAGAAGTGAGCGGTCCGATACCAATATTTTCGGTCAAATCTCCATTCAATTAACACGGGGAGTTGGCTAGCTATGCCTTGCCCTCACTCATATTTTACAAAAGTGCGACCATTTCTGAACATCTAACCTAGCTGTAATTTTAGGTCATGTTAGAGAAATATATTTGGTAGAAGTTTTGGAGAATAAATAAAATATTGGCTGGTTATTTTTCACACAGTGATGTTAACTAGGCAAGTGTCCATTCTTCCAACATACATCATTTGTAAAGGTCACGCGTCAATGGTGAGAGCACTGTGTATTGTGTATAGGAAAACGGACAGTAACTGCAGTATGTATGCATACGAGTATGGGTTAACTTTCATGTTGAGTTGGCATGGAATGACTCTGTAACTGCATATGTGCTTTTCATAAACTTTTGGTGGCCATTTTGAAAAGCCCTCAGCTGTGATCATCCGGTACCTTCCTAATAATACTGTGACTCGTTTATACTTACTGCCAACAATACTAATTCAAAATCTGTTCAATTATACCTCATAAGTGATCATTTTAAACGCATGTATATGCTTTTCATTGCATTTTGGCGGCCATTTAAAAAAGCGCCCTCAACTGTGACCTTCCAATTAATTCCCTGGATCAGGGAGACGTATTTAGTATGTTTTTTCTACTGAATCGGATCGCATTATTTGCAAGTCACGTGATGTCCAAATTCTATATGCCAACAGTTTTTCTTTTATCTAAAAGGGCATAATGTCATCGTTATATTGACTAAGAATGAAGAAAAATAATCTACCTCGAGGGCGGGTATAAAAACTTAAAATTGACCATGAAAATTCTTGTTTTTTGGTTTTTTCAACTTCTGAAAATGTGAAATGTCAACGTGGCAACATGGTATCAATCTGGCAACACTGACTCATTAAAATTGGGTAATTGTAAAGCAATTGCTAGGGCTACTCAACTGCAAAGTCCGCTTGGGCAAAAAATCTACCACCTTTATATGCGTTTATCAGAGAATTTATGTATGCTTGTTACCATGGCAACATACATATGCTGATTTTTAAATATATATATATATATATATTTGCATTGGGCCCAATAGCTGCTATCTCCCAAAATCCAAGAGATGACGTGTCTAAGAGTTTGTCAACGTAGAAAAAATTTACTCTCAAGGCATATAAAAATCAAAAATCGTACACTAAAAGACACAATTTCATGCCTAATTTTAACACCAGGATTTTAAAAAATGTATATCCAAGGACTATGTTTTTAACTGACATTACTGAAGAAAAAAAATGATTTCTTTATATTTGACCGAGATAATTAATTTCATAGCAAAAAGGTGTATCTCTAATTGTGCTGATTTCAACATGAATCGATCGACCTTTAACGCGACTATACATAACAATAGAAGCTATTGAATAGAGTTCTGAGTGAATCATACTAGTCTTGTTAAGGCAGTGTTCATAAATACTCTGGGTGTGTGTGTGTGTGTGGGGGGAGGGGGCTGTTGGAAATATAGAGGGCAGGAGGAACAAAAAATTTGAGGGTAAAAGTTCAGGGTAAAATGTATGACAAGGCATGCACATGAAATTTTTTTTGCATGCATGTTAATTATTCAATTATGTACTCTAATCAACACAATTTACGGACACTAATAACAATTTGGGTGTAACATTGTGATATAATATATGATCCGGTGACGGACAGGATGGCAGTCGGTTAATAAACCGAAAAATATTTCAATCAGCTTACAACATTTGAAGATATAGTTTTTCACTCTGTCCACGGAGGAGGTTTTACTACATCAAAGATTGAAAAGGAATACACGTACCATGCATGAATATGAATGGCCAAGTGGACCAAAAAACGCGTAAGATTATACGTGTAACCGTGTAAACGTGTAAGATGGCATCTTACACGTGTAAGATTGCAAAAAGCATCTACTCGACTTTGGCCGCTCGAATGCATACGCGATCGACATTTGTGTTCATAAATTACAAAACACTTTCCCAAAATTTGTCTGAACTATTAATTGTGCAAATAAACATGTGATACCGACCTAAAGGTCAATTAATTAAACATATACGAGGGTCATGAAAAAAGTTCTACCTCAGCCCTCATATCTCAGCTACTTCAGTAGCCTTTTCATATTTTTCATGATTATAACCTAGTGTTATATCTAGATTGTGAGCAAATTTCGTTTCAATATCTTTTTTCCTCTGTTGTATAGGCAAAGTAAAAACGAAATTAGGATTCATTGCCGCGGAAATGGAGAGATCTGTATATAAAAATCTACAAGGAAGATAACTAGACCAACTTGAAATGACCATAAAAAATACCATTTACTCACTTTGACTAACTGAATTGAAGCTGACATACCGAAAATATCAAAAACTATGTAAAATGTCATAAAAAAGCTGCTTTACTCCGACAAAATCCGTTTCTTTTAGCAAACAAAAGGTAAGAGCAGATACGAAATGTAATCAAATTTAATATTTTTCTTTAACATTTCCAAAACCCATTTATACAGTAATTGTCTATATAAGAGTAAAATGGCTGATATATCTGGAAGCATTTTAAACCTGCCATTGAAATGGCACTTGGTTATTGAACATCGGGGAAACTTGATGTTCAAAATAGTTAGTAACAGAAAGTGGTTGGGTGTCTTTATTTTTAACTTTCAGCTCTGAGACAAAGCTTAAAAGTCATCTCATACAGATTATTGCCAAGCAGATACTCATAATCTGAAAGACTATCAGACATAACAGCAAAACTTGGATGCTGGTATATAATTGAGACCGTACACCACGAATGAGCCGTAAATTCAGCCCGGTCAATTTTGTTTTATTTCGTGTTTAGAAAATACATGTATATCGTATTTATATCATTTGACTTCAAACGATATCCAGAAGCGGGGTTATGGGGGTTATGATTTGTTGAACTTTGCTTAACAAAATGGTAACCTTTTTCGGTTCTACATGCGTCTTTTTCCACATTGCTGGTAATAAATATCAAACAGTCATAATTGGCGCACATTTCAAATCATCCCCAAGTCAACGATGACAAAACCTAGACAGAATACAATGCTTTGTAACCCACGACTTGGACAAAGCAAAGAAAGATAGAGTTATTTAAAAATAAGCTTATTATCCTCTTCAACAATAGGATTATTGATTGGTATAAAAGGTGTTTGACTGGCGCTATCAAAATAAGATACATGTCGTACCAAATTGAGGTACCTATAAATACGACCTTCATGCACATTTTACACTGCACTGTAACTCAGAATACAATTTAGGACATTTACGGCTCATTCATGGTCACATTTTGTTAATGCACATCTTGCTGCTTAGTTACACATCTGGTGTTGTTTCAGTTACAATCTGTTAGCATAATCATAGCCCCTACATATCGAGCAAATCTCTTAGGAGGGATACACACATATTTTTATTTGAATATTTTACGATTTTGTTATCGTTTCCGGTTTCTATATCATTTTTACCGCGCTTAAAACTTAGGGGCATTTTCGTGATCCACAGCCTGATCACCCCCCCACTTTTCACAAAAAAAGTTACGATTTTTTATACAAACCTCTGGCTATATAATCTTTATGTACAAAAAATATCTTTCGGATTAATTCGTTTAGCAAAAATATCCAAATTCTAATTACGTTCTTGCGTACCAGAACCAAATTCGACACAGTAGCATATGAAGCAGTGCAATACAAATATTAAATCAAGCATAACTGGCAAACGCAAAATCGGAATCAACTGATATTTTGGGAATAAGCTTTTTTGTGTCATAAAAAGAGGATACTAGGATCACGAAATATTCCTTTAAATACAAACAACAAAAATTTAAATGAAAGTGTCTGTACTTACTGAACTCAAATTGAATCAAAATCCAAGGTGTCGTATAGGATAAGACAATCCCGACATTATACGTACATAATCGTACACATGCAGTAGAAAGCCCAATACGTATTAGCATGTGGGTGACGCTAAATTCACGGTTGTTCTATGAAGCACGCAAACCGAATGAAAAATCCCGCTGGTTTGCTAGCTAGGAAATGAGACAAGTTATCGATCGGTTATGAATAATTCATATTCGATCCTTTGATCATGTTAGGGAGTGTTCATAAATACTTTGGTGGGGGGGGGGGGGGCTGGAAATTTTTTTTTTTCATGTCGAAAATTTTTTAACCCCCCCTCTTCGCAAACCCAAAACTTTTTTGACCCCCCCTCTTAATGGACCTAAAACTTTTTGACCCCCTTATATTAGGTTCAAAACTATTTTGACCCCCCTCATTTGTACACTATTTTTTTGCCCATGATGGGGATGAAAATGCCTTTATTGTGACAATGTGCGCATACAGCGCGCAAACGTTTTGTATTTTTTGCACTATTTTGGCCCATGATCAGGGTGAATTTGGGTGGAAAAGGGGTTCCTTGCCACTATTTTTTTCCTTTGCCCTCCAGATTTTATCTTTCATTTTTCATTCATCTTTGTCATGGGGGGCACTTTCCCCCCTTGCCCCCCTGGCTACGCTACTGCCGAAATGGGGTGTTTTGCTATTTGCTGGGCCAGTTCGTGTGATCGCGAAGCGCAAAATTGTGCAATTTTACCCTATTTGGGCCCAAAACACAGTGCTTTTTGATGTGCTAAAAAAGTTGCATAGGGCAATTATTGTTTTTTTTCTCCTACTAGGATCTTTAGGGGATGTCCCCCATGGAAAAATTAGGGGGTGCAAACGTGTACCTGGTTCTCCAAGATTCCTCCGCCTATAATTGTAAAGCAACATGATTTAGTTGATAATAAATTAATAATCTGTACTGCATGAAACATTATTGTAAAAATTGTCAACACTAAAGAAGAACAAAGTTATTGCAGTCTTTTGGTGATTAAAAGAGCAGATCAGAAGGAACTGACACAAACCTCAAAATGAAGTTATAGACAATAAGACAATTTTTAACACTTCATACTTATATTGAATGACTTTTCAAAATACATAAAGGACCTGATCAAATGCCCTTATCTGGAATGAACTTTTGTTCTGGTTTTAGGGAAGATTTGCGCGCGTAGTGCGAAAAAAAAAATTTCAGGCTATTTTATATTTTTTGCTTCAGGACTAATGTTGCTAAAGTTTTTACACCCCCCCCCCCCCTCTACGTGCCCAAAAACTTTTTAACCCCCCCTGTTCATACACCCAAAACTTTTTTAACCCCCCCTCTTCAGAACTCCTAAAATTTTATGACCCCCCTACATATTTTCCAGCCCCCCCTACCAAAGTATTTATGAACACTCCCTTAATTAGGGTTGGCAAGTAACGATGTCGTTAGTTTTGCGAACTCTGCCTGTTCAATGCGAGTAGCAAGCTTGAAAGCACGCCAGCTAGGAGTTGCCTGGGGATAAATGGCAAGGTCAGGATTTTGAGACACCCACTTGGGAAATGATTGATTAAGACCATCAATACAAGCATTTTGAGACCATCAGCAATGTTGTGGCCTGAAAAAAAACCTTGCCCCCCGGAAAATCAAAATTTGCCCCCCAAACACCAAAAAACTGTATAGATTAGTATAGGAGTCAATAGGATAACACGTTAAAGAAATCGACTAAGGTAATTATGTATACTATATACTTGACCTCACATGAACAGATTTGTATTTTAAACAGTTTTGGGGGTCGTCAGACCTCGCTACTACCACTACCCTAAGACCACAACATTTCAGAATATATGTCTACTTTATCATATGGGGTCATTGGGTCACCACCACTCTCACGTGCCCATAGGTCTGCAAAATACAGAAAGTGTATAGTTTGTAATTACACTGGGACTTCAAATATACTGATAAATAGATGTACTTCAAATAAATTGATAAGTAGGGTCACCTTGTTAAAATAATGATGTTCACTTCTTGACATAAACAATTGCTCTAACCATGGACTGTAGAAATATTTTATTTTCTACAGTCCATGCTCTAACAGCTTGTCGAGAGTCTGCTGAAAGTTCTCATAATATAATAGTTCTCATAATATAACGGTGTTGGATTCACTATACTTCAAGAATTTTTTCCAACCCCATCTCCACCCAATGTCAAAATTAAATCTATGCCACTGAATTTGAGTCCTAAATATTACTGATTTAATTCCACGATTTATTCCATTGAGCAATATCAACGATTAATGTTAAACGTCTCACAACAGACAGATAGTTAGCTTAGTGGTCTTACACAGTGCTTACAACCGGGAGGTACCGAGATCGATTCCCACCTCTGCCTACTATTTTGTTTTTTCAAGACTAGGAAATAATAACTTTAATTGGCTTCACAACGCTAAATTATTTATGACTTGCCCAAAGTGGCGGTGCAAAGTGCCATGAATATGAATTAATAACACAATAGCTATTTAAATAAGAATGCGGCACATGCTAATGAGCCATTGCCCTCTCCAGGAATTGCTACATGGTATTAGTTGGCGGAAGACTATCGACAAGTACAATGCAGCATCGAGATAAAAATAGATTTTGCAGGTGATAAACATTGTATTCATTCAGAAGTACAGGGTTCAATGAGTTTGAAAAGAATGTGTCATGAAGTCGAAAATTGTTCACAAAATTCAATTTCAACTTCAATCGAGTTTAGTGATAACGTCTGATAGGAAAATGAAAAATTTAACAGTGATTAAAATATAATTTTAACTAATGCTATCAGTACGGGCTTAATAAAAATAATCAAGCAATTAATATTATTAGTTCTGGTTCCGACAAGCTGACATTGTGTTTGAAGCATATATTTAAGTCAACTTGACCAATGAACTCGCATGGAGATGTGCAGAAAAAAATTAATGAATAGTCCCAAGTTGAACATCACTATAATGGCCGCGCTTTGAACTCAGGAAGTTTGCAACCCAATCACAGAGAGAATTTTGTATTCCATAGTGCTAAAGTTTGTAGATCAAACGTCTATGTGGGTCTTTATCAAAAGCCTTAATTTTTTTTGTAAAGTCTAAAACTGCCACATTTACATCATGTTAAAAAATAAGCAGGTCTAAAATTCCGAATGTTCTCAAAAGCTCTCAAGGCCTTGACTTCTAAATTGTCCCTTACCCGTCTCAGAACTGCTCAGTAAAAAAGTTTATACAGGGTGTCTCAAAATTCTCAACAAAATATTCTCAACAATTGTTTTTAATAGTAACTATTTTTACATTCACAGTTTTTTATAACAAAAACAGCCCAAGTTGTCAACAACCGCAAAATTTTGAGGTATAGTTTTTTCAAACCTTTTCCATATTATTTTCGTCCCTTTTTCATTAATATTATTCTTCTTGCCGCCCATTCTGCCCTGACAGTTTTCTTTAATAAATCTTCATGCCGCTCCTTCTTCTTCCGTCGCCCCTACTTTTACCCCCTGAGGGAAGGGGGCTCCCGCCCCAAAGCCACCCAAAAATACGCGCATGTTAATTGGTATAAGGGAGTGTTCATTAATGCTTTGGTAGGGGGGCTGGTTTGCCTCAAATTTTCTGATCGAAAACTATTTTGACCCCCTCGATGGACCGCTAAACTTTTTTGCCCCCCCCCCCCATTATCGTATAACAAACATACTTATTAGTGTCGTTTCCAGTGGTGCGGTATCTGGGTCACATGTCATTGAAGGAGGAAAATTTTTTGAAACATTCCTGCACAATTGCACATATAAGCACATTTTATTTTCATTTTATACTAACTTTAGATTTGTCCCAAATCAGGGTGTTTATCTGATTTTACAGGGATAAATGAAATACGGGATTTGGAGGTTCATATAGCCACAAAGCAGCATAATTTGGATCAATGGCTATTATGATAGTACAAATGCGCGCAAACAGCGTCAAAAAATTGGCCATATTGAAGCTTAAATTGTCAAATATTGTTAAAATTGGAATAAATTTGTGCAAAAAGCTAAAATGGTCAAATATGAGATTAATTTGGTCAATATCACACACACGTACACAGGCATCAGTTTGGCACCGGGGCCTGTGCTCACTCTGCCATGTGGTATCCATGTTTCTATGTGAACCAAATAATTCCGTATTAAGGAATAATAGTATTTATTTATTTATTTATTTATTTATTTATTTATTTATTTATTTATTTATTTATTTATTTATTTTTTATTTATTTATTTATTTATTTATTTATTTATTTTGTTTATTTATTTACTTATTTATTTATTAACAAAATTATCTGAAATTTGGGTCACGGAAAGTATAATGATTTGCAAATTAACACGAAACAATCTGGGAACACTGCAACCTATTATTGTAACTTTCAATTATTTTTCTCACACATAAACAGGTTACTAAAACTACAAAATGAAAAAAATATATATATATTTATTTATTTATTTTATTTATTTATTTATTTATTCATTTATCTATTTATTTATTTATTTATTTATTTATTTATTTTTCTCACACATAAACATGTTACTAAAAGTTAAAAATGAAAATTCTTAAACTTTTACAATAGTCTTATCATGCATTCCCACATGCATTACACAAACAATTCAGATAAATGTAGAGCCAAAGATTAATATCTGGGGTTGAGAGCAGAAAGCCATAACTCATAACAATTTGATCCTACAAAATGAGCATATCCCCTTCGTACATACTTGTACACATGAACTTCTATTGAGTACAGGTAACTATTGAGTATTGAGATCAGGTAACTTCAAACCAAGTGATTATCTTCTTCATACGTTTATATCAAACTGAAATCAAAACAGAATCTCCTTGCTACAAATTTTAAGTTTCTAACATAGGGTAGGAACAAATTAAGAGCTTAGGCAGGGTAATAGGAAACCGCGTGACCAAAACCAATACTAAAACTCAATATTTGAAATGAGGGAGTGTTGAGGGTAATCGATAAGCGAGTCTGTATTGTACATTGACTGCTAAAATGAGCTTTTTAGTGAGAGTGACGATGACCGTATTTGCCGGAAGCCCTAAACCTAACCCGTTCCGGCAAATACGGTCACCGCTCTACTGTTGTGGTTGCAACTCCACACACCTTTGGGCTGTTGGAGAACAAAGGGTACCACTTCTCAAGTGGGCGCTTTCACATGACTTTCTTTCGATCAATTTATTGACAGTAACCTGCCTGTCCAGCCTTGATACGTTGTCAGGTCATTTACCAATGCGGAACCCTTATGTCCGAAGCAAAAGATACCACTTTATTAAACAGCTTGTCGGCAAATCATATCAACATCAATGGGACAATGCGTTACGCAATATATTTGGGACATATTTGACAATATTTTTGACTTCAAAATGTCAACCCTTTTCGCGCATATTTGTACATAGGTGCTGGATTCAATCTACTTCAGGAACCTATCTCTAATCTCATACTCCCAATGTCAAAAAGAAAGTTACACCACTGACTAAAAGCCGACCCATTGTCTGGCATATTTGTTTAATAATCGTGGAGATTATAGACTTCTTCGTAGTCCACTTACCCATCGTGCATCATTAAAAAGACCTACCAACAAGTAATTAGGCTCCCCCTTAATGAATGATCATTATATCTCCGGCAATCATAACATTATGCCTTATAGTTTAGAAAAATAACTATCAAGCACGAATCACATGGTTTTATTTAAAACAAACTCAAATTGACCATAGAAATGATTAAAAACAGTCGGCTCTCAACACGCGATATTCAAATTCCCGAAAGTGCAATGACGTAATGGTTATTTGTGTTCAATTGTCGTCAGCCTTCATTGTATTACTGGGACGTCATTGCACTCGACAATTTCGCCCGGGGATTTTGAATATCGCGTGTAGGAAGACGGATGTTTTTATTCGTTTTTTTATGGTAACTATGAGTTTATTTTAAATAAAACCATTCGTTCTTACATGTAAGGCATAATGTTGTGATTGCCGGAGACATCCTTTAACCGTATGTCAAATTTGGGATTTTTTGATTTGATTTGATTTGTTCGGGTTTTGACAACCCTGGATAACCCAAGAAAGCCTCTATTGAAGCTTATTTCCATTGGGGTCCATTTGAACACCGGGACGGGTTAGGGAACAGTCAGGGTTAACACCCTACTCTTTTCGAAACTGACTGCGAGAGACATGTACAGGTATGGCTCTCTGTACACGGGACCGACGGCTTAACGTCCCTTCCGAAGGACGGAGTACTTTCATGATTCATTTACCCAATTCTAAATGAACCATGAGGAGAGCGGAAGTCTGAATTTAATCTACAAAAGTTGCCAATTAATTTCAGACTTTTTTTTCCAAGTCAATATCCCAGCAAATCGCCACCGCCGGGAATCGAACCCGGGACCTCATGCACTAAAGGCAAGTACCCTAACCATTGCGCCACGCTCTCCCTTTTGAATTGCCAAAATTTTTATTTCTGCGCATTATGACACCTACTTTGTTGCAATGGTCCCAATATTGATGTCGCAGCGTACATTTAATATCACATGTTTTGATCCCCTCGAAATGCATGAAACAAAAAGGATAAGCCAATGAGAATTGAGAGAGCTGAACAGATTTCCTTCAATGGATACTGAATACAAGGCAATACGATTTTACTGTAACTTTACTGAGTTAAGTGATATACTAATGCATGCTTGAACATTGTGATTTGAAAGGCCCGCACTGCACAATGCATGTGAAATAGCAGGTCTAACAGATACGTCATTTATGCATTATGTTATGTTATTATGCAACAATACATTTTTCACAAAGCTCCCATTTTGAGCATAACATGCACAATTAGGCCAGTTTACTTGCATTAAGATAAGTTAATGCATTATTGTGAGTTAAGGTAAGTTAAGATTAATGTTAATGTTATGTTATGTTATGTTATTATTCAACAATAAATTTTACGCAAAAGATTCCACAAGTGGTCTGCTTAGCATAACATGCACAATTAGGCAAGTTTACTGCCATCGAGATAAGTTAATGTATTAAGAGTAGTATTGTGTACCAATCAAAGAAAATCAAAAATAGTTGGCAGACTTCAAAAAATGGAATTTCTTCTTACTTTATATCAGGATGCAACTTTGGTCAAAATCTACAAAAATCAAAATTATTTCATCACTGCACCTTAGCATAGCAACGGTCAAAACATCAAAATGACCGGTTTTAGACTATTTCGGCACTTTTACAAGGCTAAAAAAATAACAAGTTTCAGGATTCACCATATAAAGGAAAAATAGAGGTAAACATTGAGAGTTCCACGACATAATTGGCAACATCTAAGCTTTCTGAAAATACAGTTGTTTTAACAAACAGTCTGTCCTACTTGGGATATTCTATTGTTTCAAATAGGGGTGTTTTTCGTAATTTTTGACTTTCTGAAATATAGCAATATTCAATGAGCTGTAACCCCCAAAGTGGTGCTTTTTATATGTTATATTTTTCAGTGTGGCTGGACTAGATAGTACTGTACCTAAATAAATAAAAAAAAGTTTTGGTAATTTTAATATAGACAAACAGTGTTGCCATAAAGATAGGTATTTTTCCATAAAATAAGAGTTAGACCAGGTTAAAAATGTTACCACACATGAATGGAAACATTCTCACATAGTTTTTCTGGACCACTATGAGCAACAAGAATTTATGAGGCAAAAATAAAAACCATGTATCCTGAGAACTTCCTGTGAGGGCGCTTTATTCAAAATGGCTGCCAAAATCCAATGAAAAGCTACTATACGTTTAAAAAGGTCGCATAAAAGAAAAAAGTGACTAGATTTCGGATTTGTATTGATGAAAGTAATGTATAACTATGTCAAGGTATTAATAGAATGGTACCAACATGTCAAAGTTGGGAACGCTTTTCAAAATGGCCGCCAAAATCCAATGAAAAGCATATATATGGTTAAAATAGTCACTTATGAGGTATGATTGCAGTGGCGTAACATCATAGGGGCACGGGGTTACATGGCCCCCAATCGATCTGAATTTTAAGAATCCTAAAAAACGGACTGCCACCCATATTGGCTGGTGCCCCCTCCCATATGATAACTGGTGCTACGCCACTGTATGATTGACCAGATTTTGGTTAAGCATTGATAGCAGTAATGTAAATATACGTCAAGATATTAATAGGAAGGTGCCATGAGGTCACAGCTGAGGGCACTTTTCAAAATGTCGGACCAACATAGTACACCGTTAAACTTAAAATAGTCACTTAAAAAGAGGTATAATTGACCAGATCTTGAATTAATATTGATCCCAGTACAGTAAAATTAAGTCAATGTAATAATAGGAAGATACCGGGAGTCACAGTTGAGGTTGCCTTTCAAAATGGCCACCAAAAAGAGCGGCATGATATCAGCCACAAAGCCACAGATAAAAGTGTTGAGAAAGAAAGTTGTCTTTGATAAGAGAATGTAATAAGTGTCTTTGATGAATCATTCAATAGTTGTTTTTGATCATTGTCACCTCTAAGCAAGTGTTTCAGAGTGCTATATGGCGAGCTACAAAGTGCTATATAGCGAGTCAAGATGGCTAATATGATCACCAAATCTCCAAAATGACCACCAGAGAATTGTCCCTATGTATTGACAAAGGGCAGGATATTTACTTCATACTCTCTTGGTTTCACTGAATTCTTTTATTGTGTGTTTATCTTCGAGATCACTCACATCGATATCACTACATTAAGAAAATTATTCTTCATCGTCTAGCCTATCTGAAATCAAAGCGGCATATAGGTCATATATATCTTCTTTTGTGAAAACGTTGCATTCTCTGAAAAGAAGATAGCTGCACTTTGAGTCTGCTAAAACCTTTACCTTCTTTGACACCAATAGACTGCTTTGTTCTCGATGTTGGTAAAGAATATGTTGAAATCACAAGACAACTGTGATTACCTGGCGATAACTTTGGATGTTATTATTGTCATACCTCTTGTTTTTCTCTCAACATAATTGATGCTTTATGTCAAGGAAAAATGCAACAATGATCAATTGTCTTGCATATAGGCCTACTGGCAAAAGCGAAATCCTCATACATGACTGGTAGGTGTAAATGTCCTGACTAAAGCCATCGGGTCAACGGCACATGCAATGCCAGTTGCCTCTGCTGTAACTTCAAGAAGCAAAGTTAAAAAGTGACACACTGGCCTATTCAAAACAACACGGACTAGACATGTGGTTTGAGAGTGGTAAATGGTTAATTTGTGTGTGCCTTTGATTTAAAAGAAAAGGAACAAAAGGAAACTGCAACAAAAGAGCTGAAAAAAATACAAGTTATGAAAAGTTAAAATAAAGCTTCATTGAAGAAACTGTGTTGTCTCTTTGTTGCGCTTGTTGGAATCTTTTTGCACATCGTACAGGCCAATTTGTCACTTTTAAAACTGGACCTTCGTCTATTCAATTGCTTGTAACTTTTCTTCTTGAGGTCACATTGGAGTCAATGTGGTGTCATAATGTGCAGGATTAGATTTACCCCAATATGGTTAAGTAATAAGTTAAGGTTAAGTTTGAAATAATTGTGCTTATTTTTCCAAGTGTAACTTGGATCCGGGGGCACTCAACTTTAGAAGTGACGGGCATGTGCCTACCGGTGTCGCGAAGTAGGGGCCTATCGGTAACAACGCGTTATTTTAAAAAAGAGGGTCATTGGGTACAAACAAAATAAAAAAGGGGGTCATTGGGTATAATATTTTTTTTTAAAAGGGGGGTCATTGAGTATAAGATTTCAAAACATGGGTCATCGGGTAGAAATTTTTGAAAAAATGGAGCAAAATTTGAAAGTTTTGACATTATTTTGTTGCATTTTGATGATTTTCTTCTTGAAAAAGGGGGGCATTGGGTAGCCGCAGCTAAAAAAAGCCGCAACTAAAAAAGGGGGGTCATCGGGTATGACTTTAAAAAAAGGGGGGTCATCGGGTATTAGTCGATTTCAAAAGAGGGTTGACAGGCACATACCGTCGCTTCCAAAGTTGAGTGGCCCCCTGGGGTAAGGATACTTTCTTGGCGCAGTATATTTAGTTAATATGTTGCCCTTCGTGAACATAAATTATTCCTGTGGACATTTTAGTGGTCATCTTGACTTGGTGACTCGTTCTTTTGCACCCTCAAAACGATAACTTAGAGGTGACAATGATTGAAGACTACGATTACATCAAAGACAACTATTTCAATGTTTCAAATGTTTTTTCAATAACATTATCTGAGGCTTTGTGGCTGATTATACTGTACTTTGATAAATATTAATCCAAATTCAGATCAATTATGCCTCTTAAGTGACGGTGTACCATATATATATAAGCTTTTCATTGGATTTGGCAGTCATTTTGAAAAGCGCCCTCAACTGCGACCTCCTGGTAACTACCTATTGAAATCTTAATTTAGCGTTACATTACTGTCATCAATACTTAAACCAAAATCTGGTCAATTATACCTCATAATTGACTATGGTAACCGTATAATGCTTTTCTTTTAATTTTGGCGGCCATTTTGAAAAGCGTCCCAACTGTGACCTCCTGGTACATTCTTATTAATATACCGACTTATTTATACATACTTTCATAAATACAAATCCATAATCTAACAAATTCTATCTTTTATCCGCCTATTTTAAGAAGAGCATAATTGCTTTTCATTGATTTTGGCAGCCATTTTGAAAAAAAAGCGCCCTCACAGGAAAGTTTTCAGGATACAGGATTTTTACCCTATACATTCTTGTTCCTCAGTTTCTCCTTTCATGTGTGGGACCTAGCTCATTTTTAACCTGGTCTATTTGGCCGTTTTTCAGCATAGCTGTATGATAGGTAATAACAAGATGAGCAACAGCTTCACTGAGAGACGTTTTTCTGGCAACACTGTCATTAAAATATTATCAAATCATGTCTCACTTTACGGTGTATTGATGCCAATTTCTTTTGGTACATTATCAACCCTAATCAGGATTTTCAGTGAAAGTAAATGCTCAAAATCCCTATTTTTCCACACTACCTTATAATGTCAACAATCCTAAAAAGTTCAAAGTTTCTGGCAACACTGCTCTCCAGTAAAACTTTTTTTTTCTATAGATAGGTAGACCAATACCTTATCTACCTACCCTGCAAAAAATAATTTAAAAAAAGAACCACTTTGGAGGTTACGTCATTTTTAAAAAGATCATTTTTTTCATAATTAAATTAATGAAAAACAACCCTATTTTACAAAATGGTATCTACCATATTGAAATCATTAATTGTTATGTTTACTTCATTTTTGGAAAGGACAAGGATGGATACTTCATTGTATGGGAGAAGATTATTTTAATTCACGTTCTTCATACAGAAATATGACCTAATACTTAAGCATTTTTCCAGTTGTGAAAAGGGTAAAAATAGTGAAAATTGGGTCAATTCATATTTTGGCCGTTACCATGGTAACCATAGATGAAGAGGTAAAATTTTAACCAAATTTATACATGTTGACTCAATGTCTAACCATGTGCAATGTATAAAGAAAATCGATTTTGTGAAGTCTGCCACCACATCTTTGATTTTTATACACAAGGTCTCTTAAATGTGAGTTAACTGTGGTTTGTTTTTGATTGGGAATATGAGAAACGTATTATTAAAAATAGAACTACCCGTGGAGAAAATGTATTGTTGTATTTTTATTATTTTATTCAAATTAGCATAATTTTCGTAAGACTATTTATTAGATTTCTTCACCACTCATGACCAAACTATGTTGAACATTTTGGATTAATGCTTCAATACCAGCAAACACAAAAACGTTATAGCGCGTCTTAGTTTTGGTCAAATGTTTTAATGACATTTAAATGTCGGGTTATATAAAGGTCATGAAAGCATTTTTAAAACTCTTAATATATATGAAAAACACTACACCAACATTTTAAAAATGTTATCAAATGTTATCATTTTAGATTACACCGTTAAGTATGTAAACAGGATGTATCAAAATGATTGGTGGCCATCAATTTTGAAAAGCATGCTTTTTCCAAATGTAACATTGGTTACTTTTGAAATATCCTGAATGCATAGTTTATGATTTGTTATACAATTAATCTTCCAAATTATTGGAATCTTATTGTGAATACTCTCAATCATCTGGGAATCATACAATGAGGGAATAAATTCAATCTATTCAACCAGATTAACGTACCTTGGAGCAACCAACGTTGCGGCCAGTACCACTGACCTTCAGCTGGGTTTGTAAGTAAAAAAATGCAAAAGTGGGTGTACTTTTTTTAACACTCTGCATGTTAAAATTGTAACTTTCTTTCGTAAAATGTCAAAACAAAAGCCAATCCACGGTTTTGCATTTTGCCCTCTATGTAAATAATATTTTAAAGTTTTCTAATTTACTACGAGGGCGTATTTGAAATTAAACGTGGCTGTTTATGTTTGTAGACGCTGTTTCTTTCGAGGCTTTTTTGGTATGTATGTACTACTTGTAAGTTTTTTTTTAAATAAATACAAGCAAAGAAAATCCAGATCAGCGGGGTACGCGTAACAACGCAACGCGTCGTTACTTATGGAAACACTGATCTCACAAGAACCCTGTGGTCGAATGGCTCCAATTTAGCTGAATGTGTTTTTTCCCCAAGTTCTTTCGTCCGATTTTGACAATCATGTCATGAATGGATTCTCAAGAGGCTGTATGGGTTTGCCCGATGTTCACGTAATATGAGGGGGCAAAACGAGAGTTATCGCATTCTCCTGTTTTTATTTTTGGATGTTAATATAACGTCATTATGATGTTGTAATGACGTTGTTTCGACGTTGATGCAATGTGTTAGACCAGACCTGGTGACAACGTTTGAATAATGTTCATAAAACGTTACCCAAATACGTATCTGAAACGACATGGAATAGTTTGGATGTTGACGTCTTTCCATGTACTACACATTGAGTTGTGGGCCACGGTAGCTATAGATGATCATGATAATAATAGCATCTGGTTGAAATGATGTTACCTGTGTCCTCTAGAAGCTTCTAAGACAGGTTAAGAGTTACGACTGTCCCTAATATTCTTAAGACTTTTTATTAGATTTTTTCACCACTCATGCCCAAACTGAGGACTATAATACTTTACTAATAATATATGAGAGTTTCTAATAACTATGGGAAGTAAGTAAAAAAAATGCTGTCAAAAGTGGGTGTACTTTTTTTTAACACTCTGCATGTTAAAATTGTACTTTCTTTCGTAAAATGTCAAAACAAAAGCCATTCCACGGTTTCGCATTTTGCCCTCTATGTGCAAATAATATTTTAAAATTGTCTAATTTACTACGAGGGCGTATTTGAAATTAAACGCGACTGTGTATGTTTGTAGACGCTGTTTTTTTCGAGGAATTGGGCTTTTTTTACTTTATATGTATGTACTTTTTCTACAAGTCATCAAAATTATCAAATTATCTTATATCAGCAAATATAACAAGGGAACAAAGCATATAGTTCCAAAGCAAAGAAAAAGAGCTGTTGTTATTCCTAAAAATAAAAAAAAACCATAAAAAACCCAAATAAATAATAAATAAATAAATATATTTAAAAAAAATAAATAAAAAAAATAAAAAATATTTTTTTCCTTTTGAAAACTATATGTCGTGTGAATAATTAAAACACGTTCCGGGGTCATTTTTGAGACTTTAAACAGCTCGCCTTCAATGGCAAATAATTGATTTGCTCCGCACAAGATGGTCCTGCTATTATGGTAGCCCACAAGTTCCCTTCTTCCTATTGTTAAAAGACAACTTTAATGTTGATAATGACATTTTTTTATTTGTGTAATTTTAAATTGAGATGGAACTCGGAAATGTTTTAATAATGTATTTTGATGTGTTTAAAGCATCAAAATACATTTATTAATAAACATTTGATTAAACATCATCACACTAAAACCCCAGCTGCAATGTGACGAAATTAATAAACGTACCATATACAATATTATTATTAATATCATTTTACTATCGTGTATATATATGTTTAATTATTAACGATATAGGCTAGGCCTACCAGTACAATTACCGTGCAATGGAGTTCAAGAGCAAATAATTTAATACCACGTGGACTTCAAGGTTGTGCCTACGCATCATGAAACAATTATTCATACATTTTTACTGCGTGACTTTTGGCGCGCCAAAAATACAATAGCCTGAAATTTTAGTTGTTATGCTTACGGTAGATAAGGTTGTTCACCTTGAATCGCTATCTATTGTATTCGTCTAGATCTTGTTATGACTAACTGTAAAATTATTCAAAATAAAACCAGTAATCCATGGCCTTGCTAGGAAACTCAACGAAGAAGGAAAAAAATACGTCTGTTCCGGGTCAGTGTGCAACAAATTGTCATAGGTTTTGTGTACACAGTCTTGTATTATTGAAAAGCAATGGCATTGCATTAACGACGCATTACACGTATTTTAATTCACTTTCGTTGCTGTTATGATAGTTATTACGGAAATCACATGACTAACTAACTGTTGCATACGCTGTGTAGTATTTATTTTCTTCATAAAATGGCCTCGAATTAAACAGATAGGCCTCGAATAGAAACATTGGTGTACATTCACAAGAAACAATGAAGTGTGTTTTGTGTTGCTGAGTCGTGGAACTATAACCATTGGCATTTATGTCTATGGTTGTTCTACTGTTTTATCGCTAGTACCATGGAGGCCATAGTGGAACATATCGTGAATCTTCCTGTGGAAGATATACTACATATGGATATGGATCTAGAGCAAAAAATTGCTCGAGAATTTTTAGAGTGTCAAATTTGCATGGACAGGTGTAAGAACCCTAAAGATCTTGATTGTCGGCATTTCTTTTGTGAAGAATGCCTGGTGCAACTGGTAGCGAAAGATAAGAGTACTTCGATCAAATGTCCGACATGTCGGAAAGTGACTTTAATTCCTGACGAAGGCGGAATATCTGAATTACCTTCGAACTTTTATGTCAGTAGTCTTGCTGATGTTGTGAAGCAGCGATTAACGATATCACCATCGACGACGACTACGACGAGTACTAAATATGGTGGCGAAAGTCCTAAGGAGTCAGTTTTAAAAAAGCTAGCAACTTCGGCGTCAGAAACATCTTCATCATCATCATCATCATCATCGCCGTCGTCACCGTCGTCGGCGTCACCATCTCCGCCGCCATCGCCACCATCTTCACCTCCAATGAAGACATGTGTCAAACACACGGGGAAAGAATTAGGAATGGTATGCATGACGTGTACCGAGGAAATATGCTATGTGTGTATGATGGAAACGCATCCTCAACCAGAGCATAAATGCAAATTATACCAGGTAAACCGATTTAATAATATTATTTCAACCTAATCTACCATTTTCCTTGGGCATGTTATCTCCTACTAAACTGCCTGTGCTTATATTCTATCAATCTAAAGATTATCACCAACATAAGATTTAGGTATCTTCTACCAAACTGGAGATTTCCCACCAACATGACCAAACTGGAGATTTAAGTATCCCCTACAAAACAGAAGACTGTATCTCCTTTTACCAAACTGGAGATTTAGTTATCGCTGTACCAAACTGGCTATAGGTCTCTCCCAACAAGTTTAGTTATCTCCTACCAAACAGAAGATTTCATCTTCTATACCAAACTGGAGATTATCGCTAACTGGTATATTTTCTACAGGGTGAGTAAAAAAAAGTGCAATAGAGATAAGAATCCATTTTTATTTAAGAACCGATTTGAGCCTTTTAGGTTTTTAAATATTTTATAAATGATATATCCATTAGTGACCTTTTGTGAAAAAACCAAGGAATTAGCATTTACCGTTTTGTTTTTATGACACATTTTAAAGTGATACCCAATTTTAATGTTTGTCCAAGAAACATCTAAAATTTGAATGTCAGCTCACTCTGTGTAAGGTAGATTTGGAACAACTGCTATTACATATATCGAGGGGATGAAAGCTCGTAGAATACCATGCATGCGAAAAATGTGGAGAGATTGTACATCCTTGTGACATATATCGAAGGGATGAAAGCTTCAAGATTATCATGCATAGGAAAATGTGCATAGACTGTAGAGGGCGGTAATGTGAGTGCGGTGCAAAATCCTCACATTGATTTTACTCCCTAAATCATGCCATAGCTGTACCTCGTGGACAAACAATGAAAGCGGGTATCGCAGCAAAAGGACTCATAGAAAGTAAACGGTAGATGTGATTGACTTAATTTTTTCACAACAGGTAACTATTGAGTTTGGCATTTATAGAAATTTTCAATAATTGGAAAGTTCACTGTGGTTCTTACATAAATATCGATTCTTTGCTCTATTGCACTTTTTTTGACTCACCCTGTATGTCCAGGCGTTAAAGTATTTTTTTGGCTTTCTTCACAAGCAAACGCATTATATATAGCTTGATCATTGTAGACCCAGATTGTAGGGTTACCAAGTATTCTAACTTATGTGCCAAAAATGACATATAGCCATGATAGCGTAGTATGGGATTTAAAAAATCCTGAATGTCCCTTTAACACACAATAATTAAATAGGTCATCTATTTATTTTTTTCCACAAAAGTCAAAACAAAAGCAAAAAAAATTTGCAAGTGGAAAATGTGGGTCAGTACGTACCGGTACCATTCAGTGATCGATGAACTCGGCCAATCTTCCTTTGTAAGACTACAGAGGATACGCATTTTCCTATTTTCGCCATGACAGATTTGCAGCAACTTGATTTGGCCTCGATAAACAATAGTACAAACACATGTAATGACTTCCTCATGATGTTCGATATGGTTTATCACATTTACACACACACCCCAACACCCCCACACACACCCCATAAAAAAGGTTTTCTTTTTCGATGAAATATGTACAGTGAATACTTATTATTGTCTATGTTGGACTTCTTCCAAACTTTTTTGACAATGGGATATAAAATCAAAATACCGTCAAACTCAAAACCACGAATTTCTAGCTCATTGACCATGTTGACTGTTTCAAGAGCGGATATGGACACTTGATATTTATATATTTAATATAAACGCACTGACCTTGAAACAAGTTAAATCTCTTATTATTAAGGGTTGTCCTTCTGATTGCCCTTCATTCAAATATGTCACAATTTTCAAAACCATATAAAAGCAAATGCATATTAAATATTCACATAAAGTAATGTAGCTGAAGCATTATGTAAAAGTTTAATATTTTAATATTGAAAATAACAATCCAATTAATGATGGGTCATTGTCATAGCATTGTTTTCATGAATGGAACATAACACTTGAGGACGCCTCGTTATGCATGATCACATTTACCAATTGTATGCAAAATGGAATTAAAATCACGTTTCAATTTTTTTAATCAAAAGGTGTCCTTCAATGTTTCAAGTATTTTCAAACGACCATCAGAAACTTGATAGAATATATACTGCGCCAAAAAAGTATCCTTACACTTGGAAAAATAATCACAAATAATCACAACTGAACCATATTGGAATAAATTTGTTTTTGAAATAGATGCACTATCTAATTCTGCATATTATGACACCACATTGAATCCAATGTGACCTCAAGAAGTAAAGTTACAATCATTTGAATAGACGAAGGTCCAGTTAAAAGTGACAAATTGGCCTATACAAGGCGCAAAAAGATTCCAACAAGCGCAACAATGAAGCTGTATTTAAAGCAGTTTTTATTTCAGTTTTTACTTTTTACTTCTCTGTACTTTTCATAACTTTCATTTTATTTGAAAGCTAAGTGCAGCTTTGAACACTATTGATTTTGATATTTTGATATTATAGATAGACTTGAAAAATCTCTTGGCATTAAGGGAGCCGTGCGATCCTGGATACTCTCCTACCTCAAAGGACGCAATAGCCAAGTTGGTATAGGTGGTGATTTTTCTAAAACTCAAACAATGGAATTTGGCCTACCCCAGGGATCAGTGGTAGGTCCTGGGATGTTTAGCTACTACACATACCCACTTGGAAAACTTATCCAGAAACACAGATTGAACTATCACATATACGCAGATGATACGCAAATATATACAGAATTTAATCCCCGCATACCTGGAGATACTGTAACTGCTCTTTTCAAATTGGAATCATGTATTGCTGAAATCAAGAATTGGATGAATTTAAATAAGCTTAAACTGAATGAAGATAAAACCGAATTCTTTGTTGCTAGCTCTGCATATAATTTGAAATATATATATGAACCAACTCTTAACGTATGTGGAACAATTATCAAACCATCTGATTCTGTACGCAACCTTGGAGTTCTTTTTGATTCAACCATGTCTATGTCATCTCAAATATCTGCTGTCTCTAGCTCTTTAAATTACCATCTTCGTAATATAGGACGCATTCGCTGTTATATTGATAAAGATACTTGCAACCATGCTGTCCGCTCACTTGTTATTTCTCGAATTGTTTATTGTAACTCTTTATTATATGGAACAACTGTAAAAAACACACAAAAACTACAAAAAGATACAAAACAGAGTTGCCAGACTTGTTTTCAAGGCAAACCGTATGGAACACACCACTCCTCTGCTGAAAGAGCTTCACTGGCTTCCAGTAAATGAGCGTATTACCTACAAACTACTCACATTCGCTTATAAAAGTAGACATGAAACAACACCACTGTACATACAAAATCTCCTAAAATCTCACACATTTTCTGATGGTATGTTCCTACGATCACATGCTGACGGCAGTCTGCTTGAATGTAAAAGAACTCACACAACATATGGGAATAATACCTTCTGCAATTCTGTACCAGCTCTCTGGAACAAATTACCTGTAAAACTTCGTACTTCACATAGTCTGGCCACTTTTAAATCCAATCTGAAAACCTATTTGTTTCCAAACTAAGTTTTTATTTTATTTTTAATTAAGTTGTACATTAAGTGTAGCCTAAGATGTAGTGCAAGTTGTACTTTTAAGATCATTGTAAAGCGCTTTGTTCATACTTATGCTAAGGCGCTATATAAATTCCGTTTATTGTAGGCTATTGTATTGTATTGTATTGTATTGTATTGTATTATTTGTCAGTTATTTTGTTTAAGTTTTCTTTTGTTCCTTTTGTTTTAAATTATTAAAGACATACATAAATTAGTCATTTACCACTCTCAAACCAGATGTCTATAGTCCGTGGAGTCTTGAATAGGCCAGTTTGTCACTTTTTAAACTGAACCTTCGTCTAATCAAATGCTTCTAACTTTGCTTCTTAAAGTCACATTGGATTCAATGAGGTGTCATAATGTGCCGGATTAGATAGTGCATCTATTAAAAAAATAAATTTATTCCAATATGGTTCAGTTTTGAAATTGTGATTATTTTTCCAACTGTAAGGATACTTTTTTGGTGCAGTATAGAATAGAATTAATACATTGTGTATTATTTTAGTCATGTTAGTTGACCTATCAGTACACAAAAAACTTGTAGGCCCTATGTTACAATAAAAGCACGATTCCACTTTTTGTTACAATAAAAGCACGATTCCACTTTTTTCAATTTTTTATGTACAATACACAGATCACCTGAACTTTAGCCTACTTCAAAGGCCACTTGTTTTTGTTATTCGTCCTAAACAATTCATTGTAGAAGGCACCGGTGAAGACAATACAAATTGTCATGTGAGTAATTCCACTGTTTTGGGACAAATGTAGGTAATGTGGAGTAACTAGCACCCTATCCCCTCTCATGCCAAAGACAAGATTCATATTGACCTTGATATCGAGGGCTTAGAACCAGAACCATCTATGTCCACAATTACATGTTACTCATTTCGGCAACAAATGGACGGTTAATTCTGCCCTCCATAATAAATGTAAGTGATTTTGGGGTATATGCATGGTCGCTTGTCATGCTTGTCTTACGTATGTGACCTTTACTCCAAAGTCACTTGCATTTATTATGGAGGGCAGACTTAACCATTTTTTGCTGCTGAAATGAAAAACATGTAATTGTGGACATAGACCATGTTGATTGTTCTGATTTCATGGCCTCGATGAGCTACGGGCGTACACGTACGATGGCTAAATGACTTACATTGTGTCACAATATGTTAATAAAATCAAATTTGTAAATAATAAAATAATATTAAAACCTTGACTATTACCTTAATGCATGTAATGCAATCCAAAATAAAGAAGATAAAAATAAGAAGATGAAAATGAATTAAAATAATATTCTAAGGTTTCAAAGGATGATAACTATGTATGAGCATGAGTTGTAAATATTAATAAAAAATAAATAAAATTGGGACCGTGGCTCTCTTATAATATTCTATAGTTCCTTTAATGTTTCCAGTGCGGCAAATATATTATAAATTCAAAACTGAGAGAAACTTGATACAGATAAACCAGTCAAATATTGCTCTGATAAAGATCCGGTGTTATTTGTATAACAGTGTAAAGATTGAGAGAATTTTTGCACTTTCAAGCTTTTACTTCCTTCAATGTTTCCAGTATTTCCTGTTGATTACAAGATAAATATCAACTTGATACTGACACAGAAACTCATAAGGCCAAAAAAAATAAATTGTTGTGTTGCCCTCAACCGTCCGGTCCTAAATTCTGAAAAATCATGGTCGCAATTTTTTTTTTTTTGAATGATGATTTTTACAGATTTGTTCAAAAAATCAATGTTTTTCACTTAAAATTAATATTATATTGAAAGACTAGTCTTTAATTGATGTCTAACAGGTATCCACAAGTCAAAATTGACAAATGTCCCCTAATTGAAGAAGCATTATTTTTAAATAATGCTTCTTCAATATTAAAATATTTGAGGGGATTTTTTTTAAATTTTTTAGGTTTAAAAAAAAAAAAGAAATCCGACCGCCCGACCCAACTTTTATTTTATTTATTTTATTAAAACTTCTTTTGCCTGGGTAACAAAACTCAGTGTAAACACTGTTTTTCAGTTTGGCCCAGGGGTCAAACGTAAAACATCAAAAAATAAACAATACATTTTAAAATACATTACATAAGCATATATCAGATTGCACAATTTAACAAAATTAGGAATACAATCAAAAACTAGACCAGCTAGGCATAAAATTTACATACAAACAACAATGATATATAAAAACAGTGATATTGCACTATAGGACATCAAAAGGTGTAATTTACTTAGGGCTTACAAGCATATTTAAAATAACCAACTGTAGCTGGCAATGGATTTTTTGCTCTGGTGGGGAGAAGGTTAAAGGACAGTACACCTCTGGAGGAGAATTTCCTTTTGGCAGAGGCACTGCAGTTTGTTGGAGGGACAAGATTACCTTGGGATGCGGACCTAGTGGAGTGGCCATGACTGTTACTAACTGTGGAAAAGATGTTACATAAAGGCAGTGGGAGGATGTTGCTAAGGCTCTTATAGACCATGATGTTAAGGTGGATATTGCGACGATCATCAAGTTTGTCCCACTTCAAGGTATTAAGAAGAACATCAGTGGGGTATCTGCGTGGGAGACCAAGGATTATTTTGCCAGCAGTATTTTGCAACCTGTCAAGCGTTTTCAGTAAGGTCTTACCAGCATTTCCCCACACTGAGTCGCAGTAGTCCATGTGAGGTAAAGTAAGAGCTTTATACAGGAGATTGAGGGTTTTTTGAGGTAAAACCTTTCTGAGTCTGCGCAGCAGACCATTACGTTTAGAAACAGTTTTACAGATTTTGTTAATTTGCTCATTCCAGTTTAGGGCTGGATCCAGCCAAACACCCAGATATTTGAATTTATACACATTTTCAATTAAAGCATTATTTATATACACCTTCAAATCATCATTTTTACGAGACATTTTTTGTTGAGTGCATAGAAGCATAGCCTTGGTCTTTTTTACATTGAGGGTGAGATAATTTTTGTTAAGCCACTTAGCAACCTTACTGATTTCTGTATTCATTCTGTCATTGATGTCACTGACAGACTTACCCGTAACAAAAATAGCTGTGTCATCAGCATATAAGGTGACTTTAGAGTTAGTGTCAGTGACAACATTGGCAAGATTATTAATGTACAACGTAAAAAGAAGGGGTCCATATATGATCAATACAAGTTTTACTGAATTGTGTGATACGTGTGGGTTCTGAGATTAACTGAGTCATGCGGTAAGTGTTCATTAAAGATGATAGTTTCCTCCATTCCCAACTTGTTGGCTGCAGACCATCGCAGTTGAAGTCACCGAGGCAAGTTATTTCTCCTGGTGTACGGGATGAGAGACTGATGGTATTAACCTCATCCAATTCAGATTGGAGGTCTTCAAATAGCTAGTTACAGATACTCGGTGCATAAACAACACCTACAAGAATGGGACGGGTCTTAGGGAGGGAGATTTTGACCCACAATGACTCAACCTTGGTGTTAATAGGTGTTGGAATATTCAAGATATTTGCATCAAGTCTATTATGAACATAGAGGGCCACGCCTCCCCTCCCCCACCTCTGTCGCACCTGTAGAGTTTGTAGTTGGTTATTTCAATTTCCGAGTTGTCAACATCTTTGAACCATGTTTCTGAGATTGCAAACATGTCCGGGTCACTTTCAAGAATAATGAGTTTGATTTCATCAAGCTTGGGATAAGCTGACTGTGCATTAATATGGATATAGGTAAGTCCTTTGAGGTGTTTAAGATCAGCAGTAGATACAGAAACTTTCCCATTTGTCCACTTGAGGGCAACACAACAGTTTTTTTTTTGCCTAATGGGCTATTCCAGTTGAAATCCATACACTCCTATAGAAGACCTTATTCTTCTACACAGCGAGTGCGACTTTCAAACGAGGTTACCTGAATGTGTGACTTTTGAAATCTACACCCCCTGTGTGGGAGATTTTAAAAGGTCATGTCTTCCATAGGGGTGCAGATTTCAACTGGAATAGCCCAATGCGCTTATAAGGTTATCACTTAATAGTTTAGCTGACACCGGATCTCAAACATAACAAGCTCATCTGTCAGGACGCAGTTCCTTTATCCCAATATGCTTGTATACTCAAAGAATGACCTTTGTATATATAAAAAAACTCATACTCAACAACACAAGGTCAACTTATGACTGCCCAATGTGACTGCCCGAGATTGAACTCTGTCACTGGATATGAGATAATTTTGGTATATAGCAATAAACAGTATATCAAAATCTAGAATAATTTTTCCCTCGCATATTATTGTGAAAAAAATTATAATTTAAACCAGTGCCAAAAGGGAGTTAAAATCCACTTTTTGTCGAAATTAAGTTATAGGCAGAAGATGAAAGAGAGTTACAAAATTCACATTTTAACCTTTGTTCCATATCTGTAACATGTTCGGGTCCGAAGCTATGGCCCTCTGTATTTTCCCGAAATTTCCGGAAATGTTCGTAAATTTAAATCTAATCCACTATTTGTAAGCCTAAATGGTTGAAATGTGGTTCTTTTTTCGTGGTAAACATTGATAGGAACGTTCAAAGAAAACGTAAAATTCATGGGATTATGATTTTGAAAAACTTGCACACTAACAAAATATGTGTTGTTTAAAAAATGTGCACATTTTGTCAAAAATTTGTCGAAAATTTTCTCACAAAAACAAACCAAAAAAACCAAAAACGTTTTCTGTCTTTAGTGTGCTTTGACATTATCTTCCAGATTCACCTTATTTTGAAATAAAGATTGTGGTTTTCTGAAAATTGGTCAAAAGTGTTTAAATGGATTAAACCCACTGTATCCGAAAGTAAAGAAATACATAGAAAATACATTGAGAATAAAAATTAATGAAACCAACCCCATATATATAAGCTTCAACATTATAGTACATTTGGCAGGAAATAAACTTAATCAAAGAAGTGCAACATCCGAATAAAAAAAAATACGTTGCTGTGTATTAAAACTCTATCATGAAACGATTATAGGTCGATTTGATCACAGTGTCAAATGTTTAATATTGCATAGCTCACCACAAATTCGACAGCCTTGTAGTGCGGTAAGAAAAAACAGAAAAACGGAAGTAATAGTATTTTTATTCTTCAATCTTCATTTTTATCAAACAAACGAAAAACGTTGTTGTGTAACTGTACCATGAAACGGTTATATAGGTTTGATTACAGTACATGTTAATTGTATAGCCCAGTAAGGCCGTACCACGAATTCGACAGCCTTGTAGTGTGATAAGAAAAAACAAGAAAAAACGGAAGTAATAGTATTTTTATTCTTCATTTTGATGTCAGATTTTGTCTTTATCAGAAAGTTCAGTATAGCGCATGGACGCTTGTTCCAAAAATGCATAAATCATATTCTACGGGCGGACGGACCTTCCAAGTAGGATCGGTTGGTCATTCTATCCATCCAGTAGGCCTACATTGGGCCTTTTCAAGGTTTTAATTTTTAAATCAGAGAAACCAGATCAACAATCCTACATACACAACCACCATTCCTAACGGTTAGGTAAATAATTTGGAAAATATTTTTTGCTCCGCAAATAAACTTGCATTTTTATAATTTCTACAGTCTGTTGCATCATCATTTTTCCATATTATGCTTGCCACATGTTTGACATCTGACGTTGTTCACCTGTTGTTCGTAAAATAGATAGCTGATCATCAGTAGGCCTATCATAAACTGAGCCATGTTGTAATTATACATTCAACAGGTTTTTTCCTGGTATTATTGATTTGTTTAAAAACAATCGACATCATTTGGCTAACAAACTTTTGCGAAAACACTGTGCTATCATACAAGCCAACATTATGTAACCAATCTAGCAAAATGAGGGCAATTAAGATGCATAACTAACTAACTAACTAACTAACTAACTAACTAATTAACTAACTAACTAACTAACTAACTAACTAACTAACTAACTAACTAACTAAACAAAACAAACAAACAAACAAACAAACAAACAAACAAACAAACAAACAAACAAACAAACAAACAAACAAATAAATAAATAAATAAATAAATATTAATTAATTAATTAATTAATTAATTAATTAATAAATAAATATTAATTAATTAATGAATTAATAGGAAAATAAGTTAGTTTATAACTGATCAGTCATTATGAGGGCAAAACATTATGTTGTTAAAAACTACTATTATAGGTTTTCCCAGAGTATTTCGCACTTATATCATTCATATTCATAAAAAGGACAGTTTAAATTCGTCCTAAAAAATCGAAGTCGCACAAACTCAAAAGCAATTGAATTTCATATTTGTATCAGTATATTTCACATTTGTATCATTCATATTCGTCAAATCTGTGGTCAATTTCGTTTCGCGTGGCGATGGTTTAGTAATCGTAAAAGCAATTTTGTCTTTTGTCATTCATTTTAATACATATGCCATTTATATTCGTCAGGTGCTAAATGGATGTATAATATGCCTATTTAAAAGGACAGTGTTCGTTCGTTTTAGTTTATGTTGAAGTTCTTATTCTTAGTTGAAAAGGAAAACCTTAAATAATCATAAAATTAAATAAGAAAATGAAAGAAAACACATAAAGATCATAAGAAGAACATAAAGAATAGAGTTACGTTAAATAGTGGGCATTTCTAAGCAAACAGGAACATGACCCAAAACATCAAAAATGCTCAGAACTTTAAAACTGCAAGTGCCAAAAATTTAGTATCGAATGAAAGAGGTTAACATGCTCTTTAAATTATGTCGTCTTACATGTTTATCATAAACATTCTTAGAAAACCTGTTTTGGTCACATTTGTTTTGTTTTTTTGGTGAAATAAGACCTACATTTTGGATCTCTTTTGCACATATTTATTGATTTTTTATTGCATGTTTTTTTTTTATTGATTTTCATTTAAAAACATTTTTTGTTATGCATATTGTTTTAGGACACCATCAAAATAAAATTGAGTGAATTTTTAGCATGTCTTCTGCTCGTAGCACGAGTTACTGTTTTTTCACAGCTGTCCCATATGTACAAAAGTTGATATATTCATTTGGCAATACTAAGAGAATGTTGGGTATTAAAATTTACAAATATTTAAAAACAAAAAAGACCAACAAAAAGAAACCCCAAGAATGAACGCGCGACATGTATATACATTAAATGAAACGATAATGAATTTGAATGACAAATGACGAATTTGCTTCTGCGAAAGGGATCGCTACGTATTTTCAGACGAATTTGACCTGCAATTTGACGAAATCAATGACACAAACACGAAATATAATGCTACAATGTTGAAATCTAATGGCACAATAGTGAACTTGAACTGGAGTTTCTGGCTCGAAGAATTTTCGGGACGAAATTGAAATGTCTTTTGTACGAAAATCAATGACACAAGTGCGAAATACTCTGGGAAAACCTATAGTATTTTTGAAACTTAATGTAAAACATTCTAACCTAATGTTAAAAGTATTGAAAACATATTAGCAAAGATGTTCCAAAAAGATATTTTACAATAACATTTTGATTCGGCTTCATGACCTTTTTTTATGTTAGACCAAATCAAAAATCGTTTATAACGTTTTAAAACATTTTAGTGTTTGCTGGGTAACCCGTTTTTAGTGAATACACGGTAGAGCTCGGTAATCTATAGGCCTACTCTATGTTCTGACTACACTGCAAAAACAATGTTTAGCATTTAAACACTTAAATATCACACATTCTTTCCTTCACTATGTAAACGTGTTTAAATACTAAACATAATGTATAGAGTTTGGATGGATAATGTTTAGCCAATGGACATTGAAGTTTAGGAATTTGATACGTTATGAATAGTTTCCGAACATAATTTACAAAGTGAAGGCAAGCGTTCAATGGCTATATTAGAGTGGCAATTAAATTTTCTTTGATTTAAAACACCGAATTCCGCGATTTTCCGTGCGTGGTTTTAAATACTAAATTCCGTGATTTTCCGTTATGTAATTTCAATTCCGTATTCATATTCGGGGTGAAAAATGTTACTAGCATTATCTTCTTAGTTGTTTTAAGCCTGATATCTTTGAAGACGGACTTCATTTTCATTTTTCAGCCTCACATTTCATTATTTTTTTCTTCTTTTTTATTTTTCTCAAGGAAAAAACACGTTTTCCGCGAATTTCCGTGTTTTCCGTTTTATTCTGAAATTCCGTGAATTTGTCCGTTTTTCCGTGACACGGAAAACTTGCCACTCTAGGCTAGATAGGCCTACAGTATTTTGGCAGTGTATGATAGCAAACATTAGGACCTCCGTAAGTTCACGTACAATACAATACGAACATGCGATAATATGATCATTTAACGATTCACCTATCAAATATGAAACATATTTAATAAACGAGATATTTATCATTTATCAGTATCGTATATAGGCCTAGATTGTTGCTTAGCAACGGAAATTGCTACCTTCATATTACTAAAATATTACAGTTATTACTCCCTATTCCAGAAAAATACAGCATTATTTTTTTGGGATTAAAAAACTATATTATCCTGTTTTGCCCGTTTTGCCAAATGAAACATAGCTAAATCCTAATCCTTTAGTTAGTCCTAACTGGTAATAAAAGTTAAATTGTAATTGGTCAATTTTTGGAAATAAGGGCCAAAAACATGCGTTTTTGGGTGTTTTTCGTATGCTGTGACGATCAAGCCTAAAGACTTGTATTAAGACTAATTTCAGTTTGTGCATTCTAATTCTGGGAAAAGACATGTTTCATTGATTTTTATAACCAATCATTTAATCATAGTAACAACAAAAAAAAGTGAAATTTGAGCAAAATTTTGTAAAATACTCACGATTTTGATTGCTTAAGCTTATAGGCCTGTTCCAAGCCTTTGATGTTTGTGACTCGATTGTCAGAAAACATGCCAAAAATGCATGTTTTTGGCTCTTTTTACAATAAATTAGTAAAATAATGAACTTTTTCTTTATCTCCAGTTAGTACTAAATAAATAATTAGGATTGAGATGAGTTTCATTTGGCAGACTTTGATAATATTTTTTTTATCCCCAAAAATTATTGCTGTATTTTTCTGGAATGGGGAGTAGTCTGTATTGCTGTAACATGCAGTGTATAATATTATTTTATGAAGCGATTGAAATGAGAAATTTATATAACATTTTATCGCTCGAACAAAACAAGGAGCTGTAGACATTGTGTATTTTGTTTGTTTTTTGTTTTGCATTATGAACGTTTAAAACCTTAATGTACGATTTCCTTCATATTTTAAATTTATTATTCCACACTCAAAATACTGAAATAATACAAGTAATAGGCCTAATTGTAGGGAAGGATTTCTGCCCACTTTGAGCTGAAATAACAACGTAAAGTTTAACATGATGCAGTTCTATAGGAGCACAATGTTATTAAAAAATCCCCGTGTAGCTGTACATCGGAATCATACAATTACACTGTAAAAACAGTGTTTAGCGATTAAACACTTTTCTTAACACAATTTTGCCACCACTTTGTAAACATGTTTAAAAGCTAAACATCATGTGTCAAATTTCTAAACATTGGTCAGTGATGGTGTTTAATTTCTAAACATCTGACATCCATATTCTAAACATAACGTTTCTAAACACATTCTTGCCACCACTTTCTAAACACTGTTTTTACAGTGTACACACCCCCACGCCACACCAATCACCACACACCCATCTCAACACCACCCTCTACCACGCACCCCCCACCCACACACACAATGCAGACGATCCTCCTCGATTGCCATTTTGCCAATTCCAATGAATTTGGATCGACTTGATATGACAGGTATTTCACGACTGACAGACATGAATAACACCCCACACGTATGTACCATTACCCTCCCCCCACACACCCCCCATCATATCACCCCAACGGCACTTCCAGATATGTAACAGATGAAGTCACAATATAAATTCAGGCCTAAAAATTCCCAGCAATCAAAAAGAAACACCAATGACATTAAGGTTAAAACTAGAAATGTTATAAATAATAATTATGGAAGCAAACGGTTGCTATAGAGATGAAATGGATTCATTAATGCATGACAAAACAAACAAAATGCCCGATTTGCCCGACTAGATTATAATACCAATAATGAATTACTTCTCCCTACCAATAATAGTAATACTATTACTTACATGGAAACAGTGGGTACTTTAAAAAGTAATTTATTAAAATAATAGTAGAATATTATTTTTGCTGAACCATGAAATGGTATCAGCCTATATGAGTGTATGTTACTAGCTTTACGGTATCTTACTAGCTTACTAACCATTTGGTCTGAAATGGACATATCTCTAAATGCCACGAAGGTATGACCCCATGAGTAGTGTCATATGAAAGAGGAAAACATAAAGAATATAATAAAAATATTTCCAAACGTCAGAGGTCATCCAGGGGTCACAGGGGTCAAAAAAGGTCATTTTAACCGCAAATGCTCCGATTGAGCTTAAATTTAAATGCAATGATCCTTATGACATTCTAAACATGTTTAAAACATTTTATAATTTATTAAAGGTCATTAAGGGGTCATACAGGGGTCAAAGGTCAAGTTTTTCAAAATGCTCCAATTGAGCTGAAATTTATATGCAATGATCCTTATGACATTCTAAACATTTAAAAAACATTTTAAGATTCATTTAAGGTCATTAGGGGTCATAAAGGGGTCAAAGGTCAAGTTTTCCAAAATGCACCGATTAAGCTGAAATTTAAACGCAATATGATCCTTATGACATTCTAAACATGTTGAAAATATTTTAAAATTCATTTAAGATCATTAAGGGCCATTACAGACTCCGGGTGACAGTGGTATAGGCCTACCACAATATACTGTCGAGGCCACATGGTTCAGCTATGGTGCGGTTATCGCTCTAGTTTTTAAATGGTCAGTGTTTTATGTTACTTTGGTCCATTCTATATGACAGTCATCATGATTAAATTAATATTTTTAAAAATGTCTCTAAAGGAAAGGAAAGTCTTCATAAAGAGGATGGTGCACAACGTAGATAGTATTATATTATCCGTTAACACCCACAATCGCCCACATCCTCACACCCCCATCACACAAACACCCACACCCCACCTACCTGAATGAAGTAATGACAAGTATAAAAGCAAAGATATCACAAAACAAAAAAACACACCATTGCATTAAAATTAAGTGTTGCAAGATAGCAGCCATGGTTGATATGGGTTTACGCATGGATGACAACAATTATTTGACGTAGAAAATAGAATCATAAAATGACAATGTAAATAAATGTATTCTTAGAATAGTTGGACACAGGATTTAATGATGTGCTTTTAAGTACATCATCTGAAGCTATATATATATCTTAAAAGATATAATAGCCTAAGATATATATCTTAAAAGATATATATATATATAGCCTCAGATGAAAGTGACTAATGGACTTCTATATAAATAATTGTTTTTCAATACCTCAAATATTGGGCAAATGAACCCACATATTTATCTTCGCGCTCATAATTATTTGCACCGTATTATGTAGTCGGTGCAACAACTTAATCACACTTCCCGATTTTGTCCCGGATTTCGTTCCATAGCCCTGTTTGCTCATTTCGTTCCCTAGCCCTTTGATCATGCCTATTGCTTCCCCAAATGTTATGGTAGTCGAACAGGTACGTATCTCCCCCATCCGCCCCATCGATTGAAAAGTTAAGTGGAGGACGCTGGTTGGTGGTATACAGCGGTTGGTAGGCCTACCTTAGATCAGGAAATACAACAATAATATTTATAATGCTATAAATCTTTTTCTTTAAATCTTGACAGCCTCTCTTCCGATATAGGCCTACAGCCCGGGGGTACAAAACCTTTGAAGTCACGGGTATGTTCCTGTCAATAGCCCCCCCCTTTTCTGAGTCTTTTTAGGTTCGGTTACCCAATGACTCCCCTTGTTCTGAAATTTTGTCATCAAAATGCCATCATAAAATAATGCAGAAACTGTCAAATTATTCTTTTTCAGGAAATTTGTATTGTAAATTTGCAGAAAAAAATCCTCAGTATAACAAGTGTACTTGTGCTGTAATAAAAATAGTGTGCTTATACAGGGTGTATCAAAATGATTGTACCCATCAGTTTGAAAAGCCTGCTTCTTCCAGATGCATGCAACCTGAGAAATCATGGGGGGATCGTGAGTCTAGTTCGTAATCCTAGTCCATGATACTAGAAACTTGACGTGAACCACTACAACTTGCATGTTACTATTATCATGGTCATAATGATCAAAATAAGTATGGATTGACATCAAAATATATTTTATATATTTGTGTTATTTTTTTGCTTACAGAAAGCCATAGAAGAGAGCAAACAATCCCTGGGTAAATTTCAAGAACAACTCCGAGGAAGTGTTGCTCGTGGACAGCGGTACCTGGATGCTATCGAAGAAAATAGAAGTATACTTAATGATAACGCTACACAGGTAAACAGAATCAGAGGCTCCGGAAGATTTTGAATATTGGGGGGGGCAAAATTTTTAGCCTGCTCCGACACGCGAAACGGTGAAATGGGTGGGTGCGGGAGGCTTCTGAAATGCATACATTTTTGCATGAATTGTACCTGACATTTTGAATTATACCCTAAACTTATGATTTTTACCCTAAAATTATGAATTTTACCTCAGATTATTAGGGGGGGGCTCTATGGTACTTGGGACCCCTCACCAAAACTATTGAGGGGCCGGGCCCCCAGGTCCCCCGGTTCCGGAGCCACTGAGAATCAATCTTGTACTCATAAAACACACAGATGCTATTAAAACGATATAAATATGTTATAAACGGTTTTGGTTTTAGTCAAAACGTTTTAATAACATTTAAATGTCGAATTATAAAGGCCATCAAAACTTTTCTGAAACGTTTTATTACATAACGGTCCAAATGTGAGGCCAAAAAACCCGACCATTTTGCAAAAAAAAAGCTATGTGCTATTTTTTTTTTAAAGAAAAACTAAGTGCTATATACGTGGGAAATTTGTTTTGTGTTTTAGACCACTTTTTCTTGTGTTTTGCCCAGCGCATATGACGTGCTAGGATGGCTTTCACTTACTTATTCGCGCGGGTTAGACCTGTTAATCAATGTAGGATATGTATTAATAATATACGCGTATGACCAAAATTATAGGATACATGAAGAATTGCAAAACTGTCGAGTTGCGATCCTGTGATTTTGATTTTGGTTTTTGAAAAGATTTGCCTCTCTCTCCCAAATATATTATTACCTCTTTTCTTTACCATAATTGCACACAATAGCTCATACTAATAGCCTCTGTGGCAATTGAGATTGGATTAAGGAGGCCTAAATCTAGGAAAAACATGTATATTAACCCCAACCCTACCCGTGGTTTTTTGCTATCGGAAGGGAGGGAAAGAAGAAACAAAAAGGAGAGAAGGTGAAGAAAGAAGTCACTTGGTACCCACGGGATTCGAACCTGGGACCCCTCGCATGCCACGCAGAAGATTACCGACCTGTAGCCACCGAAGTAACGCTGCCCCTGGCAGTAATTCCCTGGGTATTTATGACTTAGGCTGATTGCGTCAACAAGTCACGTGGAATGCATGCACGCACAGTGGTTTTAATAGTGAGTTTTAGTGAGACCTGGCTGGGTTAGGGTTAAGCCTTTCCTTTCTCTTGACCCAATTTCACCCAAAGGCTGTCAGTAAAATTGTACACAATTATTTTGTTGGGAGTGACGTTCTTTGTCTTCAATTCTGTTTCTTTATTTTCTTGCCATATACTAGTACAGCATGCTTATACGATTTTTTAGCTTGCTTCAGCATTTTACTTGAGCCTGATCTCATCAGAATCCAATTGTGTCTCCGCACGGAGAGATCATTTAAACAAACAAGCAAACAAACAGACAAACACACTTAGATATTTATCTTGTTGTATTTGTACAGGTATTACAGGCAATCCAAACAGCAACAGGCGAAACAATACGTGCAATATACAGTCGATCAGACGAACTTATTAAAGATGTCAGAAATATCCAAAAGGAGATTGACAGCGAGCTTACCAATCTCACCGACCACTCTACAGTGCGTCTTGAAGACGACATGAAAAAACTTGATACCATCGACAACGTGTTGGAGAAATCAGATTGCATAGATGTTATATCATGTACTGTGGCAATGAAGGAAAGTGATCCGGGTTGTGCGAAGCTTTATAAAGCAGTCCCTCATGGGGTGAACTTTGTCCAGTTTGTACAGCAAGAGTTAGGTCAAGAAGGCGGATTAGGTACGTTGCAACCACTTGACATCGTCATCTTAGGAAGAGATGGTTTGTTTCATGACGAAGGACAAGATAAGAGTGGTGATGCGGAGAAGAATAAGAGGAATATCTGCAACAGAGACAAGATGGAAGGCAATCTTAGTACTATTACGGTTGATGGTGTGACGTATCATGAAATTAACGGAAGAAGCGGTCCATTGTTGGTAAGTCGGGTTAAAAAGGTGTCCAGTAGGCGTTTTTCTAACCTATGGCCACATGTTTTGAACTGGTAGATTTTCGCGTGACATGAAAAGTTCACTTTTTCAGCTCCAAGAAATGCACCGATTTACATTTGAAATTAGTTATTTCAGTAACTGTGTATGCTACCATTTTTTATGGGGGGTTAATGGTTAGGGAGATATTGCAAGTAGAAGGTGAGATTTTTGATGAAAATTTTTCTGAACTTTGTGTGAACATTTTGTTTTTATCTTGCACCCCACATCAAAAAGAACATTATATTTAAGCTCCATAGAGCTAGATCTTTCAAAAAATGTATACTTTTACAATGCTACCTGCTATAGATTTTCCACGGCGCAAACATTTTGTCGGAACGTATAAAAATGTACAAATTTGTTCAAATTCTTAATGATCTTGATAATACTTGAACAAATAGTTATAATTTATGTTACCCTGGACACAAATTTGCACAAAAACAAATGTACAATGTAACTGATTGATAACAGAAAATGTAACCAATCACTAATTACCTTTTTCACAATTGGGCAGATCTAGTAAGTTACATGGTAATTGGTAATGGAACACATGATGTCGCATTCATCTGTGGACTTCAGATCAAGTCACTCTGTAGGGATTTTTGCCAAAATAAGTCCTGTCCTCAGTGCTTTTAAAGTTGTAAGTTCAGATTTATTTATTTAAATTGGAAGTTTTGCATAGCACTGTTGAGGCTTTTCTTTCGCATAAGGCTCTGGCACCTCCTTGTTGTAACTTACATGTTAAATTTTTTTAATTTTTTAACAATTTGCTTGTACTGTACTGACTGTACAAGTAGGGACAGTCTATTTAAGCATTTTTCAATTGCACTTATAAACAGTATTAGTTAATAATTTTACCAGCCACAAGACATCAACGACAGAAAAACGATGTTACAAATTTTACCGCATTATATTTTGCCTTTCTGCATGCCGACATCCGCAATTCCACTTTAGGGCTCCAGTTTCCAACCTTAACTTAAATAAAATGATACAGATAGACCTAAAATATACAGCAATCTTAATAAAATGCCAATGATGAAATAAAAGTTGAATTAGCTGGTTTAAATCATTTCAGGTAGGTTACAAGCTATAAATTAGCAGAATTCTATTCCAAAACAAAATTACCGCGTGGGAGCCACCGCGTGGGAGCTACGGCTCCACCCTGTGATTTTTTTACTTCAACAATCATAACTCAAGAAGTTTATATGGTATGTCCAAAGTTAAGGTACCATTTTAAAGAGCTCATCAATAGCTTTAATTTGATATGTATTTTACCTATGTAGGGTATCATGATGTTAACTAAAATTGTACAAGAACGTAAAAAATCTTGCGCCAATGTCACGGCTCCAGGCTATCAGTCTACCAGTTCAAAACATATGGCCCTCTCTATGAAGACATTACCTTATTTTACATTACCATTAGTAACGTGAGTGATAAAAAACTGTAAAAGATGTATTCCAATTCCAATGCCAATTTTCTCTTGCACCTTATGATGGTCGCCGGCAGAGGTAAACTCGGAATGTTGTGTCTGACGTCAATTCATTCAGACCGAATATTACTGCGCAGGTCAGCAACCAATCAGGTCGATACTCTGCCCTGACGTCAGACGCAACATTCGAAGTTTTTATCTCTGCCGGCGACTACAGAATGAGAGGGAGAGAATTATACCTTTGCAATGAAATATGTTTCAACCTATAAATATTGTACGACGCTTCGATGATTAGAAATCATGTGTTCATTTCGCATTTGAACTGGACTGATGCATGTTGTATTTTTGTAAATGTTTTGTAAATATTGCATGAATGCTTGAGATGATATCATAACTTTCATTGCATTCTTTTCCACGTTACAGATATCAGAACCTCAAGCAAATCAGTCTCATGGAGGAGTCCCAGCTCCGAGGCAAGACTACCCCCATGACCATTACGGTATGCCGATGACAACAGCTGTGGTACCAGGTGCCATTGTAGCCACTCCATACAGTCCGCAATCACCACAGCCACAAGGTGTACCTATGAACTCTACATCCCCACCGTACATGGGACCTCAACAAAGACCTTCGTTTCCAGCAGGACCACACCAAATGTCCCCACCATCACCGAATGTCTACATACGGCACGTCCATCCCCATCCATCCCCTATGGCCCCACCGATGCAGGGTAGTTACACGAGACCTGTGTTGCCACATCAGCGCATGAGGTATTCGGTACCAGCTGCAGCTTATGCGTATGTACCAAGAGGTCCGGGTCCGTACATATCAAATATGCCACACAGGGAACCAGTTATATATGGACCTACTTCACCCGTCAACATGGCGAGGCCATACCTGAGGATACGACAACCTTGTCCAGGAGTAAGTATTTTCAAATAAAGGGACACTTCGTGATCCACAGTCTCATCCACCTAACTCATACCATCAGAAACCTAATGCTGGTTTCATATGTTCTGCCGTTTGCCGCTGACTGGCGCGACGTTTCATCATGCCGCTTGTACTTTTCCAACTTTGTACATGACTAAGAATGCCAATGTTGCTGCTCAGCACCGCCAAAAATCGTTTCCTGTTCTCATACGTCAGAGCGGTGCCGCTCCCATCCAGAGTTGACTTGAATTTAACTCTTAGCGATCTGCCGCTTTGGGCAAAGCGGTGGAGCGATCGATATATCGGCTTGCCGCTGGTCGCTGCTAGCGTTTCTGGAAATGAAGCAAAATCGTCGCCATAGTGGCAAAGCGGCAAGCGGCAGGAAAGTATGAAAACAGCATAAGACTACATTATGATTGGACAAAAGTTGACAAAACAGTTGATCTTTCATCCACGTTTCGAAGACTTTCATCATTATTGAATGTTCCATTATTTCGCTAAAATAATATTATTTAGCTTGTTTTCAGATGACGCGTTCGGTAACAATTCAACCATTCTATAGCGCCCCAAAAGAGTGTGCGTTTCTGAAGTTTGGATTGTCGTGAAAAAAGCCAACATTCGTGGTTCCATCACAAACATCAAATCAATGACAATTATATCTATTGTAAAGTTGTTTCATTTGGTCATTGCGTGTGTTGTTTGAGGTTTAGATCTAACCAGCGGATGATATTTGTTGCGAGCATTGATAACCATGGGTCTTGACGTCATTATGACGGATATCTTGTACCGCCGAAACAATCAACTATTGCACTTGTTACACCCGTAGAACATTCCATTCAAAGCTTTCAATGAGCAGGTGCAAATTCGCTGTCAATGTGATGTAATAATCGGATTAACTATCATAGCTATAGGTTCAAACAATTTTTGATCATATCGCGCTTCACTAGTACGTTCACGCGGCACCTCTGCATTGAAGCATAGATGTCAAAGAGCAGGGATAAAGACCTGGATCATAATTATATAGTACATTCATAGCATGCTGATCACTTGAACCTGTAAGATTAGTACCATTGAAAAGAGCGGTATTGTATTCAATCTATGATTGCAAACATGCACATGTGACATGTGTGATGAGTGCAACTTGCTTGTAGTGCAGCACGATATAATCAAAAAATGTATGAACTTATTGCTATGGTAGTTAATCCGATTATTACATCACTATGACAGCGAATACTGTGATGTATTTCGATTTTTCTTAAATTGCGGTTGCAGAGCTGAAAAAGTAGTCTGGCGGCAAGTATTAGCAGTATCAGAATATAATATTTCGCTCACACTCATTTTTTATTTGAATAGGTTACATCGCCACAACCGTACCCACACTACCCAGCAGACAACATACCTATGAGAAGTCCATCACCTCACCCAATTTTCAGTGGATCACAGCCAGGCGGAGTTTACCCTCAAATTAATGGAAAGCATAGTAGGTAACATTTGTATAGAGGCCTTGCATGTGACGTATCATCCCGTAAATATGGCGGACTACTCAAATGCATTCAACAAAAGCATGATTGCAATCTACCGCGACATTTCGTCTCACACACATAACCCTGCACTACGATCAAATAGGTTGATGACAACATTTGATTGAATGGACTGCACTCCGCCATAACTACGGTGAAGGACACCGGTTCAAATCCTTTGTTTGGAGCCAATCGATAAAAGAATGCAGGGCCTCTACTTGACTTGGCTGGCAATTAAAGTTTAAACAGTCATTCAAACATTAAAATAATTAAGACTAACCTCAATATTTCGACGTGAAGACACACGTCCTCATCAGGAGAACTCCAGAGATGCTGTGAAGGAGTTGACTTCACGATTGACCTAAGATGACCTTAGGTTGAATCATTGAAGTATAAAGTGTCGTGGCGGGATCTTGGGGCCTCGAGTCACTGATCACGTCGGTTCGGTTGAGTTGCGGCGACTTCAATCTTGAAAATAACTCCTTCAAAAGATCTCTTTGGAGTTCTCCTGATGAGGATGTGTGTCTTCACGTCGAAATATTGAGGTTAGTCTTAATTATTTTTGTGTTGAATAACTGTTTAACTACCAACACTTATGAACATTCACTCGAATTGACTTAGCTGCTTAGGTCAGCTGCCCTTTGCATTCTGACAGGTAATGCTCGTCCAATCTTGTCTGCCCTTTGCCGTGTATTCGGTATGTTTGGGATTCATCCATGTGTCTTTTGGTATCTTGTCCTTCCATCATGTTGGAAGACGTTCTGGTTGCATACGCCTACTTAACAGCTTAAGTATATGGTTGTCTGTGTTGTAATGACCGCACCACTTCAGCCGACTCATAGTAGCTACTTTTGTAATGGTGACGCTGTATTATGTCATCATTTTTTATTTGTTCGAGGCGAGTTAGCAACTATATATAAGTAACTATTCCGAATTGAATCAAATCTTTTTGGTTATTATATCTCGGTCACGCTTATAAAATCAGACCATAAAGTTGCTTTACAAGACCGGTTGCAAAATTCGACTAGATATGAATACAAACAGTATAATAGCCCAAACAAAGATCACACCATCAGCCACCATGGCCATGGCTCGTCCTCGTAAGTTTTCCTCCGGGTTCTCCGGTTTTCCTCCTGTATCTAAAATCGGACTTCCCATATCACTGTCCCGTAAAGTCCGGTTGGCATCCTTTGAATTTAGCAGCCTCTGAGCATTGAGCTTTGCCTAGCTTCGGCTGAATGTTATAAATAAAAAGGCTAAATCCGAGATACATATAATTTGTGTGGAAATCAATCAATACATATTTTCTTGTATTATTCTTGATTCTACAGTTGATTTTTACGCCGGTCCTCCGCTCATGCCTGTTGCCAGACATCCAATGCCCAATTTCGTTGGCGCAAATGGACCAGAAAGTACTACATCTCCTGTTCCGATACCGTCACCTACAAACAGTGAGGATAGTTCTATAGATCAAAGTCCACATTCATCACCAAGTAGATCGCGTACTAAATCATCAGGGTCGAAGAGTCCTAATTCAGTTTCCAGCAACAACAACAACAACAACAACAATAACAACAGTGAGAAGAGTACCTCTCCAATGGAACAAGAGAATGGTTTGGAGGCAAATGGAAGTGATTAAGAAGAAGCTTGAATTCGCTGTCGTAGTGCACGTTAGAATATGACCGGTGCTAGGTCAACTGGCTCACGCTTTCTTATTTACGAACCACTGATCGAAATAATCACAACACAAAGCCTATGGCATATCCAAGTTCGGAACAGGTATATGAGCCCAGACTTGAACCAGTAACCAGTGGTTACTAACGTGCACTACGACAGCGAATAGTCATGTGCGAGCAGTAGGCATATAGTCGCATGTACAATGCTGCGCCATGTTAGATTTTGAAATTGCATTTGTACAGGAATCTAAAATAATGTTTATCTCGTGAAGTATTGAGTTTTGAGATTGTTCATTCAGGTGATTGAAGTTCCTCCTGGAAGAATCTCTTAAGTCCCGCTACTCTCAGATTTGACACCTTTTAAAAACATGTTAAACGACAAAATGCAGTCATGTACATACCACTTTCTTGCACTAATATGTGATGCGATCAAGCAAAATCAGTCGGAACTCGAAAATATCGATTTTGAGATATAGCCAAACGAATGAAATATTTCCTTTTGTTTTGGAAACTCTTTAATTGCTCATATCTTTGGAACTGGTTGTTCAATTTCAATAGGGTTTTCTACAAAATGCAGCTTTGTAAATGCCTTTTACTATCCTATAAGAAACTGAAAATTTGATATTTCCGAGTTCCGACTGATTTTGCTTGATCGCATCATACTATGATATTTATGCCCTCTTATGCATGGAAAAACGCTGTATTTTCTTTATCAAAAAACTTGTAGTTACAGCGTTCTTCCATGAGAGGGCATGCAGATAGAGTTTTATGTTGATTGGTTTTACAATAATCGTTACGATCTTTGTGAGTGCAAATGCTGAAACGGATTCTGTTCGGTGGAATAGTTTTGACTTAATTTCCAAACTAGAAAATAAAAGTAAGTAAAAGCAAATAAAATAATGTATTTTCAGGGTGAAAATCACGCAACGATTCAACTCAAGCTGAATTTATAATGTGCAAAAGCGAATCGCACGCATGCTCAGTGTACCAAAACACGTCGTGATTTGTGAAATGTTTCAATGCCGCAAGTTACATCGGTAAAATGAAAATTTCAGTTCTTTGGACAAAACGTATTTGTCTTGCCGACAACACGAATGGTATAGCTAATCAACATCCGTTCCGAAGATTAAGTGCTTGATAGTCGTAATTTAGCAAATTTAATTTTTGAATAAGTGAAATTATTTTGATCATGTTTCGGTACGTAAACGGAAAGTTTTGCCGAGACCTGTTTACCAATATCTCATCATGCACTCTTATCTCCACCCACGAGCTCAACACTCCTACCCGAGGTTTGAGCATGGACATGAAAATAATAGCAGGCGGAAGTACGGTCTGGAATAAGTGCATTATGGGACATTGGGTCAAGGTTTATGCAAACAGCATTTACCCCCATTTACAGGTTTTTAGTATGTTAATAATGTGTTTATCTTATGGGTTTAGTTGGCTGATTAATATTTAATTGTTTATATTTACGATTACTAATTCGATGACTTCGAAAATATGCGAATCTCGCAAACTATTAATTAGGGGTTCAAATAGAGTTGAGGGCGTGATCCATTGTTTATGCCCGAGGCAGAACCAGGGGCATAAACAACGATTATGCCTTCAATTGAGTGACTCAACATGAAAACGGCCTATCCCACATTTAGGTCATTTTGAGAAATCTGGATTTTTGTGTGTGGATTTTAAATACAACACATAACAATTTCACTTCTTAAAACGTTGATTTTACAACTAAGTTACATTCATGATGTTTCATGTTTGTTTTAATGACCTTTGGTGACCTTTACATTTTTTCAGTTGCGCCCTCTATTTTCACCCAAATGTGGGACACGACGTTTATGAGCTACTCAATTCTATTACAGTCCCATTCAGTGATCCAGCGAAAGTGTACAAAAATTAAAATTGTTCATAAATTGCTTATAAGTGAAGGATAATTCATTCAAATTATCATTTGGTATTTTTGAAATGCAAAAATATAGAAAAACGCAGTATTGACCAAATTGAAGCCCCATTTAAATACATGTAGCTAATTTATATACTGTAAGTATATAAATTACAGATTCATGTAAAATGCTTTAGTTTGTCTTAAATATACAGCTTTCGGCTGTGTTGGCACATCTATGACAATGACAAAGGTACCAAAACTTGAATTTTGATGATTTTTACTATCGTTCGGATGAGGAAATCACTTAAGGGTATACGATGTATTGTTGGTCGAAGCAGCAGAAAAAAAGTAGTTCGCAGCATCTTGCGAATGGTAGTGAGCTTTAGCAAAAATTGCATTGCTCAAATTATAGTGAGCGTGTAGAAGAATTCAAATATCACAGATATACTTTTGTAGGTCCTGTGGTTCTTGAGTTATGTTGTAAAGAGGGCTGAAACAACAACACTTTTGTAAAACGTACATAATTCATTAACAACAATAAATTAAGCAAGTTTTCAAAGTATATGATTTGTAGAATGAACCTTTGCAAAACACCAAAGTGTTACTTTTCAATAATATATTGATTCAGATAATGAAATTAATTTTTTTTTTTGGCTGCTTCGACCAACAATACCTCGTATACCCTTAATGGGCCATATATTCCCCAACATGCGGTGGTTGTATTTCATCAAATAATAACAAAAAATAACATTCTTAAAAATGCGTTTTTGTTTCTATACCAAAATGATCACTCTAAAGCATTTGTAGTTGCATCCAATCAAGCACGCCATTAGATAACGCATAATGCATGAATTATTTATAAAATCAAATCCGGGGTTTTGGTTGTAAAACTTGGTGATGGGAAAATAACGCTCCTTACGGGCTGTTGACTTTTATGCAATAAATATATATCTTTAATATTTTATGATACATATTTTAATAATAATTTGTATTATATATTGTTTTTACAAATATAATATTTAGAAAATAATAGAGTATGTTGCAATAAGCGAAATCTGTTATGATATTTTCATAAAAAAATGTAACTCGTGCGCAATATTTGTGATTTTGTTTTTGTAGTTTTGCAATGTTTGAATCTTGAAAAAACTAGAAAAGGTTATTATTATACGTATAACATGTAGTGCTTTAAATTACCGAAAATGTCCATGGGTCACGTAACTTTAATTGCGTCCCTATAATACCGTGTAGGCTATACGTTTGTAAACAAATCGAGAAAACAAGTGTTATCCGATTTTAGTGTTATTTATAAAGTTATGTTGTATAATTTATATGATATTCAGACGAAAAACAAAGCATTGGCATGTCTCATTTAGTGTGTATATGCAATTTATAATTATTTACATAATACTCAGTCAATGTTAAGAAATAGTGCGTTTAAGTTTATAGTACCTATAGTCCTACCTTAATATTCATACTCCAGTCGTTAATTACGGGCGATTGTGATCTTACCAATGAAGGAGGTCGTTTTTAATGTTCGTAAAAAGAAAAGAAACTTAGGTCATATGATTAACAACATTCGACATCATACATTTCTCCATATTCAATCGCTCGTTTTCTAGCGACAGGACTATAAACCGTTATACACGACGCTTTAAGCTATAGACGAATCCAATTTCACACATTCCTACACCTCAATGGCAGCCATAGCTGGGTCCCTCCTTAGGTCTACCCACCTAAAATTTGAAATGATGTGGACTTCGTGGGGATATTGAACTGCATTCCATCACCCGTGTTACACGTAGACAAAAGAACGATGAAAGTTTACAACACAATACAATTCAACTTCGATTTTAAGCGGATTTAATCCACCCAATTATGCAGTAACAACACCAGCTTGGTGCAGACGGGACCCAGTAATGGCCGACTGAATTCTGACCATCACTTGGCGCGTTGGATTCGTCTACTCTTCTGATAGCCTATATTTTATTTACATTTATTTTGTACCGTACCGTTTTAATCTCAGCGTTAATTAGGTGGTGGCCAATAACAAACATCTTTACACCTTCTTTGATTAAAAATACCATTTTTCGACTCTTCTTTTACATATCGTAGAATAATCTTTTCATAGTACATCATGTGCATTTACAAATTCGACAGCATAAATTGATAGAGCTTACTTTAAAATAATGATAACACGTTTCTACGGAAAGACATTTATTACATTTTGTACACAGTTTTAAATTAACATTTACTCGTGATTTTTTACAATCTTTTATAAAAGGTGTTTTATACAAAGAGATGCGCGTGTGCTTAGATAAATTTAAGTTATAAAAATATTAATATTCTTGTACATTTTGTTACAAATGCTTTAAAAATCTCTATATCTCAAAAGTAGAATATTTGGATTTAAGAATAAAGACTCGCTATATTTACGCATTATATATATATGAGTGTTATTGTATTATTTAGTGGGGTGCTAAAGCAGTTTATATAGGCGCTAGGGGTTGATACTATTAGTTATCACCTGATTGTTCAAGTAATATAAAACATATTACTGGTTTGAGGTCGTATCACACGAGGCCGCACGAATGTATCATTCAATAAACAAATAAATAGATAACACCACAATCCTAAAATAATCAAGTTATACTCCAATCTCTTCTATGCATGTTTTTACATTCTGTGGTCATGCCACACTAATTGCCGGTGCTGATTAAGAGCTGAATAATACGGCTATAATAGTACGGTAATGTATGAAAGCTGAACGATACGGAATTATATTATTTTTCCTTTCACCAATGAAATGCCATTGTTCATGTCTACTGAATTATAAAAGGCCAAGATTGTCCGACCGACGTTTTGCGTGCGTACAGTTGCAGCAGACGCAGCGGCTCAACCTTACGTAGCGTCTTCCGTATACAACAACAGTTAAAATGTTCTGTAACGTCTCCCGCTGCAAGCACTGAGAAGACGTCAATAATGACGCCAAAAAGCTGATCCTAAGGTTGCAGCGGAGAATCGAAAATCGCTACGGTTAACGTCGCAGCGGACTATTTTAGGCTGACCTTGTAACCACTAACCAAGGTTAAGTTGAACTTCAATTTCCTATTTGGCCAGTTATGCTCTTGTAGCAAAGATGGATGTATATGATTTTAAGATCTTTAAATATTCGCAGTAATCGGCAAGTCTACGATTGTCTGCCTATGTCACGTGCTATACACACTGTAAAAATGGTGTCTTGGCAAAAGACACTTTATGTGTCATCAATTGGGAGACATGTATCTATTTAGACACAAAGTCATGTCTCTCTTTGCAAAACACTTATTCACAAATCATGTTTTTAAGCAACACACTTCGGGTTTTTAAGACGTGTCTTTTGTCATCAATTGGGATACATGTCTGGCTGGAAGACGTGTCTCAGATTATGATTTTATTGGTTCTATTTTCTATTGTCTTACATATGACGCCAATACGCCATTTTTACAGTGCATACGCGAGTTTTGACAAGCGTGTCCCGTTACGACGCGGCCACTATATAATATTGCCTCATAGAGGACAAACCAGGAACCACATTTAACGCTTACAATCTTAACACACCCACTGCTGACTAAGAATAAGTTGCTTTCTTATGCCATGTAGGCACAACAGCATCTTGGGATCGACTGGATGTCGATGCTGCTTCGATACTTGTTATTAATAAGCTATCGACTAAGTAATCAGAATTAATGGTAAAATGTTATTGGTCAATACATTACTTACTAATATTCACTATCGTAGACATGACGTCATATTGGTGACCCCGGGGCGTTACCATAGCGACTGGATCACGCTTTCATGAGAACCGCAATGGCGATATCAATGTATGGAATTTTTAAAGTTTTTAAATTACCAGTCATATTTAAGACCTGAAACCTCATGATTTCAGAAGGAAAACATCTTGCAAAAGCTTACTAGGCAGTGAAACCCATAAGAAATGGCCAAAACTTGATTTTCAAACGGCAGAACATCGATGTGTACAGCGTAGATAGCGTTGTTATGCAACCACTTGATCCATCACTACGGAAGTAGTTGTGACCTCGGCAGGAAGTGACGTCGGACTACGACAGCGAATTAAATGTTAAGGTCGACCAAGCGTCGATGGGCGATTAAAAGATCGAACGTATTCGACCCCACTGCCTTAATAACGTAGGACCACATCCGTAGCCCTCTTTTGGTTAAGTCAATGAAAACTCCTTATTCTAAAATGGGAAGTTTGTTCTATTCTGTTCACAATATGGTGCATTTTGTAAAGTTTTCATTTGGGAAGTCATCAGGATAAGTAACAGCCTCATGACTGAAACGACTTCCATATCGACAAAAATTGACAAATGCTTCGTTATGATTGGTCTTCTCATCCATATGATCATTCCAAGTCTCCACAAACTCCTGGTATCTCCGCCAAACAACCTGCTTATCTGGCGCATTATGTTCCGTAAATGAAACCGATCATCGTCGTCATTGTTGATTCTGATGGCGTCCGAACCTGCTAAGTCCTTCAACGATTCCTTGACGACTTTTAGGCTCTGTCCATGACCCCATCGGCTTGATCTGTCATTTCCGAACACAACTACCGTGTCATCTTGAAGTAAAAGTCCCCATAAATGGTAGTTGATTGGCCGCCACCACCTGCTGCGACTGATCTGGATCCTGTCGCCACAACTTGGAGTGGGGTGAACCTTAGAGCTGAATCGAAATCCTGGATAGTACCATTCGCTTACTGTATCTGAATGTAAAATGATTAGAAAAACAGATAAAACGACGAGTTAAACAATGCAAGTTACCCCTGTTAAGATTACATTCCACACTACATTATCCATAAATGGCCCTGCAGGTATGAATGGACAAGTGGTCCATAAAACGTGTAAGACAAACGTGTAAGGTTCCACGTGTAAGATTGCATCTTGTACGTGTAAGGTTGCATCTTACACGTGTAAGGTTGCATCTTATACGCGTAAGATTGCATCTTTTACGTGTAGGCCTAAGGTTGCATCTTACACGTGTAAGAATGAAGTGAGATTTTTAAGTTGACAAATTAAATCACAGAGTAAGAAATCACAAACAACCAATCATCTTACGCGTAGCAAACTTTGAACAATAATAAGTAAAAACGTTAGATTTGTAATACCCACAACTTCTTATACGTGTAAGATTTTGAATTTAGTGATGGACGATACGCGATATTATGATTATTGGTGGCATATCGATGATAAGTAGAGCTCGTCACCAACATCGTAAACCAGGCATTTTCTAAATTTGTATGAGTGCTACAATGTCCTGCATTGTATGCCGGAACTCTGTCAGGAATTGTTCCGATTGTTGGACCGTCATGGTCACAGCCCGATTTATTTCACTTTCTGGTTACTTTTTCTCAGTTATCTGGAGTCAATTTGTACTCAATATCAATTAATTTCTAGAGGTAAAAGTACAAAAATGACCACGTTTGTGAAATCCCCGGGGGGGGGGGGGCACTCAACTTAAATTTTGGTAGGGGTGTGCGGCGCGGAGCGCCGAACTTTGGGAACTAAGAACTGATTTTCGGGCAAAATAGGGGCTTGAAGAACTGAAATTAGGGCCAAATTATAGGCTGTTGAGCTAAAAATTTCTAAATTATTTCCAAATTTGAGCTTAAAGAGCTACAATTGTCAGAGTTTGAGGCTCAAAGAACTGGAGCAGATCCAAATGTGGGGCTTAAGGAACTGCCGGAGAGCCTGAAAAAGGGACCCTTGAGCGCCGCACATACCCGTACCACCTTAACATGTGAGTGCCCCCCCCCGGGGTGAAATCTACCGTGGTACATACTGATATCGAGGATGAAGTTATTCGACGCTCGTCGTATACATGTACTAGTCAAATTGGAATACCGTCAATCCCTAATAGTCAATTCTTATGCGTGTAAGAAATGCTATGGTGAGATTTCATTGGTCGAATTTGAATACGCGTAAGATGATTGGTTGTTTGGGACTTAAATATGTTTTTTTTTATATATGATTCGTCAACCCGCTAGATTCTAAGACGTATACAATGCGATCTTACGTGTATAAGATGCAATCTCACACGTGTAAGATGCCATCTAATGATAATCTCACACGTTTTTTGGTTCACTCTATTCACAGGGTAACTCACCTTTTTTTTTTTAAACCGCCGAAAACCCCATAATATCAGTCGCGTGACCAATAGGTCGGAGATGTGGAAGACACTCGTCACTTTACCATACAATTGGGAGGTTTGCTTACACATTGGTGATTTTGAATAGATAAACGACCAGCCGTAAGCATGGTTAGCTCGAGGTGCAAAGAAATGCAATCAAATAATACCAGTGACCCCCACTCCTTTGTTGCTCAACTTTCCACTCTGTTCACATTTTGAGTTACAGCTTGCTACTCCTGACTTTTGTCAGGAGTAAATCGTCGGACGTACGCTGACCATCGTTCACACTGCCACTAATCCTGGCAACGCCTACCGCTACTCCTAGCAACTTACGTCGACGAAGTTTCGCCGGGCGTACGTCCGACAATGTGAACACAGAAAGAAAGATATTTTAACTGGCTAACACCCCACGGGTTGTTTAGTGGGAGGTATTCTCTGTGTTGCCAGGTCCCCGCCGCTGAAGGGGAGGCACTGGCTTTGTTGGACTGATACTAGGGTTAATAACATACGGACGAAAATGTATACAGCGTCTACTTACTCAAATTTGTGATCTTTTTACTCTGCCTATCAGCCGACCCAGGCATATCGATTACATAATCTGCTGACGTCATGATTGACTCCGAAACTGCAAAGATAACATTAATTTGTTATTACTGTCTGTTCAATTAGCTTAGATTATTGCTTTTTAAGATATTTGAAAAAATAAAAAATCGTGGTCAAAGTCATTAAAGAAAAGTATTAGCACAGTCTTAGACCCAACTTGATTTATACTTTTTGCCTCATTTCATTGCCTCATTTTAGGCAGTTCCTTGGGTCCACCAAAAGCATGAAAAGGGTTCGTGACCTTTTCACAAATCGAGTGGGACGGTCCATTCTCAACTTAGGGCATAGATCCTATCGAATTTAACAAAACAATCTGTCCACAAGAGGCCTCCACTGGGTAATTCGCATGACAATACAAAAAAGTTTTAAAAAAACCTGTGATAGGTAGTTTTTAGTAGTAACCTTTATTTGTCAATATAGGTCTATACACTGCATACCGCTTGAAGACCAAGCTCAAAAACACGTAACTTGATAAAGTTACTTGATAAACTCCATAATTTGATAAAGGACAGGTTCCCACACCACAACCAATATAATTGGATGAAATAGAATTGAATGTGAATGAATCACCAATGATCACTGACGACGTAATTCTTCCTCTAACTTGTCATTAACTAGTACGACTTTTTCAAATGCCTACTTTCTCTCCCATCTCTTTACAAGCTTTTACATATACCACTTTTTGGGGTACACTACTTCAGTTGTATTTATAAATGCGCTTTTATAAATACGCACGTGAACACCTCCGCGCTCCGTCGTCAAATACTTTCAAAATGTTGTTTTTGATGACATATTACAAATGCGGAATTGCAACATGTGTAATAATTTGGCAATTCAATTAATACTTAAATCTGATGATATTTATTTACAGAGTTCCTATCCTTTTCTGTATAGTGGTCAATGTATGAGGATCTGGTCACGCTTGCTTGTCTTGGTTATGTCGTATCCATGGGTCACGTGCGTATTTATAAAAGCGCATTTATAAATATACCCGAAGTACACTGACATTTAAAACCCTAAATTCAAAATTGTTCAAAGGGATGCGAGCGAAGCGAGGCGGAAATGTGCAAAAACCTTTCTTATTCAAAACGGTACCCAGATTACAACCCCCCATTTGATCTACACCCAAAACTCTTCCACCCCATTTAATTCACCACCCTGGAGATTGCAATTTTATCTCTTATCTTGACTACTGCTGGATGTACATGTACTATTTTGTTGATCTGAGAACAAGTTTCCAATTTTCCTAATTGCAAACAAGAATTCTGAAGCGTAGGGGCTGTGCAATAATTATGAGCCGGGGACTAAAATTTCCGAGGGGGGGGGGGCGAATTTTGGCACACATTCATGGGGCACCTTTTAAATAAAACGCTCTAAAAACGGCCTGCAAAATATCCTTTGGTGGTCGAAAGAAAAACGGCCTGCCAAAAAAATCTTTGCCCTCCCCTCTTTACACATGTCGAATTTTTGGGATCCCAATTTGCAAACTTTAACCTATTGCGCGCGCAGCGAGCAGAAAAATTAGCATTAGGAAAACAGTAAAGCGTTTCCGTACCTTTTTCCTAAGTCTTTTAGAGCGTTTTGTTTAAAAGGTGCCCCATGAAGGTATGCCAAAAATCGCTTGAGCCCCCGTTTTACCCTCCCCCTATAATTATTGCACAGCTCCTAACTATTTTATAGGCCTATAGAGTAAGTGACTCATCAAACAGTCGACATGGTCAACAAAAAGCGATTGTTTCTAGTATAGCTGCAACAGAAGTATTGTGCAATTTGTGATAGAAGCATAAGAGTTTTCACACATGTATGAAGTGCATGGTCGAAAGTTTATTTTAAGCGCGGAGCCATTTTGGAGTTGGCCCATAATGCCCACTTGATGTCACGAGAGGTTATTATTTTGAAATGCATAGTTTGTGCTGTCTACGACCTCCTATCATTTCAGAGTCGGCCCAAAACCTATTTTTGGGTCAATGCAGCGCATATTTGGTTGTAACAAATTCAATTTGCTCCGATATTAGGCCCCCTCAAAAAAAATTGTTTGTTTCCTATAGCAGGTCAAAAAAGTCAAATGCGAAATGCGGTTTTTTATTTTAATTTTATTATCCATGTCTTCAAATGAAAAAAACAAACATTTTTTTGTTGCAAATTGGAATGGACTTTTACAGTGGGTATCTCCAACACACACAAAAATCATATTTCTTCATATTCAAGAATATTTATGACCCCCTTTCAACCTGCAGTAGTTTTTCACTATGCTCGTTTGTTGTGTAATGTGTAAATGTTTACTCCAGTAGTGTTTTATATTATTTTTATGTGATTTTTCCCGGTTTTTTCCTTTTTTTTCTTTGTAAGTGAAAATTTTTTTCAAATGCGAACAATAAGCCGTCAAAAACGAAATGCGCGCACTACAGGAAACAAACTTGTTTTTTTTTTTGCCTTAGCAAAAGTGGTGACTAATTGTTTGTTTAGCTGAAAGGAATCAGAAAAAGAGAATTTATTCTATTATTATTTGTGCATGCTTTATATAGCGCCTCTTGCTTCCTTGCACCAAGGCGCTTTTTTCAATAAAAACATATTATATAATGCCATGAATTACACAATTAAATATTAAGAAAGCAAGAAAATAAACAAAAAAATACACAAGCAACAAGAAAGTTTAAATAACTCCTCAACAAAAAAGCCAGGTGGGAAAAACGTACATGCTTTTATCAGTAAGTGCACAATTGTACTGAATTTGGGAGCTTTGCAGCTGTACTATTTTTAAACTTTTCAACTGAGTGAAATTTCGCAATATTATCAATCGTGTTATCAGCAGGTTGTTGATATCATGCAATCCCAATGCATTTGCGTCATTTAACTGGGGATTCCCATAGTCACGGTGGCAAATTGCTATTGTAGTTTTTAACTGTCAAGGAATGGATACATTTGATGTCAAATCCACATATAACAAAAATATACATTTGTAATATACATGATATAGGTTTAGGCATATTAATATTTTCATTAGTTTGGTGTCTTTTTTGTCATGTGCAGGCCCCGCCGCATAGTATATCATATAGTGGTCCTTTTCGCTATTTTTACAACACACCTTCCTTTTATTATTATAGATGATATAGGGTCAAAATATCGACCACACCCCTAGCCAGGATTTATTATGTGGGGTGCGGGACAAATTAATCGGACATGGCGACCCAAGCAAGCGTACTTTGGGGGGTCCCCGGGAATAGCAAGGGGAGCAAAAAAAGGGAGGCGGAAGAAGGAGGGTGGCAAAAGGATTATTAAGTAAAAAAAGGGCGGGGCAAAAGGAGGGGCAAGAAGAATAATTATTATTAATGAAAAAAGGGCGGAAAATAATTATGGAAAAGGTTAAAAAAATTGTGCAACAAATGAAACAATACCTCAAAATTGTACTTTAAGTCGCCAGCAGGGTCGCCGGTAGAGGCAGGGGTATTGGGGGAAGACACCCCAATTCTTAAAAATTAAAAAATATTTGAGAAATTATTTTGATCCTCACCTCACCTCCCACCCCCCATGAAAAAAAAAATGGGTCAACATTCAAGTTTGGACTATTGATAAAGGGGGCGGTAGGAATGATATAGAATCGTCAATGTTTAGGACACTGATTAAAACTTGCACACTGATAAGTCAAGATCAACATGTTTTTACACAAATCAAAATAAGCATTTAATACCAACCTGCTCACGCACGATGAATCCGTGTCTTTGTCTTGAAGGCGGGCTTACAATTCTCTTCAAGTGAAGGCCAGCAAGCCCGGGCCAGCAAGCAGCTTTACTCACAATTTTAGCGTATTCCTAGAGCAGTCAAGCTCAGTCAGAAGTCCCGGCCTGAAGTTCAGGAGTTTAATAATTAATAATGTTGTTCTCTTCTTGGCTTTTAGTTGTAGATATCCACTGACTTGTCCGTGATGATGATTGGAGTTTAGCAATACTTAACTCCCAAATAATGTTCATTTCATTACCACTGACTATAATACTCACGGGGATTTCCCGGACTTAAATGGATTTGTCAGGAATGAAATGTCAACTTATTTGGAAACGGTAGTGTACTGTGCCTGAATAGAAAAGGAGGCACTCGTATGTACGTGTACTGTAGTAAAGTGTAATGTATATCGTAGCGGAGCCGGGGGGGGATTTTCCCCAGAATTTCTTTAGGGATAAAATGGGGACGGCAAATACGAAAGTGTTCTTAAAATGACTAAAAATTAAGAAAAAAAATGACAAATGGGGACAAAATGGCATATTCCAGAAAAATTAAAGATGCACACCCAGATGCAGGAGTTCGGATTTCATTTGACCTGTTATGTTTGCTGGAAATCCAGACTTTCAACGTGTCTAAATACGAAAACATCCAGCAAAAAATAGTTTAAATAAAAAATCTTGAATTTCAGGGACTCAGTTTGGACAATTCCATGATTTTTTATACATTTTATTACATTTCTAAGCGTTTACTAGTAACATTGACAACTGGAATTCCAGTCGTTTTCAGGAAGCAAATTTGAAAATCCAGGCATTTCTTTTATTGAAAACTTGCTCCTCTATAGGGGTGTGCAATTATTTTCTTGAATAGCCCAATTTGGCTCTGCCCCTCACGTATTTTTGTGGGACATGAGACATCAGCACATCAGACATATCGAATTGCATCCTGAATATGAGGAATGTCATTCTGATATCAAATAATTTTGATTTTTTGAAATAATTAAAATTTGATATTTAAGAGTCCTCGAAGCAAACTTTATAAATCTATTGATATGTACTTAAAGTGTATGTAGCTGGGATGAAAAGCCGAATCTTCATATTGAAGATATACATTTTTTCCTCAAAAGACCTATACTTTTTTGGTGTTTTGGGGAAAAATTTATATCTTCAATACGAAAGGTCAAAATTTTCATATGATGGACGGCTTTCCATCCCAGCTTCACACACTTTAAGTATACATATCACTAGATTTATACAATTTACTTTAAGGACTGTTAAAAGTTTTAATTTGTAATTATTTGTCATAAAATGTGTATGAGATCTATATCGCGAATTTCAAAAAATCTAAATTATTTGATATCAGCAGGACATTCCTCGTATTCAAAATGCAATGTGGTATGTCTGCTGTGCTCTCAAGTCCCACAAAAAATACGTGAGGGGCAGAGCGAAATTTTTCCTTAAGGCCAAAAAAGAATGTTTGTTTCAAGTGGCAGGTCTGAAAAGTGCGATGCCAAATGCGGTTTCTTAATTTTTTTTTTGAATACTTTGAATACAAAAAACTGCAATGCGCAATTAATGCAGAATGTTAAAAAAAAATGATAATACAGAAACGCACGCAAACAACATGAACACCAGTACCATTGATATCCTTTTAACATTTATTAAGAAAATAAAACAAAAACAAATTCCCACTGTTCACCCAAAATATCCAGGCATCAAACAAAATTTTCAAGTTCAAATCAGCTTTAAATGTTTCTTTTTTGTATTCCCTTTCTTTCTTTTTTCAGGGTGGGTCACCCACCCTAAAAATCAGTGATGGGAATCTTACTTGGCAGGCTGAAGGCTCTATCTTAAAGTGAAAGCCTCACTTTTGGTTCAAGTTCCTTGGGGGAATTAGTCAAGGTTAAGATTTATCCATGTAAATTCTGTTCTGTCTGTCATCAAAGTAACAGGTGTATTGTCAGTTCTTCTGTGGAGAACAGGGAAAGGGCTTCCTGTTTAAAACAGTGACAGGTGTCAGCTCAGGTGTTTATATTGGATTGACCAATTTTTAGCTGTGGGTCAAATTTGTTTCTTTTTTTCACCTCAAATCAAAAACCCATTAATTGCGCGAAATAAATATTAATTGTGCATAAAAGTTATTATTTGCACGGAATCAATATTAAGTTTGCGCAATTAATGTCCAGATGAAACGTTTCATTATTTCCGATTAATTTACAATCGGTACAATTACCGAATAGGGTGCAACGTGCTAGACTTAAGTCCAGTCCTCTTTTACGGAGTTTAGGGTTAGGGTTTATGGGTTGAGGTAGGTCAGTCTTGTAATAAGACTAGTAGAGTTGCACCCTTTATAAATCACACCTGGATAAATGACAACCTTCATAAACGTACGCCGAAAGTATAATACTAAGTACCTTTTTTCCCCAATATAATACATGCAGCATTGGACGAAATACCATTATACAGGGTGTAACAATAAAATTTGTACAATTACATGTTGACTTCTCACGCAAAAACTAAAAGAGTTATGGCACAAATGTTATATGCTATTTGATCAGTGATATCTTGGCTAAAAGAAGACGTTTAGTTGGTTTCTTTACTAGCTTGGGTTCAAAAGTTATGTCCGGTTAATTAAATCGTCCAGAAAATGTGTTGGGCCACTTTTGCTATGTTTGGGCATATCAAGTTTGAACCGCATAGAAATACTTATCGTGCATTAAAGAACTGACACAAACGAATTATAAGTGATGTTTCTTCATATAATTAACATGAACTTAATACTAGTAATAATAATACGATATTTCTTTAAAATCTATAAATGAAGTCATGAAATTTCTTTCAAATTAAAATATAGTACATTAATTTCTCATATTCCTGAGATATCATTGATTAAACTGTTTAAAGTTTTTGCATCCATCAGTACAAAACAATGAAATTTTGAAATTAGTTCAGCTGGGCTTCTAGCTATTCTGGGGCGACCACTATTGCCAGCATTTCTGTTAACAAATTCTACATACTTCTCACAGTTATATGTAATTGTAAGCCTTGGTGGAAGATGTGAGTTTGGAAAATGAGCTATAAACAATCTTATGGTTTCTGCTTGACTCCATGTGCTACCGAATGTCACAACCATAATAATACGGTCTTCTAACGTGAATTGGGATTGAAGTTGCTGAGCTGCAGTCACGTTTTCTAGTAAATGAGGTTGTTATGTCAGTGCTTAGTTGTAACTTTCAAAAACTCAAGGATTATGTAATCATTTTTACCACTTCGAATACCCCATTGTTTGAAACTACCTAAGAGCACCGTCCAACTGGTCTATGGTTCAACTCTATTCAGTCACTTTTGTAACACTTAGACAAAAGTGGCCCAAGCGGTTTTAAGACTAGGTTACATAATTGGCCATATCTTCACTTGTATGCCATTGATTTTATTGGGTCAAAGCTTATCTGGTGGCTAAAGAAATTATCTTGATAGCCATCTAAATATCAAACCAAAAATTAAGCGGCATACTTGTGTCATTCTATTTTCAAAACTGTACAAATTTTATTGTTACACCCTGTATGTGATGCGATCAAGCAAAATCAGTCGGAACTCGGAAATATTGATTTTGAGATATAGCCAAACAAGGGAAATATTTCCCTTTGTTTCCTGCTGTTTTGGAAACTCTTTAATTCCGCATGTCTTTGGAACTGTTTGTACAAATTCAATAGGGTTTTCTGCAACATACAGGTTTGTAAATGTTTGTTACTACCCTATAAGAAACTGAAAATTCAATATTTCCGAGTTCGGACTGATTTTGCTTGATCGCATCACATATTTGGTCCTGGATAATGTTTGTTCAATAAATTCTATACTGTGGGCCACCGGGCCTGGTCCCGAGTGAATTTTTGAAATGGCCTGCTAAACATACATTACCCCCCCCCCATGCCTATCAATTGTCTTTCCTCCCTTCGGCTAAAATTAATGCGATTTTGTCGTACTTTTGTTAAATCATAGATATATCTGAATCTGAAATATTTATATCGTTGACCCTAATTTTGTTTACGCCAAAGCCCGCACATGCCCCGGCCCCCTACTGGCTACGCCACTGTTGTGAGCCAAAATCGCTTAAACCTATTGTCAGCAAATGGGCTCCCCCAATTAGCCAAAATTCCCCCGTCTCCAAATTCATCTCCAGAATATAATTATCATCTCCTAAGAATTGTCCTGTTCAGTCACGATGCTACTCACAGCATCATCTTCAAATGTGACTCCCCCAGCGGGCGGGGCAGAGTATCTATTCGCATTTGATTCGACTCCAACCACTGATTTATCGAAAAGTCTTTCACGACTGAATCACGTAATGGTTCCATTGCATACTTATCCCCATCTACTAAATCATCACCATCTACATCATCATCTTGATCTTCTAGTTGTTGTCTCTTTTGTGCAGCCTTGGCTGCTTTCCTCTTTGCCTTTCTTGTCTTCTTAAATGTCTTAACACCCTGCTCTAGTAACTCCTCTTGCTTCTGTTCATAACCGCCCGTCTCCAAATTCATCCCAGGATATAATTATCATCTCTTAAAAATTGCTCTGTTCAGTCACGATGCTACTCACAGCATCATCTTCAAATGTGACTCCCCCAACGGGCGGGGCAGAGACGTCCCCATCCCTGACTCCAACCACTGATTTATCGAAAAGTCTTTCACGACTGAATCACGTAATGGTTCCGTTGAATACTTATCACCATCTATTAAATCATCACCATCTACATCATCATCTTGATCTTCTAGTTGTTGTCTCTTTTGAGCAGCCTTGGCCGCTTTCCTCTTTGCCTTTCTTGTCTTCTTAAATGTCTTAACACCCTGCTCTAGTAACTCCTCTTGTTTCATCTTCCCATATTGATCCACATATCGTCACTGGGCGGGAAAAATCTCATATGTACTTTTGGCCCTTGAACATGGATAAAGCCTTGCAGGTGTAGACTTTATATTGATGAGGTTGCTTCATCCATGTTCAATGGCCAAAAGTACATGCAGATAACACCTCATATTTACTTTTGGCCTTTGAACATGGATAAAGCCTTGCAGGTCATGCAGGTGTAGACTTTATATTGAAGAGGTTGCTTCATCCATGTTCAATGGCCAAAAGTACATGCAGAAAACACCTCATATTTACTTTTGGCCTTTGAACATGGATAAAGCCTTGTTGGTGTAGACTTTATATTGAATGGTTTGCTTCATCCATGCTCAGGGGCAAAAAGTACACAATTATGAGGTCTTTCCCGCCCAGTTACGATATAAAATCAAGCGCGGTGAGAACAATGAAACTGAATATGAATAATCAATGTCCAGTTGAAACGTTTCATCGTTTCCAATTAATTTATAATCACACCTGGATAAATGACAACCTTCACAAACCTTAACCGAAAGTATGATACCCTTTCTTCAAAATAGCATTGGACGAATCACGAAATACGAGCCGTACCATAAGTGGTCCGGGATAGTGACTGTTCAATAACTATTTATTATTATTAGACAAAAATCCCCCGCCTCCAAATTCATCCCAGGATATAATTACCATCTCTTAAAAATTGCTCTGTTCAGTCACGATGCTACTCACAGCATCATCTTCAAATGTGACTCCCCCAACGGGCGGGGCAGAGTATCGATTCGTAGCATCTGATGATGACGTCCCCATCCCTGACTCCAACCACTGATTTATCGAAAAGTCTTTCACGACTGAATCATGTAATGGTTCCGTTGAATACTTATCACCATCTAATAAATCATCACCATCTACATCATCATCTTGATCTTCTAGTTGTTGTCTCTTTTGAGCAGCCTTGGCCGCTTTCCTCTTTGCCTTTTTTGTCTTCTTAAATGTCTTAACACCCTGCTCTAGTAACTCCTCTTGCTTCAATTCATAATCATCTTCCCGTATTGAGCCACATATAAAATCAAGCGCGGTGAGAATAATGAAACTGAATATAAGATAAGTTGCGCATGTAAAAGCGGCAATAGATCTGTCAGAAAATGGAGTTTCAAATTGTCTGCACACCAAGTCACCTATTTCTGTCTCAGACCCGTTCACAGCATCTCTGCTTTCAACAACACATGCTATATAATCACTGTTTTCTCTGAGATCATTAAGGAGGAGGCTTCGTTCACCATCTGTGATGGACCAGGTGTCAGTAGGATTATCTCTATTCTGTAGAGTAACGGTGGAAGTGACATCATCTGAAGATGTTGTCCAGGAGACAGTGGCAGAAGTTGATGATACATCACGAACCTGGACATCCCGTAATGCTTGTACTGTGGATTGAGTACAGGATTGTAGGAGAAGGTACAGCAGGAGTGGAATGTCCAGAAGACGGAGACGGCTTCTCCAATTGGCCATTGTCTGTGGAAATATCATAGAATACATTATATACCTCATATATAGATTCCTGTCATCTGATTGGTTAAAAGTGCGGCCATTGAATTAGCTACGCCCTCAAAATGAACTATGGACCGGTCATGGAAACGAACTATGGACCGGTTTGAGTCTACGCATGCGCAATCGCAACATACATCTATTCGGTATATAAAACAAATATTGACTGCTTTATATTCGGGGCATGGTTAAAATTATAGGCCCGCGGTGATCTCAAAACCATGCTATGACCATTACATGGTTTTGAGATCACCTTGGGTCTATAATATTAACCATGTCCCTCATAGCAGTCAATATTTGTATATTATTAAACTCAGAAAAACCCTTTCATATTTAAAAAAAAATTTATAATGTACCTCTATGGAGGCATGACTTTCACATCACCAAGATAACTTGTCCAGCAAACACAACAATGTATTTAAAACATCGTGTTATAAAGTATTTTGATACTGGTCAAAACGTTTTGGTAACATTTTATTGTCGGAATATAATTATAAAGGACATCAAACTTTTTTTCGAATGTTTTATTAGAAAAAAACACTAGAATAACTTTTTTAAATGGTGCCAAAATGTTATTCAAAATATTTTGGGCGAACATTTTTGCAAAATATTTTGTCAACACGTAAGTAACATTACCGTATGTTAGGATGTAACAAGTTTTCAAAAATGTTTTTGAATGTTATGTTATGTTATTAAAACGTTTCATATATTTAATACACCGACATTTAAGGTGGTACTGCACCCCCTGATAAATTTGTGACTAAATTTGCATTTTCTCAAAAAATAACTACACACTGATAACAAAAGGTGTAGGGGCAACAAATCCAATTATTTCACTGAAATTTCAGTGATTCAAGACAAGTGAGGTTAAGAAATGAGCTGCATTTTAGCGGTACATCCTTTCTTATCATAACCTACCGCTTGTCTTGAGTCACTGAAATTCAAATATAGTAAATGGATTCCTTGCCCCTATAACATTCATAACTTTTGTTACCAGCATGTTATTATTTTTTGAGAAAAAAAAGCCAAAATAGTCACAAATTTATTACGAGGTTAAGGGGGTACTGCACCCCTGTTCAATTTTGTGCCTATTTTCGCATTTTTCTCAAAAATTATAGTGCAATGGGGACAAGTAAGATATGTAAATTATAGGGGCAAGGACTACAACCACTGTACTGGAAATTTTATTTCAGCACAGACAACAGTTGTGGAGTTACAGTCAAAAAGGAGGGAAAACCAATATTTGATCAATAAATCAATAACTACTTGCTTTGAGTTGCTGAATTTTCAGTACAGTAGTGGTAAGTTGTAGTCCTTGCCCCTATAATATACACATCTTACTTGTCACCAATGTGCTATAATTTTTGAGAAAAATGCAAAAATAGGCACAAAATTAGCCAGGGGTGTAGTACCCCCTTAAACGTTTTCTGTAATTTTTTTTTGTGTTTGCTGGGTGATTGGGTGGTACCAAGTTTTGAAAAAGGAGGATGCTCCAGATACACAGGGCAACAATTATTGGGGTTTTTTTTTCTAGATTTTTTAGTGGGGGGGGGGGGGTAGCGTCCTCAATAAAAAAAAAAAAAAAAAAGATTGAGTTACTTTCCAAGCATTTTCTAAAATCAATGCATGGTGATAGTAATTATTATTGTTGTTGAAAAATAAAGCAAATTTGGGATATTTCTTGCCTTAAACTACATACAGGAACTGTGCATATGCGTAAATGACATTATTATTATCCAAAGTTTCATCAACCCAGCCTTATATACATCAAAATTCTCACTTTGGATGTGACGCGTATGTGGGGCTGTTAAGAGCACCTTTTTAGCATCGCTGTCACCCAAAGACGCCATATTTGTTCCCGAACACATATGTTCTGTCACCCAAGGACCCCTTATATTTCCATTTGATCTACCACCCAAAGGCCATTATTTTCAATTTGAACAATTTGATCACTGATTTTGTTACTTATCTTTATATTGAAATAACAAACCAATTTAAAGCTATTTAAAACTAAATATTCTATGTTCGAGACTTCTGTGGGGTCGTGTTTTGGCTCTCACCAAAGGATCCCATTTACAAAATTCATATTCGCACCCAATGCCCTAAATTTAGGTCAAATTGTCCATCTCGCACCCAAAGACCCCATATTTTTTACATTTTGCTCTCACCGAATGCCAAAAATCCTGCTGTGAACTAATGACCCAATGTTGTTTTATATTTTGGTCTCACCGAATGCCCCTTGCTGTATTAAGGTGTCAATCCTACACGTATATTCATTTCATTTTGATTCATATACAGCGTATCAACAAATACTTCAATCCAAACAACAACAACAAAACCAAGAAAAAAACAACCTGACTTGGCCGACATATACTACGCACCACCAGCAAAAATATTTCGATATTACTTTTCGTCAAAACGAAAATAATTATTTCTTGTAACATTTTTTGAGATACGCCACAAGCTACCACCAACCTGTCCAACCACGTAACTAGAATATGCTAGACAAAATAGGTTGGAATGAAAAATAGAATGTGCGCCTTGTAATGGCCATATTAAATATCGTTATTTTTAGAGTGATAAAATGGCGCTTTCTTTAGTGTCAAGTCTAAACCACACAAGTCTAAACATTACCCTCATCCCCGATACCTCCCCTGCCCCAACAATCAATGTAATTTGGTACTATACTGAGCAAAATGCCAGGATCCAACATTGATCGGGGGAACGGGTGCTCATTTGCAATACCGTGCTTTTCCCGGTGCTTATTTCATTCCAACACGTTTGTCCAGGGTTGTACATTAGTTTCAACAAAATAAATAAGACCGAGTTGATCAACCGTCACCACGATATCATCATGATCATAACCATTTTGTCGTTCATGCATTTTATGAATACAACCTATAGGCATAGTCATGTTTATAACCTTAGCATGGTCTGATAGAATATTTCATACACTTTATTAAATCAGAATATAGAACAATACTTACCAATATCAGTAATAATAGTTGCTAACAATGTCCATAATCACGATAATACCAAGCACGCATTAATTCAACACCGTACCAAAAATGACACACGGAAATGGTTACAGAAAGTGGTTTCTGTATATTTTCCGGTTTCAAGCTTCAAAGGTTGTAATTCTCTTAGTTCAGTATCCATTGTACTTTATGGGTGAAAAAATAGACGTATAGAATCATGCATGGCTGCCTTAAGGAGTTTAGTTTGGGAAGTATTTTGAGGGATTGTTGCAAGAAGGTTCCATCTGTAATAGCTGCCAGGTGTCATATTTTACATGATTGTAGATAATTAGGCCTATAGGATGCATAAATTGACAAAAGTCTATAGGGCAGCTATTAGAGATTCTTGCAATAATCCCTCTATGTAAGCTGATTATAAAATTTATTAATGCACAACAATTATTGGGAAAATTATATTTTTTTCCTAACAAATGTTATTATAATTATGAAGAGCTTTGTTGCAAAACCCCTTAGGAGTGTTCAGAAATACTTTGGTCATTGGTGGGGGGGCTGGTAAAAGGAGGGGGGCTGGTAAAAGGGAGGGGGGGCCAAAAAGTTTTGGACCTGAAAAAGGGGGGACCAAAAAGTTTTAGGTGGTAGGAAAGGGGGCCAAAAAAAGTTTTCCGCTTTAAAACCCAAAATTTGTGCGCGCTTCGCGCGCATTGAGACCCTCTATATCACTTTCAACATGGGCAAATTTTGGTTTTCAGCGGTGCATTTGTTTGAAAAAATGATGGCACTTAGTGTACACATATCTATTAATTAATATAACATTAAAGATGATCAGCAACATCTGGGTTGGTCTAAGAAATACTGGCACTTTTTTATCATAGAATTTTGTTAGGCTACAAACATGATTATGTACCAATCTGATCAAAATACAACTAATTCAAGAAAATATTGCAAATAAATTGGATTTCTTTGCACGTAAACTGCACACTTCAGTTTACTATTTCTCATTGCAAAAATTATTTTGTACACATAGGCCCATGGGTAGATTTACCATAAGGCAGAATGGGCACAGGCCCAGATGCCACGGTCTTTGTATTTTGGGGCCAAAACTGATACCCGTCTACATTTGCGTGACCAAATTAATCTCATATTTGACCATTTTAGATTTTTGCACAAATTAGTTCCAATTTTAACAATATTTGACCATTCAAACTTCAATATGGCCAAATTGTTTGCGCGGTTCGCGCGCATTATTTTGTACTATCATAATAGCCACGGATCCAAATTATGCTGATGTGCCTATGAACCTCCAAATAAATCATCTATTTCATTTATCCCTGTCGATCAGATAAACACCCTGATTTGGGACAAATCTAAATGAAAATTTCCTTGTGCTTGTATTTCATGCGCAATTGTCCCACCCAGAATGTTTCAAACATTTGCCTCCCTCAATGACATGTGACCCAGATACCACACCACTGGAAAAAACACTATTAAGTATAATGTTTGTTATACGATAATGGGGGGGTGGTCAAAAAGTTTTGTCTGTCAAAAGAGGGGGTCAAAAAGTTTAGCGGTCCATCGAGGGGGGGGGGGGGGTCAAAAAGTTTTCGAGCAAAAATGTGACAAAGACCAGCCCCCCTACCAAAGTATTAATGAACACTCCCTTACATCCACTTGAGCAATTTTGGGAACACATGTCAAAAAATCATAAAAAAAAAACCACGTTCATATATAAGGAGGTTTTCAATAAAAGCAGTTTGTGGTAGGATGCTCATCCTATCCAAGCATCCCGCCAAAAACTGCTTGATGATTTTTTGATGTTTTCTCAAAATTGCTCAAGTGGATGTAAGGGGTTTTGCAACAAAGCTCTTCATATTTTCTGTGAGCTGAGCTGAGCGTTACTGAGCGTTACTCTCTCAAATTTGGCCCTCCCCATCTGACTGCTCTAGATCCGCCACTGGGTGGCGCCACTGTCTGAAACAAACGTAGGGTGTTGTATTATAAATACTAGTATTCGTTTAAGAATATTTAAGAATTTTTAACAATACTTTTTAAAGACTGTATTCTTTAATAGTGTAAGGTAAAGCGTTCGCCTTGGTGGATTAAAATTACACATCATGACAGCTTTGGTAAAAATTACATGTAGCAGCTTTTGAATTTTGCCGTCTTTCGCATTGAACAAGCTCCCGCCAACGAGGTCAAAATGAAAATAGAATCACTCGAGCGTCGTCTGCAACACGTAAACAGGAATAATTACAATGGTAGAAGACAGAGGTTGTTTAAATGTAAGCCCAGAATACATTGCAGCCACTGACAGCATGTTTGAGAAACACATGGTTATTTTCAGAAAATATCACACTGGGCTCCTGCTGTGCATGGTCAAGGTTGTTATGCAACAAGATAAGCTATGCGTCTGCATGCATGCATGTGCAAGAAAACTTTGCTGGTTCCACCTTCTTTTCCCAAGCATTTAAAATATCTAAAATTGTTTTAAAAACACACGACTTTTTGATTTGCTTGGACTTGGTAGCAATGTATCCACAAACATTACTTGTACGCAATTATCAATTAAAAACATAAAAGTCTCGATGAATATTCCATCAAAACTACTGGTTCTTATTTTGTACATAAATTTGAATGTGAAATGGTGTTGAAATGGCTCCTTTATTGCATTGCACATAATAACATACTGCATGCTGGGATTACATTGAATCAACCTCTGGGTAGAAGAAGGCAAATAAACTTATTTTAAGGTAAATTATGAAGGTCAAAAGGTTTGATGAGTATTGTTTGTTGAAATACAGCAATGGGGATTCTATGTGACTGAAAATATATATTTATTTAATATTGAAATTGTATGAAAAACATGAAACAAGATATTGATATTTAATATTATCATTAATTAGAAGTACGCTGGGTGTGTGGACGACTTTTTAAAACAATAAAAATATTGATATTATTATTGTAAGGGGGAAATGCTATTATATTAGGTTGATTTACTTTTCCCTTAAAAAATAATTCTCAACATTTATTTGGTTTTTAAACAATTGTGGGCTTCCACTAAAAAGCCCAAAAATAAGGACGCATTAAAGGCCAGTCACCCACCTTTGCAAAGTTTTTTTTCACCAAAACATTTGAAATTTGGGCAAAAATCACTCAGTTTTTTTTATGATTTTTTTGAAAATTAGGCATTTTTTTGACTATTTTTGGTGCAAATTTCTCAAAGTTGGTCAAGATTCAACAAAATAAAATAAAAACACGGCTCCGAGATATTTTTATCTAGTTTTCAGAAATTTATTTAAAAAAAATTGGCCCAAGAGTTTTTTTGTTACGTTGAACGAAAAATTTGGGCCAAAAAACCGGTTTTGGGGGATTTGGGGCCAAAAAACGAACATTTTCCATAAAGTTTCCATAATTTCTGGGTTAAGACCAGTAGGCCTACATATCACTAGATTTAAATAAATCCAAGTAAGGTAAATCATCCACAGTAAAGTGCGCAACCAAGAAGGGAGCTGGAATACATTTAAAATAGACTTGGTGATTTATTAAAGCATTATTTACAATATTGTTTCATGCAAGCCAGCCGAAGCCGACCTACACGCGTCAGAATATGCTTATCACTGGAAACTGATTTCTATTTCTAGCGCGGAATGCTCAAACCGCGAAGTGGCGACGGCGAGCGCGAAGCGCGATCACCGAGCGTAAAACGCGCGGAGCTAGTGCTAGATCTTTAGACAGTTTAATTGGCATACATTTACAGTCAAAAATGGTTACATAACATAATATAAGCAATTCAAGTTCATGAAGACAGTCAATACTTAATATATTGATCAGTTGTAGTTGATCAAGAGATGCTTCTTCCTGTGTCTACAAGTGTTTATTAGCTCATTCCTTTTGTTCAGTGAAGAGAGATGAGGCTTAAATATGATGAAGTATTTTTCCTCTAGACAAAGTCTGCATAGTTTGTTGGTAGTTGAATAGGCCTTAGCCCGACTGATTATTTTTTCCATTCAGTTGAATAAGGTATTTTCTTATCCTTTAATTTCCAAATGTACTCGCTTAATGTTGTTGAATGCCTTTTGTCACTGTTATTAAAGTCACTCTTATGGCAATTAAAGCGTGTTTTGAACGAGTTAGCGGTTAGTCCAATATATGTTTCATGATGTGAATTGTCAAGTCGAGTTACCGTCGCCTGGTAAATTATACTGGAAGCTAAGCAATTGCCTTGGAGGGGACAGTCAAGTTTCACTTTACAGTTGCAAGTTTTTCCAAATCACTAGATTTATAAAGTTTACTTCGAGCAGGGTTGCTGATTTGTTTGATTAAAAAAAAACGGATTAAAAAAAATTTAATCAGATCAAACGTATTGATCTTGAGAACGACTCGGATATATCAATTGGGACATAGTTGGACTATGTGAATTTAAGAGGAGAGGCGAAAAACTAGTGGAACTACGAAGTGGGTCAATGTTCTATTATAAACGCAGTGATAATGACATTAACAGTGGAGTGGGCTTCTTGGTGAACAAGAACATCAAGGACAATTCTGGGGATAGAATAGCTCAGATTATCATCCAACTTTCAGAAATGTACAGACTTCAGATAATTCAGGTGTATGCACCAACAACCAATCATGATGAGGAAGAAGTGATAGAGGATTATGAGGAAGTATACAAACTCATGGAAGAGGAAAAAACACACTTTAAAATCGTTATGGGAGACTTTAACGCTCAAGTTGGGAAAAAAGAAGATGCAAAAGAAACATCAGTTGGCAACCTCGGATACAAGAAGAGAAATGAACGAGGGGATCTTTTAATAGATTTTGCAGAGGCAAATAAATAAAAAAAAATAGGAAATACTTTCTTCAAAAAGAAAGAAAGTCGCAAGTGGACATGGAAGAGCCCAAATGGAGGAAGAAGATGACACCATCATCAATGACAGAGATAGAATAATCAAAAGAGCGGAAGACTTATAATTGTGACAGTAAAACCCCAGTAGCTGATGTAAATTTAGATCCAGAACATGAAGAGGAAGATATCCTTGATGTGGGAGCAGATGAGGTGGAAGTAGCTTTGAAGTCAATGAATAACGGAAAATCCCCAGGGCCAGATGATATCATGGCAGAAATGCTAAAGTGTGGAGGAGACACAGTCATCCAAGCATTGGCAAAACTCTTTACAAAATGTCTAAGAACCAACACTATACCATCAAATTGGAAGAATGCTAATGTCACAAAAAAGGCGACACAAAAGATCTTAAAAACTACTGGCCAATTAGCCTTCTCTCGCGCACACATAAACTCTTCAACAAAGTGATCACAAACAGACTGACCACTCAACTGGATGAAAATCAACCTACAGAACACTGAGCTGGATTCAGGAGCAATTTCTCCACAATCGACAGTGCAGTGAATCAACTTGTTGAAACATCTAGGGAATACCAGCTGCCCTTATACCTTGCTTTTGTGGATTATGAAAAAACTTCTGAGTCGGTGGAAACAAATGCAGTCATCCATGCACTCAAAAACCAAGGTATAAACACAATTTACATTAAGACCATCCAGGAAATATATACCAATGCCACAGCTACACTAACACTTCAGTGAATCAATTTTTATCAGAAGGGGAAGTCGTCAGGGAGATACCATGTCACCCAAATTGTTTGTGGCAACCCTAAAAGAAATACATGCGCAATCTACACTAAATCAAAACATGTGAAAAATTCAATCACGGGAAAAAAGCTGTTGAATTCTGCACCTTGAAGTCGAATTTTTAGCACTAGTAGATAAAATGATATCATAAATGTATTTTAAAAATTGTATCCAAAAGTTGACTTATATTTATTACAAATGAAAATGAAAAATGAAAAGGTTGATTTAAATCAACGATTTTTTTGAAAAAAATCATGTAATTCAAATCAAGCAACCTGACTCGATCGAGGTCTGTTAAAAGTTAAAAACGTCAAGTTTTAATAATTTGTCATAAAATGTGTATTGGGCATATCTCGAATTTCTTTGATATCAGAAGGACATTCCTCGTATTCAGAATGAATTTTGGCTTGTCTGATGTATTTTTGATAAATCAGTGGGTAAAGGGTGAAAAATAAGGGATGTGTGTGGGTTCTGAAAATATTTTCAGCGATCCTTTTGTTATGATAACATGGGGGGGGGGGGTAAGAATGCCCACCCCAACACACCTGGCGCATCCACTGTTTGATTACACTCCTTTTATCCATTCTAGATCTGCCATTGAACTTCTCGTATCGTCGACATCAATACCATCAAAATCAAAACTCTGACGATTGATACGATTTCTCTCATCATCATCCTTTTTCTTTCGCCGTTGAACGGCAACTTCAACATCTTCAATACTCTCCTGCTGATAGGTTGGTACCTCTCGAGGAAATACTTTATCAAATACTTGAATTATCACTAAAACCAGAAAGATGATAATTGCCATAGCAAGAGCGGCTTTTGAGTATGAGTTCCAAATTTTCAAAACTGTCGTCACCGTTATGCATCGTTCCTTTCCTACAGTTTCATCAATGTTACTTTGATGACGGGGAGGAAGACCAATAGAAACAACAGCAACGCAAACTCGATACACGCGACCGCTGTAAAACTGATCGATCACGCCAAATGTCTTGTTAAAATCAAACAGAACATTCTGCATCGTTATCCCAAATCGATTCTGGATTTGAATTCGGGTTCTCAACGTGTCATTGCTACTGAGGGCGATATTGTCGTGATTCAGAGTCCATTGGATGGTGGCGCTCTTGTGATCAACATGGCTTGCAACAACGTCAGTAATACTGGTAGAGAAGACTAACGAGAATTGATATGACAGCGTGATTATTGCCATCATATCCGCAAATGACCATGTATACATCTCCGATATTAATATTTTGTTATACAGCTTCATTTGTAAAAAATCCTAAAAAGCTAAAGGATGAAGAATAGTGCGTAGCACAGATAAATGCCTTCCTGTTTACTGCATTCTTCTTTGGGCAAAACACATTCAACAGAAAGTTTAGTTTTTGAAGACAATAATTAACCTGCACGATAAAAAGTGCATGCAAGTCTGTTTCAGTAGTTCTTTTTTTTAAAAGAATTTAAGTCTTGGAATTTGTGGCGACTTTGGAGCTGGGCTTTGGATCTGGACTTCGTATACACGTCACTAGGCGCCAGCTATCTCTGTAGATTTTGTCGACTATGTGTAGATGGATTTGTGTAGGTGTGAGGTACATTTTTGGTAACCATGGCAACATCTCAACTTGGTTCTGTATAAAAATATTAAGAGATGAATGAATTATTACCATTAAATCACATAAAAAGCAACAGACAGTTGATGAACTAGTGAGAAATAATAGTGACGCGATATAGATAATGATGTAGTGAGCCAGCAGCAGTAGCAGACTAGCAGTATCAGCATTAGATAGCTAGTGAATTATACTCTGATCAGTTCGTAATCGGCGGGACTCATCAGTAACATCGTGGATTGATAAAAAGACAGCACTAAAAGTAACGCAGCTGTTATAAATACGCCTATAAAGTCAGAACTAATGATTATGTTCACAATATTTCAACATAGAAGGAAGGATCATTTATTTTTGTTTATTTTGATACCCCAGTTGTCCAATTTTGATCAATATTAACAACACATCAGCGTTTTTAAAAGACAAGTACCCGAATTTAAAAGTTGCAGCTATTTGGAGATAAATGGAGGGTTTTACGTGCCACAATGCTTGCGTAATAACCATTGAACGACATTTGACAAATGGGGTATCAAAATGCGCGTAAATAAATCCTCCTCCTTTCTATGTAGAAATATTGTGGAAACAATTATTAGTTCTGAAGCTATAGGAATATTTATAACAGCTGCGTTACTTTTTGTGCATACTTTAGAATAACGTACAAACAGCTTGGCGCACCACCTCCGCGAACTTGCGTATTGCTTGACTGACGCGCGCTTTTGTGAATTTTTTTTGGACATTTCTCGCCTCACGGTTATTTGATGGCATGTAAAACTGAGTCATTTTAAAGAAAAGTTGAACAATGATGGCGCTATTTATCAAAATTTTTGTTTGCATCTTTTAATACAAGGGGTAGAAAAGACTAACAAATGGCAAGGACATTTTCGAAAAACTTTTTATCATGAAGTGTAAGGAATAACTCATATTATTTGGCTAATTTGAATTTAAAGTATATGTAAATAGCGCCTTCAATTTGCACACAAATGTTAGTTCTGGAATAAAAATTACCACAAAAACCACTTAAATAACGATATGTTAGAATGTTTGCAGTAAATATTTTTGAATGTTATGAAAACGTTTTATACGCTTTATATAACCCGACATTTAAACGTTTTCTGGCAACCTTTTCTAACCTTTTGCGAATGATGTCGAAAACATTTTGTGTTTGCTGGGATAGCAGTAGATATTGGATGACGTAGTGAGCTATCGGTAGTAGATATCCGATGAAATGGTGAGCTATCAGCAGTAGATAAGTGGTGTGCAAATAGATAGATATTGAATGAAGTAGTTAGCTATTAGTATAGTAGATACCCAGCTAACACAAAACGTTTTGCAGAAAAGGTTTATATGTCGGGTTATAAAGGGTATAAAAACGTTTTAATAACATCCATAAAACATTTTTGAAAACGTGATGCAAAACATTCTAACAGAATGTTATTGAACTGTTGAAAAAATATTTTGTAAACATGTTTGCCGAAAATATTTCACGATAACGTTCTAAAAACGTATCCGTGATCTTTTTATAACCCGATATTTGCTGGGTACCCGCTGGGTAAACGTTTTAATAACATTAAAATGTCGGGTTATATAAAGGTCATGATAACGTTTTAAAACGTTTTGTATGAAAAACACACTAGACCCATTCCATGTCAACTCCAGGGATGTGCACCGCAGCACCTCTTCAATTTTTTTCTTTTTCTGTGTGGTGGTAGATATTGATGAGAAAGTACAATCCCGAAAATTTGAGATCTTCATACTCCATTTCGTTTCCGTGGCATCAATTTGAAATTTTAGAATAGGGGACCAACTTTGGGGGTCAGCATAAAAATTGCAACGCGAGACGACATTCAACTTCAGGTATATGTCTTGGACATGAGATCCATAAATGAGTACATAGGTCAACATGCGAAATCAAAATGTGTACAACTCTATGGAGTAAAACCTAAGTGATGTGTTGAAGCTTATCGAGTCCCAAAGCCAATATCTCTCAGAAATGATGTCCAAGGACATATCTTCAACATACCTAAAGTTGATGGTGGGGCAAAATGTCTGACATTGGTTTTCAGGGGGGTCAAAATGTACAAAAAATGTACAATTGGGGTTTTGCATGGATAATATCTCAGCTAAAATTATTCGAATAGGCTCAATATTGGATAAGAGTAATGTCCTACCAAAGGGCTCTGGCTGGCAAAAAAATGGATAATAAAATTATTTTTACTTTTGGAGTTCTGACTCCACAAAGTTGGTCCTGGATGGACAAAGTTGCATTTTGAGGGCCCTATATCTTTTAAAGTAAATGCGTTACAAGTTTCCTGATGCCAGATTTGAATTCTACACAAATAAATACCCCAGGATACATACTTTTTAAAGTTGTAAAGAGTTCCCTTTATACATTTATGGACCTCCAAACGTCGTCTTTCGCGTTGCGACACATTTTTTACGCTGATCCCCCTAAATTTCAAATTGATGCCACGGGAAAACGAAATGGAGTATGAGCTCAAATTTTCGGGATTGTACTTTCTCATCAATATCTACCACCACACAGAAAAAGAAAAAATTGAAGAGGTGCTGCGGTGCACATCCCTGAGTTGATATGGAATGGGTCACTACAACAATATTTTGAAATGTTTTCAAAAAATGTTATTGTAAACTATTGTTGCAAACATTTTTGCCAAATATTGTGTTGAAATATTTGAACCCAGCAAACACAGAAATGTTCTTAAAATGTTTTTTCAAAACCTTTTAATAACATTTAAATGTCGGGTTATATAAAGGTCATGAAAACGTTTTTAAAACGTTATTGAAAATATTTTGGACAAACATTTTTCACAAAATATTTTTTCAACCCCAAAATAACATTCTGTTTAGAAAATTTTGTACCAAGTTTTCAAGAATGTTTTTGGAATGTTATTAAAACGTTTTTATACCATTTATATAACCCGATATTTAAACGTTTTCTGTAAAACATTTTTGTTTGCTGAGCAGTAGATTATCAAAAAATGTTTTTTAAGGTTATGAAAACATTTTATACTCTTAATATATCCTTTATATAACCCGACATTTTTAAATGTTTGAAAACCTTTTCTGGCAACCTTTTATAACCTTTTGCGAATGATGTCGAAAACGTTTTATGTTTGCTGGGTAGTTGATGTTAGATCATTCTTACAGAAATTCTAGACAGTTCATTAGTTGATTGTCATTAATTTACCTTGGTTCAGTATATTTTTTCACAATGCTGCGCCGTTACGTAGTACGCGTGCGCCAGGCCTTGCACTGACTCTTCCGCTGATTTAAAGCCATAATGTGTGATTTGCGCCACAGTGATGCTCTCAAAATTGGTTGAATGTCTACTTTTTGCATGATTGCAATGCCCAATGGTGTATTAAACACCATGTAAAAGACTAAGCCTGAAGTGCTTTAATTGCAGTAAATATATTAAATTAAATATATTATATTAAAACCGGAGAGTCTCCGGTTTTATCAGAATTCACCGATATAATGTGTATTATTGAGTCATTGAATTAGTGGCGTATAAACTGTCTGTATATCGCTATTCATCTTACGTCTTGATTGTATTTTCGGCATACTAAGTTTATTCGCAAATGGTGTGGTGCTAGTTACGTTTATAGTCGGTGTAGCTGGAAAGACGACGGCGGACATCCTGACCATTGCGTTAGGTTTCGGTGACCTGCTCTATTCCATAACCACTACGCCAATAGCAATAGGTAACTTTTTGTACGAGGATTATATTCAGCTCAAACACGGATTAGTTGCGTTCTGCGTAGTTTGCCGTTCCGTAATGAGCGTCCGATATACCATCATTATTATTGTAGCAGCTGTGCCTCTGAGTCTGATAGCGGATGTTCTCGCAGGGTTTGGCACAAGCATCCATCACCCCACGTGGACTCGGCAGCCATGCGATGTCAACGAAGATTGGCGGTTCGTGATATTAACCTTGATCTTGACCCTCACTTTGATCATCACCCTCAACAGTAAGATGGTCCTTCATGTTCGTAACCGTAAAACGCAGAGTAGTAATCATGGTAATCGCGGAGGTCCAAGCTAATACCAACAACAGCGGACAATGTTTCTGCATATCGGATTTCCCCCGTTTTGAAGCCACAAAGCCAAAAGAATTCACTCCCAGATGTTGAAGACCCATCGCTCTGGAACATGCCTCACAGGGGTCAAATTACAAACACACCTGCAACCCTGGGTTGACTACACATATACCTCCATCCGTCGTCGGAAAACTAATTGTGCAGTATATGGCTCCAGGATATGGCTCTTTGCAGATATGCACATACCTCATTATTCTACATACCTGGATCTATACTTGCGATTAAAATGGTTTCTCAGTTTCACTGATAATCTTAATTGGAATAAATTATCTGCAACTGAAATCTTGATAGCAATTATGGTAGAAGATGGTACATTAAACTAATGCTCATAGCATAAATGGGCTATATACAGAACGAAAAAATTGCCCTGAAGATGAAATGGGAGGATGGCTTGGTGTGGTGGTTGGGGCACTCGCCGCTCAACCATAAGTACCTAGCAAGGGCCGAATTTAACATTGGGCCAGATCCGCCCGAGCCCATTTTGAGGGCCCCCCAAATTGCCCTGTACATCTCCCTTTTTACATAATAAGGTAAAATTGCACAATTTTGCGCGTTTTGCAAATCACCTTCATTTGGGGATAAATTAGTCCGAAATATAAACTTTTTCGCTCGCTTCGCGCGCAAATGGCATATGAAAATCACAACAAAATATATTCGTCCCCTCTAAATTTTAATGCATTCAAAGACACTATCGATCTTATCCATAAACCAAATCTTGACCACTTGAGTGCACATGCCTTCCTCACAGTGAGTTTGGGGCCCCTGAGCAAATACAAAACGCTTTACAGAAAACTTTCAAGAATCAGATTTTATATAGGGTATAAAACGTTTAACATTTAGACAACATTGTTGACAATTTAATGCTAAACATGCTAACATATCAAAATGTTATTAATATTAAAACCAAGATGCATTTAACATGTTTTAAACACATTTTTGTGTTTCCTTTCAGGCGAGACTACTTCCTTTCAGATGAGACAAGCATGTTTTCAATGGATGTGATGTAACCTAACAACTTAACTTATTGCAGTGCTCGGACAGACAATAACACAACAACGATTATTCATTGTTTTCCAGTATTTTAGACGGGAACCTCATCAAAGATATTCCTCCAGGGAGCATGTCTCATCTCGAGTCGCTCAAAGTGTATAAAGCTGAATTTATACTCAATCGCTTTTGCAGAAAAGCGATTTTCACGCATGCTCAATGTTTACTTACATTCTAGAGCGTCAAGCCGATCAATCGATTCAAATCGCCGAGGCAAAAACGACGTCGCTTTTGCAAGTTAAAGAAATCTCAACTTCCCTGCGATATCGCTTGACACGTGAATGCGTCAACCAATCATATACAACCATCTGGATCTATTATTTTGCTAATTAATTTACCTTTCTCGATTATTAATTTTTGGTGATTAATTAATTCAAAGCAATAATTATTGACAGCAACTGATGTTTTAAAAATGTATTTTGTGGCATTTAGAATATTTTAATTGTCGTCTGCAATCGCTATCGCCGTGATAAGAATAAATGCAAAAGCGACGGGCGATGCATCGCAAAATTCGGCGATTGCCCATCGCTTTTCAAAAGTGTTTAATCGCAATCGCTCGGCGATCGAGTATAAATTCAGCTCAAGTCTGGGCGAGAACAGAATTCAATGGCTGCATCTTGGCGCATTAATCACCCCAAATTTAAACAAATTGTTTGTAACCATGGTAACAACAATCATGGGACAACTTTCATGCAATTAACAACAAATGAATAATATTTGCTGATATTTATTTTGTCGGAGAATAGGAAAATAAAGAAAGATGACTAACAAAGAATAAAATTCAAAAAGACTCATGATAGCTTTTTCAATCCATAGCCATTCCATTTAGAGGAAAGGAACGAACCGTACTTTAATGTGTATTATTGTTTGTCTTTGGATGCTACTCGGCAAAACTCCTAAAAAGTCAGTGCACTTCTTCTGATAATTGACAACAATATTGTTTTCTTTGATAAGCCCGAGGATTATCCTTAGAATATTCCCATCTCAATACTCACAAGTGGCTTAAGACGACTTACGTAGCTTCTTAATGTTATTTCTCCTTGCACGGAAGTTTTTTGTTGGAGGTACTTTTGAAATGTGTCAAAACTTACCGCACATAATTATATAGTTACGTTTGAACCGGCAAATTGATCAAAAGCGAAAACAATAATATGATCGTTGGCCAGAAACATCAACGTCTGGCAATATACTCGAAGTGATTTCTCCAGGAATTGACTTGAACTGATTTGTTAACTGCAATTGGACACTTCTTGTGCACAAATGGCTTTCCCTCAACAGTATCCATTCGTTTATGCCGCTATCGAAAGTCTTACGGGTATACTAGGTTTATTCGCTAATGTTGTAGTACTAATTATATTTATAGTCTGTTTAGCTGATAAGACTCCGGCGGACATCCTTATCATCGCGCTAGGTTTTGGTGACCTACTCTACTCCGTAACCATCTCACCAATACAAGTAAGGAACTATTTGTACAATGATATTCAGCACAAAAACGAATCTGTTGCTATTTCTTTACAAGTGCTGTGCAAATCTGGACGCAGCGTGGATTTGGCGATCGAGTTTTACACGACGTTAATGCACGGGTTAATTGCCGTCAACAGGTATTGTGTAGTTTGCCGTTCCGGAATGAGGGTTCGATCTACCATCATCCTTATCGTAGCAGATGTGTTTCTGAGTCTGATAGCCGGGGTTCTCGCAGGAATTGGTTCAAGAATCCATCACCAAATCCGCTACCCCACGGATTCTCGGCTGCCATGCGATATCAAAGAGGATTGGCTGATAGTGATATTCACCGTAAGTTCCGGAACCCTGATCGCGACTCTCATTTTGATTATCACCCTCAACAGTAAGATGGTCCTTCATGTTCGTAACCGACAACGCAGAGTATTAATCGCGGAAGTCCAAGATAATACCGACAAAATGGACCTTGTGCCTGCAGATCAGATTGCACCCGTTTTGAAGCCACAAAGCCAGAAGAATTCACTCCAAAGTGTTGACGACTCATCGCCTTTGGACATGCCTTCAACTTCTCCGAAACAGCCACAGCATGCAGCGCGGCGGACCGACCAACAACATCCCCGCAAAACAGCTTCGTGGTTTCCAGCAAAAACCCTTAGCCGTATGACTAAAACCTTGCTGCTGACAACCACAATCTTCACTCTCCTGTGGATACTCAATTTATGTGTTGTGTTGGCTCCACCTTTCAATAGCAACACTCTGTTGACGTGCTTTGTCATCATGCTTGTAAAAGCGCCACGATTCAACCATTTTATAAATCCAGTTGTTTATGGATTTATGTGCACCCGTTTTCGCGTGGCATTTCGACGTGCGTTTCGCATTGATTAACTTTAAAGGATTTGTAATGGGCGTGAACCTGGTTTGGATTCCAGAGGGAGTGTGCCTGTGACAGACACAGCCACCAGAAAAGGACCAGCTCAGATCGCGCGCCAAATAAGTTTGCAGTTCAGAAATTGCATTTTTTTCTCAGCCTTGGAAAAAAATAGGCAGAGCTGGGAATGGAACCCGGGACCCACTATATAAATATAAGTGTAAAGTATGAAATTTGATGTTTTTCATCAGTTGGATATTAAACAGGTTATTTTATAACTCCGTCATATTAACCCCGTGTACTTATACAACATCGTGAGATGTTTGTTTGTTTCTTTTATTTCTAATTTAACTTGGGACACTCTATCAGTTGAAAAGACAATTAATCATCTGTTCTTTCTTCAGGCCAGGGTCCAGATGTCAAAGACGAAAGGATCCGATAAATAAAATATTCAAAGCCAGTATCTAAACTTTCATTGAGTAAGAAAATATTAAGTTTGTATGTACTTTGAAAGGCAAAAAAAGATAGTTCCTCGTTATTATTATGCAAATCACATGTGTCCATATGCATTGGTGTTGTTAGCATCATAAATGTATTTTGCTAGTACGTATTTAATTAGTAAGCTCATGGATCTCGATCGTATACCATGTATATCCAACGTGATTAAAAGCTATAACGAGCAAAATATAATGAGATTTGCAAGCCATGACTTGGTTATAGCGGTTAGACGTATGATCACAATGTTGTGGGTTCGAATCCCGTTAGTTAAGTTAAACGTGTTGTGTCCCTCAGGTAAGACACTTGATCTTGACATGTAGCTGTAATTGTTAAACATTTAGATACCCGCATTGAAAGCCAATAAAGTGAAATACATTACCGTTCCTGTTGTAAAGTGCAGATCCTGTAAAATGAGAAGTTATGCCCGCTTTTAAAATCTTCAACGTTGTTCTAACTGATATTATTAAAAAGCGTGTTGCAATCCCGTTAGTATCATGTTGACATGATCAGCAATTCATGTTTTATTTGTATAGAAGGATTATTTCTGAGTCAAATTCACGATTCTTGGATGATAGTCCTATAAATGGTAATGTAGAAAACCAACTTGGGTATTTACTGATGTGATAAAGGCCCAGGATAAAGCAATGCAATCTGTTGACCAGGTGTAAAACGGAAGCAATCTGCAAGGGCACACGTAATTAAACATATTAAAGCTTACCCAAATTAAGGATATGAGAAGAGTAACCTTTCACTACTCCTGATTCCAAAATTTTTTTAGAACTCTCTAGTTTTACCAAATGAAAAATAGCTAAATCCCAATCTATCAGTAGTCAATAAAACTGTAGCGTAGCCAGCGGGTGATCTGTGTGTGTGGGGGGTGCAGGTGAGCTATAGTGCACCCTGACAAAAATGAAAGAAAAAAGTGCCGCTGACAAAATATGAAAGAGATAATCTGGAAGGCAAATGAAAAGAAATGGTCAAGGATTAGGATTTGACAGAACAAGATCAATGTTTTTTTTAATTCCAAAAAATTAGTGTTGTATTTTACTGGAATCATGAGTAGTACGCTGTTTTTATTCAGAACCGTCATCTTAAGAAACCCAAAACATTTTGGTAAGATTTGATTCTCTCCTGTATGTGACACTTGTTCATGTGACGTCAATTTGATGTCATTGAAGCGTGCTAATACGCGGATTTTGGGTTTCTCTACCGGAAGTCAATTTGTGCCAAAACTCCTTCCCACATGACAATGCAATAAGCGTTTTGCATAACAATAGATACAGTTCGGAGGTTAATCAATATTCTTTGTTATGCAATATGCATATTGCATTGTGGGAAGGAATTTCGGCACAAATTGACTTCCGATAGAGAAACCCTAAATCCGCGTATTGGTTATAGGTCTAACAGTTAATCGACATCACCAGTAGTACGAGCGTCACGAATACGGACAAAAAGCTAAAACTGCAAAATTGAGACGTTTTGAACTCCGTGTTATTTGTATATGACTGAAGTGGAACTGTGATTGCTCATAATACTTTTTATTCGACGTCGAGTATTTGATGCAACAAATGTTCGATTTTTCCATTCTATTTCCAGCCATGTTTAACTTTTAACGAATGTTTTTGACGTAAGATCGATAGCACTAATATTATTTCCACCATATATTACACGTCAAATTAATTTTCAGCAAACATTCGTTAGAATCTAAAACAGATTGAATAGGCCTACTTTAACGAATACTTGTTGGCGTGTTGCATCGAATATTCGACGTTAAATACATGGAGTATGAATCGGCCCTTAACCACTAGTCTTATTCAAGACTCTCTTATGCAGCCAGCCGATCACCAACCGCTAGAGAATCTGTCACCGATAACTTGTGCACAGCCATGCGCAGTTACATACAGTATGATAAGGATAATGAACTGAGTGCAATGCATTCGTCAAGATAATCGCACGCGCCGTGGAGTTATTGCATTTAGCTCGAGAGCCGATAGGCTCGAGAGCTAAATGCAATAACTCCATGGCAAGTGCGATTATCTTGACGAATGCATTTGCACGAGTACATTATCCGCCATATACTTTGAGTGTATTAAAACAATAGGCAAAATTAATTGCTGCATTCATTATATTAGTTTGAATATTAGGGAAAATATCTTAGATTTTAAAAACACCGTCAGGCCATTGACCAGGTAGCATTTAACTGGTCAAGAAAATCAATCACTGTATAAGTTAGATATCTATGGTATCGATTGCGCCACACGTCATACTTTAGTAACTTATTCACGCATGGTTTGTAATCAATTGACTTTATGTTGTGATCATTTAATATCGTGGTTCTGAACACAGAGAGCACTGAACCAGTTGACCTGGAAACGATCGATTTTGACGTCCCACTATTATAGTACTACGGTGAATGGAGATGAGAGAATAAACTTATATATCAATATCAACTGGACTTTATAGTTCTATAATTTGAACTTTAAATCTACTTATATCAAAACACACGACAGTGGCATTTTACAATTTGTTCAGTATTATAAAGCATGATCATGATATTATGCGCTAGTGTGTGTTTCCCTGGCGTGTTTATGTTATTTTAGATATAGGCTTAGCTACATGTATTTCATTTGTAAAATGCTGAATATTTTGTAATGGTGTCATCTTGTATAATTATGGTCCACCTGTTTTTAGACCTTGTTAATTAATAGAACCTCGATTATTCTCATTTGATGTTTGATTTATTTGAGGTCATTAATCATTAAATAAAAGGCAATGATAGTTGCAAAATAGACCATAGTTTGTAACCTATGATTTACATCGTGCGCATGAAAAATACCATAACTATTTTAACACCACAGAATGTATATTCGTACTTTTTTGATGGTATATATATCGAACAGACAAGTTATGTGAAAGTAGTATTTCTAGTATTTGAGCGTGCACGTATTATCTAAAATCTATTGTTTAGTGTGTGGGTTTTAGATAATGCACTGTTTAGCGTGCAGGTTTATATAATTTGGGCTATGAAGGGTAGCTCGCGAAAATAATGCACGGGAGAAGAATACATAACGATGAATAGAAACGGGCACAAGAAGTATATGGGTGGATACGGGCTTGAATCAAGACTACTTAATCACAGACAAAATACAAATGCCATAGAGGTTATTCACGTTACTCATGTACATGTATGTGTGACTTCTAACAAAAGGCGCTAGTTCCCGTAGTATTCCTCATTCAAATCAAATCAATGCACGATTTCATTCAGAGTTACTTGCATGACTTTGGCGGGCTATTTTGAAACAGTCATTGTTGCACATGCAGGTAGGCCTACTTCTTTTGAAAATTCTAAACAAGGTATAGCAGTCGCTGATAGGATATGCAGCTTATAGAACACGGATAATCTCTATTGAGTATAGATTTTAATCACTACACTTGATGACAATAGCACATCATCGTTTACAAAAACCATGTTCTATATTTTGTAATCAAAAATCACACCAAACATGAATATTTTGCAAAGAAAGTAAAAGAAGTACGAATGTCAATTCCAATTTAATCATATAGAATATATCATGTTTCACCGACAAATTTTCGATTGGATAAAATTATACTCATTGTTTATTTTAAACAACAGTTGCTATAGTTTCACTATTTTAACAGAGTAAGGATTAAGTAAAAGTATTATAATTAACAATAGTGGTTTAAAATTTAAACATGTTACTGATGAATTCAGCATCAGGGTCAGGGTTCAGGTTAAGATTGAGGTGGTGTTCCTTCTTAAAACGTGGAAAGATATTTTTGAACCTATAATAACTATAATCTAATAATCTATATAAAAGACAAAAATAATATACAAATATTTACTGTTCATGAGGGATCTGGTGGAATCTATTGGTCCCCGAGGTGAACTGGAGACCGTGAGCCTACTATTTCCCGAGACCGCCAGGTCGAGGGAAATAGTAGGCTCACGGTCTCCAGTTCAGTGAGTTCACCGAGGGGACCAATAGATTCCACCAGATCCCGAATTTAGAGCAGTAAATATTTGTTTTATATCCTTCATTAATATATTCTTTGTTCATTAATTGGTTAAACTATTAGAAAGGCCTTTATCATAGACATAGGCCTAGGCATAAATGTAGGCTAAGCCCTAGCATAGTCAAGGCTAGGCTAGGCTTGCCGTGCTTTGTTTTGATTGAATACATGTAGGCCTACATGCACAAAGCACGCACACAATTGAGTGGCTATAAAGCTTACCTTTGTAATGTTGTAACCTCTCTACAATACCGCCGTAAAACGAGTAACCATGTTCTCTGTTATTTCGCCGTCAATATTATGATATTGTTCCTGATGTAACTCAGATTATGTCATGAAACTGCCGTATTTTAACTGCACTTCTGTGCTGCTGCTTGTGTGCTTCGCAAGACAACACATTACAAGCAAGGCAAGGCTACACATAATACCAGGGCCGTGACACTCGTATTCAATCCCTGTGTAAAAAATGAAGTCACTTCGCCGGCAGTTTGAGTGACGGTTGCTATGCCGGTTGCTATGCATCGAGGTGGTAAGCCTAAAACTTACGTACTTGTGAACGGCTATGATGCGCGTTACTGCTTTACTGGTCAAAAGGACTTATCCTGTATTTGATTGACAGTTGCTAGGGCATCGAGGTGGTAAATTAGTCTTAGTTTCAGACCTGTAAGTACAGGTACGATTGTAACGCAATTTGAAAGTATGTTTATTTGTTTTAAGAAAGAAATACCATTTTCATCAAATTTTATATTAGTAGAGATAATATTAGACCCATATTTTACTTGTTTTATTGAATTTCAAGCTAATTTTATGTATGAAATGTGCACATTTAGACCGATACAGTGCAAACGACACTCCGTCTTGATCAAGTCTAACATCGTCAGGCTAAAATCTCCTCAATCTTGAACGACTGTCGAGGAAGTCTATTTCGAGCTATTTTTCCAAGATGGCGCCCATCGACTGCCAATTATTCGGACCCTTTCCAGCAAAAATACAGCTTATTCAGCCAGTCTCGTCATGGGGTAATCGGTTATAATATTTTCCTAGCATATTGAGCTAACTCCTCAGCTATTTGGTTTTTCACGATATGATAGTAATGGAAAGATTCGACCAAATGTTCGCCGTTTTTCGCCATTTAATTTTTTTGGAAACGATGACGTAAACATTGCATCATCTCTTCCACAGGTAATTACACTCCTACACGTACAGGGGTACTATGGTACTATGCCATCACATGCATGAAGGCGCATAGGCTGAATGACTGACTTCATTTGCGCAAACGAGTGGCTTATCCTATAGTATATTAGTACTCGAGAATCCTTGATAATACCCCAGAAGCGGTAGCGATATCCCGCGTATGTGGCGAGTTGCACCGACCACTAGGAACTGCGACGCGGCTATGAGGTCATACGCGCTCAGAGGGAGTAGGCCTATAGTATACAAATATTGACTGCTATGAGGGGCATGGCCGCGGGCCTATAATTTTAACCATTCCCCGAATAAAAAGCAGTCAATATTTGTTTTATATACCAAATCTTAAGATTCTTGTCATCTGTTTGGTTAAAAGGGCCTCAAGGAAGAACAGATGATTAATTGTGTTAACTGATTGAGTGTCCCAGGTTAAAGAAGAAATAAAACAAAACAAAACAAACAAAAGCATCGATTTTGGGAAGAGAAATTAATAGTTTCAATGCGAACGGCACAGATTACAATCTGCAATTTCTGCGTAGGGCCTAATTATAACGCGCGAAAATATTAACGCGTGCGTAATATCATTTTACGCTGGGAAAAACGCGCAGTTTGATCGTGACGCACGTGACCGGTCCATAGTTCATTTCCATGGACCGGTCCATAGTTCATTTTGCGGGCATAGTTAATTCAATGACTGCACTTTCAACCAATCAGATGACAGGAATCTATATATAACAAAAAATATATCCCGGGGAAATAGTACTTTGAGTCGGCTTTTTGACTGCTTTGCAAAATAGCAAAACTATTTTGGTCACATGATACTCGTTTAACCAATTAATGAACGAGAATATATTAATGAAGGATATAATTATATTATATCCTTCATTAATATATTCTCGTTCATTAATTGGTTAAACGAGTATCATGTGACCAAAAATAGTTTTGCTATTTTGCAAAGCAGTCAAAAGCCGATTGATTGTGGGAACGGGGTACTATTCAAAGTACCATCTCCCCGGGAAATAGTTTTACTATCTCCCTCTCTCGGGATGGAGTGGCGTGAAATGGCTGCACATTCCGCTCATCGCAGTATCGAGACGCGCGAGGTATCCTAATTTTGCAGGGCGTATACACACGCGAACAAGAACATTTTGTCGGAACGCTTAAAGGCACTGACGTCACTAACAAAGTCGGGGTAAAACGAACTTGGTACAATTATTGATACCCTTCAGTTTTTTGTGTTTATTGACACGCCTGCTTCTTCAATTAGTAACATCCTCTTGAAATGGCCAGTTTCATTCATTTATAAATAAGGTAGCTCCTATGTTGCATTTTGATGTGGCAGTCTTGTCCATAAGAGTGCACACCAGTAAATACAATTCTCCTACACCCTGGGATGAAAAAAAAATCAGTGTTTCAAACGAGGAAACATGCAACCCAACTTAATTAGAAAAGGCTTAAAACCCAAGTATTAGGCCCTGATTCATATTTAATCCTCATTTAGGTCTGGGAAATAGATTGTCTGTGACAAAATGAGCAGGATCCGACTTTTTATGACGATTTGGCAAAACTTTCAAAATGCGTTACATTTCAGAAACACCAAGCTATTTGTGAGGTGGCGTAAGCTGTATGGGCTATAGGGTGATCTAGTCGGCATTTTTCTGGGAAAAATGATGGACTCCGTATATGCAGAAAGGGTAAGTTTTGAAGAACTGAGTCGCTCTGGAGTCAAGAAAATGACGTTTTCCCGGACCCTGTTTGTACACAAAGTCAATGGGGCTATTTACTGGTGTGCACCCATAATCACTGGAAGCTGATGGGTACCAATCAGTTTGATACAGCCCGTGTACATAGTTTATAAAGGCTACTCCAGTTGAAATCCATGGAAGACGTGACCTTAATCTTCCATACAGAGAGTGTGAGTTTCAAATGGGGTATCCTAAATGGGTGACGTAATTTGCAACATACACCCCCCATGTGGGAGATTAAGTCTTCCATAGAGGGTGTATGGATTTCAAGTGGAATAGCCTAATAGGCATATTAGCCATGGGTTCAGTTCTTTTTGTTTTTATTGCATCACAAGTTTATTGCAAAGTTCAAAGTTTGATAGAATGAGCCTGGATATACATATAATTGACAGTGATGATGTGGAATACGGAATAAAATACGAAAAACCTTTATTATTTAAGTTAATTAGCTGAATTGTTTGGACTAATGAGCCCAATGTCAACATGCTAGAGAATATTCAAAAGAAGACGTACAAGATGAATTTATTATCCGGGAGGATCACCCCATGTGTCAATGGTATCATAATTATCTTCTTCTTCTTTTGGTTAAGTCACAATATGCATATCACACCAACTAGTGAAATGACCTGGTGACTCGCATGAAGATTTAGTGACTTGAGAAATGCTTTGTTGCGTTGTCTTAGAGTTAATTATATAAGCTGGCATTATCATTCATTAAGGTGGATGGTTTTCCCGAATCATAATGGCTCATCATAATTTTTCAATTATACGTATCATTATAATATACAGTGACGCTGATTGCGGTTATTATACCATGGACGTTACAATTATTAGGCCGTGTAAAATTAATATTTTGGTTCTCGTCCCCTCCTTCCTCAATTTCTTGGATTTGACAGATTTTTTTATATAGATTTTTCAATTTTTTTAGACTTTGGAATGATTTATGAAATCTTCATACATATAAATAAGTTTATTAGAGAACAAGCATCACTTCCAAGTCTTTTTGTGGTACTCTAGGGGTTTATCCCTTAGAATCTCACATTAAAAAAAAAGGGCCTCATCGTTTCCTCGAACACTGTTGGAGAAGACCGAAAACTACTGACAATGCTAATTTTACATTGAAAAAAAAAACCTCCCTCCTCATCAATTCATGAAAATCCTCTGGACGAGAACCAAAACATTAATTTTATACGGCCTTATGAATATTTAGTACATCCATGATTATACGGATAGTGAGCTTGGTGAATTATTATACTGGTATTGGGCTGGTAGTGAGCTTGGCGAATTACTGTTATAAAGCACAATGAGGCTCATTTATGAATTTCAAATAAAGAATAGAATAGAATTGCTTTGCATGCGTCACTAGACAAAGTATAATGCGCCAAAAAGTATCCTTACACTTGGAAAAAAAATTCCTAATTTTAAAACTAACCTATATTTGGGTACATTTATTTTTTTGATAGATGCACTATGTAATTCTGCAAACTATGACACACCATGAAATCCAATGTGACCTCCAGAAGTAAAGTTACAAGCATTTGATTGGACGAAGGTCCAGTTTTATAATTTACTATTTAGTATTAATATCTTATTATTTATTATGGCCTACTTAATAATATAATAATAATAATAATAATAATAATAATAATAATAATAATAATAATAATAATAATAATAATAATAATAGCAATAATAATAATAATAATAATAATAATAATAATATTCATAATAATAATAATAATAATAATAATAATAATAATAATAATAATAATAATAATAATGATATTAATATTAACACAATAATACTAATAACACTATAATAAAATAACACTAATAATAATGATCATTATGAACATTACTTATATTATTTATTTATTAGGGCCTATTACGATAATTATATTAATAATAATAATAAAAAATAATATTTGGTTTTGATTAGCATGAATTTAATAGAGAATTTTGTAACTCAATATTTATAACATCGATTGATAGTGGAAGTAAATGTGTTGTCGTAAGTGTGTCGACCACTTATATTATAACAATAACACTGACAAGATGTAAGCATTTTCAAAATCGATTTTCACGACGGGACATCAGTGAAGCTCCTTAAATTTGTCTTGAGTGGATAATGATCTCATTACACTTCACCGATCACAGGTCCAGTATGAATAAGAACTTGGTACTACTGCTAGACCTTATACTTGGTTGTCCGTGTGATCATGGTGTAATCACATGGATCCACATGTGATCACCTAAGATTTATAGTTAGTGAGTAATGACTGAGCGTCGTTCAGTTCTCAGTTCAGTCTTCAGTCTTCAGTGGGTGGCTTCCTATATAACAGCTCGTTGTAAACTGGAAGTGGGTTGTTTGGAAACATTTCTATGATTTCGCTAGGAAAGGACTGATATGTTAACTTCAATCGGACACTCAATTGTGCGCAATGGGTTTCCCTCAACAGTATCCAGTCTTTTATGCCGCTATCGAAGGTCTTACGGGCATACTAGGTTTATTCGCTAATGTTGTGGTGCTAGGTACATTTATAGTCGGTGTAGCTGGAAAGACTCCGGCGGATATCCTGATCATCGCTCTAGGTTTCGGCGACCTGCTCTATTCCGTAACCATCTCACCAATACAAGTAAGGAACTATTTGTACAATGATATTCAGCACAAAAACGAATCTGTTGCTATTTCTTTACAAGTGCTGTGCAAATCTGGACGCAGCGTGGATTTGGCGATCGAGTTTTACACGACGTTAATGCACGGGTTAATTGCCGTCAACAGGTATTGCGTAGTTTGCCGTTCCGGAATGAGGGTTCGATCTACCATCATCCTTATCGTAGCAGCTGTGTCTCTGAGTCTGATAGCTGGGGTTCTCGCAGGAATTGGTTCAAGAATCCATCACCAAATCAGGTTCCCCACGGATTCTCGGCTGCCATGCGATATCAAAGAGGATTGGCTGATAGTGATAATCACCGTAGGTTCCGGAACCCTGATCGTGACTCTCATTTTGATTATCACCCTCAACAGTAAGATGGTCCTTCATGTTCGTAACCGACAACGCAGAGTATTAATCGCGGAAGTCCAAGATAATACCGACAAACTGGAACTTGAGCCTGTAGATCAGATTGCACCCGTTTTGAAGCCACAAAGCCAGAAGAATTCACTCCAAAGTGTTGACGACTCATCGCCTTTGGACATGCCTTCAACTTCTCTGAAACGGCCACAGCATGCAGCGCAGCGGACCAACCGACAACATCCCCCGCAAAAACAGCTTCGTGGTTTCCAGCAAAAAACCCTTAGCCGTATGACTAAAACCTTGCTGCTGACAACCACAATCTTCGCTCTCTTGTGGATAATCAATATATGTATTGTGTTGGCTCCACCTTTCAAAAGCAACGCCTTGTTGACGTGCTTTGTCATCATGCTTGTAAAAGCACCACGATACAACCATTTTGTAAATCCAGTTGTTTATGGATTTATGTGCACCCGATTTCGCGTGGGATTTCGACGTGCGTTTCGCATTGATTAACTTTACGTGAAGCGGATCATGATGCAGTCATGTCTACAGTAGAATTCATCTCGACCTTTGCAGGACTTAACCCCATTAAAAGCTATTAAACCAAGATAACACTCATTGAAACAGCTCAACTGATTAAATCGGATCTTCTCTGGTTGTGCACAAGTGACTGTTTTCATGTGCGATATCGCAATAAAGCTGGTATTCATAGCTTCAGTTGGGTAACCGATTATAAAGGAAACGAAAGGAAACAATGTTATGTGTGGCTTTGTTCACGAAATCAGACAATGGCGTGCTTTTTGTAAACCAGCATTCTTGAAAATGAGCAACATAATGATTTTTGACTTAACACGGTTTGGAAATAATTTCTTCATATTTTTGGTGTTATCTGTCGTTTACATGTCCTTCCTAAAACACAAAAGTACGACCCTCTCCAAACACCTAAATTAGCTAAAAATTTAGGACATGTTACAAAACTATATTGTCTAGAATTTTAGAAGAGTACTTTTAATATTGGCCGGTTATTTTTCACACAGCGACGTTAACTAGGCAATGTACTATTACCTATAACATTAACTAAAACACCAAAGTACGAATATTTCCAAACATCTAAATTAGCTAAAAATTTAGGACATGTTAAAAACTATATTTTCTAGAACTTTAGAAGAGTACTTTTAATATTGGCCAGTTATTTTTCACACAGCGACGTTAACTAGTCATATCCCCATACTGTTAACGTAGGGCTATTTGTAAAGGTCACGCGTCAATGGGAAAGAGCACTGTGTATTGTGTATAGGAAAACGGACAGTAACTGCAGTATGAAATCCGCAAACCTTCCAGTCCTGTCCAAATAAGGTGAGATGTTTCCTCTTGCCAGAAATCGTAAGAATTTGTTTTTAAGGTATGCCGAATGCATTACAGAAAGAATGAACATACCTGTCGTTTTATGGGGAAAGGTAATAATATGGCCGTTCACATACATGAAGGGCTTAAATTAAACAAGAACTGTATTTAAAAAGATAACGCCATAGATGAAGATCATAAGTAATTGATTGAATTCAAAAATAATGTTATAAAATAATAAGATCTATTTATTTATTCAAAATGGATGCCTAAATTTGACCTGAACCAAGTGACCTATAACCTGACCTATGACGTCCTATAGCCTTTTAAAATCTTTTTCCCAACAACACACTATAGAAGGTACATAGTATTAAATGGACTATGCATCTATTGTGGAAGAGTTTATTTAATTTATTCAGTATTATTTTGCATGCATCGCTGAATAATTTTTTTTTATAGATGGTATGACAAAGGATTTTATGTATTCTATTCATATTCTCTACTTGAATAGGATAAATTATGGTTTGTTATGAAAAACACATCTGAGTTACTAAGATACAGTAAACAAAAAATATATAGGGCTCAAATGATTTACTAAAATGGTTTAATAGCACTTTGTATGCATGTAGAGATATTTTATAAGTTCAGAACATGAGGTGATAAACATATTAATGTACTTCATAAATTTGCAAAAAAAAAGAAAAAAAAAGAGGGTGCTGATAAAATCAGGCCGGGTATTATACCCCTTAAACATCAGTTTTGTCTATTTAACGGAAAAAATCGATGCAAAGTAATAAAGTTTTTAGGGGCTAGCTATAATATGGGCATAATTTATACATGTAGGCCTATAATAGTATTGAACAATTTGACATGCGTTATAGAAATTAAATAATTTTTGTCTTACTTTATTAATTATGAATAATATGCCATATAACTAAAGCCTGAAGCCACTTCCTATCTTTTTTATTTGATTCATAAAATTATATTCAACCAAACGATTGAAGACTGAGAAAACACACAAGGCAGACTATTATAGAATGGAGTAGGTAAGATGCCATGTCCATAGCTTCGCAAGAGTTTCGGACTAACACAAGCAACACATTAAAAAAAGACAGTTAAAAGTGAGGATTGTAGTGAGTGATCAGTCCTTTATAATGTGCTTGCCGCTATCTACTTTTATTATAGTAAACTTTAAATTGCGAATTAATATAAAATTATTTAGAGGTTAATAACTGCGCATCGGTTATTTGGAGGGCATTGTGAAAAATCTAAACATTTTGCCTTTGGAACCGAGGAATATCCTGAGGGGCCCATTGTGACCTGTACACCATCCGCGATAATTAAAACACATAAAAAGGGTCGTTTTTCGTGGGTAGGCACGATACGCGCGTATCGCGTTTAGGGTGTCAAAAACATGAAAAATTGGAAAAAAGGGTAGCAAAATTGCAATTTCTAAATACGCGGAAATGAAATTTAGGGTATGAAATTTGATGTTAGGAATGCCAACCTTGTTGAGGGTGTCGTTTTAGCCAAGGGTTAAATCCTTGTTTAGGGTGCTTTTCAAAAGTTGATTATCGCGGATGGTGTACAGGCCACAATGGGAGTGACCCCCGGAGAGAAGGTTAACTTTGTAAGATTAAAAAACCTTACACTTACAGATCTTGAATTCTTTTGTATTGTTTATTATTTATGTTTAAGATATTGAAATCGTTTGCAAATTTCTCTCATTTTAAAGGACAATAATTATTTTACTTGTCAATCTTTGTATTTCTTTATCTCTGTATTAAAAGTAATTTATAAGATATCAAAACCCTGTACTTACAGATCGTGAAATCGTTCGTATTTATTTATTTGTAAGGAAATGTGAAAGATTTGATAATATTATCCTACAGATTGTCAATTATTTGTATTACTTTATTATTGTAACGAAATTTGAAAGATTTCAAAAAAAATATTACATTTTGTTACGAGTTGGAAAGACTTTCAAGGCCAAAATCTCCCCATTCCCCGAATTCACTTTTTAGATCATCGTGGCTTTATTTCTTGAATTCTTGGAAAATGAAAAAAGTATTACCTCATTACAAAAACTGTTTCTCATTTTTAAAAGTGTTACTAATGTAATGGTCTAGCTGTAAGGCCCTTCACAATTAATTCTTAGTTTCCTGTTTCATGGTTGAAAACCAGGGATGTGGCGACTTTTAATTATTAATTATCTTTTATTTTCTTTATTTTAAAATAAGTGGTCGCAACCTACATCAAGCCATTTTGACAAGGAGCATGCATTTAATTATTTTTACTACTATGTTCGATTTTATACATAAGTAATGGTACAATTAGGTTCTATGTTTATTCATCATTATAGATGATATGATCAAAGTCAGAAAGTAGCAAATGGTAGTCATTAAAAGTTATTTTTAAAGAGAAAATCCAAAATATAAATAAAATAATTCAATATTTTGCAATTCTCTACTTTGGACGCCGGCGGGAAACAGGAAACTAAGAATCAATTGTAATTGGCCTAATGTTATTATTACAGACAAGGATGTGGTTCAAAACCTAACACCATTTTCCAGAAGAGTAGCTTAGGGGCCGTCCATAATTTTCGCCATTTTCACTTACGTACAAAGCGTACGTAACTTTTTACCCCCCTCCCTCCCTCGAGTTACGTACAAATAAAATGGCGAAGGATTTCCGTAGGCCTACTCCTAAAAGCAAAATTGAGATGATGTGTTGGGGTTATGGTTAGAGTTTAGGTTAAAGGTTAGGTTATATTAGTGTTCCAGGAGGACAGTTGGTTCTGGGTTAATGTTTTTAGTTGAGAAATGCTTTAAAAAACTTCCTTTTAAAACCATATTTTCATGAAAACAAAAGCCATCAATAAATTAACATAGCTTAAAATGCAGTCCGAATCTAAACTAAAACGACTAATGCACTCCAAAATCTGCTGAACATCCTATAGACTACTCTCTTTTCCACTGAGAACCCCGGGATCACGTCATATATAGGGGGACCAATGGGGCATCCCTTTGGCATGTTTGGTGTATGTTCTTGCAATTAAACTATGGCTTTTATGTCTTTTGTTGCAACAGTGACAATCCATATAGAGCCTCATTGCTGCCATTGATCCTAGCGCATACCCTTTTTAAAGTATTTTGGTATGAATTAAATTAAGCATATTAATGTAAAATAGGACCACTGTGCACATTAGACTCAAAATTGAAGAGAAAATCATTGTTTTCATGGCATGTTATAAAAATTGTTAAAACGAATTGAACAATTTTATAACTTATGAACAAAATATTGGAAAATACCATACTTTTTCACTTTCATTTTTTTTTATTGCTCAAACAAATCGCCATTTTTCTTACGTACACATGCCCAGGATTTTTACCCCCTCCCTCCCTCTTACGTACGCTTTGTACGTAAGTGAAAATGGCGAAAATTATGGACGACCCCTTAGTTACCAGGGTGCTGTGTCTTGGAACGCTCTACACGACCATCTACATTGTAATAGTTGCCCATAATGTTAAAACATTTTAAATATTGCTTTAATCATGTTAAAGGTACCATATGAAAGATTTATACTCTTGTGTCGTAGACAGTTTAATCTTGACTTCCTACCTCTGTGTAACCTGTAATAAGGGCTGTGTAATGAATGTTCCTTAAATGTGTATCAGTTTTGTTCAATTTGTAAATTCTCATTTCAATTCTAATCGTGCTAATTCTGGATTGTGATTTTATGTAGGCTTTTGACAGATGTGATTTTATTTCCAAAATTGCTGGTGCTATTTAAAAAAATTATTTGAGGAAAAAGTGCTGGTGTTGCGGTGTGCATACAATGTACAGGGCGAGTCAAAAAAGTGCAATAGAGCAAAGAATCGATATTTATGTAAGAACTGAGTTGAACTTTCCCATTATTGAAAGTTTCTATAAATGCCACACTCAAAAGTCACCTTCTGTGAAAAAATGAAGTGAATCTCAACTACCGTTTAATTTTTATGAGTCCTCTTGCTGCGATACCCAATTTCATTATTTGTCCACGAGGTACCATGTATTTTGAATGAGAGCACACAATGCACGATAAAGGTACCAGCATTGAAACTGACTTTAACTTAAATAGGGTTGATTTTTGCGTTATTTTAATTTCTTTTTTTCTGTTCAAACAAACTTTCTAATATTACTTTAAGTCCTTCATACCTCACTCTACACCAACTCCAGTTTTTAAAATCCCAATATGTCCAACTTACTGGATATTTTGTAATTCACTCCACTTCAATTTGCGCGCATTTCATTTCGACATTTGAAAAGCCCGCCTACAAATTTGTATGTTTTTGATAGAGAATAAACATCTTTAAAGTAAAGGTAAAATGAAAATAACAACAAATAATGTTTCTTCTCCTTAAACAAGACCAAGGGCAATAACACTTTGGGTGCTCCATTTTATTTCAATGCCAATGAGGGTAAGAAAATGGCAGTTGTTCTAAATCTACCTTACACAGAGTGGGCTGGCATTCAAATTTTAGATATCTCGTGGACAAACATCAAAATTGTGTATCGCTATGAAATGTGTCATAAAAACAAAACGGTAAATGCTAATTCCTTGATTTTTTCACATTAGGCCACTAATGGATATATCATTTATAAAATGTTTTAAAACCTAAAAGGTTCAACTCGGTTCTTAAATAAAAATGGATTATTTCCTCTATTGCACCTTTTTTAAAACCCACCCTGTAGGTTGTGCAGGTGTTTTTAGCACGTTTAGTGTGAGTGTGAACTTGGTGAATAATGTAACTGGAAGTAAGGTATAGGCCTACATGCTGTATGTATTAACGTATAGAACTTTTATTACTTTATTTCGGTATTTTTATTCACCTTCTTGTCTGTTTTATTTGATTTTGATGCTATTCTGAAAAAAAAAAGTTTTACTGGGTATTAAAATTTAAATATTATAATGTTCATATGCTTCTTAAACTTTTAACCATTCAATTTTCCTTTTATTATGTTATAATATGTTATAATATGTTGACTTTTGTTTTCATTTTAACCTGTATGTTGTTATACGTCAGCCATGGACATGTGGAAGAACAATGATCTATTATATTAAACATATTTTACCGTGAATAAATAAATCTATTCTTATTATTATTATATTACTTCAAATCACACAAGAAAACACACTGTTTGTATAAGTTAACAAAATTAGAATCTTTAATGAAAAGTAGAATAATGTTTAAGGGCAGAGTAATGGGAGAGAACATGGACCTTTTCGAGCTTTATTATTTCTGAATTGTATGTCCAAAGTATATAAAACTATACATTTTGGAAAGGAAATGAGTCAAGGAATCCCATGGTGACGTCAGATTTGTTCAAAAATCTCAAGTTTTGAAAAAATCACAAAATTCACTTTTTACCCCAATTTTTTGTGACAACTTAGAAAAAAATCCGTTCGGAGTAAAAAAAATTCAGTTAGCTTTTCATGAAGAAGAGACATGAACTTGGGGAAGGTTTTTTTATTTTTTTGAAATTCGTCTGTTTTTTCGAAATATTGAATAAAACATGTGAAAAAAGCCATTTTGTCACTCTATTAAGCTAAAAATTGCACATAATCTTAATACTAATTACGGCGTGTCCGTCCGTCCGTCCGTCCTCTGTCCGCGCGCTATCGCGTTCGCGTCCCGCGAGTTTCGCGTTCACGCGGTGCACTATCGCGTGCTCGCGTTGCATTATCGCGTGCTCGCGGTGCGCTATCGCGGAGTATCAACGGGAGTGTGCGCGGAGTACAGTCAGCGCATCGGAAAAGCATTACAGTGTGACTAACAGGTGCATCTCATCGGACCAATAATTATAGGCCTTATTTTCAACACATATTTCAATATTAAGATACCGAACACGTGCACACACCAAACACGTGCATGTAGGCCTATTTTTATGAGAACATGACTATTTCCGGAAGGCCTATGAACCGTTTTTGCGTTCACGTTTCTCGCGATTGATTTCATTACTTTAGTAACGGCCTATATCCACGTCCAGATACTAATTTCGGTTTCTCTAAATGTGGTAACAGGGCAGGGCTTGGAAGAGGCGAATGATTGGTTTCCAGATTATGGGTAGGCCTACCGAAGTAAGCATCACACCTTTAAAACAAACAGAGTTGATTAAGTTGTGTCAAGTTGGGTCTTGATCATTGAGAGACGCATTTCTTAGTAGTTTAAAAAGTCAGGGCAGGTATATGGGTAACGAGTTTGGGTAATTAGAAATAGGCCTATAAGCGCCCGACCCGAGAACCGCGAAATCTAGTGGTGTATATTTTTGTTTAAAACAAATATTTTGAAAAAATGAAAAAACCTTCCCTAGACTTTGATGAACTCTAAAGGATAGTGCAAAAAGTTTACTCTTTGCTTGCATAATTTTCCCGTTATCTTGTCACAAAAATCGTGCAATATTGTCAAAAGTGAACTCTGAGAAATCGACGTTTTAGTAAAAAAATATCAAAATTATGCACAAAACGTCCTTAAATTTTAAAACGGTAAGACTTTCACACTTGTAAAAGCTGTATCTGGTGCATGGTCTAAATATGCATCTTTTTGCACCAATGAATCTATAATGTCTGCTTTCAGTGCGCCAAAATTCAAAATAATTAAAAAATCTAAGTGGCATTTTGACTGCAAATTTTTGTTTTGTTTACACCACATTTGCTGGCGTTAACAACATACCGAACGCGCCTTGACTGCGTTGGACATACGCGCAGAGTTGCGCCGCGCCACGCGACGTGAATCGCTCGCGTAATCACAATGTTTCGCATTCGCGCATTTCTGACTCGTTATTTCCCGCCAATTTACTAAGCTGTCTTGAGAGGGCGCAACACTAAATCACTCCGCATTTTATGTAACAACGAAATTCGGCTAATATAGTCCATAGTGAATATGAGATTGTAGGGACCATATCTACCGACATGTTCACTTTAAATCACTCATTATCGGCTCATATGAATTCGACAAGTGTCTTTAATGATAACATGCAGATAAAAACTAGACAATTGATCTCAAAAGCAATTCTCTGTGGCGGATTAAGAGAAACCCGATTTTGAAATGTGAGTGGTGAGTTTAGTATATTTTAGCTCTTTTTTTTGCACCGCAAATTAGCGAAAAAAGTCAATGGTCATCGATATATGCCGACAAAAGTTTTGGAATCTAGAGAAACAGAGCTTTAATTTGATACCAAATTTATTTTGCCAAGTATTGCCGGGACGCCAGAAATGGCGCTTGAAGTAGGCCGAAATCACACGTTATCCTATGGGGCGCTGAATTAGTGCTGCGCCCCCTTGTAACGGCCGTCATTATGAACGCGTTCCTTTTACATTCTTCGCGCAAAATAAGAGACGCGCTTCACAAAATGTGTTCTATTTCCATCATGATGATAAACAAAGATTTCAAAAAGTCATCCTCATGAAAATTATTGAAAAAAAACCATTTTATTGGCCGAGTAGGCGCCTTCAAAGTCTAGAAATGCGTCCAAAAATCCTCAAAAAGGCTCATAAATGGATTTTAAGGTTAATAGACATTGTTAATCTGCATGAAGCCGTTTTGCTGAATATTCAGTAGGCCTACGCAAAAAGATCGAAATTGTTACCACTGGAACGGGGGGGGGTATTTATACTTGAGACTCAGTAATAAATGATTTCCAAAAGAAAATGGCAACACTGATAATCTAGAAAAGAAATTAATCTTAGTTCAAAGACGTGCTCAAATTGTCGTCTGTCACTAATTTTGTGAGTTTTGTATAAACTTTCGCATATTGGAGGAAAAGTCGAAATATTCGATTTTCGGCATTTCGGCACTGATCTTTAAAACATCATTTCTCTTGAACGGAATGTCGCAGAGACATGAAATCTTCGGTGTTGAGCTTCAAATTTTCTCTAGTTACTTAATGAGTAATAAATGTGGATTTTGAAATCTTTTAACACCTTATAAGAGGGCGCAACACTAAATCACTCCGCATTTTATGTAACAACGAAATTCGGCTAATATAGTCCATAGTGAATATGAGATTGTAGGGACCATATCTACCGACATGTTCACTTTAAATCACTCAATATCGGCTCATATGAATTCGACAAGTGTCTTTAATGATAACATGCAGATAAAAACTAGACAATTGATCTCAAAAGCAATTCTCTGTGGCGGATTAAGAGAAAACCCGATTTTGAAATGTGAGTGGTGAGTTTAGTATATTTTTAGCTCTTTTTTTGCACCGCAAATTAGCGAAAAAAGTCAATGGTCATCGATATATGCCGACAAAAGTTTTGGAATCTAGAGAAACAGAGCTTTAATTTGATACCAAATTTATTTTGCCAAGTATTGCAGGGACGCCAGAAATGGCGCTTGAAGTAGGCCGAAATCACACGTTATCCTATGGGGCGCTGAATTAGTGCTGCGCCCCCTTGAGCCATGTGACTTTTTAGAGTTGAAAAGAGTGAAATAAATCAAGCAAAAATACGAATAAATATTAGCAAGTTGTATTTTATCAGTTTCAAGTGAAAGAATACATCTTAATGTTGATAAATATAAAAAAACTCAAATTCGGTCGTGGACGAATGTGTCTTCCATTACTCTGGCCTTAAGCAATGATCTTGCACATAAACATAAATGCAAACAAATTACAATCTCTGAATTACAATGATTATTTAAAGCCTTACCGTAAAACCCCGTCTACAAGCATATAGTGTGCTTCTGATGAAAGCTACATTAATCCAGTCGCCATTTATCGCTAATTATGGAGTTTGAGCAAATAAATTACGGATCCAAGCATATACAAACATGTATTATTTTAAGACCGATCTATCGTATTGGTATATAAACGCTTGCTTCGAATTAATTAAGCTTTTATAAAAACACTATATGTGACCCTCCAGCACAACCGAGCCCGGAATTCGCCAATCATCATTTTTGAGATATTCAACCAAAATATTCTGCTAGTAAAATGATGTATATCATGTCTATAGTACTTGACATTTAAGTAGTGAAAAATCAATAAAACAGTCAATAAATTCTTTGTTTCCTATTGTTTATTGTTAAGTTCAATGGAGCATATCTCAATAGTGGCACTGGCAACATCCGGGCTCAGTTGTGGTGGAGGGTCACATATATGCGTGTAGACGGGGTTTTACGGTATTATAACATTATCATACAAAATAGATTAGCATTTCTTTGCCATAAAATGTTAGTTTTACTGTCAGATATATCCCTTTTATTTTTGAGCCGAACAACTACGGCAAAGCAAAGAAAATTGGAATTTACTACCAGCGCGTATGTCGCCAATACGTACCACTCCTTCGGTCATGTTATGCTACGACCCTTTGTTGTGTAGATCACCGTCCCGCACGCCGTGTACGTAGTGTGTGTTATGAACATCGTGTATGTGTTCGACTAATAATTCCATCGTAATAATAAGACGCCGGCCCGAGACGCCGGTTCCGGCGCTTTATTCAAAATCTCGGATTTTGACAAAACTACAGCACCTAGAGTCTTGACATTTGCAGGGTATAATTGGTTTAATAAAGTACAATATAATGAATGTCCAAATTTGGTGGGAATCGGATCATGAGGGCCCGAGATATGGCCGCATGAATACCTAATTAGCCCCATTGAAATCAGTGTAAATTGGCCTAGTTCATAACTGGGCCAATTTACACTGATTTCAATGGGGCTAATTAGGTATTCATGCGGTCATATCTCGGGCCCTCATGATCCGATTCCTACCAAATTTGGACTGTGGACGTTTTTCATCATGTGCCACCGATACATGGTATTCAAAACAATGAAATGCAAAGAAAAGTTTTCTGTGACGTCATCACTTCAGTACTCTATAACGAACAAAATATAATGAGAGTGTAAAACGTACACTGTAGCTCCTATGTTGTATTTTGATGTGGCAGTCTTATTATGTAAGTTAATTAGCTGAATTGTTTAAACTGGTGAGCTCATAATCAACACACTAGACAATATTCATGATATTCAAAACGTACAAGATGAATGATATCTTAATTAGACGTATCATTATAATACAGTGATGAATTACTGTTAGGCCAAATAAAAAAATAAACATTTTTCACGTCCCCTCCCGCTTCCTTTTTTGAGGTTTCTTCAATTATATTTTTATTTTTTGAAATTCAGTTGTAACTTTTCAAAAAATATGTCTAGGAAGTAGAAATGCTTTATATAGCCTTGCTAATATACAAGAAACACTTTTGGAAGTTTTTGATAGTTTAGGGGTGCTACCTCTCAAAACAACAAATAAAAAGAGGCCTCTCCTTTTTCCAGGCATTATTGTATACGCTAAAACAGCTTTAATTATGTGTATTTTCACCGATATTGCGATAAAAAATAGAAAATAAAAAGCCCCCTCTTCCTCCTTTTTTTTCAAAAACCCGGACGTGAAACATGTTTTTTATTTTACTTGGCCTTATGAAGGTTAACGAGGCTCATTTATGAGAAAGTCAGCCTGTCTTCAAATTTTGAATTTTCATATTACGTGTGTTAACACGTGATCTCCTCTGAAGAATTCTGTCTAAATTAGCGCAACCTGTTGAGATTAAAAACAGACTGTCATTTCAACCGTCTATGCTTTAAATCATTTGAGTCGATGATCGACTTTGATACAAAGAGGATTGCAAAACTCAAAAATTAAATATCTTCAGCTTCCTAAAGAATGATCTGACAGGATGTACTTCTACCATATCTTCAGCTAAATGTTTTGAATTGCGTACATGGTGCTCCGTACCGCCTACCAAAGGAGCTAAAATGTCAGCTAAAGCACGCGATGTTTGATTACCGATAGAGCCGGTGTAATCGACAATCGGGCGAACTTTGTTACCCGGTTTATGAATTTTGGGGGTACCATAAATTCTGGGTATGTTTTCAGCCGTGGGATAGAGGAGATCATATTGAGATCTGGTGATTTTGTCCTCTTTCTTAAGCTTACTCAAAGTAGACACTAACTCTTTTTTGTACTTTTGAGTAGGGTCGGATGAGAGTTGTTCATAGGTTCTTTCATCATTCAACAACTCTGATAATTTGTCCTCATATTCAGACACTTCCATGATAACAGTGGCTTTGCCTTTGTCTGCAGGGAGTACGAGCAATGATTTTTCATTTTCTGGCGTTTACAGTGTTGATGGGGCACTTAAGTTGTAAACTTCGCGGTGTGATGCGTAGCTCCTTACAACAGAGTGTGAATACTAAATGGTTTCTATGTCGGGCGATTTTCTTGCCAAATCCTTCCCAATCACGTAGTTGTTTCACTGATTCTTGTCCATAATTAGTCCTTAAATCACTGAATAGATTCATCAGGTTTGTAGATATACATTAAGGAAAATTTTCATTGAAACAAAACCAAATAATTTACTCACTATTGACGGTTTTGCCTATCATGGTCGACAGGCATCATCAGAATGATGATGGATGATCCTTACTACCTGAGTCACGTGTATGATCCTCTCCTGGCTGTAAATACACCCTCTACAGTCGGGATTCGTCCTACCGGAAGTAAGGATCATCCATCATCATTCTGATGATGCCTGTCGACCATGATAGGCGAAACCGTCAATAGTGAGTAAATTATTTGGTTTTGTTTCAATGAAAATTTTCCTTAATGTATATCTACAAACCTGATGAATCTATTCAGTGAAAATAATTAACTATCTGAAATAATTCTCCGATATTGACGTCAATGTGCCCTCCTGCAATGTTGGCGGTTTTATTAATTGTCTACAGTGCGAAATTCTACATTTAAGAGCAACAATAAATAATAGTCCTAATCATGCTAATACAATGCCTGAAATCTTTTAAGATAACCGTGATCATTATAGTTTTCTCTATAATTCCTCTAATTGGTTCCTTCAAATTATGAGTAAAATAACCATAAACATATGACGCGCTCATTCACCTTGTTCATTTAATTTTGTGATCTTTGGACAGAAATAAATGTCTGGCAATGTACTCGCGATTTCTCCAGGAAATGACTTGACGTGTGCCTCTTAAGGACCAACATAGGTAAACCAACAAACCAACCAACAAAGAAACAATTTAACAAACAAACAAACTGATTTGTTAGCTTAAATTAGACACTCAACTCTGCAGAAATGGCTTTCCAACAGCAACACCCAGTCGTCTATGCCGGTATCGATGGTATTTCCGGCATGCTAAGTTTATTCGCTAATGTTATGGTGTTAGTTGTGTTTATAGTCGGTATAGCTGGAAAGACTCCGGCGGACATCCTGATCATCGCACTAGGTTTTGGTGACCTGCTCTACTCCGTAACCACTGCGCCAATACAAGTAGGTAACTTTTTGTACGAGGATTTTATTTGGCAAAAAAACGAATCTGTCGACATTTCTCTAAGAGAAGTGCTGTGCAAATCTAGATGCAGCTTGGATTTGGCGATTGAGTTTTACGCGACGTCAATACACGGGTTAGTTGCCGTCAACAGGTTCTACGTAGTTTGCCGTTCCGGAATGAGCGTCCGATCTACCATCATTATTATCGCGGCAGCTGTGACTCTGAGTCTAATATTCGGGGTTCTCGCAGGGTTTGGTGCAAGCATCCATCATCCCATGTGGTCTCGGCTGCCATGCGATATCACCGAAGATTGGCGGATCGTGATTTTCACCTTAGGCTACGGCACCCTGATCGTGACCATCGGTTTGATCATCACCCTCAACAGTAAGATGGTCCTTCACGTTCGTAACCAACAACGCAGAGTAGTCATCGCGGAAGTCCGAGATAATACCGGCAACATGGACAATTTGCCTGCAGATCACATTGCAGAAGTCCAAGATCAAACCGACAACATGGATGCTGGCCGCCAGAATAATTCACTCCCAGGTGTGAAAGACCCACCGCCTTTGGACATGCCTTCAACATCTCAACAGCCACAGCATGCAGCGCGGCCAATCGACAGACAGCAGCCAAGACAGCTTCGTGATTTCCAGCGACAAACCCTCAGCCGTATGACTAAAACCTTGCTGCTGACAACCACAATCTTCACTCTCCTGTGGATACTTAATTTATGCGTCTACAATATCCCACAATCCGCGTTCGCTCTACTTTTCAAGAGCAACACCTCGTTGGCGTACTTTGTCATCATCCTTGGAGAAGCACCACGATTCAACCATTTTATAAATCCAGTTGTTTATGGATTAATGTGCACACGTTTTCGCGTGGCATTTAGACGTGCGTTTCGCATGCGCATTAATTAACTTTAAGTGAAGCGGATATTTAACACAGATCAAGTGACATGTTTCCCTTTATACATTTATGGACCTCCAAACATCGGCTTTGGCGTTGCGACACATTTTTTACGCTGAACCCCCTAAATTTCAAATTGATGCCACGGGAAAACGAAATGGAGTATGAAGCTCAAATTTTCAGGATTTTACTTTCTCATCAATATCTACCACCACACAGAAAAAGAATAATATTGAAGAGGTGCTGTGGTGCACATCCCTGGAGTTGACATGGATTGGCTCAAATGTTTATACTAGGATTTAGGCAGGTAACCTTGTCCTTACATATCACAATGCTCTTTACCTTGGCGAGTTGGACACCTTTATTATCATGGATTATGTTATGCCATAAAATGCAGAGCTTGTGTAACACTTTATGAATAAATCCAGATGTGCTGGTTCCTCTTTAAGGTATGCCGATTACGAAAACCTACAAAAACAAAACAAAAAGAAATAGTTTTGCGGGAACGGTCATTGCTCAAACTGAAAAAGTGCCCAGTTTGTTTTAAAACTGTAGCAAATTGTTTTCATCGGGTCATAAGGTAAAAAACCCTCAATGTACAAATTCTAATGATTTCTGCCAGAAGTGAACATCTAGATATTTCCTATCCGCCTCACTATACTGTTATGCACCAAGTTGCCGCCAAATTAAGGATTAAGCGGTCCACATTTTTATTTCATGTGAGCGTAGGCGCGTGACATATTTGCTTTGTTGTTCAGAGAGAAAAATGTAGAAATTGATTCAGATGGAAGTGCAAACCTATCAATAATACAGATCTTGACTTCTTTTTAAATTTTTCATTATGAAAGGAAATTAGTAAGATTAAAAAAATCCTAAAATCGTTTGTATTTTTTTCTCATTTTGAACACAAAGCGAAATTCTTATATCACGTTATGTAAGTATTATAACCTCATACTAAAGCACGGTAAGTAAAATTTGCCTCAAAACTGTTTACCAAATTATTTAAATTTACTAAATATTTCATAGTTCTGATGTAACTTTTACCATTGTTTAGTCAGTTATTATCCTTTCCAACTCCGATGACACCTCATTAATTTCCCTGGACCTTTGGAGGCATTGTAATTCGCCGTAGAAGTGACGTAATTAAACAGATTAACTATTATAGCAATAGATGAATACAATTTTGAATATATCGCCCTGCACTATAAGGTTCACGTGGAACCTATGCATTGAACCATAGATGTCAAAGAAAGGCTGATCACTCCGCACCTGTAAGATTAGTATCTTTGAAAAGAGCGGTATTGTATTCAATCTATGTTTGCTGACATACACATGTGATTTAGTGCAATCTGCTTGTAGTGCAGGGCGATCTACTCAAAAATTGTATTCATCTATTGCTATGGTAGTTCATTACGATTATTACGTCACGTCTACGGCGAATAGGTATTAGCATTTTACTTTGAAAAAGCAATATAGCAGGATTGTAGTATCAGTTTTCATGCACCGCCAGTGATTATGGTCGAATCCAACGAAAAGTGTACACGGCTTGTTCAGGGCCATAACGCAAAGCAAACACTCAGCTTTCGTTTTTGTATTGTGTTTATTCGCCTCGATCATACGCTTCACGCCATATATAATAAGACCCCTTCTGTGAAAACTTGGGCACAGTGACCCAAAAACATGCTATTTTGACCCATTTAAAAAAATATTTCTTAAAGTATTTTAAAAACAACTACATTAGTTATGAAAAGCAGTCGTTTGATTGATTCTGTATTGATTTCCTAAAAGGTGTGTATTCAAAGATTGTCTGTTCAATTTTTCACTTAATGTACATAACTGTGGAATTTTTGTGATAATATTTCGAGTGGTATTTTTTTACGTTACCTACAAATACACTTTTTCATGGCATTAGATATCTGTTTAAAAAGTGGAAGTAACTAATTAATGTGCGATCTACAGAAGCTTTGATATGTCCAGTACTGAATTCAGTCCATTGCATTCAGACATCTTATTCTAGCTGCCAGATATTATGACATTTTGATCTAAACTGACACAGCCTTTCCATGGACATACAAACTCACAAACAACTTATGCTATTTATAGTAACATAATTGACTACCTTAGATAATTCTCCGATATTGACGTCAATATGCCCTCCTGCAATGTTAAAAGTGTTTGCATACAGGGAGAAATTCTACGCTTATAAACAATCAAAAGTATATTCATCATGGTAATACAATGCCGCGATCATTATAGTTATCTCTTTCCTTGTTCGGATTCGTTCTTTCATGACCTCAAATTATGGCTAAAATGACCATAAAAAATAACCTGCTCATTTACCGTTGTTCAATTTAGTTGAAATTTCTTGTGATCTTTGGACAGAAACAGACATGTCTGGCATTGTACTCGAAGTGATTTCTCCAGGAATGGACTTGACGTGTGCCTTTTAGGTAAACAAACAAACCAACAAACCAACAAAGAAAGAAACAAACAAACGAACTGATTTGTTCGCTTCAATCGGACACTCAATTGGACAGAAATGGCTTTCCAACAGCACCATCCAGTCGTCTATGCCACTATCGACGGTATTTCCGGGATACTAAGTTTATTCGCCAATGTTGTGGTGCTAGTTACGTTTATAGTCGGTTTACCTGAAAAGACTCCGGTGGACATCCTGATCATCGCACTAGGTTTCGGTGACATGCTCTTCTCCGTAACCACTGCGCCAATAGTAATAGGTAACTTTTTGTACGAGGATTTTATTCGGCAAAAAAACGAATCTGTCGCTATTTCTGTACAAGAAGTGCTGTGCAAATCTAGATTCAGCGTGGATTTGGCAATTGAGTTTTACGCGATGTTAATACACGGGTTAGTTACCGTCAACAGGTTCTGCGTAGTTTGCCGTTATGGAATGAGCGTCCGATCTACCATCATTCTTGTCGTTGTAGCTGTGTCGCTGAGTCTGATATTCGGGGTTCTCGCAGGTTTTGGTGCAAGCATCCATCACCCCACGTGGACTCGGCAGCCATGCGATGTCAACGAAGATTGGCGGATCGTGATACTCACCGTAGGCTACGGCACCCTGATTGCGACCATCGTTTTGATCATCATCCTCAACAGTAAGATGGTCCTTCACGTTCGTAACCAACAACGCAGAAAAGTCAACATGTACAATGTGCCTGCAGATCAGATTGCAGAAGCCCAAGATCAAGCCAACAACATGGAAGCTGGAAGTCAGAAGAATTCACTCCCGGGTGGTGAAGACCCATCGCCTTTGGACATATCCATATCCATGACTTCTCAACAGCCACAGCATGCGGCGCGGCGAATGGACAAACAGCAGCCTCAACCAAAACAGCGTCGTGATTTTCAGCGACAAACCCTCAGTCGTATGACTAAAACCTTGTTGTTGACAACCACAATCTTTACTCTCCTGTGGATACTCAATTTATGCGTCTACAATATCCCACAATCTGTGTTCGCTCTACTTTTCAAGAGCAACAACACCTCGTTGGCGTACTTTGTCATCATCCTTGGAGAAGCACCACGATTCAACCATTTTATAAATCCAGTTGTTTATGGATGTATGTGCACCCGTTTTCGCGTGGCATTTCGAAGTGTGTTTCGCATTGATTAACTTTAAGTGAAGCGGATATTTACCACAGATCAAGTGATATGTTTACTATTGCCAGAAATCATAAGAATTTGTACATAAGATCTTTTAATGTATGCCAATTACAAAACCTCCGAAAACGAAAAAACAAATCGTTTTGTGGGAGCCTGTCATGGCCTCTTACACAAGGCTCAAACTAAAAAAGTGCTCATTTTATTTTAGAACTGTAGCATGTATTTCATTAAGTCATAAGGTAAAAAAGCCAGAACTGAACATCTATATCACCTATTTGCCTTATTTTTATGTTATGTACCTTCTGTACGGATTGGAGATTCTGTCGTCTATCCCTCCAACAAAGCTCGCAATCTTGGTGTCACTTTTGATTCATCGCTGATTATGAGCCAGCACGTCGACAACTTGTGTAAATCCGCTCTTCATGGCATAAGAAAGATCGGTAAAATCCGTCATTATCTTGATCAGGATTCATCAGTCAAGCTAATCCACGCGTTTGTTACATCTAGGCTAGATTGCTGCAACTCACTGCTCTTTGGGTTACCAGAACGGGAAATCACGAAAATTCAGCAAGTGCAGAATACGGCTGCGCGTCTTGTTGTTCGATTACCTCCTCGTGAGCATATCACACCTGTGCTTGAAAAATTGCACTGGCTACCAATTCAACAGCGGATAGCGTTCAAGATATTGGTCGATCCTTATTATTTATGAAATCAATTAATTTACTATTGTTAATTGTGATAAAATAGCAATTTGTGCCTGAAGGGATATTGGCCAATTTAAATTTGGCGTTAATTATGAATAATTAGTTGATAGTTCATTAATAACAAGCATCGAAGCAGCATCGACGGTCGATCCAAAGATCGAACACATTTGTTTCTGGTGCCTTAGTAAGTTCTTTCGGAAAGGTTGACCCATTTCGTCAATTGTTCGCCTCCTAACTCCACATTATCTGGCGTATTTCTCCTCTTGCTTGGTTTGTATCGCTGTTGTAATCGGTCTAATTTCTGTGTGTGCCGACATTTTGTTTTGACAAATTCGCTTTCTGACTTCTGTCACCTGATTCGCAAGCTCTCCAGGCAACCGCGTAAACAAATCGGATTCAACTCGCGATTTACTTTCCTTTAGCGACACTAATTTGTTATTAATTATACGGATGCGTTCGCGAACAAGTTCTTGTTTTACCTTTTCAACGATGTTTCTGGCGTTTACAGTGTTGATGGGACACTTAAGTTCTAAACTTCGCGGTGTGATGCGTAGCTCCTTACAACGGAGTGTGAATACTAAATGGTTTCTATGTCGGGCGATTTTCTTGCCAAATCCTTCCAAATCACGTAATTGTTTCACTGATTCTTGTCCATAATTAGTCCTTAAATCACTGAATAGATTCATTAGGTTTGTAGATATACATTAAGGAAAATTTTCATTGAAACAAAACCAAATAATTTACTCACTATTGACGGTTTCGCCTATCATGGTCGACAGGCATCATCAGAATGATGATGGATGATCCTTACTACCTGAGTCACGTGTATGATCCTCTCCTGGCTGTAAATACACCCTCACAGTCGGGATTCGTCCTACCGGAAGTAAGGATCATCCATCATCATTCTGATGATGCCTGTCGACCATGATTGTTTCAATGAACATTTTCCTTAATGTATATCTACAAACCTGATGAATCTATTCAGTGAAAATAATTAACTATCTGAAATAATTCTCTGATATTGACGTCAATGTGCCCTCCTGCAATGTTGGCGGTTTTATTAATTGAATATAATACAAAACCCACCCAAGTCCATACGTTGGCCAAATTGAGTTAAGCATGGGAAATTGTTGCTATACATAGGCCTGTCATATGTATGAAAGAACAACTCAAATTCATCATCTGTGTCTATTGAGCATGTGAGAAATAGTATGTATGAAAGAACCACCCAATTCCGTGATTTGAGTCTTGTAACACATTGATAGAAATCCAGTATGTATAAAAGTCCACTTGTAACACATTCATTGCTGGAGAGTGACTTTTGAAAAAAAAATGGGTTTAATAAAGGAACGTGTGTGGTTTATATTACATGGCAGAATGCTTATCAACATTATACATACCTGTGTGCTTTATTTTGTGTTATCTTACTAGTGGTAATCTCATTCCAACGTTGTTGTCTTTGTATATGATTCAAAAAACCACCCAAGTCCAAAATTTAAAATGAACCCTACAAAGTCCCTGAAATGCTAATCGTCATCCTTTATACAGTTTAATCCACTCATTTGCACGTAAAACTTACCATACTGACCAGGTAAATCTAACTTCAGGAATTAAAATGATATACAGGTTTTTCTCTCAAAATCACTTCCCATGGACTTGGGTGGGTTTTGTATTCATGTATTCAATTGTCTACAGTGCGAAATTCTACACTTAAGAGCAACAGTAAATAATAGTCCTAATCATGCTAATACAATGCCTGAAATCTTTTAAGATAACCGTGATCATTATAGTTTTCTCTCTAATTCCTCTAATTGGTTCCTTCAAATTATGAGTAAAATAACCATAAACATATGACGCGCTTATTCACCTTGTTCATTTAATTTTGTGATCTTTGGACAGAAATAAATGTCTGGCAATGTACTCGCGATTTCTCCAGGAATTGACTTGACGTGTGCCTCTTAAGGACCAACATAGGTAAACCAACAAACCAACCAACAAAGAAACAATTTAACAAACAAACAAACTGATTTGTTAGCTTAAATTAGACACTCAACTGTGCAGAAATGGCTTTCCAACAGCAACACCCAGTCGTCTATGCCGGTATCGATGGTATTTCTGGCAAGTTTATTCGCTAATGTTATGGTGTTAGTTACGTTTATAGTCGGTATAGCTGAAAAGACTCCGGCGGACATCCTGATCATCGCACTAGGTTTTGGTGACCTGCTCTACTCCGTAACCACTGCGCCAATACAAGTAGGTAACTTTTTGTACGAGGCGTTAATACATAGGTTAGTTGCCGTCAACAGGTTCTACGTAGTTTGCCGTTCCGGAATGAACGTCCGCTCTACCATCATTATTATCGCGGCAGCTGTGACTCTGAGTCTGATATTCGGGGTTCTCGCAGGGTTTGGTGCAAGCATCCATCATCCCATGTGGTCTCGGCTGCCATGCGATATCACCGAAGATTGGCGGATCGTGATTTTCACCTTAGCATACTGCAGTTACTGTCCGTTTTCCTATACACAATACACAGTGCTCTCACCATTGAGCTGTGACCTCTACAAATCGTGCCACGTTAAAAGGATAGGCATTTGCCTAGTTAACGTCAATGTGTGAAAAATAACCGACCAATATTAAAAGTACTCTCAAAAACTTCTAGCAAATATATTTCTCTAACATGACCTAAAATTACAGCTAGGTTAGATGTTCAGAAATATTCGTACTTTGGTAAAACAGTGAGTGAGGGCAAGCCATAGCTAGCCAAATCCCGTGTTAATTGAATGGAGATTTGACCGAAAATTTTGGTAAACGGACCGCTCATTTCTGAAGAATGCCACACGAAAACGGTACAAGCTACATTTAAAGTACTCTCTGTTCGATCATCATGATGAGTTTTTTAAATAGTATGCCGAAATTTGGTACTGTAGGTAATTGACAAAGGGTCGTACTTCGCTGATGAGTAAGTGACAGTGAACATGAAAATCAGGGCCCATAACCCAAGTTAGTAGCTAGTTAGTGGAGGCCGTCACGGGACTGATTATTGATTATTGAAGTGCCTTATTAATAGATACGCACGATTTAGGGCAAGAAAAAAAAAACCGGGACACTTTTGGAGACATCATCATCATCATCATCATCATCATCATCATCATCATCATCATCGACATCATCATCATCATCACTTTCTACATTTTTCTAAACAACATAGGGCCTACCGTTTTAATAAGATTTTTTCTTGAAATGCATGTAACTATAATTATTGTTTAGAGCGTCATGAAATAAAACATCACGATTTTCATCACAAAACAAATATAATGCACAAGAAATCGTTTGTTTTAGAGCGTGATGATGAAATAAAACATCACGGTTTTCATCACGAAACAAAGTAATACATAAGAAATCGTTTGTTTTAAAGCGTGATGAAATAAAACATCACGATTTTCATCAGACAAAACAAAGTAATAGGCCTACAAAAGAAATACATTTTTCGAGAGTGATTAAATAAAACATCACGATTTTCATCACGGAACAAAGTAATACATAAGACATCGTTTGTTTGATTGCAATCAACCGCGACAGTTCGTCTCACACACATAACAATGCACTGCGATCAAATAGGTTGATGACAACATTGATTGAATGGACTGCACTGCGCCATGATTACGTGCACCGGTTCAAATCCTTTGTTTGGAGCCAATCAATAATTTCACGTACAGCCTCTATGCAAATTAGAGTTTACACACGCTGCAGCTGGGGTAATCGACCGAAGCTGGTTGCCGTTAGTGATCGAATGCATGAGCTTATTTGCTTTATTGAATCGATTTACTGGATTAATTTCCTGTTAACTGGGTTTAATGCCACAAAGGTCGAATCGGGCTTGCCACGGACCATAAGTGCATCATGGGCTACGGCACCCTGATCGTGACCATCGTTTTGATCATCACCCTCAACAGTAAGATGGTCCTTCACGTTCGTAACCAACAACGCAGAATAGTCATCGCGGAAGTCCGAGATAATACCGGCAACATGGACAATTTGCCTGCAGATCACATTGCAGAAGTCCAACATCAAACCGACAACATGGAACCGGCCGCCAGAATAATTCACTCCCAGGTGTGAAAGACCCACCGCCTTTGGACATGCCTTCAACATCTCAACAGCCACAGCATGCAGCGCGGCCAATCGACAGACAGCAGCCAAGACAGCTCCGTGATTTCCAGCGCCAAACCCTCAGCCGTATGACTAAAACCTTGCTGCTGACAACCACAATCTTCACTCTCCTGTGGATACTCAATTTATGCGTCTACAATATCCCACAATCCGCGTTCGCTCTACTTTTCAAGAGCAACACCTCGTTGGCGTACTTTGTCATCATCCTTGGAGAAGCACCACGATTCAACCATTTTATAAATCCAGTTGTTTATGGATTAATGTGCACACGTTTTCGCGTGGCATTTAGACGTGCGTTTCGCATGCGCATTGATTAACTTTAAGTGAAGCGGATATTCAACACAGATCAAGTGACATGTTTCCTACTGCCCAGAAATCGTAAGAATTGGAACATAAAAGCTCAAAGGTCCAAAATCGTTGGCCTGGTCAACTGGCAGGTTTGTGCAGAAACTAAATAACAACAATTACTAAATGTTTATACTAGGATTTAGGCAGGTAACCTTGTACTTACATATCCAGCTGCATGTTCTTTTAGATGGTCAGGACCTTGGCGAGTTTGACACTTTTATTATCATGGATTATTTTATGCCATAAAATGCTGAGCTTGTGTAACACTTTATGAATAAATCCAGATGTGCTGGTTCCTCTTTAAGGTATGCCGATTACGAAAACCTACAAAAACGAAACAAAAAGAAATAGTTTTGCGGGAAACGGTCATGGCCTCATACACACGGCTCAAACTGAAAAAGTGCTCAGTTTGTTTTAAAACTGTAGCAATTGTTTTCATCGGGTCATAAGGTAAAACAAGAAGAGTCTTTCAAAAAGACACAGTTCACGGATCAGGTGTATAGTAATTTGTTCTAACTTTCCATTTTCATATCTAACCTACTCTGCACTGGTTTTTTAATAAATTAGTGATTTGAGGCATAATAATACCTACATTCTGACTCTGGCTTATAACTCTCCATCCAGCAAGAAACTCATTGAAATACAAACTCAAACTAAAATCAATAGGCCTATCACTATCATGGAATTAATTAATATACCATGGAGATAATAACCTTGGTCCAATAATTATTTAGGTTTTAATTAAGATTAGCAAACATTACTGGGTAGATAACAGGAACTAAATGGTGTCAGTTGGAAGTATTAAATTGAGTAAATCGCCTGTATCAAAATAGCAGTGTATTTTTCATATATGCAGTAATATGCTCAGCCTTATCCCAAAACAAACAATAGCGTTGACCTTACCCACCAATCAGTAACGCCTATTATAATCATGTGATGGCTCAATCCAATAGTAAACATGCTTAGAAAAAAAGGCAAAAAAATAGTCCTGGTTGCCATTGTCTCAATACAAGATAAGATGTGCTAAAAAGTCATTGTCATGTGGCGCAAGATTAGATAAAGGGATACGAACCTGGGTATGAGACATTAGGAATTATTTCCTAGCCTCTTAACCACAGGGTTGATGGGCTACAATAGTTATTCAAGACACAGTGTATGTAAGAAATAAACTGTGCATATGAGATATGGGTTTAAGTAGGGGAAATGTTCACTCCGTGAACAAAAACCTCAATGTTCAAATTCTAATGATTTCTGCCAAAAGTGAACATCTACATGTATATTACCTATCCGCCTCACTATACTGTTATGCACCAATTTGCCGCCAAATTAAGGGATCCAAAATGAGCGTTTATTGCGTTTCGACAGTATTTTTGTGGGACATGAGAGCACCTCAGACCTATCGAATTGCATTCTGAATACGAAGCATGTCTTTCTGATATCAAATAATTTTCATTTTTTAAAAATGACAATATAATACAAATTTTATGACTAATTATAAAAATTTGATATTTTTCAAATTTTTAATATATAACAGTCCTCGAAGTAAATTATATAAATCTAATGATATATTCTTAAAGTGTATGTAGCAGGGAGGAAAAGCCGACGGTCAATTGAAAATTGTGACCTTTCATATTGAAGATATGGATTTTTTTCCCAAAAAGACCTAATTTTGTTTGGTGTTTTGGGAAACAAAATCCATATCTTCAATACGAAAGGTTAAAATTTTCAATTGATCGTCGGCTTTTCATCCCACCTACATACACTTTAAGTATAAATCATCAGATTTATAAAGTTTACTTCAAGTACTGTTAAATATCAAAATATCAATTTTAATGATTTGCCATAAAATGTGTATTAATTTACGAATTTCAAAAATCCAAATTATTTGATATCAGAATGACATTCTTCATATTCAGAATGCAATTCGATATGTCTGATGTGCTCTAATGTCCCAAAATAAATACTGTCCAAACGTTCATACCCCAGCCCTTAAGGATTATTAAGCGGTCCACATTTTTATTTCATGTGAGCGTAGGCGCGTGACATATTTGCTTTGTTGTTCAGAGAGAAAAATGTAGAAATTGATTCAGATGGAAGTGCAAACCTATCAATAATACAGATCTTGACTTCTTTTTAATTTTTCATTATGAAAGGAAATTAGTAAGATTTAAAAAAATCATAAAATCGTTTGTATTTTTTTCTCATTTTGAACACAAAGCGAAATTCCTATATCACGTTATGTAAGTATTATAACCTCATAATAAAGCACGGTAAGTAAAATTTGCCTCAAAACTGTTTACCAAATTATTTAAATTTACTAAATATTTCATAGTTCTGATGTAACTTTTACCATTGTTTAGTCAGTTATTATCCTTTCCAACTCCGATGACACCTCATTAATTTCCCTGGACCTTTGGAGGCATTGTAATTCGCCGTAGAAGTGACGTAATTAATCAGATTAACTATTATAGCAATAGATGAATACACTTTTGAATATATCGCCCTGCACTACAAGGTTCACGTGGAACCTATTCATTGAACCATAGATGTCAAAGAAAGGCTGATCACTCCGCACCTGTAATATTAGTAGGCCTATCTTTGAAAAGAGCGGTATTGTATTCAATCTAAGTATGTTTGCTGACATTCACAGGTGATTAGTGCAATCTGCTTGTAGTGCAGGGCGATCTACTCAAAAATTGTATTCATCTATTGCTATGGTAGCTCATTACGATTATTACGTCACGTCTACGGCGAATAGGTATTAGCATTTTACTTTGAAAAAGCAATATAGCAGGATTGTAGTATCAGTTTTCATGCACCGCCAGTGAGTATATGGTCGAACAGGTCGATTCCAACGAAAAGTGTACACGGCAACGAAAAGTGTACACGGCTTGTTCAGGGCCATAACTCAAAGCAAACACTCAGCTTTCGTTTTTGTATTGTGTTTATTCGCCTCGATCATACGCTTCGCGCCATATACAATAAGACCCCCTTCTGTGAAAACGTGGACACAGGGACCCAAAAACATGCTATTTTGACCCATTTAAAAAAAAAAAAAAAAAATATTTCTTAAAGTATTTTAAAAACACCTACATTAGTTATGAAAAGGAGTCGTTTGATTGATTCTGTATTGATTTCCTAAAAGGTGTGTATTCAAAGATTGTCTGTTCAATTTTCTACATAAGGTACATAATTGTGGAATTTTTGTAATAATATTTCGAGTAGTATTTTTTTACGTTACCTACAAATACAATTTTTCCATGGCACTAGATATCTGTTTAAAAAGTGCAAGTAACTAATTAATGTGCGATCTACAGAAGCTTTGATATGTCCAATACTGAAGTCCATTGCATTCAGACATCTTTATTCTCGCGTTTAGCTGCCAAATATCATAAACGCTAAATAGGTAGGTTTGGTAAAAATATGCGTTGCCTCCGAATACATGTTAAAAGTTGTGTCATTTCCACAAACTGAGAGAATAGGTAATAATATTTATGTAATAGGTGCAGGGTAATACACTCTTTAATATTAAAGAGTGTATTACTATATAGTTTCAATAGCCTGCATTGAAATATTCCTGAGATATTAACAAAAAGGTAATAATTTGCAGGTAACTTTTAGATAACCAAATGTTGCCTACAAATACAATTTGACATCATGGCAGTATTGTGAAACATCGCCATTCATGCCAATGCCCATATTGATACATAAAGAAGGCCCGTACATTCGCTATCAAATCATATGTCAATGAAAGTTGAGAAATCACATACATGCCTGCCATGCAAAAAGTAAATGCGGCTAAATTGCTGAAAAATATGTGCTGAAATAGACGACGGTCCACTCATTTGAAAGAAAAATCAGATTCGAGGAAGATTAGAAAGTCTATATACTTGGATTTGTCAGCTGCAACGCGTGCTCCATTTTAAACGATTACCGACCTTCTGGTTTCTGAGTAATTTGTGTCCAAATTGATTTATTCGAAGGTAACTTTGAACGTTTTTGCTACGGTTACCTACGAATACCATGGAAAAAACCGACTGTTCTTATTGTCTTATGATCTAAACAACACCGTAACGGACCTTTGGTATAAAGCAAAATGTAGTTGCTCTCAATTGAAAGGCCACAAGACGCAGTGACTCCAAAATGGACACAAGTCTGTAATAACGATTTGTGTGCAATCAAACAAATTAAAGTTATTTTAGTGTGTTTGTTTCTTACTTCAATCCTCATTCAACCGCCATGAACTGACATTATTAATATATGATATGGTCTCTAGTATCAATAAACGCCCATAAAGAAAAGAATACATTTAAAGTGCTTTATAAAATGATGATTTGATTATAATATCCGCCAATGGTGTAATAATTGTTACCTACAATTACTGAAATGTTACTTTCGAATACATGACATTGTGTAATGAAATGTCCCTACGAATGAAAATTAATTGTCAAAACTTAAAGTGGTACCCCGGACAATATTATTATGTCCCATATACGGATTCATTCATCACTTATTTATTACGTAAATTTGCTGTTTAACTATATGTATATCAAAATGAAGTGTTCAAAATCTTGCTAAAACATCAAAAAATTGATCTAAGGTAATAGCATTCATTCATTTGAACGTACCATCTGAAACAGATCTAAAAACTACAATTTTATCCATTCATTAACATAATAGCAAAATTTGAACCTCTAAATCAGTATAGATACTGTTAAATTGATCACGTTTACCTACGAATACCCGGGTTTCTTCACCTATCATTATATAAAGCGTTATAGGTGAACTCTTATAATTCCTAATAATTCCAGAAAACAGAATATCCCTCTCTTTCTTATACAATATGTAAATTGATTCATACTCATTTGATAAACAAAATACAGAAACTGACCTAAACTTCATTTTCAAAAATACACTAGCATAAATTGAATACCATCATATTTTTCGCATTATAAGAATGAAAGCAAATATTTTCTGATTGGACTAGCATTTTTCTGACACCTTGTGGTCTACAATAAACGAAAAAAGCATTAATGGAAATATACCATTTGCTTTAGATTGATTAGTATTGCGATAGTGGTATTCGTAGGTAACATTGGGTTATGATGTCACATTAACTATCACATGCCCTGGATTTATTTTTAGTAGTAATGGCACTTTTGGTTCCTATAAGGCCAACATACCTTCAATCAATGGGCAAAAGGAAAAAAATGCGGAGGCATTTCTATTCTGGACTTTAAAAAAGGGCCCGTGTACACTTTTGGTTGGATTCGACCATATGCGTAATCTTACCAACACAAATATGCATGAGGTGTCACTGGATGTGGCACAGTGTCATCGCCCCGATATCTTCATGGTAGAAATCGCCATGGTAGGTTGAATCCACAGCCACGCATGGCCATTTTGTTCGGACCTTATGAGACGCATAATTAGCCAAGTGACCTGACTAAAGCTACTGACAATAGCCGGGGTAATTGATTTCTCGCTGTGTGAGTAAGCTTGTATACGACATTGCGGTCAATGGTCATACTGCCTCCACTGGAGTAGTGAGTGCAGCTATAGCCTGCTCGCTGTAGTCCATACAGAACCAACACAATATAAAATTAGAATTTTGGTCAGATTTTGAGTTCAAGACGCACGGCCTTTTCTCAAGACGCAAGCTAACGACTATCCTATCTGTTCAACATGTATTTTCAAGTGTATGCGACCAGATCTGGTTTCTTGAGACGAAATCATTTACGGGAGATATTCATCATTTTCTACCCCGGTATCCGAAGATTTTCGTCTGATATCAAAATCGTGCATAGCAATTCACGTGTATCGATCCCGGGTATTTATTTTAGTATCTCTGCTGCACCAAATAATTATTAGCCAGGCGATGTCGGTGTGTGTGGAACAGATAATAATATCGGTTCAGATTAGAGCTTCAATGATTTCTATCAGTTAAGGGCTCAGTCACCCACCTTTGCACAGCATTTTGTGTGGGATCTGAGAGCACATCGGACACACCAAATTGTAAAATAATAATGAATACGATGAATGTTTTTTTTTATTATTATATTAATTAAATCGAATAATTTAGATTTTTTGAAATCTGCGATATAATATAAATTTTGTGGCAAATTAATAAAACATGATATGATTCTAAGCTCACGCGTTATTTTGGGGTGTTATTTCTCATTGTCTGTTTTTCCTGTTTGTATAAAAGTGCCTAGTGTAAAGTAAAAAACAACAACAAATACCTTGGTCTTCTAATAGTTTGCAATGGTGTGATACAGGTTATTTCATAATCCCGCCAGTTATAGCCATGTTACGGTCTATATCTGACCTCTGCATAAAGTAAAAGGTCAACCGACTTTCTTTTTGAACTTTTGGTGGCTCTGAAAAGAGTCGTTCATTTTACAGAGAATACTTTCCGTAATATCTCTTGCGAGAAACCTATCACATTTGAAGGGTAAAATCTGTCCCTTTCACAAACCTATATAAAAGTAAACTTACTTTTTAGAACTTTTTGTAGCTCTGAAAAGAGCCGTTCTTTTTGTGACGGATCAAAAACATAAACTTTGCATTTGGTAGAAGCAAAACTGTCGTTCTTAAACGATACTAGGTTTTCTGGATTTGGTATGAAGTTAGGCCTTTCCCGAGTGCTAGAAATTCTTGATTCGATAATTTATAATCTTACAAACTCATAATTGACTGTTCTGCTTTCTTAATTAAAAAGTTCGTTGCTGACTTTTTAGTTTATATTGTGATTGTTCGTCTTACAGTCTGACGTTTTATTATATATATTCTTACGATACTTTTGTTTCGCTTAAATTTTTCGACCCATATTCTTGTTCGAACTATATTTGCTTAGTAGTGACTTTTTTCGCTACTCGATGCGGAGTATTTTTCGTTGTGTACTTACAGCTTATTTATCATAAAGATATTCTTTTATGTTATGATTGGAAATTATGATTGACTCAATCATTATTTGATGCAATTACTTTGCATGGCACAGTGTCAACACCCTGTATTATAAATATTTTTTTCATAGCGCCATACTCCGTTGGTGAAATCAATATTATATTGTTGACATAAATAAAGAAAGTTTACATATGCATTGTCGCTAATAAGTGTATTTAATTTCAAGTTAGTGTATTAACAAGAAATGTCTTTAAAAAGACAACGCCATGGATGAAGATCATGTTTCATAATTTTGCATTGCAAGTACCGGTACTTGGAAAGCTAGTAAATTTGAATGTTTGGCACAACTAACCGGGTGCGAAATATTGGCATTTATTGGTAAATACAACCAATGACATACTAGGAAATACTCAAAATTTTCATGTCCAAAGCTGAATTGGAAAATGTGTGCTAAATAGGTCTACATTTAATTCATACTTGTAACAAACGGCTCAATTGAAATCACATCCTCTGAGTTTTACAACAATCCAACAATCTATATTCAGATAACCTTAAGAATGTTTGCTGCTTAATTAAGAGATTTCATATCAACCACATTTCATGACAATCCAATTATCTATTATCAGTAACTGTTAACCTTGATATTGAAGCATGGTAATTAATTTTAGATATATTTATTCGCAATGTATAGTTTACTGGTAGTTACAATCACATCATAAGGCCACTATATAACAGTCAATTTTTAGTTTCCCGTCACATAATTTCTGAAAACAAGTGAGGTTTAAATGAATAACTTTTTCATTATTCATTATTTTTCTGCCTTTCGTTATATGACTAACACGAATGTAAAATGTGTTGTTATTTGCCACTCACTCACTTTGAAGATGGATGTTTAGCCCTAATGAGATTCAAAAGTATATTAAAAATAATCACAATAATGAATTCAAATGAGGGTCAGAAAATGAAGTGAGGGCGGTGACGGGAAACTCAAAATCGACTTTCATTGGCCTAATCAAAAAGACTGATTACTCAATCCCAGGGATTCCCAAAGCCACTATCTACCCCAATTTCTGGTATCCCCCCCCCCTCGACGACTAGTGTCACTCCCAACATCAATTAGTGTTGGTAGTAGTGCACTACAGTGTGGGCCAAAAACAACTTTACCCAATTTCAGAGGGTGGTTGTTCGAATTGTAGAAGAGCTATTCATGATATTGTTACATATTCTAAATGTCTATCTTTCTAAAAGTATGTGACGAAGAAATGAAAGCAAAAAAGGCTAAATTAACAAAATGGTGCTAGTTTTACGTCCGAGGGTCAAAAATGACTTTGTCCACACGTAATTCAATGGGATGTGTCCGATTGCTAAGAGTAAGGCATACATATGCGTTACGCATATATGTACTTGGTAAACACGTTTGGCTTGTCTTTGAAAAGTGATGATTGTTTTACATGCATGAAAGAAATACAATCGATTTTAATCACCATTTACTTGTCATGTACTTGAACTTCACTCCTGTCATTGACCAATAATTAGCATAAAAATTACACATCTTGAAATTTTAATATAGGCTTTCGTGCATTTTGTGACTGCGTGGCTTATTTCTAAATAGGTTTGCACGGTGTCAGGATAAAGCAATTCACAACACAACAGAGGACTTTTATGGCAGAGGTATATACTTAAGAACAGAAAGCTTTTTGGAAGTGCAGCGTCAATTTCGGATTCGTTTCCCGAACGTAAGAGTCCCGCCGAAACCTACCACAACTCTACTACGAACAACTTTCACAACCTTGGATGTGTCATGAATAGATTCAAAGTAAGGAGCGGATGTCCAAGAACTGACCGCTCAGCTGCAAATATTACAGTGGTTCAAAGGGAACTTACAGCTAACCCCAGAGTCAGTTGTCGACGCAACAATCTGTCGAAAATACCACGAACGCAATAAGTGCAATGACTTCTAACTTTCTTGTAGATAACATTTCGTAATGACAAAAAAATGAGATCTGAGGTTACAATTATTGCTTTGCGCATATTTGAAGAGCATTGTTTTTATATCTTTGCAGCATGAAAGCTGCATATCATGACGAAATATCGTAGCTTGACATTTAAATTGTTTGTGTTTGATTTATTTGATTGTGTTATGTTAAATTGCTGAACAAATTTGTGCGCATACTGAGTCTTTCTCATTCTCTATCGAACTCGCTATTGCAAGTGATGCCACGCGACATCTAGTAGGCCTTCGCGTGGACAAAGTTAATTTTGACCCTTTGATTTAAAACTAGCGTCACGTTTTTATTTTAATACATTTTTGAATAGTTTTTTCACCAAATACTCTTTAGAAGATGTTTTTACGAATATGTAAAAACAATTTGAAGCAGACTTTTCAATTTTGAGATATGAACCTTTTAAATTGGGTAAAGTTGTTTTTGGCCCACACTGTATTTATACCCAGTTCTGGTCAGATCAGGGAATGGTCAGATAATTCTCATTATTATTGTTTAATTAGTGGTCACACTTTACTTGTCAATGCTTGTTGACAGCTTATCAGTAGTCAGATCAGCAGGGGTGCAATTGTATCCTTTTTCATAGAGCAAAATTTTTCAAAATGTTCTAAAGACCTTATTTGTGAACGGATTTTAATCGTTAACAAAGCAAAATGTATGTTTAATATATTAATTATTTCATTAATAGCAATTTCATAAGTTTCCATCCATAAATAACCACAGAGCATTATCTGTTTACAAAATAAGTGTTTATTTTCAATTAGCCATCTTATCAGTAAAACTGATAGGAGGCCAAATTATAGTCAAATCAATTAGCCATCTTATCAGTAAAACTGACAGGAGGCCAAATTAAAAAAAAAAAACAGATTCTTTGTCTGGTAGTCCCGGCAACCCAGTCTATATGTGGCTCAGTTGTAAACATACACAACACAAACCGACTGTGAAGGAGCCTATATGCACGTAAACAACTTTCTAGTACATGTATAATAAAATCCGTTTTTGAGTATAATAAAGAAAGTCATGCATTGGCAACATGAAGGAAATGCATATTGCTAACTTGGTAAAATGCATACTCCTAGCCCAATCTTGTACATCATAGCACCCAGTTTGGGTTTGTAGTTTCGAAATGTTGCAATTAAACATTAGTTATTTCAAATATGAAACGCTCAAACACAAATCTAGAACAAACAGTCATTATATTTAGAAAGATATAGCAAACTTTCCATGATAGAGATTAGACCCAAGACCAAGTACACCCAAATTAGGTGACAATTCGGAATTAAGCCATGGCTGGAAAAACAAAACCTGGGGTTTACCTCAAAACAAATCGAATTTCCTTGTAATAGCAACACCATATGGGATACTAGAGCATGCGCAAATCGTAATAATTTGTAGAATAGAACTTGGTGGTATCTCACATGATAGTCGTACTATGCTTAGCCTGAGTCGCTCGGCATATCTCGAACAAAATCGCCATGCGTAGCTATTGAAAAACGAGAGGATTCGCCGTACAATCACGGCAATTTTTGACACGAAGATATAGGGATGATGACGCTGTGCGTGGGCTAATTCAGATATTGATAGGCCCACGAACCTATAAGGTCCATGCGTCAATACTATCCTTTCCTCTCTTCAAACCCGCACAAATGGCTGCATACCACTTCCACCTTCCACCGGTGGTACTGCTACAAATGGGCGTAAAAAAACAACCGAATTTATCAAATGTGAAGGGCACAGACGGTACCTGCTTCCAGTAATAACCTTGTTAAAAACCTTGCTCTATTAAATTAGGAATTCTTCTGCTGAGAAATTCTTAATTATATACTAACGACATATACAGTGAACATGCGCGTATTTTTTTTGGTGGGGGGGGGCTTTGGGGGGGCCAGCCCCCCGGGGTCAAAGCAGGAGGCGGCCAAAACGAAGGGCGGCGGCGGCGGAAGAAGAAGGGGCGGCAAAAAGAATTAGTAAAGAAAAAAGGACGGAAAATGTGAAAAAATTGTAGTATACATCAAAATGTGATGCTTTTTTTTGCTCTTCACTTTTTCAAACGACCGTAAAAAATTGGGGCAACCTTTTCGGGCTGTTGAGGAAGGGGCAAAATTGGATTTTCTTCAGCCCCCCGGGGAAGGAGCGGCCACGGTACGCCACTCGTGAAACCTTATCTTGGTTTCTAAAAAGAAATATTTATACATAACCAAAGTCATTCTTTTTGGTTTATAATATTCAAAACTGTGAATATTAAAAGATTATACCAATCATATCGGTCTTTCGTAAAGTTTTGTGGCTCTGAAAAGAACCGTTCATTTTGCGGTTTGAAAACCTTTTCTGTCTCTTTTATATATTTATACATAACCAAAGTCATTCTTTTTGGTTTATAATATTCAAAACTGTGAATATTAAAAGATTATACCAATCATATCGGTCTTTCGTAAAGTTTGGTGGCTCTGAAAAGAGCCGTTCATTTTGCGGTTTGAAAACCCTTTCTGTCTCTTTTATAGAAACTATAGAATCCTTTCTTGGACTCGAGTATGATATCAAGTCCAGACTAGGACCTGATACCGAATGGTGAAACCTGACTAGGTTTTAAAAAAAACATCAAGGCAGCAGGCCCTATATGGTGATTGCGAGTCCTCTACTGGACTCTGAATTTGATAACGAGTCCTGACTAGGACCCGCTACAGAATGACGTTTCTTACTGAAAACATCGCTATATATCATATATCTGCTGCACTCTCATTGGAGGGCAAACCGGGATGCCTGATTGGACGGTTAGAGTGGCCAATCGCGGAGCTCGCTAAAATGGCCAATCAGAGACGTTGCTGTTTTTCTCGCCATTTCTCGTTTATCTGCGTAGAATCGGCTAACATCTCAGCAACATTTACCATTCATATATAAAACATCTTTTTATTGCTGCGGTTTTCATTTTTTACTACGACATTCAGAACTTTGAATATCTTAAATTTAGAACGCCCTTACCAAAATAGAGAAACCTATACTTTGTGCGTAAACACACCATCACTTTAAAACATGTATAGGTCTGCATAAACTCAAACATTGTAAAGAAATCTTGTTCTAAGTTTCTGTACAAAGAATTATTTATGTGACTGACAACTATTTGCGAGTGAGAGGACGAGGGACTCAGGATATTAGCTCTACTCCAAAATCTCCTTGGATAGTGGCTTCCCCTACTGCCACGGATAGAGATGGACACTCATAAGTCTATGTGATATGTCTATGGTGGCGATGACACGTTTGGTTGGCAACCGAATTTTATAACAAAAAAAACTTGTTTAACCATATTTCATATATTTTGAGGCTAATTTTTAATTATATTTTAAAGACTAAAGTTTTTAATTATGTAGTCAAATCCAATGAAGTTCTACTCACTTAGACGGTTTCGTCTTCCTGGTCGGAAGACTTCTTCAGTAATGCGATGATCCACTGGTTTTCCCGCGAGACTTCTCATCCCTAGGGTGCACAGTTCTTAGTAGTGGATCATATATGTGATTTAGAGAATATACACCCAAGGTTAGAACCTTGTTAGACAGGATGGAAAACCTTGTCACTGAGGAGGAGGACAAACAAGAGGAAGAAAACAAAATTAGATCAGCGTTAGCGCAGTGTGGCTACCCTAAATGGTCCATCGATAAGGCAAAACAACAAATTCAAAATAAACAGACTAAGGTGAGCAGGAATAGTAAAGACAGTGCGGATCGGTGCAAAGGAATGGTTGTCATTCCCTATGTGCAAGGAGTCTCTGAAAGGTTGCAAAGATCTTTCAAAAAGTATGGTATTAGCACGGCCATGAAGCCCCACAACAACCTCAAGAGATTGCTTGTGCATCCTAAGGACAAGATCGACTCCTCACAATCCTGCGACTGTGTATACGAAATCCCTTGCCAAACTTGTAATAAATCGTATATCGGCGAGACAGGGAGAAAGTTCCAAACAAGACTGAATGAACACAGAAAAGACACTGAAAAAATCAAAGATGTTAAATATACCAGAGCAAAAAGAAAAGAATCCGTCACCGAACAGCATAAGTCGGCCATCACCGACCATGTAGCACAGGAGAACCATGTCATTGACTGGGAGGGGGCTAAGATTCTCGAAAAGGACTCAAATAAACACACAAGATGGATACGCGAGGCATTATGGATCAGAAAGAGGGGGCAGGAGACGCTAAATCGCGATGAGGGTGTATATTCTCTAAATCACATATATGATCCACTACTAAGAACTGTGCACTCTAGGGATGAGAAGTCTCGCGGGAAAACCAGTGGATCATCGCATTACTGAAGAAGTCTTCCGACCAGGAAGACGAAACCGTCTAAGTGAGTAGAACTTCATTGGATTTGACTACATAATTAAAAACTTTAGTTTACTTCACAGTCCTGATGAATTTGTTTCAAGATATTTTAAAGACGTTCCCATATATATTCCTCGATATCCTGTATTAAATTTGGCGACATTTTAATCCAAACGGACACAGCCTTTCCATGGACATACAACTCACAAACAACTTTCGGTATTTATAGTAACATAATTGACTACCTTAAATAATTCTCCGATATTGACGTTAATATGCCCTCCTGCAATGTTAATTAGAGCCACATGGGATTAAATCTTCTGCATGCATGAGAAAGCCAAAGGATCAAAATTTATTAATCGGAAACAAAAAAAGTGTACTTTTTGAATTGTATAAATGGGAGCTGATCCAAATGTGCCCATTTTCAGCCTTAAAATTGCTAAAAAAGAGCGAAAACATGGAAATTTTGGTTTTGGGTTGTTACCATGGCAACAAGCAAAATTTGAATTTTCATCGTCACTCCGAGTGAGAGTGTTCAAGTACCTTTCATCAAAAAAATCTATTTTTTGACCGATCACGCTTACGGTAACAGATATCGGTGAATATGCCAGGAAGTTAGAGAAAAGGATTAGTGAACATTGTACACAAATCCACTGCCGGCAGTTCCAAATCAGCGGTCATGGAGCACGTAGTCAGATCAAAAGGACACCAGATTTACTGGGAAAATGTAAAAGTGCTAGAACGGGAACAAAAAGAATATTCCCGCAGAGTTCTGGAAGCTATACACATAAGAACTCAGAAACCGAGACTGAATCGTGACAAAGGACTCGAAATAGGCCCAATTTGGGACAACCTACTGATGCCCATGGGGGGCGCCGCTACAGCGTAACATCCTATGACGCCATTCTGTCTATCATATGACGTCATCAGTGAAGGTTATCCCCATCGTAGACAAGATACCATCACAGCATCACCATCTGTTGAAGACGCTAGTCGAACTAGTGAAAACGTTCCAGGTGAGCGAAAAATAGTGTAGTTTTGAAGTTAAACTCTTTAATCAATCGGTTAGATGTTTAAGATTTTTGAGTTGGTTTGTAGCTGAAACTAATTCTAACATTCATTGTCAATCACAAACATTATTTTTGTATTTTCCTAGTGCTAAATACTTGTGTGCTTTCAATAAATATCAAGTAGTGTTGCCATGCATGGTAACAAATGAACAAACACAATGCAGCATCCTTAACTGCTATTTTAGGTTTGAGTAACATTTTGTCTCATATAAGCAGTCCAATACTGGTATTGTCAATTTGCCATTGGTACCCGATGTAGGTCATACCTGAACCGTATGACGCTTCTTGCAATAATGACGTTCAAGACTGTATATTGAGGTCAAAGGTAATTTCAGTTTAACATAAGCTGCAATGAAATAAGGGCCCTGCATAATAGGGTCCAAAACCTCAATTCCATGACCATTCTTTGGCAAGTAAGGTTTGACGATTGATTTGAATTCTATGAACCTTTTAGAAAAAAAAAAAAAAAAAAATAGCCTCCATGTCCCTTGCAAAAATCCTAACATTTTTCGCTAGATGCAAAATCCAAGATGGTTGCCGGCGCCATTTTGAAAAATTAAGTTTTGAACCATAGCACCTATAATCATGTAAAAAGGTACTTTTTTGGGTATGTCGAGCACAAGGAATCCGATTGTGACATTATTTTGACATCATTTTCAACCATAAATCCAAGATGGCCGTGGGCGCCATCTTGAAAAATTTGAGTTATGTACAAATTGTGTACAAAGACACTTTTTCGGGTAAGTCGACCCCAAGCAATCCGAACCTGACATTAGTTTGAGGTTATAGCATCATTTGTACAGTACAAAGACAATTTTTCGGAAAAGTCGACCACAAGGATTCCAAATCTGATATTACTTTGACATTACGACCAGAATCCAAGATGGCGGCCGACGGCGCCATCTTCAAAAATAAGTTTTGAACCAGAGTACTTAAAATTGTGTACAAAGACACTTTTTCGGGTACGTTGACCCAAAGAATTCCGAATCTGACATTAGTTTGACGTTATAACACAATTTTTGGCCAGAAATCCAAGATGGCCCCCATTTGGTAGATGGGAAACCTAACTTTTGGATGGGAAAACCTAGGATCATGAATTAACCCCTTTTTTTGGCTAATTCTAAAATGGTCATGGATATGGAAGCATAAGTGTGTCATTTCCGCCTCATCTGAGGTTTACGTCACTTAATCTGGGGCTTACGGACCTTATCTGGGTTTCAGGCACCTTATCTGGGCCCTGGGGTTTAAATGCCTTATCTGGGGTTTACGTCCCTTATCTGGGGTTTACGTTCCTTATCTGGAGTATTTGTGGTATAGACTGTCTTATCAGGGATTTACGTCTTTGATGTGGGGTTAAGGTGCCTTGGGTTTAGATGCTTTATCTGGGGTTTGGATGGATGCCTTATCTGGGGTTTGCGTTCCTTATCTAGGGTTAAGGCGTATTATTTGTGGTTAACACTGCCTTACCTGGTATTTACATCCTTATCTAGGGTTTAAGTGCCTTATCTGCATGGGGTTTAGATCTTATCTGGGGTTAAGGCACCTTATTTGGTGTTTAGAATGCATTAGCCTAGATTTATGTCCCTTACCTGGGTTTATAGTGCCTTATCTGGAATTTAGGCTACCTTACCTTGGGTTTACACCCCTTATCTGGTGTTAAGGTACCTTATATGGGAATTAGATGCCTTATTTGGGATTTAGACTGTGTTAACATGTTATCCTACAACCATGGCCAAAATGTGTTGGGACACTTATGGAAAACGTACACTTTATTATTGCCTTATTTCCGTTATTGTTAACGTGATAAAGTGGAGGTTTCTTTGGTGACAAGCCTAAACCCTTTCCTAACACCCCAACCCCCCCTTCCCCACCAATCAATGTTGGGTGCCACTAGGCGCGTGTGACCAAAAAAGTAGGATTCAACATTGATCGGGGGGGAGTGGGGGGTTTATTTACATTACCCTATCAAACCGTCCCAACACTTATGGCCAGCATTGTAGGTTTACGTCCCTCACCTGAGGTTAAGGCGCCTTATCTGGGGTTTAGATGCCTTATCCAGGGTTTACGTTCCTTATCTGGGGTTAAGGTGCCTTATCTGGAATTTAGGTGCCTTATCTTGGGTTTACGTCTCTTTTCTTGTGTTATGGCCCTTTATCTGGGGTTTAGATGCCTAACCCTTGGGGTGGACTTCCGACTTACCCAAAAAGTGTATTTGTACACGATTTTAGTTGCTCTGGCCCAAAACTTATTTTGCGCTATCTTGGATTTCTGGCTAAAAATGATGGTGTAGTGTCAAAGTAATGTCAGATTTGAAATCCTTGTGGCCGACTTATCTGAAAAAGTGTCTTTGTACAAGCTTATAGGTGCTCTGGTTCAAAACTTAATTTTTCAAAATGGCGCAGGCTTTGGCTTTTGGGTGTTCATAAATTGTCATTGAGTATATAATTCAGATGATGGTATATTAATATATAGTGTGCTCAAGAAACATACATGTTTCATGTTAAGATGAGTCAGATGGCTAGAAACCTGCAATGTAAACTAGAAAACTGCAATGTAATTCTTAATATCAATACATCAATCTTATAGGAATTGTTTGGGGCATTTTCCCCTTTCGAGAAAAAAATCATCTACATGCGTCGGAAATATCATCCCTTATATCAAGCATACCAGTCTTCTTGTGTGTTGACCGTTATTTGTCTCAATATTTGAGTGCAAATATCGCTATGTCATGCTCTCCTCCGACCCACCTTAACGCTAACTGTCTTTGCCCGAAATTAAAAAGAAAACCCATACTACTATTTTATTTCATCCCATGCCAAAAAAAAGTCGTATCTTTAAATCTCCACTGCTGACTTTTACACTTGTGGGCCCATTTTTGCCATTTACATCTTATTGTATAGGTTCACCTCAAATGACCTTAGACATCAATAATTATGCAACCTTGAACATCATCATTATACCTAAGTATTTAGCATTATAGAGACACAAATTTATTGTTTTTTATTGAATATATATGTTAGAATCAGTTTAAGGTACAAAATATACTCAAATGTGACATTTTGTTATTTGGCAAAATATTGAAAATTGTGCTACTACAAGGTACCTTTGCTCAAAGTTCTAACACCGGATTATTGTGGGCTAATGTGTCTTGCATGCCCACAAAGAGGGGCAACTCTCTCAGACCCCTGGCAATTCCCCGTTTGTGCGAGTGAAAAGGGTAATATTTTGCCATTTTTGGCGAAACTGAAAACTACAGTGTTATCGGATGCATGTACACCACTTTATGGCCACCTGGGATTAAATATTTTGCATGCATTAAAAGGCCCATAGACCAAAGTTTATTTATCTAAAAACAAAATTTATACCATTTAAATTGTCAGAATGGAAGCTGATGGAAATGTGGCAATTTTCAACATTAAAATTGCTAAAAACAGGCCAAAACAAGGAAATTTGCTTTTTTTCCTGTTACCATGGCAACAAGTGAAAATTAATTTTTTCATTGCCACTCAAGGTGTTAGTGCCCAAGTAACTTTCATCAAAATAAGTTTGAGCAAAATCTATTTTTTGACCGATCACGCCGAGGGTAAATATTTAGGTTCACTAGCAATTAAAAGTGTTTGCATACAGGGAGAAATTCTACGCTTATAAACAATCAAAAGTATATTCATCATGATACGATCCATAATAATCATTCGTACATTCATTGGGATACATGGGCCCACAAATGTAGAAAAGTTTCTTCTTGCTTAGGAGTAAGGTTTGTGAACTAAAATACTTACATGAGCCCACCTTATGGGCACAGTGGTTCAGTGGATACGGCCTTGGACTCGACGTGCGTGGGTTCGAATCCCCGTCCCGCCACCGTGTTGTGCCCTTGGGCAAGGGGCTTTGCCTCACCACACCCAGGTGCAATGGGAAGCTGCTAGGGGTAGTCACAGTCGTTGTACTGATGAACCCTGCCCCATTTGTAGGCTGCAAACGTGGTTCCGACATATTCTAATGACGGCGGAATAAATGTAAAGTGCTTTGAGGCTTTTTACGGCATAAAGCGCTATATAAATATCTAGATTAATTTTTTATTGTTTTATTGTTTTATTACCTCGATAACCCCTTATAGTTAGCATTCGAATTTCCTTATGACAGGGGGGAGGGACACACTTGCAGGCTATGTAAGTTTAGCTTCATAGAACAATTGGTTTAAATGGGTATTGTTTTTTGAAAGTACTCATTTTTAATTTTCGTATACTATTTTTTCTTCGTCTGATCCTCATTTACTGCGAAGGCAATTTTTTAGGATAGCCACCAGGTTGTCTCAATGAACCAAATTAATGCAAATATTTTCCTTACATTCGTCATCTGTGCCGTGTGAATAAGCTTTGTCAGCTCTGACGTGCAGACTGACTTTTATTAGAGAAAAGTTATATTATAAGTTTTTTTAACTTTTTTTTTTACTTTTGCTCAGTTTTTAATTTATTAGTATCTAATTGACTTTAGTTTTTACTTTTCTATAACAAAAAGGACTGCCCTGCAAATGGCTATTTTATAGCTGCATTATGATAATTATTCCGGAAATATCAAGTGAACAAGTTATGAAAGTATGCCGGGATTGTAACTATGATAGGCCCAACGTGATAATGAGAGCACCACTTGAATTGATCTACATTACAGCAGAAGACAACTGCATGGCAATTATGTTAATATTCCAGAAATATCAAGTGAACATGGTTATGAAAGTATGATAATGGGAGCAACACTTGTTCTAAATTTCAGCAGAAGACAAGGCGTTCTAAATTATGACAAAGGACGGCCTGGCAAATGGCTATTTTATAGCTTTTTATAGCTGCAATTTAATATTAAGTGAACATTGTTTAATATGATAAGTATGATAATGGGAGCATCACTTGATCTAAATTACTAAGGCAACTGGCTATAATTTATTATTGCTGCAATTACATTCCAGAAACATCAAGTAACAAGTTATGAAAGTATTACCCCCACCCCGGGGAGGGTCACTCCCATTGTGGCCTGTACACCATCCGCGTTAATGAAAACGCGTAAAAAGGGTAGTTTTTCGTGGGTAGGCATGAAAAATTGGAGAAAAAAAAGGGTAGCAAAACTGCAATTGCTAATACGCGGAAATGAAATTTATTTAGGGTATGAAATTTGATGCAAGGAATAAAATCCCTGTTTAGGGTATCGTTTTAGCCAAGGGTTAAATCCTTGTTTAGGGTACTTTTCAAAAGTTGATTATCGCGGAGTGACCCCCCCCCGGGATTACTCCCCTGCTCTAACATAATGTTTTAACCTTCAATTAGTGTTCGTAATTAATTTACTAGAACTAAAATTGCTACCCTCCTCCAGGCTTATCAAACACGGTGGTTTGTGATTTATCCCGTATCTTTCGTTTTCCTCTCTCTTGAATAATTTCTTATTAATGTCTTATTGGAGGGGGGGGGGGACTACTAAAGACCAATACCCAAAGAAAAAGTTAGGGACTGTGCAATAATTATGAGCCGCGTACCTTTGTTTCCAATGGACATTTTATTGTGAAGTGTCATTGTACATGGAATACATAGCCCCCGAATGAAAAGTATTTAATTTAAAAAAAAAAAGATATTTATATAGCGCTTTATGCCGTAAACAGCCTCAAAGCGTTTACATTTATTCCATCGTCATTAGAATATGTCGGAACCACGTTTGCAGCTTTTAATTGGCGCAGGGTTCATCAGTACAACGAATGTGACAACCCCTAACAGCTTCCCATTGCACCTGGGTGGGGTGAGGCACGCGAGGCTAAGCGCCTTGCCCAAGGGCGCAACGCGGTGGTGGGACGGGGACTCGAACCCATGCACATCAAGCCATCTCTCAGATTATGAGTCCAAGGCCGTAACCACTGAGCCACCGTGCCCCTTAATTATCTTTGTAATCACTCAAAAAGCATTTTGTGTGAATTTTACATCCGAACTAGGTGCTATTAAATTTTTTATGAGCCTTTTTATTTTACATGTTAAAGTCTATGGGCGACGATTAGAAATGGACGGCAATATTGAAAAACCCTCATTTTGGGCCATTTGAGACACTAAAATGCCCATAAAAAAGAATAGCACTTAGTTCGGATGTAAAAAAACGTCCTATACCTTAATGGTTATGGAACAAAGGTGCGGGGGGTAAAATTTCCAAACGGCCTGCCAAAAATTGCTACACCCCGCCCTCTCGGCCCACCAAAAATCTCTTGCACACCCCCCGGCCTGCCAAAAACCTTTGCCCCCCACCTAAACATGCCAAATTTGTGGGATCTCAATTTGCAAACCTAAACTGGTCCAGATATATAACTGCGAGAATTAAAGTTTTCCTAAGCCTTTTTAGAGCGTTTTACTTGCAAGATACCCCATGAATGTGTGCCATTATGTGTGTCACATGTCTGGGTGAACATAAATAATCAATTCTCTATTTTACAGACCCTGAAAGAAGTGTAAAAATTACATGAATGATATACCAAATGGCTTAAACTGGACCTTCTTTTTGCAAAATTTTCCAACCCTCCCTGTGTATGGATAAACAAGTCCACCTTTTCGCTTCTGGCCACGTGTCCTGCTGGTGTACTCAATAGGGTGGTGTTGTTTCATATTTTACTAATAAATACTTTTTGGAATAAGTAAGCACCTTTAATCATTTCCAATGCTATCAAATTTGCATTCATTATAAAGCCTAGAATGTACTCTCTAATTTGATACCAAAGTTAATGTTCTGAGATTTTAAATAAAACAAGTTTCGCTGTGTATGCTCATACGTGTTGGTAGATAATCAAGCAAAGTAGATTTAAATTAGCTCGAGATACTCTAGCTAAAATACAGGTTTACATTTACTATCTTACATTATCTTGCTGTCAGCTAGAACTCCAAACGACAAGCTCCGGTTTTTTTAGAACAATAGACGAAGAAGAAACCCGCCTACTCATGACTATCAATAAACCATTACATAAGCTTACATAATCGCATGGTCATTGCGTCTTAAATGACTTTAATTCAGCATTTTCATATTTGAATATAAACTTGTCCTGTTCCTATGTACTTACGGTAACTCCTGGCACCACCAAATCAGCAATCGTTGCACTCTTACCCCTGTAATTTGTCTATTTCTTTTTCACCTCCATGTGCGAATTCGCCATCTTCGATGAAATCAATATTTTGAAAATGGCGATTAAAAGCTAGTGATGCTGGTTTCATACTACCCGGCCGCTTGCCGCTGAGCGGCGTGGCGCACGCGCATTGCAGACAAATGGACACAATAAAGGCGTTTCATTGGTTGAAACGCCCTGCCGCTTGCCGCAGTGGCAAGCGGCAGGAAAGTATGACGGGCGCTTAAATTTCAATATTGCGGAGTTTACGCACTTCACTGGTAAAAATGCAATAGCCGACAATAGGGGTGTGCGGAGCGATCTTGTGTTTTGATGTGCAGGTCAGGCGGTGGTGGAAGTATTGTCGATTTATATTGCACCCACGAAATAGGATATCCATACATGTACCCCTCTTATAAAATGCTACAACCCAGCTGACCTTTGACATCTTTAGCCGTCTTCATCGATAAACAGGACATGATGCAGTCATGTCTACAGTAGAATTCATCTCGACCTTTGCAGGACTTAAACCCCATTAAAAGCTATTAAGTAGTAGATAAAGGGTGAGAAACAAACCATTACCATAGATTATCGGTGTCTTGTTGAGGTATGGGGTCGAGCCTTCTGAGCGACTAACATGCGAACCATACCTCAACAAGACACCGATTATCTATGGTAATGGTCTGTTTTGAACCGTTTATCTTACATATACGGTGAGCCAAAATAAACGAATTTGTTGTTATGGTTTATTCATTTTCCAAAAGACAAACTGGAAAAGCTGATATGATTATCGTGTTTAAGTTTAGGGTTTTCCAAAAATAAAAACACACTGAGACAGTGTAATATTCTTCCCGTGTGTCCTGCGTTCGAGTCTATGAGTCTTATCTAGTGTCAATTGCAAGTGATTTAATCAAATCAATACAGCATTGATTTTAACGGGAGATTCTATTCAATTCACTTGTGGTCCTGTCCCACTCGATAGCCTTATTAATTCTTTATACATATTCGTAATATTAATAATGAATATGTAAATAGTTCAAAGGTCAAATTACCAAAGTGGTAATCAAATCAACGAATATTCCTGGGTACCCTCCTCGACCTATTTTGGTTGGGGTTAGGCCGCAGATTGTTGTAGTTTTTCTACATCTAGTCTTGTGGCCTGTAATGTACTGCATTTTAGGTGCAAAATATCCTTGGTTGAACTTAATTTGTAAGACCTCATGGCTCTTGTTTTGTTTCCTACTTTGTCGGAATCTGCGTTATTTGGGAGAGGGGGACAAAGGTAGATTGACATCCTCGTCCTAATTATACAGGCTTTAAGAGACATAATACAAACTAATTTGCATTATTCAATAAAGGTGTTCTTGGTGTCATTCAATACACACAAGTATTGTTTACCATCTTCATTTAAATCTAATATGCATAAACTTGCATAATAATGCATGCTGATCGTGTAAAATATATTAAACTTTTTAAGTTTGTTGAAATGTCCAAAAAGTCAAATAATGTGGCCAGTGTTTCTAAATATGAACATGTACTTCTCTTGTTCAAAATTTATTGACCTGACCAAGATTATCTTGACCTGACCAGATTATCTTGACCTGTCCAGATTATCTTGACCTGTCCAGATTATCTGACCTGTCCACATTACTTGATATAATCGACAGTTGACCAGACTTTGAACTAAAGAAATACAATAGATAATGGAACAAAAGAAGAGGGCTAGACGTATATACCAAGATAACACTAGGTATGTCACAGTGGCTGCGCAATAATTCTGCCACACTGTGCATGCAAGCATAACAGTGAATTAAAAAGCGCGCGCATCAAAGTCGGCTGATTTTTGGAAAACATCAATGTCAAAAATGAATTTCCTTAGTATGTTCCATTTATTCCAATTGTTTGAAATTTTAATATATGGTACATGAAACCTTTCTGAAGCTACCATTGAATCCGACAAAATTAAATTTTGCTTTGTTCAAGAATTACTGCCTGTTTAATGGATTTTTTGACGATCGCTCATAAATCAGTAAATATAGGCCTATTGAAATAGTCTGATCTACCACCATTTAGCTAAAATACTAATCTTTCTTAGCATGTAAATTATTTCCGTATACATTGAATGAAACACTTGAGGAACACTAGTTAAAACATAATATAACCAAAGATATTCCATAGGGAGTAGTTTTCCAAACCACAATAGCTTTAAGCCATTGTGTGTGTCCAAGGCCATACTAGTTTTGTATACTCGCTAGAGTGAAACGGCGCTTCCTTTTACCATTTGCCCTCCTACGTTAATCCAGATAACAAAATGTTAATTTTAAGTCTCATTGCAAATGAATTTTTATTTTTACTTTTCGGATTTGGCTTTGAGTAATGGTGACACATACCATGTTGACAGTAAAAAGAAAATTCTATTCCAGACACCATCAAAATGTCAAACTTTGTATTTTTTGTATTATTTTAAAGTAATTAACTGCTGTTTCTTTATTCAACATCATAACAGGTTCATACTTGACAAATTTATGGTGAATGAATAGACTTTCATTAAATATTAAAAAACACCGAAATTACTCATGCCTAATTTACATAATAATATCATGAGTACATAATTAGCTGTAATTAGCTAATTTGCATAATTAATTACTTTTTGTGTATTTTTTGATATCAATTGAAAGTACTTCGTATACTTATGTGTGCAAAAAAAACCGCACCCTGATATCGTGTACGGTTCTCCACTGGCATCAATTTTGCATATTAATTAGCTGAACATAGTCATTTTGTCAGCTTTAATTTGTCTGCAGATTGGCCGAAATTACTAAAATAGTACATTTGGTTAATTTATTATAATTATTCAATGATAAATTTTTTAATTTCTTTTTCTTTAACGAAGTCGGGAAAGATAGGCATTTAACCTGTGATACTTAAATTAACGCTGCTTTTTCAAGCAAGCGTCCAAATAAACCGTCAAAATTTCGGAATGTGCCAATTTTGTCATTGCAGCCATTTTGTGGCAGGTTTTTATTCCATTTACGAGCATCTTTAAATTGACACTACATCACAATGCATTGACCGATTTCAATTCCGTTTTTTGATTTTTGATGCTTTAATAAAGCTCATTCATGTACAAACATTAAATAACATGTTTCTGCTGCGCTTATTTTTGATGTGATATGCCTAATAACACTCATTGAAACAGCTCAACTGATTAAATCGGATCTTCTCTGATTGTGCACATGTGTCTGTTTTATATGTGCGATATCGCTATGAGGTGCTATAATACAGCTTCAGTTGGGTAACTGATTATAAAGGAAACGCAAGGAAACAATGGTATGTGGACCTTTGTTCATGAAATGAGACAATGGCCTGCTTTTTGTTAACCAGCATTCTTGAAAATAAGCAACATCATGATTGTTGACTTAACACGGGTTGGAAATAATTTCTTCATATTTTTGGTGTTATCTGTCGTTTACATATCCTTCCTAAAACACAAAAGTGCGACTATTTCCAAACACCTAAATTAGCTAAAAATTTAGGACATGTTACAAAACTATATTTTCTAGAATTTCATAGAATAGTTTAAATGTAGCTTGTACCGTTTTTGTGTGGCATCCTTCAGAACGGAGCGGTCCGTTACCAATATAGCTCAATATTTTCGGTCAAATCTCCATTCAATTAACACGGGGAGTTGGCTAGCTATGAGCTAGCTATGCTTTGCCCTCACTCATATTCTACGAAAGTGCGACTATTTCTGAACATCTAACCTAGCTGTAATTTTAGGTCATGTTAGAGAAATATATTTGCTAGAAGTTTGGAGAATAGTTTAAATATTGGCCGATTATTTTTCACACAGTGATGTTAACTAGGCAAATGCAATATACTTCTAACATACACTATTTGTCAGACATAAACCGTAAGGCTGAGTTCACATAGAAGTATACGGTATACGGTATTCGCTATACGAAATACGCTCATTCGATCAGGCTGAGTTCATATAGGAGTATACTATGTGAACTCAACCTGATCGAATGAGCGTATTTTGTATAGCGATAGCGAGTATGTCAGTTTACCCATTTTCTTCGTCTTATCAAATGCTTGTAACTTTACTTCTTGAGGTCACATTGCATTCAATGAGGTGTCATAATGTTAAAAAAATGAATTTGCCCACATATGGTTTAGGTTTTTAAAATTTGGACGGTATACGCTGCACTAAAATCGAACACGCGCGATTCCCACTATACTATACTATACGCAGGTATACGGCCTTTTCGAATAGCCTTATGTGACCCGGTACTATGAAATTACCTTGCTCGATTTAATCTATACGCGTGCACCTGCAAAACGTGCATCGTATACCCGAATAGTATACTTCTATGCGATCGTAGCCTTATGTGACCCGGTACTATGAAATTGCCTTGCTCGATTGAACTATATACGCGTGCACCTGTAAAACGTGCACCGTATACCCGAATAGTATACTTCTATGATAACGCAGCCTAAGGTACTAATTTCGAGGAGCATAACAAACACCAAATTGGTGTCATAACAAACACCAAATTGGTGTCGTGCGTCGAGTGGTCTTTCTATTTGTGCCGAGTGTCCTTGGCAGACTTGACTATGCTTCAGTGGTCATGAAAGGATTCAATAGATAACCTCTGCCCCACTAATCCCCAGCTATTGTCTGAAATTGCACCTCGGAAGATTATTATAACAACTCAGTCCCTCAAATGATATAGAGGTCCGGCAAGGTCCGTAGAGGTGGCAAAGTAATTGCTCGCGGGCAACTCAACCCAAACCTCCACGTGGTGTCGGATGGATAACGCTAACTTGGGCTCTGGGGAACAGGCTCTGGGGAATTGCCTCGTGTACGCCCACCTAAAGCAATAACTTATACAACATATCCACAAATGGCTTTTACTCGGCATTCATTTCACCAATTGTCGGCTTTTCAAACAAAACTTGTTCATAACTTTAGTACCAAAATGGTCCTCCAAATGGCTTCAATCGAGCCTTTATGTTGCTAAGGGTGCACATCCCCCTCAGACACCCCTAGGATGCACAAGCGATACGCGATGGCTGACACATCCGCCGCTACTAATCGTTCCGCCGCCGCTGGTTACGCGCGCATTTTGACAAAAGTCAAAAGCTTGAAATCCTAGTTCCGCGTCCGAGGGCACACATGGTAATTTGCTGACAGGGCTCTTTTTCTTAAATCCGGTCCTGGGGAGGGGGGACTACCTCCTCGACCCGGCTTGACCCACTCTCCGATGCCCACTACACTTACCAACGTGCCCGGAGGGGGGGTAGTACAAATGACCATACGAGGACGTGCCGCAAACATGGGTAGCATTTTCGGCTTTCTGGTATATCAATGACCCCTTTTTCAAAGCCTATTTTGGTATATGAATGGGTCCTTTTTCTCAATTTTTTCAAAAAGCAGCCCAAATTTTCAAATTTGTAAAATTTAAGAAATTTTTGTTAAATTCGGCCGAAAATTTTGACTTTTGGTATATCAATGGGTCCAAATTTCTTGAAAAATTGGTATATTTATGGGTCCACTTCTAAAATCTCAGCGGCACGTCCCTACCAAAACCAAAATAGCCCCTGTCTCACGCACATGACAAATGCACAACGCACACCGACATCGTCCGGTTAATAATTACATTATACAACCAGAGACACTGAAATGAATACACGGGATCGATACACGTAAATGTGCTATGCACGATTGATATTCAGACGATAAATCTTTGGATACCGGGGTGGAAAATGATGAATATCTCCCAAAAGATATGATAGTCGTTAGTTTGCGGCTTGAGAGAGTAGCTTGCGTCTTGAGCTGAAAAAGTGACCGAAATTCAATATTTTAAATAGCGCAGCGTAGACACTCGTGGAGGTAGTCTCGGGCCAGACTGTATGTGGCTATCACGAACATACAGGATCGACGTGTGTCAGACCGACTGACACAAACTGGCTGTGTAGGAGACTATCGTAGAGGCAGTCTATAAGCAGATGACAATGGCGAATGTATGCTCGCTGACCGTACAGAGGTCAGTCACAGGCTATTGTCAATAGCCTTAGTCGGATGTCCTTCAGCCCACTATGCATTTAAAAACTATTAAACAGGTGGGAATACAATGGCCATGTATGGGTGTGGATTCAACCTACCATGGCATTTTCTGCCATGAAGATATCGGGGCGATGACACTGTGCAACGATCAAATAGGTTGATGACAACATTTGATTGAATGGACTGCACTGACGGTGCAAGACGCCGGTTCAAATCCTTTGTATGGAGCCAATCAATAATTTCACGCACATCCTCTATTATTGCCCAATTATTGACCGGGATGATTGCACACTGTAAAAGAGCTATTGTTATGTTTGATGAAATCATGTTTAACCAGAGAAGATGTAAAGAAAGGAGATAGATCCAGCTATCCTCAAACAAAATATGAGTGTTGCCGCTCATTCAAAAGCAATCACGCTATTTAAGGCCGGCTTACACGATGCAATTTTCCATGCAATTGCCTGTTGCACAGACCTTGGAAAAAGATTGCTTCGTGTATTTTGGATTTGCAAGGAATTAATCCCCCAAGCATCAGGCAAATTAATCCCCCGAGCAACAGGCAAAACAGTAGAGACATGCTCTACTTTCAAGGTTGTTGCATGCAATCTAACCTCCTCCAGCCAATCAGCTGAGTGAACATCGACTGGTCACTGCATTCATTTGGGAATGTGTAGGGACCAGCTTGATTCACCATCCACAACATGATAATGTGTGCACATGCTACATTATACACTTGTAGGCCTATGTTGTTGTTGGTGGTGGTGTTTAGCCCTTTTGATCTTGGTTTTCCTTAGCCTTTTCTTTATGGAAAATTGTATAGACATACAGCAGAGGATGGCAATCTTTTGCTTTCAGGACAACACATGAGCCATTTTGATATTATTACGAAAATCATTAACCACTACTTATGTTTTGAGTATATCCCAAACCTATGGCCACGCTCAAGGAATTGCAAGGCCGAACATTGCTTCGTCTATTTTGATCAATTGCACAGCTTCATGGTCAGTGAGCACATAATCTCACCCACTAAGTAATGGGCCTTGCAATGGAAATTTCATCGTGTAAGCCCACCTTTAGGTTTAACAATAAAATACAACAAAAGGGTTCGAACCCATGACGGGTGTGATACACAAATTGCTGCTTACTAGTTTTAGGGAAAGGTCAGTGTCTGTATACCATCAATACTATGCATACCATGCATGCAGATCCTAACATCCAGTTTATTTCAAATAAAATATGACCGAAGTTCCATGGCAAATAATAATTTTGCACGCTTGGTTACGCTTTCAACCTCTACGATTTATGATACAGACTATTTTCAATTATCAAAATATCTTATTAGGTTTGCAGGAAATGACAGGAAAATACATTAAAACAATAAAATATAGATGATCAAAAATTCAAAATTGATCAAATCTGCTGAAACACACAGCGCAAGTACCGGAAGACGAAGCGAGTCGCTGTGTTTGTGCATATCCACCTTGATCGGCTTCCTGCAATTTTTTCAGCAGCAATATACGCATCGCGTTCGCTAATCCATAAAACATGAATGTTTCATTTTTTAGTACACTGATTGTAAAATCATTAAAGAATCGTGACACAAGTGACAATATTTTAATTTTATTCAGATTTCAGAATTCCATCAAATAATGTATTTATTTATCTAATAAAGTATCTGTTTCTTTCAATCGTGATTGTGTGGAAAGAACGTTTTACCGCAATGCGCTAAATATGAAAACCTTTATATGGGCTGGATTTGATGAAATCGGCGGTTTTTATTAATTTTTTGATTACTGCAAGACGATATTTTAAACTGAATCAAGAATAGGGAATGTCACAAACAAGTATTTAATTTGTTATTTGATAATGTATTCAGGCCATGACATTTGCGCATGGAATCGATCCCAGCGCGAAATTCAAACTCAATTACCCAATTATACCCAGCCAGTTTTGACTGATGTTGTCAAAAATTTACGGAAAATTTACGTGTTGACAATAATTCAATTATTTCTAATATATACAGGGTGTCCCAGGAAAAATACCGAGTGAATAAAATTGAACGTAAGTCGAGAATTAGACATCAGAATCAAAAAATAAAAATGTAGCGCATAGCCTATTTTATTGTACATCACATACGAAAATCAGTGGCGTACCGTGGCCGCTCCTACCCCGAGGGGCTGAAGAAAATTCAATTTTGCCGCCCCTTCATCAACAGCCCAAAAAGGTTGACCCAATTTTTTTACGGTGGTTTGAAAAAGTGAAGAGCCAAAAAAAAAAAAAAAAAAAAAAAAGGATATAAGCGCTAGCGCCCTAAAAGCAACACGCAACACATTTTGATGTATAGTACCATTTTTTCAAAACATTTTTATGCTTTTTCAAATTTTTTCTGCCCTTCTTTCTTTACTAATTCTTTTTGCCGCCCCTTCTTCTTCTGCCGCCCCTCTTTTTGCCGCCCCTTCTTTCGCCGCCCCTTCGTTTTGGCCGCCCCTGCTTTTACCCCGGGGGGGCTGGCGCCCCCAAAGCCCTCTCCCCCAAAAAAATACGCGCATGAAAATTTCATTTGATTCGGGTGACTGGTTGCGAAGAAATTAACGATTACATAATGAACGCATCAATGCAGTTCATTCCAAGTTTAATCAACAGGCGCTTTTTTTATACTCGCTCACCGCTTCCTAAATTTTGAGTATCTCAAAATTTAGTCCACATTATCTATTTTATAATCCGACGGTGTTATGTTATTCATGCTTTCACTGAAGGTGAATAACAGTTTGTCCGCGAAAGCTTTGATTTCTGCAATTGGAAGCTTTCCAACTTTAATTCTTTAAGTTGCGCAATTATGTTATATTTTAACTTTCCAGAGAACATTTGATTCAAGAATGACAATGATCAAGTGCTTTGATACCATGCAACATTAATGTTGAAGTTTTAAAAGATTTAAACTTTGCATTTCTTGGAAATATTCCAAAAACATTAATGTGTGTGAGAAATTTTTAAAGCCAGCTGGAATTCTCTATGCAATAATTTTTATGCAACATTTATATCAACATTAATTTAAAAAGATATTTACAAGTATATAGTTTCGCGATATTAGCGTCTGGAAGGCCATAAAGAAGACAGTTACAACTGTCAAGTCTCGACGATATAAAAGCGTGGATGAGACGCTCTGTGTTAGTCTTCTTATTGAGGTATTTCCTCAGCGGGCTAACCGCAGTGCGTAAAGGGCTGCCCGACACACATTACTGACATGATTTGACATGGTAAGCTGGCTATCGATGAACACTCCGAGGTCTCGTCCGCAGGTTTAATGTCAGCAGTACCGACCTGGACAGAAGGCGAGTCGTTTTGGATCGAAATCGAGACGAAATATGCACTATTTCTGTCTTTGCGTCATTTATCTTGAGCTTGTTGGATGTTGCCCAAGCCCGAATGTCTGAAACACAATCTTCTATTGATGCAATGGCTTATGTGCTAGCGGACGGATCAAACATGATAATACACTTGTGTATCGTCAGCATACACCATTCCGCTAATTCCATGAGTATTCAAAATAATTGGACCAGAGTTACAAAATAAACTGTATTGGACCAACCACAGATCCCTTCGGACACCATTGATTTGTGGATGATTTAGAAACAGTCTTGGCAATGACAACTGATTGGTCGCATAGGTAAGATCTGAACCATTCAAGGGCAACTTCAGGCAACTAGCCGAGATAGTAGCATGGTGTGATCTATGGTGTCGAACGCGGTGGATAAGTCCAAAAGTATAAGAATAGCCTCATTGTTGTCATCCACCGCGCGTAGAAGATCGTTTTGCACACGTACCAGGGCCATCTCTGTAAAATGATTCTGTCTGTATGCAGACTGAAGGTTGTTGTGAAGATTGTTATTATCGAGATATTCCTGCAATTGGGCATATACCACGCGCTCAAGAATCTTGGATATGAAAGACAAGTTTGAGACGGGCCTATAGTTCTTGAGGTCATCAGGATCGGCATTATTTTTTTTTGAGAATTGGGCGTATCCTTGCTGATTTCAGTACACGAAGAACAATGCCAGCAGAGAGGGAGCGGTTTACCATGGTAATAACAGGTAATAGCACATCAATACAGTCATTCAGAAGCGAAGTAGGAATAAGGTCAAGTATGCAGTATTTTGTAGGGGCATCCATGATTACTTTCCGCACAGCATCAGATGTCAATAGACAGGCTAACCGAAGATGTTAAGTCCAACTCCTCCCTGATGTTTTTAATCTTGCCAGTGAAGAAGTTGGCAAAATTGTCCGCTACCTCGTTGTCTTCACCAGAAGGGCAGATTGGGCGGGATAAACCATGCGACATATTGGCTATCTTGCGAAAAATTGGGCGTGAATCGCATTCAACAATTTCAGCTCTGTAGTGTTTGTGTTAAATATCCGCTTCACTTAATGTTAATCAATGCGAAACGCACGTCGAAATGCCACGCGAAAACGGGTGCTCATCAATCCATAAACAACTGGATTTATAAAATGGTTGAATCGTGGTGCTTCTCCAAGGATGATGACAAAGTACACCAACGAGGTGTTCCTCTTGAAAAGTAGAGCCAACTCAGATTGTGGTATATTGTAGATGCATAAATTGGGAATCCACAGGAGAGTGAAGATTGTGGTTGTCAGCAGCAAGGTTTTAGTCATACGGCTGAGGGTATGTCGCTGGAAATCACGAGGCTGATGTTTTGGCAGCGGCTGCTGTCTGTCGATTCGCTGCGCTGCATGCTGTGGCTGTTGAGAAGTTGAAGGCATGTTCAAAAGCGATGGGTCTTCAAAGCCTGGGAGTGCATTCTTCTGGCTTTGTGGCTTCCAAACGGGTGCAATCTGATCTCCAGGCACATTGTCTATGTTGCCGGTATTATTTAGGACTTCCGCGATGACTACTCTGCGTTGTTGGTTACGAACGTGAAGGACCATCTTACTGTTTAGGGTGATGATCAAAACGATAGTCACGACCAGTGTGCCGTAACCTACGGTGGCAATCCCGATCCGCCAATCCTCGGTGATATCGCATGGCAGCCGAGACAACGTGAGGTGATGGATGCATCCACTAAACCCTGCGAGAGCCCCGTATATCAGACTCAGAGAAACAGCTGCTGCGATAAGAATGATGGTAGATCGGACGCTCATTCCGGAACGGCAAACTACGCAGAACCTGTTGACGGCAACTAACCCGTGTATTAACGTTGCGTAAAACTCAATCGCCAAATCCACGCTTATTCTAGATTTGCACAGCACTTCTTGTACAGAGATAGCGACAGACTCATTTTTGTGCTGAATATAATCCTCGTACAAAAAGTTACCTATTGCTATTGGCGTAGTGGTTACGGAATAGAGCAGATCACCGAAACCTAGTGCGATGATCAGGATGTCCGCCGTCGTCTTTTGAGCTGAACCGACTATAAACGTAACTAGCACCACAACATTAGCGAATAAACTTAGTATGCAGGAAACACCATCGATAGCAGCATAGACGACTGGATGGTGCTGTTGGAAAGCCATTTCTGCACAATGAGTGTCCAATTGAAGCGAACAAATCAGTTTGTTTGTTTAGTTCTTTCTTTCTTTGTTGGTTTGACGTCAAGTCAATTCCTAGAGAAATCAATTTGAGAACATTGCCAGACATGCCTGTTTCTGCGCAAAGATCACAAGAAATTTCAAAAATAAATTGAACAACGGTAAATAAGCAGATTACTTTTTATGGTCAATTTACCAATAATTTGAGGTCATGAAGTAAGGAGCAAGGAAAGAGATAACTATAAATAATGATAGCGGCATTGTATTACAATGATGAATATACTTTAATTGTTCATAAGCGTACAATTTCTCCTCGTATGAAATTAATAACACTTTTAACTTTGCAGAAGTTCACATTGCCGTCAATATCGAAGGATTATTTAAGATAGTGCTTCATTATTTTCCACGAATGGTGCGATGACTACAATAACACGCCATTAGTAAATGCCTCTCTCAAGCACTTTTCAGGGGAAAGTACTGGCATTTAATATGAATGTAGTGTTAATAACAATTGTACTTTCGAAAAGCAAGTTCAGTATTGTTATCATCGCTTCATTTCCAAATCAATGATATGAAATACAACAAGTAAACAAGACAACGGTTTTCATTAATTCAATAAATTAAGGAATCGGCTAGCAACCTTTGCACAGTATTTTTGTGGGACCTGAGAGCACATAAGACATCTCAAATTACATACTGAATACGAATAACTTTCGCGGTATAATACAAATGTAACAGTCCCCAATTTAAACTTTATAAATCTTATGATAATTTAAAGTGTATGTAGCTGGGATGAAAAGACGACAATCAATTGAAAATTTTGACCTTTCATATTGAACATATACAATTCTCCCTTTAAAATACCTACATTTTTTTAGTGTTTTGGGGGAAAAGTAATACGAAAGGTCAACATTTTCATATGACATTTATGATGGACGACTTTTCACCCAAGCTTTATATCATCAGATTTCTACAATTAACTTCGAGGACTGTTAAATTATAAAAAAAAAACAGATATCAGAAGGACATTCCTCGTATTCAAAATGCAAATCGATATATCTGATGTGCTCCCATGTCCCACACAAAATACGTGAAAACGTCGCTATCCGAGCCCTTAAGGTTAGCACCTATGTGATGTGCCCTGAGTAATTTGATTTAATTTAATTATTTAACTTTGTTTACAAGCTGAAAGTATTTCATGAGATGGGAAACCCCCTTGTATGTTGGAATTCCCCCAAATTATTGTAAACAAAGTCAGATCTATGTTTGGAACTTGGAAATTCCCAGCACCATAGTCAGGAAAACCCCCCAGGAAGTGATGTAATGTGAAAGGTGAATGTGTATAATTAATCTTGGGAAATCCCAAGATTGCAGCAATGTTGTGAAAATGTGATTGAAGTAATGGTTTATTAATAGATGATGGGTTTTTGCATGAGTACTGATATAAAAGTTGAAGGCTTTTGTTGGGACTTTACAGAATGTCATGTGAGATTGAAAACTCCACATGTGTGTGATGGTCTTCGTGCTTCAAAAAAGAAGTACATTTTAACCAGTTTATATAGCCAATAATTGAGCTAATTTTAATACAGCAACGAAGAAGACAGCGAGCACACAAAAGTGCTCTTCCTCATCAAAGGATTAAAAGTTCTTCTGTCAAATTGCTGGAGTTTGCTGGGTTTGTGAAGGCAACGCATCTGTCAAAAACAGTGGAGCTGTGTTAAAGAAACCTGTTCCCTGGAAAAAGAGTGGTTGGTGAAAGAAACACCATTTTTGGAGAAAGCAGCGCAAGGAGATATATTTGTGGAGAAAGCAGCGCAAGGAGATATTGTGGAGATAGCAGCGCAAAGGAGATTGGAGGAAGCATCATCATTTTCGTATGAGGATTTTATGTGCAAGGATTTATAAATGCAAGAGTACGATGGACTTCGCTGATTTTCGCAGAACAAGTGAATAAGGATATATTACATCAGTCGTCCAGAACACTGCAAGAACTCTAGAATCACCAACAAGAAGACCGCTGGTTAAGTACCGATATAATAAAACTGATTGTGTGATTTTATTGTAATTGTTGTTATATGTACCAAGCATACTCTATTTTCAATTAAAGACTTAGATTATGTTAGCTTAATCAAACAGTGTATTTGTGTTGTGCATTCGTGTGAGTTCGGGTAAAAGGTGATTTTGGCCTTGAGTCAAGTACGACTCGTAACACCTATTTTAAACCGTTGCGATTTATTAGTTCGCAGCATCCTGCAAATGGTAGTGAGCTTTGGTGAAAATTGCATTGATCATTTATAGAAGAATTCAAATATCACAGAAATACTTTTGTAGGTCCTGTGGTTCTTGAGTTATGTTGTAAAGAGGGCTGAAACAACATCACTTTTGTAAAACGTACATAACTTATTAACAACAATAAATCAAATCGAGTTTTAGACTGCTTCGACCAACAATACCTCGTGTACCATAAACTTAAATTTACAATGCAATCTGTGAAAAGTAAGGCAAGATTTTATGGCAAGTTTTAACATAAAAGTTGTTGGCTAAGTTGTACCTAAATGCAAGATGTGTTTTTACCTTTACTTCATTGGAAATAAATGCTTATTTAAGGGAAGGGGTATGAACGTTTGGACTGTATTTATTGTGGGACATTAGAGCACATCAGACATATCGAATTGCATTCTGAATACGAAGAATGTCCTTCTGATATCAAATAATTTTGATTTCGCATTGTAATACACATTTTATGGGAAATCATTAAAAATTGATGTTTTTGATATTTAACAGTACTTGAAGTAAACTTTATAAATCTGATGATTTATACTTAAAGTGTATGTAGGTGGGATGAAAAGCCGACGATCAATTGAAAATTTTGACCTTTCGTATTGAAGATATGGATTTTTTTCCCAAAACACCAAAAAAAGGTCTTTTGGGGAAAAATCCATATCTTCAATATAAAAGGTCAAAATTTTAAACCGATCGTCGGCTTTTCCTCCCAGCTACATACACTTTAAGAATATATCATTAGATTTATAAAATTTATTTCGAGGACTGTTATATATCAAAAATTTGAAAAATATCAAATTTTAATAATTTGTCATAAAATTTGTATTATATCGTGAATTTCAAAAATGAAAACTATTTGATATCAGAAAGACATGCTTCGTATTCAGAATGCAATTCGATACGTCTGAGGTGCTCTCATGTCCCACAAAAAATACTATCGAAACGCCATAAACGCTCATTCTAGATCCCTTAAGCTTAGGCCTAAACTATTTACACTCAATTTAGGTTGTTAAAAAGAGAAGTTTAACATGTTAATTATTTGTATAACACATTTTTTAGTAGCATGCATGTATTAATTGATATTTTATATATAGAAAAATTGTTTTAGAGCCAAATTAGTTGATAAAATAGCAGCAGTATCGTTGATGAAGTAGATATGTATGATTATTATTTATATCAGGCTTTTGAGCGATACAATAAAACCGAATATTGTACAATAATTTGCAAAATACCCGGATGCAATACAATATCTTTTTAATATTGCACGCGTATCTCGTACGCGTCGCGGGTTACCATGGTGACAGCACCAACACGCGTCATGATATATATAACAGCACAACAATACAGACACCGTAACGGCTCACATGTGATTTCGTACTGTATAAATAAGTAAAATCACAAACTTAAATATTCAGCCACCAGCAGTGGTTAGTTGATGAAGTAATAAGCTATCAGCAGTAGATTGGGTATTGTCCGTAACCCAAACATTGTAAAAGAATCTTATTCTAAGTTTCTGGACAAAGAATGATTTACATGACAACTATTTGCGAGTGAGAGGACGAGGGACTCAGGATAGTAGCTCTACTCCAAAATCTCCTTGGATAGTGGCTTCACCTACTGCCACGGATAGAGATGGTATTTGGCCACGAATGCCGGCTAAATTTTCTCCGCTATTTCGCCGGCATTTATCCTTTATAAGAAAATCACAGTCTCCGTATTCCGGTTCGCCACAGTGGAGTACTGAAGCTTTGAGATGTGGGGGTCAATCACAACCGGCAAATATGCAAATTACATCAGCGGCATCGGGTATTTACCCGATATTTAACGCAGTAGAAAATCACGATGAGCAGGAATATTCCGGTTTAATCTCTAACCGGAATGACTCATTATTATACCGTACGTACAATAGAAAAACGCTGAATGTGATATGTCTATAGTGGCGATGACACGTTTGGCAACCGATTTTTATAACAAAAAACCCGGTTTTAAACGTATTTGTGAGGCCAATTTTGAATATATTTTAAGGGGGTACTACACCCCTGTGGTAAATTTGTGACTATTTTTGCATTTTTCTCAAAAAATAATAACACACTGATAACAAAAGTTATGTATATTATTGGGGCAAGGAATCCAATTATTACACTGAAATTTCAGTGACTCAAGACAAGCGGTTCAGTATATATGACAGGAAATGAGGTACATTCTAGCGGTACCTCTTTTCTTATTATAAACTAGTGCACCTGCGGCTGTGAGAGCCCTGATGCTGTGACAGCACTTATTGGGGTATGGGCGCTTATTGGGGTATGGGCGCTTGTTGGGGTATGGGCACTTATTGGGGTGTGGGCACTTATAGAATTCATTGGCAGCAAGTTTGGGCCCGATCGGACAAAGTTTGAAATGTACAAATCATTTGCAGCAATGCATTCTGGGTAGGCATTACAGTGCATTTCAAATTGGGCACATAGCCAAAAGCTGAATGACACCCGCTTGGGCAGCTTGAAACTTGTAGATTGTCTACTGGATTCTTTTTATCCACTTGCTGCTTTGTATCCACGTGGGGTATTTTCCCCATTTGACCTTTGACCTTGACCTCCGATGACCTTGAAAACCACATGGCCAACATGCTTTTCCCGATACCTACCCATATGCGAAATTTCAGCGCGATGCGTCGAAGCACGGCGAAACGCATAGCCGGACAGACAGATAGATAGACAGATAGACAGACAGATACAGCCCGATTATTATTTTATTAGTATAGTGCGCCTGTTGCTGTAATAGCCCTTTAGCTATTAGGGGGTATGTGGACGCTTATTGGGGTAGGGGCGCTTAAAGAAATCATTTTCAGCAATGAATGCTGGGAAGACACTATATAGCATATTTGCAGCAATGCATTCTGGGTAGACATTTACAGTGCATTTCAAATTGGGCATGTAGCCAAAAGCTGAATGAAACTTGTCCAGAGTTGCCCATTACACATCTTTGTATCCACTTGCTGCTGCTTTTGCTATCCAGTTGGGGTATTTTCCCCCTAGATGACCTTTGACCTCGAGGGGCCCTTCGAAAACCACCCGGTTAACTTGCTTTTCCCGTCACCTATCCATATCCGAAATTTTGGCTCGATGCGTCGAAGCGCGGCGGAACGCATAGCCGGACAGACAGACAGACAGATACACAGATAGACAGATAGAGACCGCTTATTATTTTATTAGTATAGATAACGAACCGCTTGCCTTCAATCACTGAAATTCCAGTGTAGTAATTGGATTCCTTGCCCCTATAATATAAATAGGTTTTGTTACCACTGGGTTATTAGTTTTTAAGAAAAGTGCAAAAATAGACACAAATTTATCGAGGGGTGTATAGTACCCCCTTAAAGACAACTGATGCAGCCTTTCCATGGACATACAAAACTGACAAACAACTCATGCTATTTATAGTAGCATAATTGACTACCTTAGATAATTCTCCGATATTGACGTCAATATGCCCTCCTGCAATGTTAAAAGTGTTTGCATACAGGGAGAAATTCTACGCTTATAAACAATCAAAAGTATATTCATCATGGTAATACAATGCCGCGATCATTATAGTTTATCTCTCTCCTTGCTCGGATTCGTTCCTTCATGACCTCAAATTATGGCTAAAATGACCATCGTTGTTCAATTTAGTTGAAATGTCTGGCAATGTACTCGAAGTGATTTCTCCAGGAATGGACTTGACGTGTGCCTCTTAGGTAAACAAACAAACCAACCAACAAAGAAAGAAACAAACAAACGAACTGATTTGTTCGCTTCAATCGGACACTCAATTGGGCAGAAATGGCTTTCCAACAGCACCATCCAGTCGTCTATGCCGCTATCGATGGTATTTCTGGGATACTAAGTTTATTCGCCAATGTTGTGGTGCTAGTTACGTTTATACTTGGTTTAGCTGAAAAGACTCCAGTGGACATCCTGATCATTGCGCTAGGTTTCGGTGACCTGCTCTTCTCCGTAACCACTGCGCCAATAGTAATTGGTAACTTTTTGTACGAGGATTTTATTCGGCAAAAAAACGAATCTGTCGCTATTTCTGTACAAGAAGTGCTGTGCAAATCTAGATTCAGTGTGGATTTGACAATTGAGTTTTACGCGATGTTAATACACGGGTTAGTTGCCATCAACAGGTTCTGTGTAGTTTGCTGTTCCGGAATGAGCGTCCGATCTACCATCATTCTTGTCGTAGCAGCTGTGTCGCTGAGTTTGATATTCGGGGTTCTCGCAGGGTTTGGTGCAAGCATCCATCACCCCATGTGGACTCGGCAACCATGCGATGTCAACGAAAATTGGCGGATCGTGATACTCACCGTAGGCTACGGCACCCTGATTGCGACCATCGTTTTGATCATCATTCTCAACAGTAAGATGGTCCTTCACGTTCGTAACCAACAACGCAGAAAAGTCAACATGTACAATGTGTCTGCAGATCAGATTGCAGAAGCCCAAGATCAAACCGACAACATGGAAGCCGGAAGCCAGAAGAATTCACTCCCGGGTGGTGAAGACCCGTCGCCTTTGGACACATCCATATCCATGACTTCTCAACAGCCACAACATGCAGCGCGGCGGATCGACAAACAGCAGCCTCAGCCAAAAAAGCTGCGTGGTTTCCAGCGACAAACCCTCAGCCGTATGACTAAAACCTTGCTGATGACAACCACAATCTTCACTCTCCTGTGGATACTCAATTTATGCGTCTACAATATCCCACAATCTGTATTTGCTCTACTTTTCAAAAGCAACACCTCGTTGACGTACTTTGTCATCGTCCTTGGAGAAGCACCAAGATTCAACCATTTTATAAATCCAGTTGTTTATGGATTTATGTGCACGCGTTTTCGCGTGGCATTTAGACGTGCGTTTCGCATTGATTAACTCTAAGTGAATCGGATATTTAAGACAGATCAAGTTATTTATGTTTCCTACTGCCAGAAATCGTAAGAATTTGTACATAAAGCTCTCAAGGTATGCCGATTACAAAAACCTATAAAAATAAAACAGAAAAAATCGTTTTGCGGGGAACGGTCATGGCCTCATATAAAATGCTCAAACTAAAAAAATTCTCAGTTTGTTTTAAAACTGTAGCAATGCATTTCATCGGGTCATAAGGTAAAAAACCTCAATGTACACATTCTAATGGTTTCTACCAGAACTGAACATCTAAACTCTTCAAAAAGAGTTTTGAAACTTTCCAAAACGGCTTTATATCAGAAATATTTGAAACCTATATCCATATTGTTTCATAATAATACACACATTGTTTTTTCTTGTTAAAGGTGACCATAACTTATTCCATGGTTGAATAATTGTCTTTGAAAGATAAAGAGGTCTCAAACAAAATGTGCCAAATCTGCCATTTTGTGCGCCATCTGCATCAGTAAACATGAATAAGGAATAGGCCTATATATCACACTGTTTCATTAAAAACGGTTTCATAGTGCTGCCAGTCTGATGTACCGGTCTTCTGCAGCCGTTGTTTTTCTTGGGCGGCCACTTCTGGGTCTGTCTTTGACATCTCCGGTCTGACGAAACTTGGCTTTTAGCTTGGAGATCATACTGTGGGAAACTCCAAAAGATGCCGCACTTTGATTCTGAGGTATGCCAGCCTCAAGCTGACCAATATCTCGAGCCTTATCCAGATCTGATAATCGAACCATGTTTGATTGGAATTTTCTTGCAAATGACCACTATGAAGAAGTGACCAGCAAGAGAGATTGACTTGCGTTGATCCATTTGAATCCACATGTACATGATGTAGAACCATCCTAGCACTTTTCATTCAACATGATGCACGGCAAACAATTTTTCATTCATTCTTTTATTCACTCGTTCAATCATTCAAAGCAATAAGATGAACGCAGACAATGGTCAGTTTGGCACATTTTCGTTGAGAGCTCTCTGTCTTTCACAGAAAGTTACTCAGCCGTGGAATAAGTTATCGTCACAAATGAGGTATCATTGTTTACAGGGAAGAAAAATGGTTTTACTGATATGAAACAATGTGGAGATAGATTTCTAAAATTTCTGATAAACAGCCGGGTTTTTTTCCCAGGAGTTTATATCACCTATCCGCCTCACTTTATTGTTATACACCAAATTTGCCACCAAATTTAGGATGGCGGTCCAGAAGTGTTGATACAAGTTCGTTTCATGTGAGTGTAGGCGCGTGCCAACAAGCTTAGTCTTTTCGAGAGAAAACAATGTAGAGAACGTTAACTTTAACTCGGTTGGAACTTTGTAAGGCTGCAAACCTTACACTTACATATTTTGAATTCTTTTGTACTTCTTTATCATTGTAAGGAAATTAGTAAGATTAAACAAAAAAGATATTAACATCGTAAGTTGAACACGTTGAAATATTGGCTTTCAGAGCATCTTTGTGCATGACTACTGTCACGCGCTGTATTATATGGCTGTTTTGTCCCTAAAATAATAAAACGACGGTTCCTGCGTTTCTTTCTTTCTTTCTTTCTTTCTTTCTTTCTTTCTTTCTTTCTTTCTTTCTTTCTTTCTTTCTTTCTTTCTTTCTTTCTTTCCTTCCTTCCTTCCTTCCTTCTTTGCTTCTTTCCTTCCTTCCTTCTTTCTTTCTTTCTTTCGTCTTTCCCTTTTTCCTTCCTTTCCTTCATTCTTTCCTTCCTTCCTTCCTTCCTTCCTTCCTTCCTTCCTTCTTTCTTTCTTTCTTTCTTTCTTTCTTTCTTTCTTTCTTTCTTTCTTTCTTTCTTTCTTTCTTTCTTTCTTTCTTTCTTTCTTTCTTTCTTTCTTTCTTTCTTTCTTTCTTTCTTTCTTTCTTTCTTTCTTTCTTTCTTTCTTTCTCACATGGGTTAAAAACGTGATTTCCGCTTAAAATGCTACTCCTTCCACAAATTTCATGGCTCAGAGTTGGAACTTGCACACATGAATTGACCTACGGTGGAACAAAAACGTTAATCTCCGATTAACATCCAATCAGAATCTTTTTTTATATCGAACAAAAGCTAACACCCCCACTTCACTAGGTCAACAGATAACGCAATTCAATGTTTAAAGCAAGGCGAATGGGGTAAATCTGTTCAAAACGACCTTTCCAAGCACAATTTTTGACCAAAATGTAGGTTTTAATAGTCAAAACCTCAAGTGTTCCCATACAATATTTTTTTCAAATTTTATGTCATTAAATGAAAGAGTACACTAATATTGTCCATATACTAGCGTCATTAGAAAAAGCAATGGCCTTAAATTCTGTTTAAATTGTAAATATTGTGCAAAAAGATACTATTTTCACCTGTTTTCTCATACGCTTGTAAATTTAATTAACTATGAATTTGCTAAAGAGCGCTTACAAATTATAAATGTAGTCAAATCAGGTACACCATCACATGTTGACAGTATCATAGAAATAGAAGACCTTGTCTAGGCAATAATCATCACAAGTTCAAAATGTGGAAGATGTGGAAAGCATCAAAAAGAAAAAGATGAGTGCAAACCGCTAAAAATAGAATGCTTCATACTGTCAACATGTGATGGTGTACCTGATTTGACCTTCTGTCAAACAAAAAAGTCAAAAACAAAACAGAAGCAGAGTAGATGAAATAAATGAAGATGAGTCAGATCAACGCTCTGCAGGGTCTATTGTTCTATTGTTTCCGATTAGAGCGCTGACATATTGGAAAATGTTGCCAATCAATATTCATGAGAGTGTACATTCAACGTCCAGTTTGCGAAATTGGGTGAGTTGTGTTTGGTAGGTGTGAAATACATCTGACTGGGCGTTTTAATTACGTAACGAATAAAGGCGTTGACATCGTCGAATGGCTGCCCAGTGCTCTTATGTGTTTAGTTATCATATAGGCCTAATAATTATTATTAAATGTATTTATCATTCCTTTCTTTTCCCTTCTCTGTACTTATTCTTTCCTAGGCCTACTCCCTCACTCCCTCGCTCTCGTTGTCCCCTCTCACCCTCCCTCTCTCATTCCCATCATTTTCCTTATATTTCTATTTATCTACTTGTCTTTATTATATCTTTTTATTTCTGCCTTCCTCCATCCCTCTCTCATTCTCCATATCCCCTCCTCCCCTCTTCCTCCCTCCTCCCCTCCCAAGACTTCTCACAGAGGTGAATCTGTCCCTCCCCAACCCCCTCCCCTCTTTGGGTACGCCACTATTTCTATACCAATCTCCTTCTTAAAATAAAATTAAATGGACATTTCTTAAAAACAACCAATTATAGGCCTATACTTATACTTATTGTGTAATATAGATATATGGACTGGACATGGCAGCCTTCATACATTCTAATGTGTAATCGATCACCAAGAGCATTCAATTTATTTAAATGAAACACCTATCGTCAGGTGGGTGGTAAAGATGATTGTATTGACAGCTAAAGCCTCCTTATAGTCTTCAGACCCACACAAGCACACATTTGGGATACATGAGTACAATGGTACCACTTTACACATGACTGCCCTTACACATGACTGTAGTGTGGTCACTTATTGATACTCGCCTGTTGTGTAGAGCGTTAATATGATGCCGGATCAGTGACCAATTTAATGGCGGAACCCTTTATTCGAAACAATGGTACCACTTTTATGAATAGCCTGTCGCAACTTCTAATCGGCATCAAACGAACAGAAGATTATTTAATTTATTGCGACTCTATTTCTATTTAAAAGCTCTTTGAGTCAGATCATCAATAATTTGTTGACATTCATACAGTCACTCATGAGCTTACAACACGAGTCATCAAGCATAATGTATCATTGAAGCTTGACACCGGTCATTAACGGTGCTCAGGTCAAAAAACAGATTTGATATTTAATATTTATGGAATATTTCTTCACGAAGTGCCAAGACTAAGAGGTCTGCATAAACCGCACGGGTTAAATACTGATAGAAAATGTGCTTTCCAAGAGTTCACATTATGGTGCGTATAATGTAGTTAATTAGCTTAAAATGGTGGATTTAAGGGAAGGGGTATGAACGTTTGGAGAGTATTTATTGTGGGACATTAGAGCACATCAAACATATCGAATTGCATTCTGAATACGAAGAATGTCCTTCTGATATCAAATAATTTTGATTTTTTTTGAAATTTGCAATGTAATACACATTTTATGGCAAATGATTAAAATTGATATTTTGATATTTAACAGTACTCAAGTAAACTTTATAAATCTGATGATTTCTACCTAAAGTGTATGTAGGTGGGATGAAAAGCCGACGATCAATTGAAAATGTTGACCTTTCGTATTGAAGATATTGATTATTTTCCCAAAACACTAGAAAAATTAGGTCTTTTGGGGAAAAAAATTTCACAAATGTGAAAAATATCAAATTTAAATAATTTGTCATAAAATTTGTATTATATCGTGAATTTCATAAACTGAAAATTATTTGATATCAGAAAGACATTCTTCGTATTCAGAATGCAATTTGATAGGTCTGATGTGCTCTCATGTCCCACAAAAAATGCTGTCGAAACGCTCAAAACGCTCATTCCAGTTCCCTTAAGGAGACTGAAAAAAGTGCATGCAAGTCTGTATTCCCAATAGTGTTTAGTGGTTCAGACAACTTTTTATTTTGTTTTAAAAGGCGACTTTAGAGCCGGGCTTGGAGCTGAACTTCGTTTACGCGTCGGTAGGCGGTAGCTATCTGTATAGATTTGATCGACCATGTGTAGCTGGATTTGTATAGGTGCGAGGTACTTTTTGATAACCATGGCAACATCTCAACTTGTTTCTGTATAAAAATATTAAAGAGATGAAACAGAAAGCAACAGATAGTCGATGATCTAGTGCGCTACATGTATAATAATGACGTGATATAGATAATGTCTGAAAAAATATCCTAATCTCGTTCGATCCTGACTTTTTCTTTTCTTTTTGCAAAAACAAAGAAATAAAAAAATAATATATATTTTTTTAATTTAAGAAGAAAAAAGTTCCAAGGCCTTTATCAAACGTAATTTACAGCTTTAAAAGTGAAAAGAATCCCTACCAACCAACCCTATTTGTTTTTCTATGTTAATGTTACGTTTTTGTGTTTTCCCCTATTTTGCAACAATTAAGATGTTCAAAAACGTAATAATTTCAATATTTAGAATAACCTAATAACCTTTAATAAGTTGATACTCAACAGGATAAGACCCAAAGTTGATGGACTTCTGAGAAACAACCAGAATGGTTTCAGAGTGGGAAGAACTACTGTCACCCACATACTGGCTCTTAGAAGTATAATAGAAGGAGTGAAGGCCAAAAATCTACCAGCCATTATAACATTCTTTGACTTTCGAAAAGCCTTCGACACTATTCACTGAGGCAAGATGCTACAAATCCTCAGAGCCTATGGGATACCAAAACAAATTGTGGATGGTATAGGAAGGACATACAAGAAAACCAGAACCAAAGTGATCTCCCCTGATGGAGAAACTGAGCTGTTTGACATCGTAGCCGGTGTTCTACAAGGAGATAGCCTTGCCCCGTATCTGTTTGTAATAGTGCTTGACTATGCCTTGAGAATGGTAAGGAAGAAGCTAGAAAGGAGAAAGAGCAGAAGAGTTGGACCAGAAGTGGTAACAGACCCAGACTTCGCTGATGACATCGCCATACCGTCAAAAGAAATAAAACAAGCTCAGGAACTGCTACAAAGGGTAGAAGCATCAGTCGAAAGAGTCGCCTTAAAGGTGAATGCCAACAAGACAAAGTTCATGTCCTTTAACCAAGATCAGCAAGTTAACATCAGCACAAATAATGGTACAAAGCTAGATGAGGTGCATGGATGGCTAGCACAGAGCATGATGTCAAAACACGCAAGGTAGCCGCTTGGAGACCATGCAACAAGCAAGATCTGGAAGTCTGCTCTGCCAAAGAATTTCAAACTGCGGGTCTTCAGTGCAACAGTGGAGTCTGTGTTAACATATGGATGTGAAGCCTGGACCATAACTCCCAAAATATGATGGTGAAATGAACTTGAAACTATCTAAAGAATTGGATGGCTGTTACACCCGTATGCTTAGGGCAGTGTACAACATCCATTGGAAGCAGCACATAAGCAACAAAGAGCTGTATGGAGACCTACCAAGGCTCTTAGAGAAGAACAGAGATCATTATTTCGTCTTGTCTGGTAGTCATGGATGTCAGAGCGTTTTGTAAAATACTCATTAAATGAATTGGGTAACTCATGTATGGAATTCTTGTACATAAATACACCGAGTTCAAGAGAATACATATCTTCTATATTTAAAATGTTGTATTTGGCAAATAAAGGTCTGGTATGATTTCTATAATGACTATTAGAAATTGTTCTTATTGCCCATTTTTGGAGTTTGGTCAGTTTATCTAAATAAAGATTACATGTATTCCCCCAGATTAGAATTCCATAATTGAAGTACGGCAAAATAAAAGTACAATATAAGGTATATAATATTCGATCAGGAATAAAGTGTTTTAATTTGTTCATGATACCAATATTTCTCGACAAAGTTTTGGAAACGCAGTCAATATGACATTTCCAGGAGAGGTTTTCATCTATTAAGGGATCTAAAATGAGCGTTTATTGCGTTTCGACAGTATTTTTTGTGGAACATGAGAGCACCTCAGACCTATCGAATTGCATTCTGAATACGAAGCATGTCTTTCTGATATCAAATAATTTTCATTTTTGAAAATCACAATATAATACAAATTTTATGACAAATTATAAAAATTTGATATTTTTCAAATTTTTGATATATAACAGTCCTCGAAGTAAATTATATAAATCTAATGATATATTCCTAAAGTGTATGTAGCAGGGAGGAAAAGCCGACGGTCAATTGAAAATTTTGACCTTTCATATCGAAGATATGGATTTTTTCCCCAAAAAGACCTATTTTTTTGTGTGTTTTGGGAAAAAAATCCATATCTTCAATACGAAAGGTCAACATTTTCAATTGATCGTCGGCTTTTCATCCCACCTACATACGCTTTAAGTATAAATCATCAGATTTATAAAGTTTACTTCAAGTACTGTAAATATCAAAAATATCAATTTTTAATGATTTGCCATAAAATGTGTATTACATTGCGAATTTCAAAAAATCTAAATCATTTGATATCAGAATGACATTCTTCGTATTCAGAATGCAATTCGATATGTCTGATGTGCTCTAATGTCCCAAAATAAATACTGTCCAAACGTTCATACCCCACGCCTTAAGACACCTAAAAATTTGGTATGTTTCACTCGATCCAATAGTGTGTTGTCTAGGACGATGTTTAAATCTTGCTGCACTTTGACTGATGTCATATGAGGCGTTCCTAATAACATATAATTTGTTTTGCTTGCATTTACTGATAACTTGTTTGCTCTAAACCAATTGCTTACTTCTTTCAATTCAGCATTCACGACATTTGTTTGATTCTCAATAGTTTCATGCGAGTAAAGGATAGTGGTATCATCAGCAAATAGTCTAAAATCCAGAATATTAGAGGTACTAGTGATATTATTAACATATAATATAAAAAATAGTGGACCTAATATTGATCCTTGCGGAACACCACATACAATATCTTTAAGTTGTGAGTCACACGTGTTGTAGGATACATATTGCTTTCTATTACTTAGATAATTTGTAAACAATTCCAATACCACGCCACGAAATCCATAATGCTCTAATTTATGAAGAAGTATTTTGTGGTCAATTGCTTTTGATAAGTCTAAGAAAATTCCAATAGTTGCTTTATTTTTGTCCACTGCTGTATTAATTTTATCCACCAGCTGTAACATAGCCATATAGCTAGAGTGGTTGGATCGAAATCCAAATTGTTTGTCATTAAGGATTTCGTGAGTATCTATGTAGTTAACACATTTATCAAATTCTGGGTTAAGTCTTCGGCTTCACCCAGTATGGCGCACGATAATTTCCCGTACCGAAGATATCAAACGTTCAGGCCCGCCGAGGCCCTCAACTTCTTGCGATAAGGGTGAGTTGTGGTCTGCTCCGTTTGACACTGATCTCTTCGGCGGAGCCTTTCACAGGCTCGCGGTGGATGAGTGTGCCAGACGGAAGGCGGCTAAGGAGGTTAGCCATCCCAAGGCTTCGCCTACCTCAGCGCCCAAGCGGTTTTGGGCTAACGTAGGCTTACGGTTAGCATTATTTTCCCTAGGTAACATGTGCATTACAATACATCGTGTATTAAAATAAGTATACGAAGTTATATTACACGGTGTTCAGTTTTAAAACACGGGTTTATTGCCATTATTATTTTTTCCTACTTAACAAAAAGAAAACAAAACTATTAGAATTAAAATTCTACCAGGTTTTAAAACCGGAGTACAACCAACAACCAGAAACTATACCAGCGGCTAAGAACTATAGTACCAATTTTCTCAGAAAAGTAAAAAAAATCAAGATAGACCAGTATGTGATGCACCCGACGATATGAGGTATATAATTTTAAATGTAAACGCGGATCGATTACTCAGGGTACATTACAATCTGTAATCCCGTTAGTGACCGTACGTAGTGAGACACCACTATTTAAAAGCTTTAGTGAGTCATTTGATTAGTATTTGAGTCATTTGACTCATTAGTGATGATATTTGATGATAATTCTCGCGTTTCACAATACGATGCGCCGCCAGCGGTTACCTTTGACGAGTGTGATAATAAATATGTTGAAAACAGCTCCACGAAGGATTCCCTGTGATCAATAGATAGAAAATGGATCTACTATAATTGTAAATTGTTGTTATAGTGTGCATTCGCATGTAACATCATTGTAATGACATTTAAACCCACAATGATGTATGTTCCTGTATTGTATTCGTATTACGTGGGCTTTGGATGTTGACCTTTTCCCATGATGCACTGCGTATTTTGGCCTCGAACCAGCGACCTCTGGAGGCGCATCGTATTGTGAAACGCGAGAATTGAGTCAAGAGCTAAACAATTGCAGTTGGGCGTTGTCTCTGCATTCGAATCCCACTGCATTTAGTTGAGGCTTCTCTTCTCACATTGGTTCTGAGGAACACCACTTCTCCGTTCATAGCTTGATATGTTTCTCAGCTCACGTGTTATAACTATAGGGTGTTATTTCTCATCGTCTGTTTTTCCTGTTTATGTCAGTGCATAGTGTAAAGTCAGAAATTTTCTTAACGTCTATGATATTCAGTAGGGAATGTGCCCTCCTACACTGTTAACTAGTGTGTTACAACGTCGGTGCATGCTGCTTATGAAAGTCCGGATTCGTTGCTGGTTTCAGCCATTGACATCTCCTGACGAGTAGATGTGACACGCTCTCGGCTGATTTTTCACTTTTCTTGCCACCTGAAATTTTCGAATCGCATTAGGCGCAACTCCCATACAACGAGCAATTTCTTTCACCCGTAAATTTTCATCCAAAAAACCTATTACTCGACCGCGAAGGAAATCGGGCAAACGCGGCATTATTAAAACGTAACTTTTCCCATTGTGATGAACTACTGGCGATATAATTGGTATATTCTCACTGCAATGCATATCCCGCCCAATTCAGCCATTTATCATTTAAACACCTTTGCTTTTGAAAATGAAGAATACCAAAGATTAAGTTTTCTTTGACAAACACATGAATATTCCAGGCCTACTGTATTGTTTGAGAGTTAATTCCTATGCACTCAGATGCAACTTTTAACACTATTAAAAACGGTCTCTTTTTTACACAATAACCCATTGTGACTGAACGCAATGACGTGTGACGCTATAATTTGGTCCCTATGTGTAAAAGAAATAAGGCTACCCATACCTTTTTACACATTTGCATTTCGTCAAATATTGATCGGTTAAAAAGTATTTAGGGGGAACTTACAAGTTGTGGACCCTATATACAGTGATGTATGTTTTATGTTAAAGTATAATTGTCCAATCATACTATAGTCCTACTTTCCATTGAATTAATTGAATTATATATCAATGCATTTCCCGGTAAATTTGTTGTGTATTACGTAAACTTGGAAGAGGTGACGTTGGCCATAGGTATTTACGAGTACTACCTGTAAGTTGCCGTAACACTTATATTCATATAATTATTTATATATATATATAATATAACTATTGCCAGTGTTCAAAAAAGGGCTGGTTTTCAGAAACATAATTGCTTGTTTTGATTCTTGTGAACTTTTTTCTTATATTCTATCATGTTTTTGTTGTATGTATGTAATTAACTAGGTACCCTTAGTATATAATTACCCGATATATACGTCAATATGCACGCCTGCTATGTTGAAAGTGTTATTAATTATACAGAGTGTCCCAGAATGCTCTGTACTGTGTATGAAAAAATATTAAAAATATAAAATCAACAGTGTATAAAAAAAGAAAACCTGCAGTCAATTGGTAGACGTGTCTTATTCTGTGAATTTTATTAAAATATTTGTTTTCGCATGACATTTACCTATGGTGAATAACAAAGAAATATCAAATGCTAAGGGAAAAGCTGAAGCATTAACCCTAACAGCCTAATGGTTTTTTGGCGACGGGAAGGGAAAGAAGGAAGGAATAAAGAGAGAAAAGAAAGAAAAGAAAGAAGTTGTTTGCTCTGGGTGGGATTCGAACCCGAGACCCCTCGCATGCCAAGCACACGGTCGGCGACACTTTGCCACGGGTCTTGGGCTTCGCTGGCCAGCGAAACAATGCCTACATATCACTCAGGGCGATTGGGTCATCAGACCACGTGGGATGCACGCACGAACAGCGCATATTATACTAAGCAGTATTTTGCAGTACACGGTACGGTTAGGGTTAAGGAAGCAAATATTGAGTTTCGATAGTGGTAACATAACCCTAACAGCCTAAGGATTTTTTGGCGACGGAAAGGGAAAGAAGGAAGGAATAAAGAGAGAAAAGAAAGAAAGAAGTTGTTTGCTCTGGGTGGGATTCGAACCCGAGACCCCTCGCATGCCAAGCACACGGTCGGCGACACTTTGCCACGGGTCTTGGGCTTCGCTGGCCAGCGAAACAATGCCTACATATCACTCAGGGCGATTGCGTCATCAGACCACGTGGGATGGACGCACAAACAGCGCATATATTAAGTAGTATTTTGTAGTACACGGTACGGTTAGGGTTAATAACGATCAGTACTGTAGTATTTTTACTATTTCCACCAGTGCCTAGAATTCAGTATCCAACAACTGACGAACTTAGTATTGATGTAGATGGCGTATAAAAATATATTAAAAACGCCAATGGTCCAGATGGAATACCATCATACCATATTAAGTGAAGAGCTGGCACCGGTTATAACCAAATTATTTGCACAATCCTTAAATTCGGGTAAACCTCCTAATGATTGGCTCACGGCCAACATCACTGCTATATTCAAAAAGGGTAGAAATTAAGATACCCACCATCAATTAAACAGCAGATATACTTTGCACTAGTAAGACTAATTCTCGAGTACGCGAATGTAGTTTGGGATATTGAACTTCCACTGTAATGAGAAGCTGTGAATCACATGCGTGATTGGATCGGAATCCGTGCTGAAAAGAAGATAAGATTTCATATTTTTTAAGGTGGTACATTATATGTTTTTATATTACATGCTCTAATAACTTACACGATACAGATGTCAGCGACACTGGCCTTTGGCTGGATCACTCTTTCTACCCTTTTTGAATATAGCAGCAAAAAAATTGTTTGGCCAAAAAATGTTTTTTATTAATTTTTAAAAACTAGATAAAAATATCTAGGGACAGTTTTTTAATTTTTTTTAATTTTGACCAACTTCACCCAAAATATTTGAAATTTTTGCATTTTTTTTCCATTTTTGGTGCAAATTTCTCAAAGTTGGTCAAAATTCAAAAAAATAAAAAAACGGTCCCTAGATATTTTTATCTAGTTTTTAAAAATTAATAAAATTTTTTTTGGCCAAACAATTTTTTTGTTACGTTGCACGAAAAAATTTGGGCCAAAAACCCCGTTTTTTTTGGATTTTCTCCAAAAATGAGCATTTTTGGCCCATATTGGACCTCACAGGTGAATTTATCAAGTCATTTCCATTCTAAAAATGTATACTTTTATATTCTTTAGACTAATAATTTAGCAGTTATGAGGCCCGAAAGTTTTTATAATTCCAGGGTTCAGACCAACCTTAAGGTATGCCGATTGCAAAAACTTACAGAAAAAACCCCTCTTTTTTGTGGGGAAACGTCCTGGCCGTTTACGCATGGCTCAAATTACAAATCGGGTCGTAAGGTAAAAAACCTCAATATACACATTCTTGTGATTTCTGATAAAAGTGAACACCTATATCACGAATTCGCCTCACAATACTGTTATGCACCAATTTTGCCACCAAATAATAATAATAATAATAATAATACACAGATTTAGAGAGCGCTTTTTAAATGAAGAAACAAAGCGCTATGGAAAAGGAAAAATGCAAGAGGGAGGAAACATTAGGTGAAAAGGTGAGGCTTTAGGTTCTTTTTGAAAGTTTGGACATTGGGAGAGTCACGAATGTGGGAAGGCAAGCCATTCCATAGAACAGGGGCAATGATGGAAAATGCTCTGTCACCAGCCAACTTGTGGGATCTTGGAATGGAAAGACAAGTGGCAGCAGTAGAGCACAAAGAGTACCCAGAATCACGGATGTGAAGGACGGAGGACAGGTATTCAGGTGTAGATGAAGCAAGAACCTTATAAACATGGTCGAGAGTGCGGAACTGGACACGTTTAGCAACTGGAAGCCAGTGCAGACTATGAAGCAAAGGAGAAGTATGCGTATATTTTGGTTCTCTGAAAATGAGTCTGGCGCACTTGTTCTGGAGAAGCTGTAGGCGGGTGAGGTTTTTCTGGGAAATGCCATTAAGCAAGGAGGAGCAGTAATCAATCTTGGACAGGACAAGAGTCCTAACCGCATTGGTACACGCATCAAAACTGAGGAACCGCCTAATCCTCCAAATATTGCCAATCTGCCAGTTCAAAGTTTTGGATGTGCAACATAACTGGACATCTTCATGTCATGGTCATGGATATGGATGAAGATACAGAGATCTCCAACCCATCCAAATAAAGGGTGAGATGTTTGAGATTAGTGTAGTGATTATTAAGGATATGAGTCTAAAAGTGTTGATACAAGTCGTTCCGAGAGGACAAAAAATGCAGAGAACGTTAATTATGACTCAGTTTGAACTTTGTAAGATTAATAAACCTTACAATTACAGATCTTGAATTCCTTTGTATTTTTTTAATTGTTTATGTGTAAGATATTGAAATCGTTTGTAAATTGCTCTACACTGTTTCTCATTTTTTTAAATTATTACTGTGATGTACTAGGATAAGAAGTGCTAGCCGAGGAGGGGTGCAAGGGTCCATGCAAGGGGTACACCTGTGAAGGGTGTGGCGCTATGTGGGCGTATGGTATGCTGTTTGGGGTGTGTTTAGTCTGTGTAGGTGTTTGTAGTGTGAGTGTGAACTTGGTGAATGTGTAACCGGAAGTAAGGTCTACATACAGGGTGTCCCAGAAAAAAATACCGGGCGAATGAATTTGGACCTAAGTCGAGAAATGGACATCAGAATCCAAAAAAACAACTAAACCTCAGCGTATAGCCCATCTTATTCTGCATATTATACGCTAATCGGTTGACTGATTACAAAGAAATGAGCGATTACAAAACGCTGCATCAATTCACTTCATTCAAAGAAAGATCATTCAATACAATGCGCACTAGTGCTTAACTCTGTCAATTTGCTTCATATTGTGTTCGGTGAAGTCTTTCTTTTTAAACAATATGTTTCTTTCAAAACATTTAATTATATAGGTTTTGTTCAAATTTGAAAACCTGCACGATATTGAAAATGAAAACTTGCATGTAAGACGATGCTCGGTACTTGTAAATATCTTTTTTCGTTAACCCTAACACTGACCCATGCTTTTTGATATCGGAAGTCAAAGAAGATCCGATTTTTTCAAGAAGAAGGAGAATTTTTGACTTGGCACCCCGGGATTCGAACCTTTGACCCCCGCATGCCAACCACACGATCGCGGGCCGGTAGCTGCACGGGTTATTGCTGCCCGGCCAGCAATTCCGTGAGCATATCACACTTAGGGTGATTGCGTCATCGCAGACCCTGGGATTCATGCATGCGCAGAATTTTTCATTGTGGTATTTTGTGGTATTTACATTAGGGTTAATGTTGATATAAAGTTGCATAAAGAATTATTGCATAAAGAATTACAGCTGGCTTAAAAAATTTCTCACACACATTATGTTTTTAGAATATTTCCAAGAAATTGTAATGCAAAGTTTAAATCTTTTAAAACTTCAACATTAATGTTGCATGGTATCAAAAATTACACGTAAAGCTGTAAGCACTTGATCATTGTCATTCTTGGCTCAAATGTTCTTTGGAAAGTTAAAATATAACATATGTGATGCGATCAAGCAAAATCAGTCGGAACACGCCAATAATAAATTTTCAGTTTTCTATATGATGGTAAAAAGTTTTTATAAAGCTAGATTTTGCAGAAAATCCCATTGAAATTGAACAACCAGTTCCAAAGATATGAGCAATTAAAGAGTTTCAAAAACAATAGGAAACAAAAGGAAAAATTTCCTTTGTTTGGCTATATTTCAAAATCAATATTTCCGAGTTCCGACTGATTTGGCTTGATCGCATCACATATTTGCACAACCTGAAGAATTCGAGTAGAGCTTCCATCTGCAGAAATCAAAGTTTTCTCGAAAAAAACTGTTATTTATCTTCAGTGAAAGCATGAATAACATAACACCGTCGGATTATAAAATAGATGTGGACTAAATTTAATGAGATACACAAACTTTAGGAACCGGTGAGCGAGTATGACAAAAGCGCCTGTTTTTCGCAACCAGTCAACCGAATCAAATAACATTTCCGTATGTAATGCACAATAAAATAGGTTATACGCTACATTTTAAATATTTTGATTCTGATGTCTATTTCTTGACTTACGTTCAATTTTATTCACTCGGTAATTTTTTCTGGGACACCCTGTACATGCTGTAGAACTTTTTGTACTTTATTCCGGTGTTTTTCATCTTCCTGCTTGTTTTATTTGATTTTGATGTTATTGTGAAAATAAAATTAAGTATAAAATTTTGAATATTATAATGTTCTTATGCTTCTTCCAGTTTTCCTTTTATTATTTTATAATGCATTTACTTTTGTCTTGTACTCAAATCCGTCATTTTGATCTGTATGTTGTCATACGTCAGCCACGGACATGTTATTTAACTGTTGACAAAATATTTTGCAAACATGTTTGCCCAAAATAGTTTACAATAACTTTTTAAAAATTATTTGTGATCTTTATATGTGATGCAATCAAGCAAAATCAGTCGGAACTCGGAAATACAAAAGGAAATATTTCCTTTGCTTGGCTATATCTCAAAATCAATATTTGCGACTGATTTTGCTTGATCGCATCACATATACATGATATATAACTTGACATTTAAATGTTATTAAAATGTTTTGAATAAACGTTTTAAGAGCATTTTTATGTTCGCTGGGTAGTTGATGGTATAATAACTCTAACATGAAGACCTGACCGCAAGAAGACCGTAAGTCCACTTGGCCCCTCAACATGTATACACTAAAGTTACGTATAGTTTCTTTTTTTTAGGGTTTTATAATGTTTAATACATGTTCCAGGGTGAAAACATCATGAAAGGTTGTGAAAGATTTGTTTTGGCCCCTGAACATGTATAAAACATTACCAACATATACGAAACTATACGCAACTTAAGTGTATACATGTTGACGGGCCAAGTGGACTTACGGTCTGCTTGCGCTCAGGTCTTCACATTAAATCTACACAGTTCATTAGTTGTCACTTACCGGGGGATTTTTTTAACCATCACAATGCTGCGCCGTTACGTAGTACGCGTGCGCAAGACCAAGCACTGACTATTAGACTCGCCGATTTAATTATGGGGTGGACGGTGGCCCCAAAAATATGAAGTACGTCATGGCTTAAGGGATCTAAAATGAGCGTTTATTGCGTTTCGACAGTATTTTTTATGGGACATGAGAGCACCTCATACCTATCAATTGCATTCTGAATACGAAGCATGTCTTTCTGATATCAAATAATTTTCATTTTTGAAAATCACAATATAATACAAATTTTATGACAAATTATAAAAATTTGATATTTTTCAATTTTTGATATATAACAGTCCTCGAAGTAAATTATATAAATCTAATGATATATTCTTAAAGTGTATGTAGTAGGAAGGAAGGAAAAGCCGACGGTCAATTGAAAATTTTGACCTTTCATATTGAAGATATGGATTTTTTTTCCCAAAAGACCTAATTTTTTTGGTGTTTTTGGGAAAAAAATCCATATCTTCAATACGAAAGGTCAAAATTTTCAATTGATCGTCGGCTTTTCATCCCACCTACATACACTTTAAGTATAAATCATCAGATGTATAAAGTTTACTTCAAGTACAGTTAAATATCAAAAATATCAATTTGTAATGATTTGTCATAAAATGTGTATTAAATTGCGAATTTCAAAAATCTAAATTATTTGATATCAGAATGACATTCTTCGTATTCAGAATGCAATTCGATATGTCTGATGTGCTCTAATGTCCCAAAATAAATACTGTCCAAACGTTCATACCCCAGCCCTTAAGCAAGAAAAAGCACAGGCATCAAAAATGTTAAATAATGACTAATGTTAGGGGCCGTCCATAATTTTCATTTCCATCAAGCCATTTTCACTTACTTACAAAGCGTACGTAACTTTTTACCCCCCTCCCTCCCCCGAGTTACGTACAAATAAAATGGCGAAGGATTTCCATGAGTAGACCTAGGGGTTAGAGTTTTGGTTAAAGGTTCGATTAGGGTTAAGGTTAGTGTTCCAGGAGGACAGTTGGTTCTGGATTAATGTTTTTACAGATGCGTTGAGAAATGCTGAAAAACATCCTTTTTAAACCATATTTTCCTGAAATACGAGATCAAACAATAAATTAAAATATAGTTTAAAATACAGCCTACAAACTAAATGACTAATGCACCCCAAAATCTGCTGAACATCCCAATACTCTCTTTTCAAGAACCCCCGGGATCACATCATATAGGAACCAGGGGGACATCCCTTCGGCATGTCTGGCACGCGTATGTTCTTGCAATGGGTTTCATGTCTTTTGTCGCAACACTGACAATCCACGCTTGGGCCTTTGCTGCCATTGATCCTAGCGCAGATAGAAAATACTTTTGTAATGTGTTTTGGTATGAAATAAATTAAGCACAATGTAAAATAGGACCACTATACATATTAGACTAAAAATTAAAGGGAAAATCATTGTTTGCATGTCATGTTATAGAAATTGTTATTTAAACGAATTGAACAATTTTAGGTTAAGTTATGAATAAAATATTAGAAAACACCATAATTTTTCACTTTCATTTTTGTATTGCTCAAACAAATCGCCATTTTTCTTACGTACACTTACCCAGGATTTCTACCCCCTCCCTCCCTCTTACGTACGCTTTGTACGTAAGTGAAAATGGCGAAAATTATGGACGGCCCCTTAGCTTGCCTGAATATTTCATGAAATTTGGTTGCTATATGTTCCCAGTCGTAAGTTAAACACGTTGAAATATTACCTTTCAGAGCATCTTTTTGCGTTACTACTGTCACGCGATGTATTATGGCTGTTTTGTTCCTATAAACTCGCATTGTTGGTATATTTACCTTTAAAAATACTCAAAACGTTCAAACAATTTCAAAGTCAGCGTAAGTGCTGGTATTTAATCATTTATAGATGACGTTATTAAATTCAGCCATAATATAGATTTTGGTTAAATTCAGTTCAGTTTTTCTTTGTTGCACTCACATGTTCCGGACGACTTACTTGTCCAGCGAAGGCCACTGTTGACTTGCATAACCTTTGCGTCAAAAATCCTGGCCAAGAAGTTAAATAGGCACTATACAAGCCAACCACATGGGCCAATCTGTGGTTTACAATAGCTTTGAAGAGTGAAGGGGTGCAGTAAAGCATCAGACACAATAATAAATAATGCCTGTGTGCTGTTATCAGATATGTCTCCGACTACTCCATCTGGAACTAGACTATTCAAAACGTGAACTGCAGTATGAATGAAGGTCCTGCCAGTAGATATGGTTCTATAAACTGGTAATGTGAGACCATGGCAAGGCATGGAAAAGCTAGAGCGGGTAGCTCTTCGGAGTAAAATGGCTTTGGTAGCAGTGCCTTCAGATCTAGTGGCACAAGCTGATGTGCATTTTGTAGAGGACTATTGCTGAAGCCACTTGACGTTTTTGATGGCAAGATGTGATGTTCAGCTCTGTACATGCTTCCTCTTTGCTCACGCCTATGATTCGAAGGACCTTCCTCTGTATAGAATCTAGTAATCCTGCAGTGGTGACGCTGGCACTCATCCAAGGCAATGAGGCGTATTCCGTCCCACTGCGAACTTGAGCCTTGTAAACGGTTGCTCTGCCTCTGACATCTGACTCTGCCTCTTGCAACTCTCCTCAGAGCGAGCCTCTGTTCTGCTCTGGATGAGACGTGCTTTGCTCAGGTCATATTGCTGTCGACTGTAACTCCCACGATCTCCAGCTCATGCTTCTCAGCCAGTTTGGTGTTACCAAACAGAAGATCTGTATGCCCATATCCTAATTTTCTGCAGGTCTCTGTTCAGGCTAGCATAGTAACGGCTTCAGGGTTATCTCTAGATGTAATCTCACAAAACAAGGTGGAATACACAGCTCAGATGCACTCACTGTTCTGGACGACATATTTGTCCAGTGAAGGCCACTGTTGACTTGCATAATATGATTATAACCTTTGCGTAAAAAATCCTTGCACAGATGAAAAATTCCAAAACCGTTTTTGTTTTCACAATTCACTCACTTTCTTCAGGATACAGACATTGTACCACTCTGTTTCCATTTACATTGACAGATGTGTTGTTTCATAAACCAGAGTTTAGAAAGTCGACATTCCATTTTTGGGAAGAAAGAGCACAATTGGTGTACTCGAAAAGACTACAGTAAGCTTGCATCAGCGCTTTGAATTCCCACCCGGCGCTTTGAAACCAAACATTGACCAAAATTCGGATTTAATTGAGTTTTAAAGGGTTTAAGATGCATAGCGGCGCATTGCATAATGGGAAATATCTATCGTATTTTTATACTTAGCCCCTGTGTATTAAACATGTTAAACACGGCGGAACAAAATCGCCATGCGTGGCTGCTGAAGAACTAGTGGATTCAATCCACTATCGCGGACATTTCTAACACGAAGATATAGTGATGATGACGGTCTGTGTTATCCATAGCTAAAGAAATTCAACTTGCAAGGTACAGATTATTCAATCAATTTTTTTAACAATGATATGATAAAGAAAAATGATGTAATTTTCCTATAAAAATGCCAAATGACACTTGAAAGTTAATATTCCTGGCAATCACAGCTTTCATTTTTCCCATTTAGCCATCCCCAACAATATGTTATCATCAATCAACATTAATATAGCGAACATAGCATGAAAAGTATGGTCTGAGAAATTTTACTACTACAGGATTCCAGCCCGTCACCATTGGTCACCCTTCCAACAAGCATGCATTTATATTGAATTGATACTGAATCTTTGTCAAGATTTTGTTGCCAAAGAGATTAAACTTTATATGGTAATGTTGAAATACACAAAATATAGCTTAGATCATCATGCTCAGATGGTACCTCTCTTGTTGAGACAAAAACGTAATGTGTTTCTTTTGGGACCGAGTTTTTGCTGCCTATGCTCCCAGATTGTGGAATAAACTACCAGGTCAAATCAAAAATTGTACTTTTGAACAGTTTAAGATGCCCCTGAAGAGCCACCTATTTCAGGATGCTTAATATCAGCAGCAGTTTTTGAGCTAATGAGTACCATTGAACATTTTGAAATGAATTTGGCGCTTAGACAAATAATAAATAGTAACTGATTGATTGATTGATTGATTGATTGATTGATTGAAAATGGAATGCTGAATGTCGTATATTTTCCCTTGTTACAACACGTGTACAGATCTAAGACAAAAAAATCGACCTACCCAGCAAACACAAAACGTTTTCGACATCATTCGCAAAAGGTTAGAAAAGGTTGCCAGAAAACGTTTAAATGTCGGGTTATATAAAAGGTATATAAAGGCTATAAAACGATTTCATAACATTCAAAAACATTTGTTGATAACCTACTGCAAATATTCGAACATAATTTTATTGAAGTTGACAAAATATTTGGCAAAAAATGTTTACAAAAATATTTTACAATAACATTTTGAAAACATTTTAAAAATATTGTTGTAGCGTGTTTCCATGAGCTTTATATAACCCGACATTTGATGTTATTTAAACTTTTTTTTCTAAATCAAAATCCAAAATATAATATGTTTTAAAACGTTTTATAAACATTTTGTATGTTTGCTGGGTACCGACCTACTTCTTTCGACCCCAGGACAAACGAACACTTTTTAATTAATTATTAAATTAAGTAGAAACACGATCATTAGTTCTCTTTCTCTCTTTCTCCGTTCTCTAATTAGCTAATTAAAATTAATAACGGTTAGTAAAGTAGGTAATGGGGATACGCATCCTGCACAAGAACAAATAAACACAATGGGGAACGATTGCTCGCTACAAGAGGAAACTGAATATATTTAATAAGAAAGAGTGAACAGTTTAACCAACCCAAAGTGTTACAATTAAACAAGACAACAAATAAACACAAATCCCGACCGGCACACAACCCAACTTGAAAAAAAAGGCAAGGGAATGTGCCGGCATGGGAATCGAACCCACGACCTTCCGATATCTAGACGGACGCCTTATCCATTAGGCTACCAGCTCCCACTGATAAACGGTGGTTAAAGCTGGGTCTAATGTTATAGCAGTCATGGTATACAATACACACACACAAGTATTACGCAAGTACGCATGTGCAGGAGATCATTATTGATGCTTAATCGTTTCCCCAGTATAATTATAAGTAAAGTAGGTAATGGGGATACGCATCCTGCACAAGAACAAATAAACACAATGGGGAACGATTGCTCGCTACAAGAGGAAACTGAATATATTTAATAAGAAAGAGTGAACAGTTTAACCAACCCAAAGTGTTACAATTAAACAAGACAACAAATAAACACAAATCCCGACCGGCACACAACCCAACTTGAAAAAAAAGCAAGGGAATGTGCCGGCATGGGAATCGAACCCACGACCTTCCGATATCTAGACGGACGCCTTATCCATTAGGCTACCAGCTCCCACTGATAAACGGTGGTTAAAGCTGGGTCTAATGTTATAGCAGTCATGGTATACAATACACACACACAAGTATTACGCAAGTACGCATGTGCAGGAGATCATTATTGATGCTTAATCGTTTCCCCAGTATAATTATAAGTAAAGTAGGTAATGGGGATACGCATCCTGCACAAGAACAAATAAACACAATGGGGAACGATTGCTCGCTACAAGAGGAAACTGAATATATTTAATAAGAAAGAGTGAACAGTTTAACCAACCCAAAGTGTTACAATTAAACAAGACAACAAATAAACACAAATCCCGACCGGCACACAACCCAACTTGAAAAAAAGCAAGGGAATGTGCCGGCATGGGAATCGAACCCACGACCTTCCGATATCTAGACGGACGCCTTATCCATTAGGCTACCAGCTCCCACTGATAAACGGTGGTTAAAGCTGGGTCTAATGTTATAGCAGTCATGGTATACAATACACACACACAAGTATTACGCAAGTACGCATGTGCAGGAGATCATTATTGATGCTTAATCGTTTCCCCAGTATAATTATAAGTAAAGTAGGTAATGGGGATACGCATCCTGCACAAGAACAAATAAACACAATGGGGAACGATTGCTTGCTACAAGAGGAAACTGAATATATTTAATAAGAAAGAGTGAACAGTTTAACCAACCCAAAGTGTTACAATTAAACAAGACAACAAATAAACACAAATCCCGACCGGCACACAACCCAACTTGAAAAAAAAGGGCAAGGGAATGTGCCGGCATGGGAATCGAACCCACGACCTTCCGATATCTAGACGGACGCCTTATCCATTAGGCTACCAGCTCCCACTGATAAACGGTGGTTAAAGCTGGGTCTAATGTTATAGCAGTCATGGTATACAATACACACACACAAGTATTACGCAAGTACGCATGTGCAGGAGATCATTATTGATGCTTAATCGTTTCCCCAGTATAATTATAAGTAAAGTAGGTAATGGGGATACGCATCCTGCACAAGAACAAATAAACACAATGGGGAACGATTGCTCGCTACAAGAGGAAACTGAATATATTTAATAAGAAAGAGTGAACAGTTTAACCAACCCAAAGTGTTACAATTAAACAAGACAACAAATAAACACAAATCCCGACCGGCACACAACCCAACTTGAAAAAAAAGCAAGGGAATGTGCCGGCATGGGAATCGAACCCACGACCTTCCGATATCTAGACGGACGCCTTATCCATTAGGCTACCAGCTCCCACTGATAAACGGTGGTTAAAGCTGGGTCTAATGTTATAGCAGTCATGGTATACAATACACACACACAAGTATTACGCAAGTACGCATGTGCAGGAGATCATTATTGATGCTTAATCGTTTCCCCAGTATAATTATAAGTAAAGTAGGTAATGGGGATACGCATCCTGCACAAGAACAAATAAACACAATGGGGAACGATTGCTCGCTACAAGAGGAAACTGAATATATTTAATAAGAAAGAGTGAACAGTTTAACCAACCCAAAGTGTTACAATTAAACAAGACAACAAATAAACACAAATCCCGACCGGCACACAACCCAACTTGAAAAAAAGCAAGGGAATGTGCCGGCATGGGAATCGAACCCACGACCTTCCGATATCTAGACGGACGCCTTATCCATTAGGCTACCAGCTCCCACTGATAAACGGTGGTTAAAGCTGGGTCTAATGTTATAGCAGTCATGGTATACAATACACACACACAAGTATTACGCAAGTACGCATGTGCAGGAGATCATTATTGATGCTTAATCGTTTCCCCAGTATAATTATAAGTAAAGTAGGTAATGGGGATACGCATCCTGCACAAGAACAAATAAACACAATGGGGAACGATTGCTCGCTACAAGAGGAAACTGAATATATTTAATAAGAAAGAGTGAACAGTTTAACCAACCCAAAGTGTTACAATTAAACAAGACAACAAATAAACACAAATCCCGACCGGCACACAACCCAACTTGAAAAAAAAGCAAGGGAATGTGCCGGCATGGGAATCGAACCCACGACCTTCCGATATCTAGACGGACGCCTTATCCATTAGGCTACCAGCTCCCACTGATAAACGGTGGTTAAAGCTGGGTCTAATGTTATAGCAGTCATGGTATACAATACACACACACAAGTATTACGCAAGTACGCATGTGCAGGAGATCATTATTGATGCTTAATCGTTTCCCCAGTATAATTATAAGTAAAGTAGGTAATGGGGATACGCATCCTGCACAAGAACAAATAAACACAATGGGGAACGATTGCTCGCTACAAGAGGAAACTGAATATATTTAATAAGAAAGAGTGAACAGTTTAACCAACCCAAAGTGTTACAATTAAACAAGACAACAAATAAACACAAATCCCGACCGGCACACAACCCAACTTGAAAAAAAAAAAAGCAAGGGAATGTGCCGGCATGGGAATCGAACCCACGACCTTCCGATATCTAGACGGACGCCTTATCCATTAGGCTACCAGCTCCCACTGATAAACGGTGGTTAAAGCTGGGTCTAATGTTATAGCAGTCATGGTATACAATACACACACACAAGTATTACGCAAGTACGCATGTGCAGGAGATCATTATTGATGCTTAATCGTTTCCCCAGTATAATTATAAGTAAAGTAGGTAATGGGGATACGCATCCTGCACAAGAACAAATAAACACAATGGGGAACGATTGCTCGCTACAAGAGGAAACTGAATATATTTAATAAGAAAGAGTGAACAGTTTAACCAACCCAAAGTGTTACAATTAAACAAGACAACAAATAAACACAAATCCCGACCGGCACACAACCCAACTTGAAAAAAAGCAAGGGAATGTGCCGGCATGGGAATCGAACCCACGACCTTCCGATATCTAGACGGACGCCTTATCCATTAGGCTACCAGCTCCCACTGATAAACGGTGGTTAAAGCTGGGTCTAATGTTATAGCAGTCATGGTATACAATACACACACACAAGTATTACGCAAGTACGCATGTGCAGGAGATCATTATTGATGCTTAATCGTTTCCCCAGTATAATTATAAGTAAAGTAGGTAATGGGGATACGCATCCTGCACAAGAACAAATAAACACAATGGGGAACGATTGCTCGCTACAAGAGGAAACTGAATATATTTAATAAGAAAGAGTGAACAGTTTAACCAACCCAAAGTGTTACAATTAAACAAGACAACAAATAAACACAAATCCCGACCGGCACACAACCCAACTTGAAAAAAAAGCAAGGGAATGTGCCGGCATGGGAATCGAACCCACGACCTTCCGATATCTAGACGGACGCCTTATCCATTAGGCTACCAGCTCCCACTGATAAACGGTGGTTAAAGCTGGGTCTAATGTTATAGCAGTCATGGTATACAATACACACACACAAGTATTACGCAAGTACGCATGTGCAGGAGATCATTATTGATGCTTAATCGTTTCCCCAGTATAATTATAAGTAAAGTAGGTAATGGGGATACGCATCCTGCACAAGAACAAATAAACACAATGGGGAACGATTGCTCGCTACAAGAGGAAACTGAATATATTTAATAAGAAAAAGAGTGAACAGTTTAACCAACCCAAAGTGTTACAATTAAACAAGACAACAAATAAACACAAATCCCGACCGGCACACAACCCAACTTGAAAAAAAAGCAAGGGAATGTGCCGGCATGGGAATCGAACCCACGACCTTCCGATATCTAGACGGACGCCTTATCCATTAGGCTACCAGCTCCCACTGATAAACGGTGGTTAAAGCTGGGTCTAATGTTATAGCATCATGGTATACAATACACACACACAAGTATTACGCAAGTACGCATGTGCAGGAGATCATTATTGATGCTTAATCGTTTCCCCAGTATAATTATAAGTAAAGTAGGTAATGGGGATACGCATCCTGCACAAGAACAAATAAACACAATGGGGAACGATTGCTCGCTACAAGAGGAAACTGAATATATTTAATAAGAAAGAGTGAACAGTTTAACCAACCCAAAGTGTTACAATTAAACAAGACAACAAATAAACACAAATCCCGACCGGCACACAACCCAACTTGAAAAAAAAGCAAGGGAATGTGCCGGCATGCGTAATCGAACCCACGACCTTCCGATATCTGACGGACGCCTTATCCATTAGACTACCAGCTCCCACTGATAAACGGTGGTTAAAGCTGGGTCTAATGTTATAAGGTCATGGTATACAATACACACACACAAGTATTACGCAAGTACGCATGTGCAGGAGATCATTATTGATGCTTAATCGTTTCCCCAGTATAATTATAAGTAAAGTAGGTAATGGGGATACGCATCCTGCACAATAACAAATAAACACAATGGGGAACGATTGCTCGCTACAAGAGGAAACTGAATATATTTAATAAGAAAGAGTGAACAGTTTAACCAACCCAAAGTGTTACAATTAAACAAGACAACAAATAAACACAAATCCCGACCGCACACAACCCAACTTGAAAAAAAAGCAAGGGAATGTGCCGGCATGGGAATCGAACCCACGACCTTCCGATATCTAGACGGACGCCTTATCCATTGGGCTAGCAACTCCCACTGATAAACGGTGGTTAAAGCTGGGTCTAATGTTATAGCAGTCATGGTATACAATACACACACACAAGTATTACGCAAGTACGCATGTGCAGGAGATCATTATTGATGTTTAATCGTTTCCCCAGTATAATTATAAGTAAAGTAGGTAATGGGGATACGCATCCTGCACAAGAACAAATAAACACAATGGGGAACGATTGCTCGCTCCAAGAGTGTGAATATATTTAATAAGAAAAGAGTGAACAGTTTAACCAACCCAAAGTGTAACAATTAAAAAAGACAACAAATAAACACAAATCCCGACCGGCACACAATCCAACTTGAAAAAAAAGCAAGGGTGTGCCGGCATGGAATCGAACCACGACCTTCCGATATCTAGACGGACGCCTTATCCATTAGGCTACCAGCTCCCACTGATAAACGGTGGTTAAAGCTGGGTCTAATGTTATAGCAAGGTCATGGTATACAATACACACACACACATTACGCAAGTACGCATGTGCGGAGATCATTATTGATGCTTATCGTTTCCCCAGTATAATTATAAGTAAAGTAGGTAATGGGGATACGCATCCTGCACAAGACAAAATAAAAACAATGGGCAACGATTGCTCGCTACAAGAGGAAACTGAATATATTTAATAAGAAAGAGTGAACAGTTTAACCAACCCAAAGTGTTACAATTAAACAAGACAACAAATAAACACAAATCCCGACCGGCACACAACTTGAAAAAAACTTGCAAGGAATGTGCCGGCATGGGAATCGAACCCACGACCTTCCGATATCTAGACGGACGCCTTATCCATTAGGCTACCAGCTCCCACTGATAAACGGTGGTTAAAGCTGGGTCTAATGTTATAGCATCATGGTATACAATACACACACACAAGTATTATTTGCAAGTACGCATGTTTAATTGGAGATCATTATTGATGGTTAATCGTTCCCCAGTATAATTATAAGTAAAGTAGGTAATGGGGATACGCATCCTGCACAAGAACAAATAAACACAATGGGTTTACGATTGCTCGCTACAAGAGCGTAACTGAATATATTTAATAAGAAATACTGAGTGAACAGTTTAACCAACCCAAAATGTTACAATTAAACAAGACAACAAATAAACACAAATCCCGACCGGCACACAACCCAACTTGAAAAAAAAGCAAGGGAATGTGCCGGCATGGGAATCGAACCCACGACCTTCCGATATCTAGACGGACGCCTTATCCATTAGGCTACCAGCTCCCACTGATAAACGGTGGTTAAAGCTGGGTCTAATGTTATACATCATGGTATACAATACACACACACAGTATTACCAAGTACGCATGTGCAGGGGAGATCATTATTGATGCTAATCGTTTCCCCAGTATAATTATAAGTAAAAGTAGGTAATGGGTTCGATTCGCATCCTGCACAAGAACAAATAAACACAATGGGGAACGATTGCTCGCTACAAGAGGAAACTGAATATATTTAATAAGAAAGATTGAACAGTTTAACCAACCCAAAGTGTTACAATTAAACAAGACAACAAATAAACACAAATCCCGACCGAGCACATCCCAACTTGAAAAAAAGCAATTTGTGTGCCGGCATGCGTATCCCCAATCGAACCGATTACGACCTTCCGATATCTAGACGGACGCCTTATCCATTAGGCTACCAGCTCCCACTGTTTATCAGTGGGAGCTGATAAACGGTGGTTAAAGCTGGGTCTAATGTTATAAGGTCATGGTATTCAATACACACACACAAGTATTTTTTCAAGTACGCATGTGCAGGGATCATTATTGTGTTATTTGTTTCTTGTATAATTATAAGTAAAGTAGGTAATGGGGATACTGCATCCTGCTCTTTTCTTATTAAATATATTCACAATGGGGAACGATTGCTCGCTACATTGTGTTGATATATTTAATAAGAAAGAGTGAACAGTTTAACCATTACCCAAAGTGTTACATAATTATACTGGGGAAGACAATTAACAAATAAACACAAATCCCGACATGCGTACTTGCGTAATACTTGCAAGTGTGTATGTGCCATGACTTATGGAAATCGAGACCCACTTTAACCACCGATTATCTAGAGCGGACGCCTTATTGCGTAATACGTCCGTACTTGCGTAATACTTGTGTGTGTGTATTGTATACCATGATGCTATAACATTCCCCAGCTTTTTTTTTCATCAGTGGGAGCTGGTAGCTAATGGATAAGGCGTCCGTCTAGATTTGGTCGTGTTTATTTGTTGCCTTGTTTAATTGTAACACTTTGGGTTGGTTAAACTGTTCACTCTTTCTAATAACGGTTACCCAAGATATTACGAACGTCATTCGGCATTTCAGTTCAGTTTTGAAATTGCTTGTGATCGTTGGACAGACACATCCACGTCTGGCAATGTAGTCAACGTGATTTCTCCAAGAATGGCTTTCCATCAACAGTATCAAGTCGTTTATGCCTCTATCGAAGGTCTCACTGGTATACTAGGTTTATTTGCTAATGTTGTGGTTCTAGTTACGTTTATAGTCGGTTTAGCTCATAAGACTCCGGCGGACATCCTGATCATCGCGCTAGGTTTCGGGGACCTGTTCTACTCCGTAATCGCAGCACCAATACAAGTAAACAACCATTTATACAATGGTTATATTCTGCAAGAAAATAAATCTTCCTCAATTTCTCAACAGGAACTGCAATGCAAGTCTGGGTACAGCGTGAGTTTCGCGATCGCGAATTACACGATGTTATTGCACGGGGTAATTGCCATTAACAGATTCTGCGTAGTTTGCCGTTCAGGAATGAGCATCCGATCTACCATAATCCTTATCGTAGGAGCTGTGTCTCTAAGTCTGACGACCGGGGTTCTCGGAGGTTTTGGATCAAGCATCCATCCCACCACGCGATCTCGGCTGCCATGCGATATCACCGAGGATTGGCGGATCGTGCTATTGCCTGTATTCTACAGCCTCTTGATCTTCACCATCGCTCTAATCATCACCCTCAGCACCAGGATGATACTTCACGTTCGTAACCAACAACGCAGAGTAGTAATCGCGGAAGATAACACCGACAACATAGACAATATTGGAGTCTCTTTGAGGCCACAAATCCAAAAGAATTCACTCCCTGTCGTTGAAGATTCATCGACTTTGGACATGCCTTCAACTTCTCAACAGCCACATCATGCAGCTCTGCGAACCGACAGACAACATCCCCGGCAAAAACAGTTTCGTGATTTCCAGCGACAAACCTTCAGCCGTATGACTAAAACATTGCTGCTGACAACCACAATCTTCACTCTCCTGTGGATACTCAATGTATGCGTCTACAGTATCCAACCACTTATGTTGGAGCAACTTGCTAAGAGCAACGCCTCATTGACGTACTTTCTCGTCATCATTGGACAAGCACCAAAGTTCAACCATTTTGTAAATCCACGTGGCATTTCGACGTGTGTTTCGTCATGATTGATTTACCTTTATACACAAATTTCGCCACCGTTAATGTCGGTCCATGTTGATTCATGTGAGTGTATCCGCGTGACAAACAGCCTTTTCGTTCCGAGGAGAAAAGAATGTTAACTTTGACTCGTTTGGAACATTGTAAGATTTCACAATCTTACAATTACAGATCTTGATTTAACGTCAGTTGAATGTAACATTTACCGCCATTGAGGAACATCCTAAAGATCAGTAGTCCGAAAATGGTTAAGGTTAGCCAAAGGTTTTTCATGCGCTTGATTTCAGAGGGGCTTAAGTTCATAACAGAAATAGCCATGCAGAAAATGAACAAGCGTACCGGGACGTAGGCCTACTTATAATAGAATATCGATCCACGGTCAAGCCCGGAGCTCGAGAGATTGAAGGCATTTCATCTTAAGGATTAGGGGAAGGGGCTAAGGTTAGAGTTAGCATGAGGGGTAGGGTTAGTTTTAGGGCTAGGGTTAGGCTAGGGTTAAGGTAAGATTTAGGATTATGATTATAGTTAGAGGCTTAGGTTATAGTTTAGGGTTAAGTTGTAGTGAAGTTTAGCAGTGTTTAGGGTTAGGGTGAGCAGAGTTAACATTAGGGTTTATAAAACTTTTTCGGACTAATGACCCATCGGACTATTGTTATGGATTCTAATCGCAATCCAAGGTCTAAAACACCTTTTACCTAAATTCACTTCGGAATGCACAACAAAACACACTGTTTGTATAAGTTAACAAAATTTGAATCTTTAAGGAAAAGCATAGAACGATTGGACAATGTTTTCATGTTGTAAACATGAATGCATACAACTAATGAATTACAATGATTATTTACAATGTTTACTTATCCGCCAGTCGTCTTGCTCTAGTTGATTACATAAGTATGTTGCACTCACTGTTCTGACAACATATCTTGTTGTAGATTATTCATCCAGTAGTTCAAAACATTATTTTGTAAAACTAAAATTTGCAACTAACTTAACTTTGCTACGTTGCGTCCGAAAGCATCGGACTTCATCAGGCATCTAATTGAAGATGTTGTGATGACGTCAGGTGTTGTGACGTCAGACGGCGAGGAATGTAATGTAACGCCGGGTCCCATGCCTGTGACAATTGGAAGCCGAGTCCCCCTTTTCTGTTAATGGCGGACTCCTCCACTCTCTCCCATATGGATTCTCTAACTCCTCGCTCAAACCACTTCTCCTCCATATCAAGGATAACGGCTTCCTCGGGGTTGAAGAAGTGTTCAGTTTTCTTATTACAGTGGTTGTAAACAGCGGAGTTTTGGGTTTCGCTGGAGCTAGGGCGCCTGTGTTGGTTCAATCGCGCTAGTAGAGATTGTTTGTCTCGCCTACATCACCCCAGTCCGGGGCAGCACAGGTAATGCCATAAACTAGATTGCACTGTTTATCTCTGGGGGGTTTGTTCTTGACATGCACGAGCTTCCCCCGTAGGATGTTGGTAGGTTTGAAGCATGTAGTGATGCCGAAGGGCTTGAAAGAGTTCTTAAGCCTTTCAGATAACCCAGCGATGCATCATGTATGGGATAGTTACCTGTGTTCGATTGACATAGTTTACCTCTCCTGTGGTAGATTTAGCGGAGTCTTCGGTTTTGTTTGCTTTAGTATAATATAATAATAATAATACACAGATTTAGAGAGCGCTTTTTAAATGAAAAACAAAGCGCTATGGAAAGCAAAAATGCAAGAGGGAGGAAATATTAGTTGAATAGGTGAGTTTTCAGGTTCTTTTTGAATGTTTGGACATTGTGAGAGTCACGAATGTGGGAAGGCAAGCCAATCCATAGAATAGGGGCAATGATGGAAAATGCTCTTTCACCGGCCAACTTGTTGGATCTTGGAATGGAAAGGCAAGTGGCAGCAGTAGAGCGCAATGAGTACCCAGAATGACGGGTGTGAAGGATGGAGGACAGGTATTCAGGTGTAGATGAAGCAAGAACCATATAAACATGGACGAAAGTGCGGAACTGGACACGTTTAGCAACTGGAAGACAGTGCAGACAATGAAGCAAAGTAGAAGTATGAGTATATTTTGGTTCTCTGAAAATAAATCTGGGGCACTTGTTCTGGAGAAGCTGCAGGCGAGTGAGGTTCTTCTGGGAGATGCCATTAAGCAAGGACAAAGACAAGAGTCGTAACCGCATTGGTACACGCATCAAAACTGAGGAACCGCCTAATCCTCCAAATATTGCCAATCTGCCAGTTCAAAGTTTTGGACAAATGTGCAACATAACTGGACATCTTCATGTCATGGTCAAAAATGACCCCTAAATTCTTTATGGATGAAGATACAGAGATCTCCAACCCATCCAAATAAACATGATAAAGGGAGAGATGTTTGAGATTAATGTAGTGATAATCAGAAGAGGCAGCAAAAAAAACCACCTCAGTCTTCGCCATAATGAGCTTGAGCTTGTTACTGGTGAGCCAAGCTTCTAGCTCGTGGATGCAGTTGGAAAGCTTGAACAAGGCACAAGCTGCATCCCCCGGAATGGCAGGATTAAAGGTGATAATCAGCTGGACATCATCAGCATAGATATTGGAGGCCGTGATTACGAATAATGTTCCCGAGGGTATGAGTGTAATAGATGAACAATATCGGGCCAATGACCGATCCCTGGGGGACACCATAAGGCAGATGAACCTTATCAGAATAGCATCCCTTCACAAAGACCTGACTACTGCGATTTTTCAGGTAGGATTGGAACACTCTATGGGCATCACCAATGATACCAAAGTCTTGGCTCAACCGCTGCAACAGAATGCGATGATCCACCGTATAAAATGCGGCAGTCAAGTCAAGTAACACCACAAAGACAGCCCTGTTGTCATCAATAGCTCTGAGAATGGTATTATGAACAGCCAGGAGTGCTGTCTCGGTGCTGTAAGCAGCCCGATACGCTGATTGCAAAGGTTCAGCCAGTTTAGCTAGTAAACGCCCAACTTTAGTTAACGCGGGGTATCCACAATTTCCAATGGCTTTCTGTAGGTGATCTTTTTCCTCCGGAATGTCCTCAGAATTGCTTATCACAGTGTCCGCACGGTATTGGAGGGTTCTGATTACGCCTAATTTGTGGATCAGCTGATGGTGTGAGTCAAATTGTAAATAGTGGTCGGTATGCATGGGTTTTCTATAAACCGTTGAGTTGAGGGTACCGTCATTGTTCAAATGAACCAAGCAGTCCAGAAAAGCTAACTTATTGTCCACACATTACTCATGAGTGAGTTTGATGTTCGGGTCAACTTGATTAATGAAAGAAGAACCCCGACTCGCTTTTGTCTATGATAATGAATGTGTCGTCGACAAAACGAAGCCACAATTCGGGAGGTTTACCGGGGTAATAATGTTCAAATTTCTCCATGTACAGATTGACCACAATTGAGGAAACGGCTGAGCCCATCGCGCACCCATATTGTTGGATGAAATATTTATTGTCGTACGAGAAATATGTTGTTTTAAGGCAGATGGTGACAAGTTGTTCAACGGTTAAGTCTGTGCGTTCACTCAAAGTGGTATCTTCCGATAAGAAATCCTTCACAACCTTGATGACGTCGTCCGGGGGTATGGAAGTGAAAAGTACGCTCACATCATAAGAAGTAATGATCTAATTATAGTCCACTGTGGTATCGCGAATTTTCTTTACAAAGTCCTGTGTATTGATAAGATGGTGTGGGGAGTTTTCCAACAAGCGGTCCACTTCTTCAACCCTGAGGAATCCTTGATAAGGAGGAGAATTGGTTTGAGCGAAGAGATAGAGAATCCATATGGGAGAGAGTGGAGGAGCCCGCCATTAACAGAAAAGGGGGGCTCCGCTTCCAGTCACAACACCTGACGTCATCACAACATCTTCAATCAGATGCCTGATGAAGTCCGATGCTTTCGGACGCAACGTAGCAAAGTGAGTTGCAAATTTTAGTTCCAGTATTTGATTTAATTTAAAAAAAATAATGTTCTGACAACGATTGAGCACAAATAACCATGACGTCATTCCACAAGACAATTTCGGCGCGGGTTTTTGGAATATCGCGTGTTAAGAGCCGGCTGTTTTTATTCATTTTTATGGTCAATATGAGTTTGTTTTAAATAAAACATTGTGATTTGCGCTTGATAATTATTTTTCTAACATATAAGGCATAATGATGTGATTGTCGGAGACATCCTTTAATTGAATTATATATATATATATCAGTATTGTTGTGTATATTTACGTAAACTTTGAAGGGGTGATTTTGGCCATGGTTATTTCCTACTCGTAACACTTATAATTTGACCTATGCCGTTCACTCCAACACGGGGTTGAGTGGTGGCATCTGTATCACAATGGTCTGTTTATGGACTCCAGGTTTAATTGATAGAGTAAAATAATTTTAAGGTAAAATATTTTGAAGTAAGATAATTACACAAACGAGGGAAAAGGCTTACCTTCGTACACAGGAAAAGAGAAAATTTCGAACATTACGAACTAGTGCACGAGATCAAATTTATGATGCTTTAAACCGTGGTATACATGGTAAAGAAGAACCACACATCGCACACTAGCGCAATTTAACATGGAAACATAACATGCATAGACAGATAAACCAGAGAAAAAACTCTTTTTTCCTGCTTGAACCCCATACCTTCCGCTTATCGGGCGGACGCTCTAACTCTAGAGCTACACAGACCGTCTGATAAACAGGGCTCAAGTCAGGAACTTATGGATAATGAGCATGTTATTAATGTTAATCATGATGAAAGCATTCATAAAACTGTTGAACTCGAAATTATACTGATATTTATTACATCAAAATATATACTAGTATAAAATTGTTATGAAAAAGTTTATATAATTATATTAGTGATAGTAAAAGCTTATATTATTGAATGCAACATATCATAATGTCATAATTGTATTGGCACTTCACTGAACAATTCTGATCGCGAAATTCCAGGTTAAAAATAGACTGTGGACTTTTAATTTTAAACGGGATTTTGAGCGGGCAAAGTCCCTAACACTCACATTGTCAATCATACTTGTTTATCAACATTATAACCGCAAGCAAATACAATACACGCTCATGCACATATTGACGCGTTCATGCAATTACATAACACAATGGCGGCATACTTGTGTACCAAGTAGTTATTAATGGTAATGATAGGTACCCGGAGGATTTAAACCATAACGAGATCTGGGCGACCAATCACAAGCCAGATCCATTTAAAGATGCATTACATCATGGCCAATTTTAGTAGGCCAGATTTCCGACAATCTCATCCATAGAAGCTCATAGACAGCCGTGTTAAGCATCTCTGACCGCAATCCAAAGTCAGTAGTCCACTTGGGGAACTAACAAACAGAGGATGTAAGGTGACTGAAAAGATCAGATGTGAACAGGCGGCGGATGACATGATCGAGCCGGCAACTCGTGAAACCGCCCGGCCGTATGGCATTTTCCATATACTCGGTTAGTTTTGCGGGGTTCATTATCGAACCCCAACGGTTTTAGCTTGTATTTATATTATTTATCAACATAGGCCTATTTGTTTGTGATATTTCAAGCGTTTTAAAATTTCAAAATAATCCCATTGAATTACACGGTTGACGATGAAAATTTACTGAATTTAGGGAATGCACGTCATACACCACCTGGATGTGAAAATCTATCAATTGTGCACACATTAATTAAATCAGAGTTTTAAGCTTAAATACAATATCCAGAGTATATGCAGAATGGGCAAGTGGACTACGGGGTAGTCTAGTGAAAAACCTGCTTGAACCATTATGGGGTGGTTCGTGGCAAAACAAAAGCGCATGTTTTTATTAGAGTACACCGACCAGAACTATGAAATTTGGTATAATATATGGCAACCTTACACTACGGACGGAGCTACACAGACTCTCCGTGATAAACATGGCCAAAGTCTGGTACGTAGTATATAAAGGGTGAGAAACAGACCATTACCATAGATAATCGGTGTCTTGTTATCTTATTCTTATATTATGTGTCTTATTCATTTTCCAAAAGACAAAATAGAAAAAACTGATGTATTATTTTGTAAAAGTTGTGGGTTTTTCCCAAAATAAAAACACCCCGAGATAATGTAAGTTTCTTCCCATGTGTCCTGCGTGCGAGTCTACGAGTCTATTTAATGACAAATGCATCAAATCAATACAGAATTGATCTCAATTTACATCTGCATTTGAAGTGGTTTGGTAGGTTATTCACTTGCATAGTTAATCCGACGGAGTGTATTCACCCCGTGACCATTGTTATTCAAATGAATAATGAATAATGCAAATTGTGTAGATTTGTCAACGTTTAGAAAAAAAATGTGAGTATAAGCAGATATTTGAAAAACCTAGTAACGTTGTGTCCTTTGGTGCTCCCCATTACGGGTAGGTCACAGTAAGGCTTTGCACCCCGAGCCTCTTGACCGTTGTGCGTTTTTGGGTTGAGTAAGGATAAAGACAGATTCCCTTCTAAAAACTAATGGCAAGTTTACATACATGTACTGAGTATATATTCAACGAAACGGTTACTTTTAATTTATGAATATTTGTAATACTTCGTTATGATAATTCAAATTTAATTTGCATAAATTTAACTGAGCACCAGTAGTGTTATATGAATTACTGTTATGCAGGAGCCCTCTATAATTTTCTCCTGCAATATAACATTTGCATTTAAAACGAGCTGTAAATGCATTTGTACCGTAATTCTATCTCAGACTAGTAACCAACTAGGATTCTACATGTATGTTGTGATCCTTTCCATATTGTTTCTAGAATGTCCATGGTATTCCTTTTGTTTAGCTCGCTGCCCGAAACCGTTATCTTGAGCTATTGTGTTGATAATGGGCTCTAGGCAGCTAGCTACCTCCATTACTCTAGGTAATGGTCGAGGCAACGAACCTTGAACAAAAGAAATACAATGGATAATCTATTAATAGAAAAGGGCTAGACGTATATTTAAGAAATAAAGGGTAATGCATTATCCTTTACACCCAAATAATGTGTCCGTAAATAATGGGTGAGGCGCAGCCGAACCCATTATTTAAACGTTGTAACTGCCGAGGACACATTATTTGCGTGTAAAGGATAATGCTGCACCCTTTATTTCTATTCGATTACCAGAACATAGTGCGATTTAAAGAGAACATATCATTTTTTGGCACAAATATTTAAAGTTGTTTACTTCAAGGTGGAGCGCGTACGCGTAAGTGACAGCGCGTATCGCGGAAATATTGCACGCGAAACCAAGCGTAATGCTGTACGTAGAATGTGTTACGGCGTTTGACCCATTATTGCAGAATAACGGGCTTTCACGTGACGTGTTTTAACAAATCACAGTGCGCGATTTTGAATAATGGGTCGTAAGAGTAATATAATTATGGATAATGAGCAGTCAGGGTAAACAGTACAAAGCACCCACAACACACCAACGTACGTGATCAATTAAGGATGTTAATATCACACAATAATGCATCGTACAAGAGATCAAATTAATGATGATCAATCGCACTTCTTGATATTCGTGGGCAAGGAGAACCACGTCAAGATAATTAACTATCATAATAATTATCCGATATTTACGTCAATAAGCCCACCTGCTATGTTGAAAGTGTTTCTTATTATACAGGGTGTCCCAGAATGATCTGTACCATGTTTGAAAAAAAAAATACTAAAAATATCAAATCAACAGTGTATAAAAAGAAAACATACAGTAAATGGACATGTATTCTACTTATTCTGAAAATTTCATTAAAATATCTTTATTTATTTTTGGGTGACATTAAAAAAGGTAAAGGAGACGATCCTGTATAAACAGTGATCGGAGTGCCCGTCTCTCTTTCATTGGCGATTGGGCCAGACTCCTCCGTGTAATGTTGCTATAGGGGGATCGCTACACCTCCTCCACAGCATGACATTATATTATTGAACATATATGAAAACTGGTTTGTTTTATTTACAGCGCAAACGGACAAGTCATGCCTCTTTTAGGAGAAGCACCAAATTTGTCACAGATGTATAGTGTGCTAATGTATAGTGGATAATTCTGGATATACGAGTGGCGGTCAATAAGTTAGAAAAAATTCTTTCTATCTCACTCTTGAACATGGGCACCGCATTCCTTAATGCACCCGTCGCATTATTGTTCTTGAAACAAACTTGAAGCCTTTCGACTGCTCCATGAGCCACTCTTCAGTGAAGGCTTACCAGCATTGATCACCAGCAAACCTAAAATTTAAGGTAGGACTTAAAATTATCAAATAGGTTTCACTAACTGGAGGTCATGCGTGGACCAAAATATGGTAGCTTTATTTTGTTAACTGACCCCTCTGTCGTGAATCGCAGCTTTACAAACTTGACAATTGGGTACAGGACACTATCCGAGAACAGTTCCATTCCTACTACCAACCTTTCTTACTTGATGGTTTGCCTCAATGTTGCTATCAAAATTTTATGATATATGCTTGAACTGTCATCAAGACTCTCTCTGAATCTCTGAGATCAGCGATGAATATCTCCAACTATGGTGGCCGAGTGATGCTCTTCTTATGAGTGTTTGGTTCATTATGCATTATCAATGCCACTATAATACCAGCATGTATATCATTAGTAGTGATATCAGCAAGTCTTTTGGACCTTGGATGATCTCCAAGGACGACCATTCCATCCGTGAACTCTAAGGACCTGTCGAATATGACGGACTTCATAACCATTTTACAACAACTGTACATTGTTTTCAATTTCATTTGAGTTTTCACCACCGACGGGAGAAAATTCCATGATGACCCTATGTTAATTTCTGGTAGTACTTGTGAATTCAAGGAGGTAGGCTTAAGGTTCGTTCATACTACCACCGCATTTGCGATGCGTTGCCTTGCGATGCCGATATATCGATTACTTTTGCCGCAACTCAACGCAACTCGTCGCATTTCCAGGTTAAAATGTATTTAACTTTATTGCGATATCGCAATGCAGTAGATGCGGTGCGACAACGCACCGCATCGCAAAGCAACGCATCGCAAATGCGGTGGTAGTATGAACGGACCTTTACTCTGCAGTTGTTCTGCCCATATATATTACTGAAAAAATATTAGATTTTTGCAGTAATGTTTTCAAGCTTTCAAATGAGATTAAATTTATTACCAGGCGACAAAGTAGCATACCTTGCTTATTCTTCCCCACCACCAGATCAATCTCTGCCATAATTTCACAATAATTACATTCAAAACTGATTGTCACAGCATAAGAAAAGACACCATATAAACATATATTTTTGGTCATATTTCCAAGAATTGACCAAACTATAAAAGTTGACATTTATTGCCAGTTAATAAATAAATAAATAAATAAATAAATAAATAAATAAACAAATAAATAAATAAATAAACAAATAAATGTTCAAAGTTTCATAGGTAACTTTAGTAGGTATGAAACTCAGAGTAACTACTTCTATTCTGGAAGGTCTAACCTTTTTATTTTTTCATAAGCCCTCCCATCTAAGGATTGAGCACTTTATTCAAAAGGTAGTCTAACTATGAATATAATTATGTTGTATCTAAATAAGTATATAAATAATAATAATAAAAAAAAAACATGGAGTAGGGTGTACAAACAATATTGCCAATAACAATGGTATTCATAGCTAAAAAATTCTACTTCCTTGGTACAGATCATTCTGGGACACCCTGCAGGAGGAAAATGATATACGCACTTATGAACAATTGAATTAATTAGTGTAATTTATAAAGCCACATTTGGACACTATAAAACTAAATAAATATCAATCAACTTTCAGGAATCATTAGTTTTCTTTCTCTCCTTTCTCTAATTGGTTCCTTAATGACCTTAGATTGCTTAATGACTAAAAAATAACGCCCTCTACCGAGCGTCGTTAAGTACAATTTTGAAATTTCTTGTTGTCTTTGGGCAGAAATATCCACGTCTGGAAATAAAATCGAAGTGTTTTCTTCAGTAATGGACTTGAACTGATTTGTTAACTTCAAATTGTGCAGAAATGGCTTTCCATCAGGTGGAGTATCAAGTCATTTCTGTCGCTCTCGAAGGTCTTTTCGGTATACTAAGTTTATTGGCAAATGTTGTGGTGCTTGTTACGTTTATACTTGGTTTAGCTGTAAAGACTCCGGCGGATATACTGATCATTGCGCTAGGTTTCGGCGACCTGCTCTACTCCGTAACCACTGCGCCAATACAAGTAAGCAACTACTTGTATGATGGTTATATTAAGCACAAAAACGATTCTGTTGACATGTCTTTACGAGAAGTGTTGTGCAAATCTGGATTCAGCGTGGATATGGCGATCGAGTATTATACGACGTTGATACACGGGTTAATTGCCCTCAACAGGTTCTTCGTAGTTTGCCGTTTCAGATTGAGCCGCCGATTTACCATCATCCTTATCGTAGCCGCTGTGTCTCTAAGTCTGATGACCGGGGTTCTTGGCTGGTTTAGTGTAAGCATCTATCACCCCATGTGGTCTCGTGGACTCCCATGCGGTATCATCAAGGATTGGCGGATCGTGATATTAACAGTAGGATACGGCACCCTGATCGTCACTGTCATTTTGATCATCACCTTCAACAGTAAGATGGTCCTTCACGTTCGTAACCATCAACGCAGAGTAGCAAACGCGGAAGTCCAAGATCAAACCGACAACATGGACAACGTGTGGGCAGTACGGATTGCCGGAAGCCGGCGAAAAGCACTCTCAGGTGCTGAAGAACTATCGCCTTTGGACATGCCCTCAACTTCTCAAAAGCCACAACATGCAGCGCGGCAAGCAGACAGACAGCAGCCAATGCCAAATCAGTTTCGTGATTTCCAGCGACAAACCCTCAGCCGTATGACTAAGACCTTGCTGCTGACAACCACAATCTTTACTCTCCTGTGGATAGTCCATTTATGCGTCTATAATATCCCATCATCTGTGTTGGTTACACTTTCCGAAAGCAACATCTCGTTGACGTACTTTATCTTCATCCTTGGAAAGACACCAAGATTCAACCATTTTATAAATCCAGTTGTTTATGGATTTATGTGCACCCGTTTTCGCGTGGCATTTCGACGTGCGTTTCGACGTGATTAAGCCGGATATTTAATACAGATCAAGAGAGATGCTCCATTCTGGCAGAAATCGTAAGAGTTTGTACTGTTATATTCGATACCAATGTATAGCTATGGGTCTCCACTATCCAATGATACCAAAATAAATACAAACATTCCCAACATAATGTTGCTGTGACGTCATAATGTGAGCCCACTCGTGTAAATTGGGAAATTTTGACTATATACAAAAGTATGGGCATAATTGTTTTTCGGCTAGAATTCTACGAATATGTAACCGTACACCACGAATGAGCCGTAAATGTCCCAAATTTTATTCTGAGTTAAAATCTAAATGGGCATGAAGGTCGTATTCATAGGTACCTGCTACATGTATCTCATTTTGATAGCGCTAGTCAAACACCTTTTAAACCAATCAATAATCCTATTGTTGAAGAGGATAATAAGCTTTTACATATGTCTATAGAATTCTTAAATAGCTCTAGTATGTGTTTGCTTTGGCTAAATCCTGTTCAAGTGGTGGGATACAAAGAATTGTATTTTGTCTTGGTATGTATAACCAACAATTAACAACGAGAGGACATTCCTGAACCTCGTTGACTTGGGGATGATTTGAAATGACCACAAATTATTACTGTTTTATATTTATTACCAGCAATGTGGGAACAGAGACACACGTAGAAGTGAAAAAGGTACCATTTTGTTGAAAGGAGCAAAGTTCAACAAACCATAACCACGCTTGATATACCATTTTAAAGCTTATAATATATATTTGCTAAACACAAAATTTACCGGGGGCGACTTTACGGCTCATCCGTGGAGTGCGGTCACAAATGCAATTTTTATCGAATTTTCTCCCAAATAATAAAAGAAAATGAATATTTTGGGCCTCACCAAGCAACCCACCACCCACCCCCCCTGCACACGGTCATTTTTGATGACCAAAAAGTGCCTAAATTGTGTTAAAATGCACCAATGTATTCCTAAGATCATAAGGTCTTAAAACCGCAATGTACAAATTATCATGATTTCTGCCAAAAGTGTACATTTTTTCACCTACCCGCTTCACTATACTGTTGTAGCTGTATGCACCAGTTTCGACACAAAATTAAGGATTGTCAGTTCATATGGTCCAGCAATGTTGATACTTGTTTCATTTGAATGTGAGTGTGAGTGTAGCCGCAAGAGAACCAGCTTGGTCGTTCCGAGAAGAAAAAAGTCGAGAACGTTAAATTAACTCTGCTGGAAAAGTTTTCAAAAGCTTACATTTACAGATCTTGAATTCCTTTGAATTTGTTTGTAAGATGTATTAAGGAGATATGTAATTTCTCTATTTTGTAAGGACATTTACTTACAGAGCGTCAATTTGTGTGTATTTCTTTATCTCTGTAAGGAAATTTGTAAGATTTCTAAACCTTACACTCAGACATCTTAAAATTTTGTATATTTCTTTATGTTTGTAAGGAAATTTGTAAGATTCTAAATATTATATTTTACAGATCGTCAATTCTTTGTATTTCTCTATTATTGCAAGAAAATTTGTAAGATATCAAACCGGTACACTTACAGTAATTGAAATCCGGGGAGGGGGGCACTTCAATATGAAATGGATATAGGTGTATGGATGGGACTTTCGCAGTGAGGGGCATTCGGTGAGAGCAAAATATAAAAAATATGGGGTCATTGGGTAAGAGCATATTTTTCGCTTTCGGTGAGAGCAAAATGTACAAAATATGGGGCCACTGGGTGAGAGACGGACGGTTTGGATCTAAATTAGGGGGCATATAGTGAGAATAGGACTTTTTTAAATGGGCTCGAAAATTGAATTTCTTGTTCTAAATGGCTTCAAATTGATTTGTTATTTCCAAAGAAGTAACATATCAGTGATAGATGACTTGCTGGTGCTCAAATGGAAATAATACTGTCTTAGGTGACAGATCAAAAGGAAAAAGTTGGTGTCTTTGGGTGAAGGAGCATGTGCTCATAATAAAATATGGGGTCTTTGGTGATAGCGGTGCTGAAAAGGGGGGTCCTATCTAGCCCTACATACACGTCATCTCCAAAATGGGAGTGCCCCCGGGATGGAATCTTGGAAATTTACTGACAGAATCTTCAATTCGTTTGCATTTCTTTTTCTTTTGTTTGAACGCGTATTGAGATACCATCATTAAGTTTTAGTGAGTCATTTTGATCTATAATTTTAGTCAGTTAATTCATTATTGATGAGTTGCTAAAGCTTTATGGTGTCTCAAAACACGGAAAATAGCTCGGCAGTTTTGTTTTCTGTGCAGCTAAATTATTCAGCTTAGAAAAACCCCGTTACTCAATGTGAATGTAAAGGAATGAGCTTTTGTTAGAATTGGAACTTTCTGGTATTATAATTGTTTGGTATAATAGCTGGAAGCATGACTTCTTCGTGGCAGGTGTGCGAACCAACCACTTGTTTTGCGTCGCCAATGTTCTACTAATCCGGCTAGTATATAAGAGATAGATTAGTAGTACGCCTTTGTACAAAGATGGTTTATTCTTCAGTCAACATGCTAAAGTCTGGTTTATAAAACAATACGTCTGTCAATGCAAGTGGAACAGATGGGATCAAATTAATATTGATTATTGTTAAATTAATTAAATTAATTAATGTTGCTGAAGTAGTCAGTGAATGGTGAAAAGTATCATCGTCTTGGAAATTGTCACCTGTGCAAAGATTTTGGACGCAAATGATTATACAGTGGCATTCGTTGGACGTACTTTTTATAACTGATCAGCAACAATACTTTTGGGATCAGTAGGACATTATATAAAGATAGTCACTTTGTTGTACATGTAATAAGTAAGATCCTAAACCAGTGATTGCTATCATATAAATACAGACTTGACATTCAGTATGGAATATTTTTTCGCAAAATTCCAAGACTGGTCTGGAAGGGGTCTGGATAAATCACACGGACTAAATATTAATTAGAGTGTGTCGGGAGATGATGCAAAAGAATTCTTTGATAGAAAATGTGCTTTCCATGAGTTTACATTATGGCGCTGATAATGTAGTGAATTAGCTTAAAATGGCGGATTTAAGGATACTGAATTTGAGTTTTGTGGAGGGTAAAATTTCCGAAATTTTGTAAGATTATTGTGATATTATCAAATTTATTGAGGTTTGAGGTGATATTTACTGAATCTTATTATCAATAAGTGTTCGTCAGAACTGAAATTCACTTGTAATCTACCAGTTTTGAAAGTGGGAGGAGCTTTAAAAATATGTCTCTTAAAGGTGGTACGTACTCAAAAAGTTTAAATGCCACCATTGGGCCAAATATAATAAACTTACTGTACACAAAGAAACAGAGTGAGTTCATTGGACAACCAAGAATCGGCGCAGTTGTTTTTGAACCGTAAGTTTATAACATTTGACCCCAGGGGGCTTCAAACTTTCTGAGTACGTATCACGTTGAAGAGCCATATTTTAAGCTCCTCCTATTTTCTAAAAATTGGTACTATATTGAAAGTGTATTTAAGCTGTGACGAATGCCAATTGCTGACGAAGTTTAGGAAATATCACCTCAAACCCCAATAAATTTGATAAATAACAGAAAGATATTGCATAAAGTCCGAAAGTGTGCCCCCCCCCCCACAAAGATCAAATTCAACCTCCCTAAATCCACCATTTAGCACCATAATGTAAACTCATGAAAAGCACATTTTCTAACAAACAATTATTTTACACCATCTCCCAACACGCCCCAATTAATATTTAGACCGTGCGGTTTATGCAGTCCCCTTCCAGACCAGACGTGGAATATTGCGAAAAAAATATTCCATACTAAATACATGTACAGGGTGTCCCAGAATGATCTATACCGGGAAAGATGGAATTTTTTAGGTATGAAGGGCATATTGAATGGTCATATTGTTTTGCATTTTAAGTTTTACATATATTTAGCTTTCTCAGATTTTTTAGATTTTAAAAATTGTATGTTTCTAGTAGAAGTTATAGAAGATTGCGTAAAAATGGTGAATTATAAGTTTTGACAACGCAACCTATTTTGAAAATCTGTAAAATTACTAACCGTTCAGCACAAAGTTATTTGGAAAAAGTTATGCAGGTATTTTAGTTGTGCCCTGTTCATATTTCCACTAAATAGCCGATATCTATCTATTATTTATGACGTTACGAAGCAATCATTATATGGAATTAAGGATTTCTGGCCTAATCCCATTCTCTCTTTGGCGGTAGTTTTAAATATAGTTATTGTGGTGTGAGGTTTATGTCATTTGAAATGCTTGCAGAGATCGAACTGGTTGCGGTACAGAAAAGACGGCTCCTCAATTTACTGTACAGCAGCGTGGATTTCTTTCAAAAACTTACTGGCAAACCGGCAGCTATGTTGAGACGCCAAGAAGATTCATTAGACGATAGTGTGTAACGTAAAGAAGTTTGACGAGCACGGAACTGTCAGGAATCGGCAGAGTGAAGCTTCAGGTGCTCGTAAGACTGTAAGAACTAGAGCGAACATTGCAGCTGTCCGGCAAGCTTTAAGGCGCAACCCCAACAGTAGTTGTCGTCGAAATGCTGTGCCAAACATCCCACGTTCTTCATTTAATCGTATCGTGCCATTTTTCAAAGATATGCGAGTCGTTTTTCATCGATTTTACATTATTGCATGCCACGCCAAAACAAATAAAGGTAGCGTGCTGAAATTAACAGAATATGTAGGAGACATATCCAACATTATAATGCTGGTATCAAAAATAGATACACTGCCCGTCTTCTATTTTTAGTTATTTTTGCAAACACGGTACAAATCATTCTGGGACACCCTGTATGTTTGATGTTAAAGCATTAATTGTCCAATCACACAATAGCCCTACCTTTCACTAAATAATTAATTGAATTATATATCAGTGTGTTTGTTGTATATTTACGTCAACTTTGAAGAGGTCATTTTGCCATGGGTATTTCCTACCCGGAGATACTATTTTGCGAAATGGATGGAAACGCATGGAAACGGGTTGAAATGGGCCGAAACGTGAGGTTTTTATCTTTTTTGTGACTTGTTAACCCGAATTTGACATATCCTGACTCATTCTTACTTATTCTTGACATATTATTTTGATCCATTTCGGCCCATTCTGACCCATTTTGACTCATTTCCATGCGTTTCCATCCGTTTCCATGCGTTTCCATGCGTTTCCATCGATTTCGCAAAATAGTAATTCCCATTTCCTACCCGTAAAACTTATATATAATTTGACATAGGCCTATGCCGTTCACCCCAACACGGGGTTGAATGGTGGCGTCTGTTTCACAATGGTCCTCCATTTCTGTTTGCCTATGGAATGGTATGGCTTCAGGTTTCATTCATAGAACTTTTAAACACAACTTAACTTAACTTAAAACTTAAAAGACACTTTGGAACACGAGGTAAAATAATTATGTTTAATCATCAGTCTATAGTAATCATATCTTTTTAACTTAAAAGACACTTTGGAACATGAGGTAAAATAATTATGCTTAATCATCATTCTATAGTAATCATAAAGTAAGATATAATTACACAAACAAGGGAAATGATAAAGCATCGTACACAGGTACATAGAAATATTCGAACATTACGAACTAGCACACGAGATCAAATTGATGATGCTTAATCGTGGTTCTTAATATATCAATATACATGAGCGTTCCCATGTAAACATGAAATTAAAATGGAAACATAACATGCATAGGCAGATAAACCAGAGAAAAAACTCCAGACATACGGGGTCTTGAACCTCAGACATTCAGCTTGTCGGGCGGACACTCTAAGCACTGAGTGACTCAGACTGTTCCTGATAAACAGGGCTCAAGTCAGGTACTTATGGATAATGAGCAGTCAGAGGAAACAGTACAAACAACACACAACACATCAGCCATTGTCAGCGTACGAGATCAGTTAACGATGTTTACCCTCCAGCCTAATATAATATAATATCATACAAACAAGGGAAAAGAATTAGGGTGGAGTGAAAAAACAAAAGAAATAGATATCTTTATTTGGATAGTTAAAAGCTTGCTTACATATGAAATAAGTAGCCTGACAACAAATGACAATTTGAAGCATATTTTTATTAGCCAAATTTACGCATCGCGACACGAAAGCGTATGTTGAGATGTTCATAAGTGCTTTGAAAGTTGGTATATATGGCTACTTTACACTGCTAATTCACAGACAATGTAGCATGTTCCAATATACAGTCTGGACAATATTATTGGATTGGTTTGTAGCACGAAGGTTAAATACCACTAATTATGTATTACACGTGTTTCAATGGGAAAATGCCGAATTTCGGGTGGTATTTTCTCATATTCAGAACTCTCACAGTTCAATGCCACCAATATCAGGTGAAACTATATGATTTAGATGCCAAATGATCAAAAATTCAACATAGGTTGACCTGAGACTTTTCTTGTTTTAACGCACTGAACCGTAAACACCTTAAAATGACAGTGCGCCCTCGAAGCTGAAAGTTACAATATGATAAGGCGACTATTTACTAAAAACCGAAGCCGTGCGTATGAATTTTGGTACTATTACATCAAAAATGTCATATAATGAGAGAGAATGTACCATTTTGAAGCATCAAGCTCTAAAAAGTACTTTTTTGTCTATATAACTTGATCAATTTCAGCGATTTTAATGCAGTCTTTTCGAATGCCATGAAAACAAATAGTTCCTCATCGTATTTCAATGTATCGCCCAGGCCTATTTAGTGGTATTTAACCACGAAGGCGCATGTTGAGATGCTATTATATTCAAAACTACACCCCTAGAACTATGAAATTTGGCATACCGTATATGGCTACCTTACACTGCTGATTACAAAGCTGTAATCATAGACAGTGTAGCAACTAAATGACAAGTGTCTGAAAATGGGTGAAAAACCTGCTTGGACCATTATGGGGTGGTTCGTGGCAAAAGTACACCGCCCAGAACTATGAAATTTGGTATACATGGCTACCTTACACTGCGGACGCTCTAACCACTGGGTTACACCATAAACATGATAAACAGGGCTTAAAGCCATATTATAACATTTTCAAACAAAATAGATTAGCATTTATTTGCCATAAAATGTTAGCTTTTACTGTCAGATATATCTCCTTTTATTTTTGAGCCGAACAACTACGGCAAAGCAAAGAAAATTGAAATTTACTACCAGCGCACATGTCGCCAATACGTACCACTCCTTCGGTCATGTTGTGGTACGACCCTTTGTTGTGTATATCACCGTCCCGCACGCCGTGTACGTACTGTCTGTTATGAACATCGTGTATGCGTTCGACTAATAATTCCATCGTAAGTTCCGGCGTTTTATTCAAAATCTCGGATTTTGACAAAACTACAGCACCTAGAGTCTTGATTTTTGCAGGGTATATTGTTTTAATAAAGTACCATTTAATCGCGTAAAAAGGGAATTTGAAAAATTCAGTGAGGGCGTCTTCCTCAGGAAATGTTATGATATGGCTTTAAGTCTTGTACTTATGGATAATGAGCAGTCAGGGTAAATAGTACAAAACACACACACACCAGCGTACGAGATCAATTAAAGGATGCTAATATATATTATACAATACGCATCGCACACCGACATCGCCCGGTTAATAATTACACTATACAGCAAGAGACACTGAAATGAATACACGGGATCGATACACGTGGATGTGCTATGCACGATTGATATTCAGACGATAAATCTTTGGATACCGGGTTTGAAAATGATGAATATCTCCAGTAAATGATTTCGTATAAAGAAACCAGATGTGGTTCCTTGCACTTGAATATATATTTTTAACAGATATGATAGTCGTTAGCTTGCGCTTTGAGATACTAACTTGCGTCTTGAGTCAAAAACTGACAATAATTTTGATTTATATGTGCCGAATTATATAGCGCAGTGTATAGGCCAATCGTGTAGGCAGTCGTAAACCATATGACCTATGGTGTACCATGCTTGACTAACACACAGCGAGGGCAGTAACCGGGCTAATCGGGGCTATTGTCAGTAGCCTTAGTCAGATGTCCTTCGGCTTTTATGCGACACAAAACTATTAAACAGGTCGATATAAAATGGCTATGCGTGGCGGTGGGTTCAAACTACCATGGCGATGTCTGCCATGAAGATATCGGGCGATGACACTGTGCATCGTACAAGAGATTAAATTAATGATGATTGATCGCAATTCTTAATGTTCGTAGGAAAGCAGAACCTCGTCAAGAAAACTATCATAATTGTCCTATACTTACGTCAATACGCTCGCCTGCTACGTTGAAAGTGTTTCTTATTATACAGGGTGTCCCAGAATGATCTGTACCATGTTTGAAAAAAACAAACTTAAAATATCAAATCAACAGTGTATAAAAAGAAAACATGCAATAAATGGACATGTCTTCTACTTATTCGGTAAATTTCATTAAAATATCTTTATTATCTTTATTTATTTTTACGTGACATTATCTTATTGAACATATGTCGAACAAATCACGCATCTTTTAGGAAAAGCACCAATTTTGTGTGTTAATGTATTGTGGATAATTCTGGGTATACGTGGGACGGTCAATAAGTCAGAAATAATTCTTTCTATCTCACTCTTGAACATGGTCACTGCATACTTAATGCACACGTCGCAATTGTTCTTGATAACAAAATAAGTCAACTCCATGAGCCTCTCTTCAGTTAAGGCTCACCAGCATTGATAACCAGCAAACCTACCTTAAATATTAGGTTCGAGAACAGTTCCATTCCTACTACCAACCTTTTTCACTTGATGCCTTTCCTTAATGTTGCTATCAAAATTGTGTGATATATGCCTGTGATTGTACATGCATTTAACAAATGAACTGTCATCAAGACTCTCCCTGAATACCTCTCACTAAGGTGACCGAGTGATGATATTCTTAGTAGTGTGAGATCCACGCCCGGAATTCAGGTGCTTTCACTGAATGGACTCATAATTCTAGTGATTGATGTATCATCTTTAGTCAAATCAAATAAAGATGAAACTTGTCTCGGTCCTCATTCTAACTGTATAGACGATTTGAACCTGATTATGTCAACTGGCCTTTTTTTACCCTATTTCCAAAAAAATGTATTGCAAGCTAGTTCTAACTAGCTATGTGTCATCTTGTCGAAACAGGATAGTGTCCTTTTAATCAAAAAAAAAATCTAGAGTAGGTAGTATAAACAATATTGCCAATAACAATGGTATTGCAAACTTAAAAAACTCGGTACAGATCATTCTGGGACACCGTGTAGGAGGCAATGATTATATAGACTTTTTAAATAGACCAATTAAATTAATTAGTGTTGTAAACAATTAATATAAAACTCTTTCTCGCTCCTTTCTCTGATTGGTTCCTTAATGACCTTAGATTATTAAATGACTATAATGATTTTTGTGGTCTTTGGGCGCGGCAGAAACATCCACGTCTGGAAATATAATCGAAGTGATTTTTTCCGTAATGGACTTGAACTGATTTGTTAACTTCAAATAATTGTGCAGCAATGACTTTCCTTCAGGAGCAGTATCAAGTCGTTTCTGCTGTTACCGAAGGTCTTTTCGGTATACTAAGTTTATTCGCTAATGTTGTGGTGCTGGTTACCTTTATATTTGGTTTAGCTGTAAAGACTCCGGCGGATATCCTGATCATCGCGTTAGGTGTCGGCGACCTGCTCTACTCCGTAACCACTGCGCCAATACAAGTAAGCAACTATTTGTACGATGATTATATTCAGTACAAAAACGAATCTGTCGACACATCTCTACGAGAATTGCTGTGCAAATCTGGATACAGCGTTGATTTGACAATCGAGTATTATACGATATTGATACACGGGTTAATTGCCGTCAACAGGTTCTTCGTAGTTTGCCGTTCCGGAATGAGCGTCCGATCTACCATCACGCTGATCGTATCCGCTGTATCTTTAAGTCTGATATTCGGAGTTCTCGCAGGGTTTGGTACTAGGATCCATCATCCTACGTGGTTTCGTGGACTGCCATGCGGTATCACCGATGATTGGTGGATTGTGATATTAATAGTAGGCTACGGCACCCTGATCGTCACTGTCACTTTGATCATCACCTTCAACAGTAAGATGGTCCTTCACGTTCGTAACCAACAACGCAGAGTGGCAATCGTCCAAGATAATTCCGGCAACATGGACATGTCTGCAGGTCACGTTTCCCCCGTCTTGAAGCCACAAAGACGAAAGAATTCACTCCCAGGTGTTGGACAATCATCGCCGTTGGTCATGGCTTCAACTTCTCAACAGCCACAGTATGCAGCGCAGCGAACCGATAGAAAACAGCCACCACCAATCCGTGATTTCCAGCGACAAACCCTCAGTCGTATGACTAAAACCTTGCTGTTGACAACCACAATCTTTACTCTCCTGTGGATACTCCATTTATGCGTCTTCAATATCCCATCATCTGTGTTGGTTCCACTTTCCAAAAGCAACATCTCGTTGACGTATTTTATTTTCATCCTTGGAAAAACACCACGACTCAACCATTTTATAAATCCAGTTGTTTATGGATTTATGTGCACCCGTTTTCGCGTGGCATTTAGACGTGCGTTTCGACATGATTAACTTCACGTGAGGCGAATATTTAACACAGATAAAGGGAGATGCTTCCCACTGTCAAAAATTGTAAGAATTTGTAAATTAAGGAAGCGGATAGCAACCTTTGCACAGTATTTTTTTGTGGGACATGAGAGCACATCAGACTTATCAAATTGTATTCTGAATACGAGGAATGTCCTTCTGATATCAAATAAATTCCGATACAATACACATTTTATGGCAAATTAAAATTGATTTTTTTTTTCATATTTTTCATAACAGTCCTTGAAGTAAAATTTATAAACCTAAATAATATGTACTGAAAGTGTATGTAGTTGGGAGAAAAAGCAGACGATCATTTGAAAATTTTGACATTTTGCATTGAAGATACACATTTTTCCCCCAAAGACTTAAGAAATTTAGGTCACAAAAATGTATATCTTTCAAAGTCAAAATTTTCACATGATCATCGGCTTTTCTCCCAGCTTCATAAGTTTTTATACTTAAGTAAATATCACTAGCTTTGTAAATTTTAATTCGAGGACTGTTAAATGTCAAAAATATCCATTTTTGATAATTTGCCATAAAATTTGTAAATTTCCGAAAATCTAAATTATTTGATATCAGAAGGACATTCTTCGCATTCAGAATGCAATTCGATACGTCTGATGTGCTCTCATGTCCCACAATTTTTTTTTACAAAAACAACTAAAAACCTACAGAAACAAAATAACCTGATCAGATGTTTTACGGGGAAATGTCATAGCCGCTTACACAGGGGTCCAATTATATAAGTGGTGAGATTGTGAAAAAAACTGCACAAAATGTATTCCTAAGATCATAAGGTCATTTACACATTCTTATAATTTATGCCAAAAGTGAACATCTATAATTATCACCTATCCGCTTAACTATACCTTATAGTGATATGCGTCAATTCCTCCCAATTAAGGATTGTCAGTCCACATGGTCCAGAAATGTTGATACTTGTTTCATTTGAGTGTAGCCACGTAAGAACCAGCTTGGTAGTTCCGAGAAGAAAAAAAGTCGAGAACGGTAAATTAACTCTGCTGGAAATTTTGTAAGTTTTTAAAAGCTTACATTTACAGATCTTTAATTCCTTGAATTTGTTTGTAAGATTTTCTGTTAAACAACTATTTTACACCATCTCCCGACACACCCCAATTAATATTTAGCCCGTGCGGTTTATGCAGAATCCTTCCAGACCAGTCTTGGAGTTTTGCAAAAATAATGTCCCATATAAATGTCAAGTCTGTATCACAATAATCTTGCAAAATTTCGGAAATTTTAACCTCCACAAAACTCAAATTCAGTCACCCTAAATCCGCCATTTTAGGCTAATTCACTACATCATGAGAACCATAATTTAAACTAATGGAAGCCACATTTTCTGTCAACAATTACTTTACACCATCTCCCGACACACCCCAATTAATATTTATCCCGTGCGGTTTATGCAGACCCCTTCCAGACCAGTCTGGGAATTTTGCGAAAAAATATTTCATACTAAATGTCAAGTCTGTATAAAGATAGTCACACTTTGTTGTACATGTAATAAGTAAGATCCTAAACCAGTGATTGTTATATCACTCATACACAAATTCATTGGTTCATTGGTTGATTTCTCATTTTTACCATCACCCTCTCCGTCTGATAGTCTTTACCATTATAGTGCTCTGCCGTAGTGCGCCTGTGCCAAGCCGTGCGCTGACTCTTGGACTCGCCGATTTAGTTATGGGGTGGACCCCAAAATGTGAAGTATATCACGGCAAAACATGGTGTTATGTTGATGAAAAAATGTATTTCCTACCTTAAATAGTATTTTAGTAATATAATTTATGCATGAGTGATATAAAACAAATATTAACTGTCTTAAATTCGTGTAATGGTCGAAATATAATCACTCGGTGATGTATTGTTCCAATGGACCAATCCATCTTTCACCTCGTGATTATATTTCGACCATCACACTCATAGACAGTTAATATTTGTATACTATCATATAAATACAGACTTGACATTCAGTATGGAATATTTTTTCGCAAAATTCCAAGACTGGTCTGGAAGGGGTCTGCATAAATCACACGGACTAAATATTAATTAGAGCGTGTCGGGAGATGATGTAAAATAATTCTTTTAAAATGTTCTTTCCATGAGTTTACATTATGGCGCTGATAATGTAGTGAATTAGCTTAAAATTTGAATTTGAGTTTTGTGGAGGGTAAAATTCCCGACATTTTGCACGATTATTGTGATATCAAATTTATTGAGGTTTGATGTGATATTTACTGAATCTTAATACCAATAAGTGTTCGTCAGAACTGAAATTCACTTGTAATCTACCAGTTTTGAAAGTGGGAGGAGCTTTATAAATATGTCTGTTAAAGGTGGTACGTACTCAGAAAGTTCAAATTCCCCCATGGGGCCAAATATTATAAACTAACTGTACACAAAGAAACAGCGTGAGTTCATTGGACACCCAAGAATCCGCGCAGTTGTTTTTGAACCGTAAGTTTATACAGGGGGCTTTAAACTTTCTGAGTACGTATCACGTTGAAGAGCCATATTTTTAAGCTCCTCCTATTTTCTAAAAATTGGTACATTGAAAGTGTATTTAAGCTGTAACGAATGCCAATTGCTGACGAAGTTTAGGGCATATCACCTCAAATCCCAATAAATTTGATAATAACAGAAAGGTATTGCATAAAGTCCGAAATTGTGTCCCCCACAAAGATCAAATTCAACCTCCCTAAATCCACCATTGAGCACCATAATATAAACTCATGAAAAGCACATTTTCTAACAAACAATTATTTTACACCATCTCCCGACACGTCCCAATTAATATTTAGACCGTGCGGTTTTTGCAGTCCCCTTCCAGACCAGACGTGGAATATTGCGAAAAAATATTCCATACTAAATACATGTATGTTTGATGTTAAAGCATTAATTGTCCAATCACACAATAGCCCTACCTTTCACTAAATAATTAATTGAATTATATATCAGTGTGTTTGTTGTATATTTACGTCAACTTTGAAGAGGTCATTTTGCCATGGGTATTTCCTCCCCGTAACACTTATATAAACATCTCAAAAAAAGTAACTAACCCCCTTAAATAATGGCCATTTTTCAAAAACGGGCTATTACAAATCTGTAAAATGCGTTGGAAGCAGAATTTATTTCCACACAATTTGACACCTCATTTGATACAATAGCCCAGAAAAACAATAAAACACTGGTCAATTTAATGTAGTGAGGTCCAGATTTGAAAGTTGCACTTACCACGTTGCCTCCAACAATACAAAAACACTCGGATATCATTACACAGGTTTCATTCCATTATACTGAATACAAATCAATAGAATTTTACTGCAACTTTCAAATCTTGGGATACGTTGATTTAAATGTACGCTGTGACGTCAATATTTAGTTAATTGCTACAAATGAGGTATCAACATGTGCAGAAAGAAATTCTGCTTCCAACGCATTTGACAGATTTGTAATACAATCGCCCGTTTTTGAATAATGGCCATTATTTCAGGGGGGTTATATAGTTACTTTTTTTTAGATGTTTATAATTTGACATATGCCGTTTACTTCAACACGGGGTTGAATGGTGGCGTCTGTTTCACAATGGTCCTCCATGTCTGTTTGCCTATGGAATGGTATGGCTTCAGGTTTCATTTATAGAACTTTTAATCACAACTTAACTTAACTTAAAACTTAAAAGACACTTTGGAACACGAGGTAAAATAATTATGTTTAATCATCATTCTACAGTAATCATATCTTTTAACTTAAAAGACACTTTGGAACATGAGGTAAAATAACTATGCTTAATCATCATTCTATAGTAATCATAAAATAAGATATAATTACACAAACAAGGGAAATGCTAACGCATCGTACACAGGTCCATAGAAATATTCGAACATTGCGAACTATATAGCGCACGTGATCAAATTGATGATGCTTAATCGTGGTTATTAATATATCAATATACATGAGCGTTCCCATGTAAACATGAAATTACAATGGAAACATAACATGCATAGGCAGATAAAACTCCAGACATACGGGGTCTTGAACCTCAGACCTTCCGCTTGTCGGGCGGACACTGAGCGACACAGACTGTTCCTGATAAACAGGGCTCAAGTCAGGTACTTATGGATAATGAGCAGTCAGGGGAAACAGTACAAACAACACACAACACATCAGCGTACGAGATCAATTAACGATGTTTACCCGCCAGCCTAATATAATATCATACAAACAAGGGAAAAGACTTACGCATTAGGGTGGAGTGAAAAAATAAAAGAAATAAATATCTTTATTTGGATAGTTAAAAGCTTGCTTACATGAAATAAATAATCTGATAAACATTGGTGCGAAGTTTCACAATTCACCTAAAATGGAGAATATCTAACCGAAATTACGCATCGCGGCACGAAAGCGCATGTTGGACACCCCCTAGAACTATTAAATTGGGTATATTTACACTGCTAATTCACAGAAATGTAGCATGTCAATCTTTGGCTTGGGTGTTAGAATGGGTGAAAACCCTGCCTGGACCATTATGGGGGGCGGGGGGTTCGTGGTAAAACAAAAGTGCATGTTAAGATGGTATTATATTCAAAACTACACCCCTAGAACTATGAAATTTGACATGGCTACCTTACACTGCTGATTCCAAAGCTGCAATCAAATCATAGACAGTGTAGTAACTAAATGCCAAGTATCTGAAAATGGCTGAAACCCCTCCCTGGACCATTATGGGTGGTTCGTGGCAAAACAAAAGCGCATGTTAAGCTATTATGTTCATATAAATTACACCGCCCAGAACTATGAAATGTGGTATATGTGGCTACCTTTTATTTTATTTTTATTTTATTTTTTATCTAAGATCTTTGAAAGACTTGTATATGATCAATTTTATGTTTTTTTGTCACAAAATAACATTTTATGTCCTGAACAGTACCTTACACTGCGGACGCTCTAACCACTGAGTTACACCATAAACATGATAAACAGGGCTAAAAGTCTTGTATTTATGGATAATGAGCAGTCAGGGTAAATAGTACAAAACACCCACACACAAGCGTACGAGATCAATTAATGATGTTAATATACTGTATATTATACAATACGCATCGTACAAGAGATCAAATTAATGATAATTAATCGCAATTCTTAATATTCGTGAAAAAGGAGAACCACGTCAAGATCCTTAACTATCATAATTATCAGATATTTACGTCAATAAGCTCGCCTGCTACGTTGAAAGTGTTTCATATTATACAGGGTGTCCCAGAATGATATGTACCATGTTTGAAAAAAAAACACCTTAAAATATCAAATCAACATGATCTTCTTAGGAGTGTTTGTATTATTATGCATTATCAATGCCACTGTACCAGCATGTATATCATTAGTAGTGACATCAGCAAGTCTTTTGGAACTTGGATGATCTTCAAGGACGCTCATTCCATCCTTGAACTGTAAGTACCTGTCGAATATCAAGGGCTTCATCACCATTTACAGCAACAGAACATTGTTCAATTTCATTTGAGTTTTCACCACCGACGAGAGAAATTTCCACGATGACCCTATGTTAATTTCTGGTAGTACCTTTGAATTCAAGGAGTGTCCTGCCCATATAAAATGATGCGAAAATCTAATATTTTTGCAGTAATGTTTTGAAGGAACAAGCTTTCAAATGAGATCAATTAGCATGCGACAAAGTAGCACACCTTGTTCTATGAACTTTTTGACCGCCAATTTAATCTTTTCAATATGACCTCAGATACCATACATTTTACCTCAAATTATCCATATTACTGTCGAATGACAATAACTTGCTCAAGGAATGTTTGGTGCAAATCTCGTCTTCTCTGTCATTAAGCTACTGATTATACTTTGGTTATAAACGTACGCTGGTGTAACGTGTTTTCGTGTACTGTGATTGTCTCAGCACACGAAAACACTCTATAAACACGTATTTTTTGGCCCTATTTCTTAAAATTGGCCAAATATTAAAATTTGACTTTTATTATAGCTATGTGTCATATTGTCAAAACAGGATAATATTCTTTTAATCAAAAATACACCAAAAAAAACCCCACCCAAAAATCAAAACTGGAGTATGTGTACAAAAAATATTGCCAACAACAAAGGTATTCATAGCTTATAAATTCAACTTGCTCGGTATAGATCATTCTGGGACACCCTGTAGGAGGAAGTGATATGTTCAATTATGACAATTAAACTAATTAGTGTTATAAAGCTCGCTCTCTCCTTTCTCTGATTGGTTCCTTAATGACCTTAGATTATTCATAACTATAATATTAAAAATCCAATTTTGAAATTTCTTGTTGTCTTTGGGTAGAAACATCGAAGTGATTTTGTCAGTAATGGACTTGAACTGATTTGTTAACTTCAAATTGTGCAGCAATGACTTTCCATCAGGATCAGTATCAAGTCGTTTCTGCCGTTATCGAATGTCTTTTCGGTATACTAAGTTTATTCGCTAATGTTGTGGTGCTGGTTACATTTATATTTGGTTTAGCTTATAAGACTCCGGCGGATATCCTGATCATCGCGTTAGGTTTCGGTGACCTGCTCTACTCCGTAACCGCAGCACCAATGCAAGTAAGCAACTGTTTGTACGATCGTTATATTCAGCACAAAAACGATTCTGTCGACATTTCTCTACAAGAATTGCTTTGCAAATCTGGATACAGCGTTGATTTCACGATCGAGTATTATACGACGTTGATACACGGGTTAATTGCCATCAACAGGTTCTTAGTAGTTTGCTGTTCCGGAATGAGAGTCCGATCTACCATCATTCTTATCGTGGCAGCTATGTCTATGAGTCTGATATTCGGAGTTCTCGTAGGGTTTGGTGCAAGCATCCGTGTCCCCACGTGGTCTCGGCTGCCATGCGGTATCACCGAAGATTGGCGGATCGTGATTTACACCGCAGGCTACGGCACTCTGATCGTAACCATCGTTTTGATCATCACCCTAAGTAAGATGGTCCTTCACGTTCGTAACCAACAACGCAGAGTAGTCAATGCGGAAGTCCTAGATAATACCGGCAACATAGACGATGTGGCTGCAGATCAGATTGCACCCGTTTTGAAGCCACAATGCCAGAAGAATGCACTCCCAGGTGTTGAAAACCCATCGCCTTTGGACATGCCTTCAACTTCTCAACAGCCACAGCAGGCAGCACGGCCAATCGACAGACAGCAGCCTCTGCCAGGTCACTTTCGTGATTTCCAGCGACAAACCCTTAGCCGCATGACTAAAACCTTGCTGCTGACAACCACAATCTTTACTCTCCTGTGGATACTCCATTTTTGCGTCTATAATATCCCACCATCTGTGTTGGTTCCACTTTCCAAAAGCAACATCTCATTGACGTACTTTATCTTCATCCTTGGAAAGACACCACGATTCAACCATTTTATAAATCCAGTTGTTTATGGATTTATGTGCACCCGTTTTCGCGTGGCATTTCGACGTGCGTTTCGACGTGATTAACTTTACGTGAGGCGGATATTTTGCACAGATCAAGAGAGATACTTCCTACTGGCAGAAATCGTAAAAAGTTGTACATTAAGGGATCGGATAGCAACAGTATTTCTTGTGGGACATGAGAGCACATCGGATATATCAAATGTCATTCTGAATACGAGGAATGTCCTACTAATATTAAATAATTTTGTCTTTTTGAAAATTGGCGATACAATACACATTTTATGGCAAAGTAAAATTGATATTTTGTTCTAGATTTTGCTCAGTCCTCGGAGTAAGATTTATAAATCTAAATGATATGTACTGAAAGTGTATGTAGCTGGAAGGAAATTTTGACCTTTCGTATCAAAGATACACATTCTCCCCCCAAAAGACTTTAACAATTTAGGTCTTTTTGAAAAAAAAATGTATATCTTTCAAAGTCAAAATTTTCAAATGATCGCAGGCTTTTCCTCCCAGCTACATATGCTTTAAGTAAATATCATTAGATTTACATTTAAAATAGACTTGGTGGTTTATAAAAGCATTATTTACAACGTTGTTTCATGCAGGCCAGCCATAGTCACTGGAAACTGATTATGATGCCCCGATTTCTAGGGCGGAGCGCTCACACCGCGAAGCGGCGGCGACGGCGACGGCGAGCGCGCATGACCGAGCGCGAAGCGCGTGGGGCTAGTGCCAGATATTTCATTGTATTTAGACAGTTCAATTGGCATAAAATTACAATCAAAATGGTTACATAACATTATATAAGCAGGCAAGTTCATGAAGGCAGTCAATACTTGCCATAGTAAGCCAAAAAATTAAGGTACCAGTTATGTCCATCCCTGTATATCCTAAACAAAGACAGATATGTCATAATTGGAACCAGCAGCCAATAGCCGCATCTTTTAGCTCGAATTTAAGACCTCATTCGTTGACATTGTGCAAGAAATAAAGACATGACTATCCAAAAACCCAAGGAAGATGCCAATTTAAAAGTTGCAGTTTGCTTCCTCGCATGCCCTATTGATTTGTACACAAAACGTTCGTGAACAACAAAACTGACACCGTGCTTCCATTGATTAGCACGTTAAAACTTGCGTCGTGCTTTCATTGATTAGAACACAAAAGTGCAACTTTTGATTTCGTTTCTTCATTAGGTTTTAGATCACTGTTTCTTTAATTCTCAACCAATTTCAACAAGTAAGGTCTTAAATTAGAGCTACAGAGTACAGGTATTGGCTGCTTGTTTTAATTTTGACATATTTGTGTTTATTTAGGATATGCAGGGGTGAACACAACTGGTACCTTAATTTTTTGACTTACTGTATTGCTCAGTTGTAGTTAATCAAGAGATGCTTCTTCATGTGTCTACAAATGTTTATTAGTTCATTCCTTTTGTTCAGTGAAGAGAGATGAGGCTTAAATATGAAGAAGTATTTTTCCTCTGGACAAAGTCTGCATAGTTGTATAGGCCTTAGCCCGCTTATTGCCTACTTATATAATGTTATGTAACCATTTTGATTGCAATTTTATGCCAGTTGAATTGTCTAAATATCTAGCACTAGCCCCACGGGCTTCGCGCTCGGTCATGCGCGATCGCCGTCGCCGACGCTTCGTGGTGTAAGCGCTCCGCGCTAGAAATCGGGGCATCATAATCAGTTTCCAGTGAATAGCATATTCTGATGAGTGTAGGTCAGCTTCGCCTGCCATGCATGAAACAACGTTGTAAATAATGCTTTTATAAACCACCAAGTCTATTTTAAATCAGCTCCCTTCCTGGTTGAGCACTTTACTATGGATGATTTACCTTACTTGGATTTATTTATCATTAGATTGATACATTTTAATTTGAGGACTGTTAAATGTCAAAAACATCCATTTTTGATAATTTGCCATAAAATTTGTATTATTGCGAATTTCAAAAAATCTAAATTATTTGATATCAGAAGGACGTCTGATGTCCTTATGAAGTATCGCGCCTTCCCCAACGTAACAAAAAGCGCTCTACATCATTAACTCAAAACCAATCGCTATCGCTCAATGATGTAATATAAATTGCGTGAAGACATTTTTGTTAATATTACCGCTTTGATCCAACTTCTGTCTGCGCATGTGCTTCATTTTGTCATTGTCCAAATTGCAGACAAACATACAGCCCTGGAATTGGACCTCGCTATTCATGTTGGAATTCCTTCACATGAGGGGCAATGTTAGGTGAATTAAGGCCTAGAAATGTCAAGGTTGTTATGTTACAAATATTGCAACCCTCGAACCTCGAAACATCTTTTTGATTACGATCACGAGGTTATTTAAAAATAACTTAAAGGCCCTTTCAGTGATCCCAGCGAAAAAAAGAAAGAAGTAAATTGCCTAAAAATGACGGATAAGTCTTTAAGGTATTTTGGAAATGAAAAGATTTGGCAAAATATGAGGAAAGCGGCATTGTTGTCAAATTGAAGGCCCCATTCAAATGCATGTAGCTAATTTATATACTGTCAGTATATAAATTACAGATTTCATGTAAATGCCGTATTTTGTCTTAAATACGCGGCTTTCGGCTGAACCACTATCAGACAATGTTAGCACATCTATGACAATGACAAAGGTACCAAAAATCTGAATTTTGATGATTTTTACGATTGTCCGGATGAGTAAATCACTGAATGGGCCTTTAACCTGTTGTTTTTTGTCGCATTTTGTTGGACATGAACATATGATTTCTGATCTTAAATCATATATACGTAATATAAGATTTGAAATGAATTGGACAGTACGAAGAGTCGTAAAATGTAAATTGGAACACGAAATGGCCTGAAGACAAAACATTGATTTAACATCGTCACTGGGCGGGAAAAACCTCGTATCTACTTTTGGCCCTTGAACATGGATAAAGCCTTGCATGTATAAAATTTATATTGAAGAGGTTGCTTCATCCATGTTCAAGGGCCAAAAGTACATATGAGGTTTTCCCGCCCAGTGACGACATGTAATTTCTTATTGGAGCTGTACCTGAAAAAAGGATATGTAAAATTATAATGAAAAAAGAAGAAATATAGGCTTTGAGTTATTTTACCAATAACGAGGTTATAATAAATAAATAATAATAATAATAATGAGTCAATCAGCAACGTGTTTAGCCTGGACTAATATTATACTAATGAACATGATGAACAATGATAGTGTTGATCGAATGGAACATGATTACGCTGATAATCGAAGGGCCATATGGCTAAATTGTACACGCCCACTGCGCCCATTGCGTACAAGTAAACTTCATTAGCATGATTAAATCGCCTGTTATTGCATAATGACACAATAATTGCTTGGTTTACTGTTGCACATTTACTTCTGTCACCCCTAAATCCAAGATGATGTCCAAAACGGTCACGACCTTTATATACTACAATATTCTGATCATTATTTTCAATATTAATACGTGATCATGAAGCATGAAAGCTTGATTGACATACTCATCCCCAACTTTATTCTATCAAAAAAATGCAGATTTTGATATCAGGTGAAAGTTCACATTTTTCTCATTTTACATATTGAAATTAGGCGTTCCAAATCGGTATAGTTCCGAAGAAATCGTCAAAAAACTGTTGAATTAGTCTCAATTGTGATAGTTTGTTTGATGATATCTGCGGAAATACACAAATTTGGAACTCCTAATTTCAGTATGTTAATGAGTAAAATAGGATCTTTTATTTGATATCAATTTATAAAATGATCAAGACGATAACCATTAATAAAAACACTGTAGACTACCAGTGTTACGCTGTATTTCAATGATCTTTTTGCACGAATGCTTCAAAGGGATAACATTTTATGTTATGTTATACAGTTTTAAGGTAGAAAACCGCTGAAAAACTTTTTTCTTTATCTTAAGTCTGGTTATTTTCTTTCTTGGCCCAAATTAGATGACTGACAAAAATTAAGCGATTTCGCTAAATTATTCAATATGGCCGCCGGAAGGGCGAAAATGAGACATTTTTTGGGACGTCAGGGGACGTCAACCCTACCACCTATAGAGTTAAAATTGGGCTTGTATAATGTTGAAAGGATTCTTAATGTATTTACTGTTTTAGTGTTTGCATTTTCAATCTCAATTTTGCATAATTCTTAAAAATCAGTTTTTCTTCAATTTTGTCAAAGCTATTGTACAGCATAATTCAAAAAATCTAAAACAGTCAATACATGCAGAATACCCTATAGAGTCATCATGCCAAGTTTCATGGCATTTGAATAAACACAAAATAATGTCCCACAGTTAGTCATGTCGTGCAAAATTCAATCTCGAGAAAAACGCAAAAACTTACTTTCATTCTATCACATGGTCAAATTTCCCATCAAATTCACATTATCCACCCGATAATGTATCAAAATATTTAGATATGTTATATACTGTGTGTCCCATAAAAATTACCGGGCGAATAATTTTGGACGTAAGTCGAGAAATAGACATCAGAATCCAAAAATCTAAAAATCATCGTGTAGCCCATCTCATTCTGCATCTTATAGACGAATCCAACGAGCCAAGTCATGGTCAGGATTTGGTCGGCCATCTTTGGTTTCCCGCTAGCACCAACTTGGGGTTTTGAGCGCCCGATTGTGCAAATAAAAGCCACCTAACACCTGGAGAAGATGCAAAGACGAGGAGGGTTAATAGAATAATATATACAATAGAGGTAATCATGTCGCATCTATGCATACATAGTCCTTTTGTTCATCCATTAATTTTGTACATCTATGAATAGATGCGACGGGATTACCTGCGGAATTATCTCTATTGTATTATTCTATTAACCCTCCTCGACCTTCTTTAGGTGTAAGTATTTGCACAACTGTTGGAACTGTATTGTGTTGTAAATATTCTTCTGTCTACCTGTGTTTTCGCGGAAGGTGTAAAACGGGTGATGGAATGCAGTTTAAAATTTCCGCCAAGGCCGAATCATTACACATTTTGGATGCATTGTAGCCGGCGGGGACCCAACTAAAGGCTGCTAGTCAGGTGTAGGAAGGCGTGAATTTGGATTCTTATTGGAATCAGTTGACTGATTGTGAAGAAATGAGCGATTACATAACGCATGCGTAAATTCACTTCATTCCAAGTTTGAAAGAAAGATCATTCGACACAATGCGCACTAGTGGTTAACTGTTAATGGGTTTCATATTTTGTTCGGTGAAATCCTTTTCGTTCTTTTTAAACAACATGTTTCTTGCAAAACATTTAATTAAGTTGTGTTCAAATTTGAAAATATGCACGATATTGAAAATGAAAGCTTGCATGTAAGACGATGCCCGGTACTTGTAAATATCTTTTTCGTTAATGTTGATATAAATGTTGCATAAAAAATTATTGCATAAAGAATTCCAGACGGCTTAAAAAATGTCTCACACACATTAATGTTTTTGGAATATTTCCAGGAATTATAATGCAAAGTTTAAATCTTTTAAAACTTCAACAGTAATGTTGCATGGTATCGAAAATCACACGTAAAGCTGTAAGCACTTGATCATTGTCATTCGTGGCTCAAATGTTCTTTGGAAAGTTACAAAATAACACATTTGCACAACCAAAGAATTTAAGTTGGAATCTTCCAATTGCAGAAATCAAAGTTTTCTCGGACAAACTGTTATTCATCTTCAGTGAAAGCATGAATAATGTAACACCGTCGGATTATAAAATAGATAATGTGGACTAACTATATTGAGATACACACAAACTTTAGGAAGCGGTGGGCGATTATGAAACTTGGAATGAACTGCAACCAGTCAACCAAATCAAATTCTCGCTATGAGTTGTAAAATATTGGACTCGACTACGTCTCGTCCAATATTTTAAAACTCATAGCTCGACCAATAAATATGGGCTCAACCGATCCAATTTTATATCATAATCGGACCATTTTTAATTTTTTTTACTCATGTGGACAATTATGAATACCAAAAATTTGACATTTGACCTTTATGCCTATAACGCAAGAACTGTATATCGGAGATAGGTCAAACTATACTTTTTCTGAATCCTAATAATGAGAGGAATGGTGGCTTTGGGATAACATATATTGCGATTTTACTCGCTGAGCTTATACAATCTCATGTCTATTTTGATCCATCCACATTTTAACATGAAATACACTTTCTTATCAAATATGATGAAAACGATAGCACTGAAAGGGGTGAAGGATACAAGGGATAAATGACATACCTATTGTTGGCATATGGAAAACTATCTTACATTACCACCAGTAGAGTATTATATTTCTGTACCAAGATAGTAGCGCATCTGCTTATTAAACGGAATACACTAAAAAACTATCACATTAATGATGTGTCGTTAACTTGGTGGTTGTGATATCTACTGAACCATTTGACGTATACACGGAAATTCAGCTTTCTATTATGGTATAATTATTTCGTGGTATTTCCAGGGCCTTGACACTCGCATTCAACCCATACCTTACCGGCAATATGATTTACAGTTGGCATTTAGCCTAAAATTTACGTACGTTTGTACAGCAATATTGCTTCAATAGTGAAACCGACCTATCCAAATTTTATTCACTAAGCATATGTGATGCGATCAAGCAAAATCAGTCGGAACTCGCAAATATTGATTTTGAGATATAGACAAACAAAGGAAATATTTCCTTTTGATTCCTATTGTTTTGGAAACTCTTTAATCGCCCATATCTTTGGAATTGGTTGTTCAATTACAATGGGGTTTTCTGCAAAATCCAGCTTTGTAAATGCTTTTTACTATCCTATCAGAAACTCAAAATTTGATATTTCCGAGTTCCGACTGATTTTGCTTGATCGCATCACATATGAGTACACTTCAGACTTAGTTCCAGATCTGCAATTACAGTAATTTTGTTTTAATATAGAAAATATTAAAGACACATTTCATTATGTTGAGTTGCTAGCCAATCATGTATGAAACATACAATACTACAAACAACACACAGTCTTGATAAAGTCTTCTCGTCATGATAAAAACTCATATTTTCTAAGATGACGAATGAAAAATTCCACAGTTTACTTAGCCAATTTCGACATGGGAACATCAGGTGAAATATTTTCCTAAGATCAGGTCCAAAATAACAGCGCCAAAATGATGACCCACATCAATATTTTTCGGGTTGTGGTCGGACACCATAAGAAGCATTGTTAGAGTTAAATGTTTGGGTGTGAAGCCTGACCGTTCACTTGAAAAATTTACCAAAATCCCTAAAAAAATGATTGACATTTTGAAGTGTGTGACTTCATCAATTTTGCATTCTTTATCTTGTTTTTAAAGAAAATAATGTGTTCCTAAATAGACATTGAAAATGAAGTAGGAGATTTCGACTATTTATTTATCTGTATATCAAATTTGACTACAAAGAGTATAAAACTTAAAATGTTTTCGTTGGTGCTGGCGCAGATATTTCCGTAAAATTATTCCCGCCTAAGAAATGCTCACTGGACCATTGTTTTGTTTGCCCACCCCGACACAAAAGTACATGCCACTGCCATGTTAGTGCTATAAAACCATAAAAACTGTTCAGCAGACAGAGAGCATTATTCTTTTGGATACTTTTTGACCATTTTTTGTGCAAATATCTCAAAGTTGGTCAAAAATCTTTAAAAAAACCTGTTTTGAGTCTTTGCCATTCTAAAAAGTGTCAAGGTAATGATATTAATTAACTTATTATATTCTCCATCTGTAATATCAGAAGGATTTTCCGCCGTTTTGTGGCGTCACAGGGGCTCGTGGTGCAACTTTTGACGGTGCCCCCTCAATGATATTAATTTCTTTAATTAAACATATGCGCACCACACCACTCTTTAATTTGAAAGGTAGTGGCCCATGCAGATTTTTAGAATATAAGTTGGATGAGAGAAATCTGTTGGTGCTGAGTATCACTTAAGGCATTAACGAGAACAAAAGACTGAGGTAAGCTCGTACTGTATTTATCTGGTTTTCACACGTTTATGCTGACATAAATGTTACAATATGATTTTATTGAGTGAAGACACAGTTTATGCTCTGGGCTGGTGTCTTGTTTGCTACTGAGTTCTATATATAGCAGTCAAGTTTGCTCAATCGATAAGGCGTTCGACTATGATGCGAGAGGTTGCGGGTTCGAACCCCGGTAGTGCCTAATACGCTCTCGTGGAAAAATTGAGCTGGCTTGAATTTCCCTTGGACAATGAACTTACTGATAATTGTCTCGTTGTTACCCGTACGAAACTCGGGGAGCTGATCCTGGTTGCGATGGTTATTTGTGGAATGTCTAGGGTGTGCGCTCTTGAAGCAGCAAAGTCCCTGATTTGCTGTGTAATGGTTTATGGAATGTTGTGGGCCGTAATGGTCAGCAACAACCTGTAAAGTGTGCTGAGGCTTGTGGATCAACGTCTAGGCGTTGTGCCTGTGTGTAGTGCACTATAAATCACTGCGCTTTTTTATATTTACTTGCTTTCAGTTTTTAACTTGGATTAGTTTTTAAACTACAGCATGTAGTTTTCGCTGTTTTATTTTATTTGGTTGTATGTCCATGAAGAAGAGCAGTTTATCTGCTCGAAACGTTTTTTTTTTTCTGCATGCCTGCTTTATGTGCAGAGTGATTTTCATCACTTGTTCCAGTATACTTTTGTACTGTTTTCCTGACACTTCTTTGAAAATTGCTAGTGTTAACCTATCGAATCTTACCTACTTCTGTTCCTACATTTGTTGGTTGTTTTTGTCCCCCTCTGCATACGTTCTCTAGCTTGAATTTTACTTGTTTCTCCACATTTCCACGTTCCATTGTTGGTGTATAGAATGGTGTCGGCCAAGTCAGGATTTGTTTTTTGGTGTGACTTGGATTAAAAGTAACAGGTTAAATTTAAGCCGAGACAGCCCGTATATTTTTAATATTTTTACTGAATTGTATAAAGTTTTGAGATATACACGGATATGTAAATTAACATTTGGCTTTCTTTTTCTGAAACGGAGGGAGAAGGTTTCTTCTTCAACACAAAGATATTTGAGCTTTTCTACTGACTGCTAATAATATCCACAAGTACCAGACTTGAGCCCTTTTTTATCAAGGACAGTCTGTGTAGCTCAGTGGTTAGAGCGTCCACCAGACAAGCGGAAGCTCTGGGGGTTGAAGTCGCTGATAGAAATAGTGAGTTTCTTTGTTCGGTAAAAATTAATATCCGAATAGCTAAAAGTAAAGATTTCTGAAAAAGGAAATGTTACAATATGACATTAAATGGTTCATAATTCATAGGGACGAGTTATAGTTTGTGTTCGCACATGTGGGAATCATGCTGATCATATATATATATCTAAAATGATACAACAGGTGCTTTATTTTTATACACTTACAGACACACATCGAAGATGGCCAGTAAACTTCTATTCGCTTTGATGGCATTGAGCCTCTTTGTTGCGATAGCTGTTGCAGCACCATTTCTTGAGGAAGGAGATGATGACGAGGATGACGATTTTGATTTGATGGATCTTTTAGCAAGCAAGCGCGCTATCCACCAAGGCGGGATAGAAGGAGAGGAATTTGAAGATTTGATGGATAAACGTGGTGCGAAGGGCAGGGGCAAAGGCAAGGGCAAAGGCAAGGGCAAGGGCAACAAGCAGCAGCGTAAGTGTTTTATTATGTTATTTTTGTTAATAAAAAACTAATTCCGATGGGATACATCTCTCTAGCCCAAGTTGCATTTACCGTAAAGTTTGGGCAAGCGTAGGGAGCCGTAACAAGTTTTTCATGAGCGCCCCTCCATGCCCTCCCTCCTTTCAAAACCTGGATTCGTACCTGGACTAGTGCAGTAAAGCTATGGACGAGTATCTATACCAAATTACCGAGTTGGAAAACTTTTCGTGATAAAAACTCGAACGGTGGTGATGCATTTGCAAATTGCCTTTTGGCAAAGCAAATCATACACCGAGTTACACTGCATATTCAGCTCATTTGTTCAATTTCGGCGATTAAAGTCCAAACATGAGCAAAAACAGCCTAAAATACATTATCCAGGTCCAAAAGTTACTGCGGTTACCAAGCTATCGCGTTTATCTTAAGCATCACTGCTTACGCGTATCTGTTTGCGAGTGTTGGCGACGACCGCGGGTTGCGTATGTACGCGCATAATAAAATGAAAATTGGGCATGCATATTGATTAAAGAAACACATAGATAAACACGGGAATGGCTAAAAAATAAATAAGGAGAGTGCATAGACATACAAACAATTCATTCGTTCGTTTAATTTTCAAGCATTTTTAAACTTATCAAATGACAAGATAATAAGAACAAATTTAAGTTTAATCAAAATATAAAAATTGTGGAAAGAAAACTCCCGTATCACTAAATCGCTACACATGAGTTGTACCACCCTTTGGTTTTCACCCGGCAAGATAATGTCTAAACGACTTAAAGGAGTATTTCGTGATTCTAGCATCCACTTTTTTATGACATTGTTTTAAGTAGTAGATATTCACGAAAAAAGCTTATTCCCAAAATTGCAGTTGATTCTGATTTTGCGTTGCGAGTTATGTAGTGATTATGTGTATTACACTGCTCCATAGGTCACTGTTGTAATTTCGTTATGGTGTACCAGAACGTAATTCAAATTTACCGATATTTTTGCTAAACGAATTGATATGCATATGATTATGTGTATTACACTGCTGTAATTTCGTTATGGTGTACCAGAACGTAATTCAAATTTACCGATATTTTTGCTAAACGAATTGATATGCATATGATTATGTGTATTACACTGCTGTAATTTCGTTATGGTGTACCAGAACGTAATTCAAATTTACCGATATTTTTGCTAAACGAATTGATATACATATGATTATGTGTATTACACTGCTCCATAGGACACTGTTGTAATTTCATTATGGTGTACCAGAACGTAATTCAAATTTACCGATATTTTTGCTAAACGAATTGATATGCAAGAAATATTTTGTACATAAACACTATATGAAGCCAGAGTTTTCCAGTGGTATAAAAATATCCACTTTTTTTGGTGTTGAAAAGTAGGGGAGGGGGTGAGTCAGTGGATCACGAAATGCCCTGTTAAAGCAGATCGTAGATCCATCCTTTGCACTAATTTTAGGACCGACCATCAAAAATTACCAGGGGGTTGTGAGGCCCACCATAGGTTTCCACGAATTTCATTTTCGTCTTGTAAAATTAGTCCAAGAGTAATCGAATGTTTACTTGGTAGATCGCATGTTCGTAAAATTGTTTAGCCGAAAACATAACCAGAATTTTCCAATTTTGCGACGACATACTCATATTATACTGTCAGAGCATACATTATGTGGGGAATGTTTGTACTTATTCTGGTATCACTGGATAAAGAGCATATGACAATGACATTTATAACCTCTTCGTACATGTCGTAGCTTAGTAGAACAAGGGTTAACCTATATAATTTCTTTTCCCTCTTCTTCTAGTTTGCCCACCACCCAATACCCACTGCATCTGCAATGCAAAATACGCACCCAACGACCGGAGATTCATTTCCCATTGTAATTGAAGGTACGTGATTATTTGTAATTATAAGTTTGTGTGAGTGCTTTGATGATGTGTGTGGGGGGGGCAAGGGATTTAGGTGAATGGGGTTGGGTGGGGTGTGTCTGCAGGGGGTCTTGGTTGTGCGTAGGTTGATGTGTGTGGGGTGTGTATGTACGCTTTGTGGGTAGGTGATCGTGAGTGTGTTTTGGAATTACGAGGATTTCTTCTCCACAATGAACAGGAATGGTGTGATAGACGACAGATTGATCTACTACGATAAAATATTGGGTCTGTCTGTCGTCTATTACTCGGTAGTAAGATCAAATATTCCTATCGTTTATTCTCAATCTTAGTAAGTTAAATATTATTTTAAAAACTAAACACTGTTTTATTTAGGCAAAATTAAGTTACCGTCATGACTAAAACCCACCCTTTTCTGGAATGAACGAATCTTGTTTACCGTTTTAGTTGCGCGTACTGCGATCTCGTCCGTGCATTATTATAGATGCGCTATGATACTCTCGTACTCGCGCTTCGACAAGCGTCTTCTGTGACGACTCGATTGTGCTGCCGTCTACCGTGTGATAGACCGCATGCAGAAATCAATGAAATTCAGCGCTAGTAGCCACTGACTTAGAATCCCCCATGACCTCCTCAAGATGTGTATTTGCTGAGGACAGCTTCTTTAGATCAAACCCAGCCTGGTTGCTCCTCAGTAAAGGATCAAACATATGGTCAATACTGTAGTAACAATACAACATGCATGGACAGGTAAGACAGGTAAGAGCTGAGGAAAATCGTCAGATGTACCTGTCTGTGCTGGGACCTGAACCCTAGACCCCCGGATCAAGTAAATTTATGTTTCAATGTATGGGCAATTTAATTCTTATTTGATTATTTGTGTCGTATGTATATGTTGTATGTTGGGGTGTGTATGGTGCGTGCATACAAATTTGTAAGGGGCTGTGTGGGCTCATAATTATTGCACAGCCCCTAAATTCCATACACTATAGATGAGTAGACTTCAGACATCAATGCCTGATCGTATGCGCACGCATCATCACACTTTCCATTGTTTTTTGTCTTGCAGTGTGCTCGCGCATCATATTTTGTTCAGGGGTCGTGTTTTTAAAACTCCCGCCACATCACAATAAGGCTATTGAACAATGTAGTGGTTGCATGGGGTTTTCTCAAGCATATCAATATACCAGTCCCTTGCCTTTGTTGATAAACATTGAGATCAACTCACCTATACGTAACCATTTTTAATAGATATCTTGTTTTTTCTCTTTTGTTCCAGATTGTTAACCAAGCTAGCTAGTTTACATTGTGCCATTCTAAATCTATCTCAATCGCTGCCAACAAACACCAAACACTCTATTTGATCAAGAAATAATTAATTACATTTACATCCTAACAAGATATAAAGAGGTGATGTAATAAAATGTTAGTGAGATTGGTCAATCGTATTCGTTTTTGACATGTGATCTTCTGCAGATATTATTACGCTCATCAAACTGTGGGCAACTGATCAGATTCACTCTAAAAAGAGTTCGTCTGTAACTTTCTCTGCAAATTTTGTATTTGTATTAATGTAATTGTATTTTTATTTCACTCAAAAAAGAAACAATAAGAAATATTTATAATCAACATGGATAACAAAAGCATACAATTTCAGATTAAATAATACATGAAAAATATGATATTATTGCACATGCCGGTACATCATAAGCATCAAAACCACATAGATAACCATATGAGTCATCAAAAATAATAATAAAAGGTAAAACAGATTTGTGAGCTATATTCAGAATAAAATGAAAATATTGCACATTGATTTCATCCTCGAGCAGTGAAGCAACATTTGACTAATACTGAGATGCTGAAAAAGTCAATAAAACCAAAATTACCCCCCCCTCCCTTCAACACATGTGGGGTAGCAGAAAATTGGAAGCGGGCAAACACGTTAATGCTTATTATTTAAAAGCCTGCACAGGAATATAGAGCAACTATAGCAAAGTGGTCGTCACACTACTCCCCTATAATTCTAATTCTAACCTTATTAAAATATAACCATAATATCATGGGAAGGTAACAGTTATGCTAAAAGTTTGCAACGAATAACTTGTGGCGCTTATAAATATATTTTATAGGTTATTAAAGTGTAAACTTGTTTTCCATTTGATCCATCAAATGTACAACATACAGGGTGTCCCTGAATCGTCGGGAACTTAATTGTTTGGATATTTTAACGCCACAACTAAACATAACTAAATACTTTGTGTGGTTAAGGAATAAATCGGCTGAATTTTGACAATTTGCCGCTCCGTTTTTGAAAGAAAAGAATTTTACGAAACTCCCATTTTCAAGCCTTTTGGCGGATTCAAATAGCAACCGATGATCTTGTATTCAGAGTGCTAGGTCATTATGATGTTATTCCCGCTGGATTGAGTAAATTTCAGTTTTTTCCGCTGTTTTATTTTTTTCCCGATACACCACACAAAATTCTCACGTCTGACATCGTCAGACGTCAACATAGCCCAAAACCTAAATCTCAATAAAAAAAATACTTCATCTTGACCACAGTGCAACCTTCCTGATGAGCGAGCATGCTGAGAGATGAAAAGGTGGTATATTCTTGCCACAGATACACAAAATTAAAGTTAAAAAAAATAAATCAATAAATTAAAACCACATGCCGTATTAGGTTTTAACTTGGGAAGGGCTTTGAGACGAACTATTAAGATTAAAAATTAAGAAGGCCTAATCACTGCGCAATTTCAGCGCATGATGTGTCTGTTGTCATTGATAGAAAGGCTTGAAAATGAAGGAGTTTCGTTAAATTCTTTTATTAAAAAAACGGAGCGGTCAATTGTCAAAATTCAAAAAGTATGTGATAGCTAATATGTTCCTCAACATTATCAATTATTTAGTTACGTTTGGTTTATGCGTTAAAATACCCAGAAATCAGTCCCGACGATACAGTTCATTCAGGGGCACCATGTACTTGACTTTTTTAATAGAATGTCCAATTTCGTGTTATCGTATTGTCACAAATGCAGTTTTATGAAAAAATTAAACAATTTAAATGTGAGTATATGTATCTTGTTATTATCTGCTCCAGTGACACCTCATTGATTCCCCTGGACCTTTGGATGCATTAGGTATTAGCATTTTACATAAAAAAAAACCAATAAAACAGAGGCGTGCTGGTTGCCCCCTGTGAACCCTGTCCTAATCTTACCCAGGACAATTCGCCGTAGAAGTGATGATAAAACAGAGGCGTGCTGGTTTTCATGCCCCCCCTGTGAACCCTGTCCTAATCTTACCCAGGACAATTCCCCGTAGAAGTGATGATGTTACAGGAATAACTACCATAGCAATAGGTTAAAATGTTTGAATATATCGCCCTGTTCTACAACATGTACAAGCAGGTTGCACTCATTATCTGTGTATGTCTAATCACAGATTGAATACAATACCGCTCTTTTAAAGGTACAAATCTTACAGGTGCAAGTGATCAGAATGAAATGAATATTCTATAGAATTACGATCCATGACTTTATCTCTGGTCTTTGACATATGGTTCAATGCAGAGGTGCCGCGAGAACGTACTTGTGCAGTGAGATATATTCAAACATTGTTTTGACCTATTGCTATGGTAATATATCCTCTTACATCATCACTTACATCATCACTTCTGCGGCGAATATGCATAAGGTTACTGAAATAATTGAATACATGAATACAAAACCCACCCAAGTCCATGGGAAGTGATTTTGAGAGAAAAACCTGTGTATCAGTTTAATTCCTTAAGTTAGATTTATCCGGTCAATATGGTAAGTTTTACGTGCAAATGAGTGTATTCAACTGTATAAAGTATGACGATTAGCATTTCAGGGACTTTGTAGGGTTCATTTTAAATTTTGGACTTGGGTGGTTTTTTTAATCATATACAAAGACAACAACGTTGGAATGAGATTACCACTCGTAAGATAATACAAAATAAAGCACACAGGTATGTATTATGTTGATAAGCATTCTGCCATGTAATATAAACCACACACGTTCCTTAATTAAACCCATTTTTTTTCAAAAGTCACTCTCCAGCAATGAATGTGTTACAAGTGGACTTTTATTATACATACTGGATATCAATCAATGTGTTACAACACTCAAATAACGGAATTGGGTGATTCTTTCATACATGCTATTTCTCACATGCTCAATAGACACAGATGATGAATTTGAGTTGTTCTTTCATACATATGACAGGCCTATGTATAGCAACACTTGTCCATGCTTAACTCACTTTGGCCAACGTAAGGACTTGGGTGGGTTTTGTATAGACCAACATGCGTGCCGACAGTATGCGCACGCATTATGGCACTTTCCATTGTTCTTTGCCCTGCAGTGTGCGTGCGCATCGTAGTTTGCTCAGGGCATGTGTATTTTAAATCTCCCACCACATTTCATACAGTACAAGAAAGCCATTGAACAGTGAAGCGGTTCGTTCGAGCATATCGAAAGACCAATCCCTCGCCTTTGTTGATAAACATTGCTGTCAAGTGGTCTATTCATATATTCAATTGCAAGATTATTGATTAATAATACCATTATAATAAAATTTGCCTAATTTGCATTAATCCAAAATGGCCGCTAATACAGGGGTGAAATTTCAAAGTTGGTCAATCTTGTCAAAAGCTCGACCAATGTATTGCTCTCATCATAAGGAATCAGAAAAAGTATAGCTTGACATCTACGATGTACATTTCTTGAGTTATAGAGGAAAATGTCAAATGTTAAATTATGGATTCCACAGGGTACTAAAGTTGGAAATTCTATGATTTTGTTAATTTATTTATAATTTATGATTTATTAATAATATCATTATAATATAACAATTATCATTATAACAGTTGTCAAGGTCAAATTGATTTAGAATTCAATGTGACTCAGTGGATATTGTCCTATTTTGCTATATTACAAAGGTAAAAGCATCCTGCATACGACAAACTATTCTTTGTCTGATTTCTCATGGCAAAACAATCGGAGCAGTTTTCATTTTCGCCCCTGTGAAGCCAAATTGCGATCTATGACGTCACAATATTACCTATTTGCCCATAACTCCATAACCACACGTCGTAGATATGTCAAACTATTCTTTTTCTGAATCCTGATGACCAGTTGAACACATTATTGTTGTTTTTAACCAAGTCCGATCAATTTTGAACTTGACCACCGTGTAAAGGTCCAATGACCTTTTCCCACAAAATATGGGTGTTGCTGAAATGGCTCCATAGCCCTATAATGATTAGCTCAATAAGTACCGCCAAATATGGCAAATTTAACATGATTTGCGCGATGGTTACGGTAATCTATTGGACTATAATATACATCATGCAGACCCACATATATTTTAGAAAAAGGTCAATGAAGAAATATGATGTCCTGTCAACTACACCAAAAACTGCTGTACTGCGCAGGTGAGCAACCAAACTAGTCTTTTTAATTTGGTCTTCAATTATACCATAGTGCAGTTATGTCCACGACAAATTTACCGTGACCTTTCCAGCCATAAACTCGCTTAGTGAAGATTAAACCGATATATGCAGTACTATATATATATATATATACTATATGCAGTACCATTATAGTAATCTTTTGTCCAATGCAAATTTATTACTACGTGATAATACTAATCCAATGAGCGATCGAATAATGACGCTATTGACATGTACGAGCGGAGCTCCACTGACCGAGTTTTGGGGTATTTTTCACTGGTTTGATGTCATTTACTCATCAAGGCGGTCCCCCGTTATTATAAGGACTATGCTAATTGTTTAAAGATTGACATGTAGAGAACAAACCATACTTGATTGACAGAAAGTATAAATTTGTACCTATTACGGTTTCGTGACACCAATCTTCCAAATACGACCAAGCCCGGTGAAGCAAAATGTGCATTGGAATAACACGGGAGTTTGGATAGATGGTAGGATTTTTTTTCTTATAAAATTGTATGGTCCCCCGTTATTAAAGCTTACCGGGTTGAAAATTCAGATATTTTGAAAAAAAAGGTAATTGAAACATAAAGCAAGTACTAAAATCATAGCTTTTATACTTTTTGATCAATGACGCTAACTAGTTCATCTCCAATATCTACAACACAGCGCTACCAGTAGGGTTCAATTACATATTGTGAGTGCCCTTGTGTTGCTGGTTTGCTGTCATTTACTCATCAAGGCGGGTCCCCCGTTATTATAAGGACTATGCTAATTGTTTAAAGATTGACATGTAGAGAACAAACCATACTTGATTGACAGAAAGTACTAAATTTGTACCTATTACGGTTTCGTGACACCAATCTTCCAAATACGACCAAGCCCGGTGAAGCAAAATGTGCACTGGAATAACACGGGAGTTTGGATAGATCGTAGGATTTTTTTTCTCATAAAATTGTATGGTCCCCCGTTATTAAAACTTACCGGGTTGAAAATTCAGATATTTTGAAAAAAATAAGTAATTGAAACATAAAGCAAGTACTAAAATCATAGCTTTTATACTTTTTGATCAATGACGCTAACTAGTTCATCTCCTATATCTACAACACATCGCTACCAGTAGGGTTCAATTACATATTGTGAGTGCCCCTGTGTTGTGTGCATACATGTAGATAACAATAACCGCATGATGCAACACTTTAATTCAGCTTTGATTTTAAAATGGAACTAACATACCGCTTAAATTTAATTGTTTTTCAGTGCTTTCCGAAACGAATATTATAGTTGCAGAAACAACAAAAAACTAATTTTTCGATACATTAAGGATCACTACATATATCATGACTTTATTATCAACATTTTATACTTGTAGTGTTGAAAATAGTCAACTTGAATACACCGCGGTATTCGGTAGAAATCAGCCTTTATGTTTATGCCATGTACAATAGCATCCTCATTTTTATACGGCTAATCTCACGCATACAGTCTGAGTTAAAATGAAGTGCACCCTTTTGTATAAAATATATAAGGAATTCGCTGTAAATGAAAATATCATTCGAAAGACTAGAGTATGAACGTTTAAATTAAATGAGAATTGTCGTATTTGCTTTTACCAAATATGAGTTGTACTCATTTGAACAAAACTACACACTTTGGGAGTGTTATTAATTGGTATGGCGTGTAGCTCAGTCAAATTATAAACTTACCCAGCACTTTTTTTTATAACAGAACTCCTTTCATATGCGTCCATCTCCCAAAAGCTCAAAAGACCCCGAAAATCCAAGTGGTGGAACAGTGCCTAATTTGCATAAATCCAAAATGGCCGCTTAAGCAGGGAGTGAAATTTCAAAGTTGGTCAAATCTTGTTTTATATTTCTCTCGTCAAAAGGATTCAGAAAAAGTATAGACGTTTGACCTATCTCCGATTGACAGTTTTTGGTCAAAATATTTTAATATTTGAATTTTCACAGGGGACAAAATTTGGTGACATGGCAAAGAAAATCCATTGCGCACTGTTGATATTGACCTATTTTGTGATGTTACCTATGTTATAAAACATCCAAAACAATGCAACTTTTCTCATTTTATTTATTTTTTGCCAAAGGAACAATTTGAGACCAGTTGGAAAAAATTGCCTATAATTCAAGAACTGTACGTTTGAACAGGTCAAATTATACTTTTTCGAAATCCTTAACATGCTTAATGAGAGCAATATATTGGTATAGCAACAAAATTTGACCAACATTGAAATTTCATCCCTGCATAAGCGACCATATTGGATTAATGCAAATTAGGTACTGTTCTACTGCTTGGTTTTTAGGGGGCTTTTGTTGTGTTATATAATGCTTCTCTGAAATTAAAGGTGATTAAATAGATTTTGTTGCAAGTGGGTTATTCCCTCATTTTTCTTAATTTGACTGGGCTAGTGCTATTTCAGATGAAATATAAAGTTGTATGGCAAGTTTGATTTTGAGTATATATATCTGGGCTACACCACGCTCTCAAAATGGGCCTCAAGAGTTCTTTAAAAAAAGTTCTCAATTTCAATTTTACTAAATTGAACTGCACAACAGATAACATATAATAAGAACCTCATTATTATATAGCGAGTCCCCGTGAAGTGCATCGTATTTTTCGTCTTTAGTTTCCTACAGCACATCCCCCCAACAAAATAGGCTACTCACTATGAGGGTCTCAGTTTGGCGTATTTCCAACAATGCTTCCAACATTAAGGTTACACAACGTAAATGCGTTAAGATTAGGCAGGATTTAGTCAACGTAAAAATGCTAATTCCTTTAGAGAAAGCCCGCAACTCGTTGATTACTTTAATGCTGGGTGCACTACACTAAATCTTTCCGCATTTGGTGTAACCCTTCATAGTTCCGGTAAAAATAGCGCCTATGCGAAATATATCGGCGTCCCGAAGTAACCAAATTTGAGTGACTCTTGGTTGTTTTGATAAAAAACGATAGAATAGGAGCTCAACATTACAAATCGGTTCAGAAAATGTTCCGAATCGAATGTGCATGGTACAATATCATGACCGGAACTGGTAAGGAGGCGAGAGTGTCGGCTGAAATTCGGGAGGGCGCTGTTCAGGAGTTCGTATCTCTCAAGCTTGTCTTAACTTGTCGCAAAAAATCAAATTTAAATAAAAATGTAATCTTTATTTAAGACGTTGGTTTGATCAAAATATTAAAAATGTTGTTACATGGGGTAGAAAAACAAAGTTACTTTCTTTTACTATTTTGCTGTGTATTTCAATGGGACGATTATTTAGTGGTGTGCGCCCTGCATGTGATGTGGGTCCAATTTAGAAGCGACCCACAAGACCAATAAGGTCAAATACCTAGGTGCGGGGCTCTTCTAAATTGGACTCGGTGGGTACTTAAAGTAAAGTTCAGGTAATAATAGAGAGATTTTTACGTGAAACGTGATGCGGGAACGCCAACGGCAAGCTACATTAGTCCAAAATCAGTTAGTATGCCCTCTAGAGGGTGAAATCTATTGTGAATTGGTCAATCGTGGAATTACCGTTAGGCGATTACGTTGCGGTTGGTAGCAAAATGACGTTTCAACGCATTATAAAGCATGCCGTCCAAAATTCAGCTTGCGAAGAGGCGTTTTAGGCAAGATCGTGACGTCTTACGACATAATGCGGTAGAATTATCTGTTTTGGACGGGTGACAGCAGTTCGTGCAACGTTATTTTTCGCCATTGCTATTTTGTTGCATTAAACAGCTGTCAAAGTGCTTGGTTATGGATACTATTCAGCAAACACCAAAATGTTTTTAAAACATGATCATGAATATGTTTTTGGTTTTAGTTTAAATATTTTGATAACATATCAATTTTGGTTTATCATGAAAACTCTTTTTTTAAATGTCCAGCGGCATGTATCCGCTGGATCCTCGCATTTAATATTTAATGTCTCATATTGACTGATGTCATGCTATGACACAGCAGATAGGCCGCCCTCTCTAATTATAATTAATTTACATTGGCCGTGCGACATTTACGAGAGAATAAAATCATTACATGTTCAATTCGCCGGCTGATCCGCCATGAGCTGTTATGGCGTGTGGTGGTGAGCTTTTAATCGTTAGTGCACGCTGGTTCGAATCCGAACGGTTCTGATTTTTTCTCTCCTTTATTATAATGCCAGTTTGTCTGAGCTCCATTTCTGTAATTATTATATATTTTCTCAGGCATGTATCCGCTGGATCCTCGCATTTAATATTTAATGTCTCATATTGACTGATGTCATGCTATGACACAGCAGATAGGCCGCCCTCTCTAATTATAATTAATTTACATTGGCCGTGCGACATTTACGAGAGAATAAAATCATTACATGTTCAATTCGCCGGCTGATCCGCCATGAGCTGTTATGGCGTGTGGTGGTGAGCCAACGACATGTAATCGTTAGTGCACGCTGGTTCGAATCCGAACGGTTCTGATTTTTTCTCTCCTTTATTATAATGCCAGTTTGTCTGAGCTCCATTTCTGTAATTATTATATATTTTCTCAGGCATGTATCCGCTGGATCCTCGCATTTAATATTTATTGTCTCATATTGACTGATGTCATGCTATGACACAGCAGATAGGCCGCCCTCTCTAATTATAATTTTTTTTTAATGTGTTATACTGAAAAAATAATACAACATTTTAAACAAAAATTCCAAATGCTAGAGTAAAATATCATTTGCCAAACATAGTGTGTACTTTTAAGTACACACTAAAAAGTCTATTATGCAGCAAGTTTTGAAGAAAACGTTTTTTGAAAAAAAAGAAAGAAAAACCCTTGACCCTCATATACCCTTTTACCCGACATGTCCCGTTTTCTGTAATATATTTGTGTTTGGTGGGTAGTTAAGGGCTGGGGTATGAACGTTTGGACAGTATTTATTTTGGGACATTAGAGCACATCAGACATATCGAATTGCATTCTGAATACGAAGAATGTCCTTCTGATATCAAATAATTTTGATTTTTTGAAATTTGCAATTTAATACACATTTTATGGCAAATCATTAAAAATTGATATTTTTGATATTTAACAGTACTTGAAGTAAACTTTATAAATCTGATGATTTATACTTAAAGTGTATGTAGGTGGGATAAAAAGCCGACGATCAATTGAAAATTTTGACCTTTCGTATTGAATATATGGACTTTTTTCCAAAAACACCAAAAAAATTAGGTCTTTTTGGGAAAAAATCCATATCTTCAATATGAAAGGTCAAAATTTTCAATTGACCGTCGGCTTTTCCTCCCAGCTACATACACTTTAAGAATATATCATTAGATTTATATAATTTACTTCGAGGACTGTTATATATCAAAATTTGAAAAATATCAAATTTTCATAATTTGTCATAAAATTTGTATTATATTGTGATTTAAAAAAAATGAAAATTATTTGATATCAGAAAGACATGCTTCGTATTCAGAATGCAATTCGATAGGTCTGAGGTACTCTCATGTCCCACAAAAAATACTGTCGAAACGCAATAAACGCTCGTTCTAGATCCCTTAATCGAGCAATGTCAACGACCATTCACGAAAAAACAACGGCAAGTGACGTCACATCTCGAACCCTGACGACACATTGTGGCAAGTAACGAAATTGTAACGATCTTGGTGCGACAGTGACTTGCGAATTTTGTCTGGAGGGTGACGGATGTTGACTGTTGATGGCGGGTCGTTTGCGAGTACCTGCGGCATTGAAACGGTGGTCTGCGATGGGTTACGATTTTTAAACGATGGTCCACTATCTTAAACTTTTTTACTTTTTACTTTTTTTGACGTCAGTTTGATTTCAATAGACTGTCCGGCTCGATGCAATTTTTAATTTCATATAAAAATAAATATCAATAATAATCAAAATATATTAATATTTTTTATTGTTATTGCTATTGCTATTGATATTGATATTGATATTGATGTTAATATTTTTGATTATCATTGATATTTTATTATTATTGATATTGATGTTAATATTTTTGATTATTATTGATACTGATATTAATATTTTTGATTATTATTGATATTGATGATAATATTTTTGATCATTATTGATATATTGATGTTAATATTTTTGATTATTATTAATATTGATATATAAGAAGGAGATTGGTATGGAAATAGTGGCGTACCCAAAGAGAGGAGGGGGTTGGGGAGGGGCAAATTCACCCTGTGAGAAGTCTTGCGAAGTGAGGGGGGAGTAAGAGGGAAAGAGGGGATATGGAGAATGAGAGAGGGCTGGAGGAAGGGAGAAAGAGGAAGACATGAAGAGATATAATAAAGACAAAGGAAAGAATAAGTACAAAGAAGGGAAAAGAAATAAATGATGACTACATTTAATAATAATATTAGGCCTATATAATAACTAAACACATAACAGCACTGGGCAGCCATTCGATGATGTCAATGCCTGTATTCGTTACTTAATTAAAACGCTCAGTCAGATGTATTTCACACCTGCCAAACACAAGTCACCCAATTTCGAAAACTGGACGTTGAATGTACACTCTCATGAATATTGATTGGCAACATTTTCCAATATGTCAGCGCTCTAATCGGAAACAATAGAACAATAGACCCTGCAGAGCGTTGGTGCTTCCTATATCTTTAGATATATTTGTCTCAGCATAGCGCCACCATAAGCTTATTGCAATTGCGTTTAGATATGGTCTCCAGTCAGACTTTATGAGGCTATCACGAACATACTAGGAACGACGAGCGTTAGGACCGACACAAACTGGCTGTGTAGGAGACTAGTTTGGATGTGAACGGCACTATGACGTTCTACCGCACAATGTCGTAATACGTAACCCGTATGGCGTTTGCAGTGAACGCCTCTTCGCAATCTCTCTAATATCAATGTTTATACGTTGTCTATTATATTCTTTTCGTTGCTACACAGAGACCGTTATCCTTAGCTACCACGGTATTGTTTTATCACCAGCTATTAGTTATTGTCGCCAGCACATTACTCTAGATTACGAACTTTCAATAAAAATGAAATTGAAAAACCATTAATAATAAAAGGCCTATAAAACATGTATTTTGAAGATTATGGATTTTGACTTCGCGGTGAGTAGAACATATCTCACAAGAAATAAGATGTGTATGAAAGAAAGTGTATGTTTTTATGTTCGTAGATATTGCGGTTTTACTCGGTAGGACTGAATTTATATTTATGTCAGGTCTATTTTAATCCATCAACATTTTAACCTGACATGCACTTGCATATCAAATATGATGAAAACGATAATAATGATAGAGGTTAGGATATTATGGATATATGACATTAATGTTTTTTTTTTTTTTTTTTGACAAAACACGGCGTATAAATTGGTCGAAACAACCAAAAAAGTATCAATTTTTATTATTTAAATCAATATATTTTTGAAAAATAACATTTTGATGTTTTGCAAAAGTCCATTCTACACATCAAATACTTTGAAAACGTGCTTGATTTATCGTTGTTAATGGGTTATGTACGTTTTACAAAAGTGTTGTTGTTTCAGCCCTTTTTACAACATACCGTAAACGTTCGCCTAATGGCGTTATCGGCTCCCTTGACATGAATTTAAGACACAAACTAAAAGTGCCCTCCCGTAAAAATGCCACCAACAAATAAGGGCACATACCCTTAACTCTTGTTAGGATTTTTAGAGGAGGGAGCTCTCTCTTTGTACATGAAATTTACCACAAGGCAAAGAAGCCCAGGTGCACCATTAGGCGAACGTTTACGGTAACTCAAGAACCACAGGACTTACAAAAGTATATCTGTGATATTTGAATTCTCGCTATGAAATGATAAGTCCAATTTTTGACAAGGCCAATTACCATTTGCAAGATGCTGTGAACTAACAAATCGGAATAGTTTAAAATAGGTTGACCGACCTCATCAACTAGCGACGGACCGGATATACGCATTGGTGATAGGCGCTGGGATGGTAGAAATAGCGAGTTTCTTTGTTCGGCTTTTAAATTAATGACAAAATATCTGATAGTTAAAAGTATCATTTTGTGAAAATAATAAAAACCCATTTTTGAATGGAAATGTTAGAATTTAGCCTTTATTGGTTCATAACCCACAGGGACCAGTAAAAGTAAGTTCATGTTCGTGAATGTTGAAATCATGCTGATAATTATTATTATGATACAAGAAGTGTTTCTATTTCGTACACTAACACAGACACACATTGAAGATGGCCAGTAAACTTCTAATCACTTTAATGGCATTGAGCCTAGTTGCGGTAGTTGTTGCAGCGCCATATCTTGATGATGGAGATGATGACGAGGACGGCGATTTTGAAGGGGAGGCATTTGAAGATTTGATGGATAAACGTGGTGCGAAGGGGGGCAAGGGCAGCGGCAAGGGCAGGAACAGGTGGCTGAGTAAGTGTTTTATTATGTTATTTTTGTTAATAATGGGAGCACGGTGGCCGAGCGGAACGGGCTTCGACTCATAATCGGAAGGTTGCGGGTTCGAGCCACGGCGACGCTATCGTGTTGTGTCCTTGAGTAAGGTACTTTATCTCACTTACTCCTCTTCACCCAGGTGTATAATTGGGTACCGGCATGCTAGGAAGGTAACAGACTCGTTGTGGAGGAGGTATAGCGATCCCCCACAACAGCATTACATAGAGGAGTCTGGCCTAATTGCCAATGAAAGAGAGATGGGCACTCCGTTCACTTTTTATATACAGGTTCGACTCCTTTACCTTTACCGTATTGTTAATAAAAATTTTGACGATTTGAATCCCAAAGTTTGAAATAAAATTCGATTCCAATGGGATACCCTTCTCTACCCCAGTAGCATTTGCTATAAATTTTGTGCAAGCGTAGGGAGTCGTAATAAATTTTTCATGAGCACCCCTCCCCCTTTCAAAACCTGGATCCGTCACCGGACCAGTGCAGTAAAGCTCAGTATGGACGAGTATTTTTACAATATGTGCTTCATAAATACCTGGTGTGAAGATGCGTGTGTCGCTAGCACATTTCACATACATTTTTGCCTTTTCTATATTCTACCCGTGTTCCCGAAATGCACTTGGGCCTTTCGAGTTCCGGCAAACACCGGCAATTCATAATTATATAGTCGCGACTATCTTGACGAATGCACTGCAATCATATGAGAATCTAACAACTACAATGCGGATTAATTATGGTAACATTTCAAGAAAATATAAAGCAATGAGTAGTGTACTTTGGGTATATTTATAAATGAATAAATAATAATGCTTTTATAAATACGCACGTGACATCTACAAGTCGCCATACCATAGTCAAAGATCCGGATATATACTAAAACTCCACATGTAAAACAAAAGTAAATGACAGGTTGCAAGGAAAATTGTCCCAGCAAAATAGTGGCATTTAGCATGTTTAGTGTCAAGATAAACTATTTATTAACGACGGAAAAGCTAGATGTAGCTGATATGAAAACGTTCATTGTTTTGTGCCAATAGGACATATCAATGACGTAATGGGATTCTTACTAGTCTTTGTCAAAGACTACTCGCGATCGAGAAGGGGTGAGCGGTGAGTGCGAGCCGCGAAGCGGCGATGGCTTCCGAGAGTGTGTACTAACCATTAGTTTCTTTCCCTATGGGTAATATAGGTACATGGTCTGTAATACAGACGATATTCTTACGGGCATTAAGGTCAGAACTCTGTAGCTGCCGATGATGTTATTTAATAATGTTTGCACGTCAGGACAAGAAGGGGCTGTAATTTTCTTTGGAAGGGGGTGGGTTATCAATATGCTGGGGGTCATAATTAATTTTATAACCAAAAATAGGGCGGTCATAATCAGTGGCGGTGCTAGGGGGGGGGCAAGGGGGAATTTTCCCCAAATATTTTGTTGATTTTCCGGCCCTGAAATTCACTTTGCCCCCCCCTCAATGCCCCCTCTGAAATGCCGCGCGCCACTGGTCATAATTTCTTTAAACCAAAAATAGGGGGACTGGGTTATACAATTATTAAGGGCTGGTGACTCAAAAATTTATAATATATAATGCAAAATTTTCGTGCGCTCCGCGCGCTTTCTTGATCCTTGCGATCACAATTCTTCTGTGCTCCATCCACTATCTGTACATTTACAACCAAAGTTTTATGGCCATCGCGCCTTAGTTCCAACAATGAATAATGTGTCTTGAGTCTCTGTGGGCGGAAGGGGGTTGTACCACCCTTGAGGGTTTTCGTCCGGCATGATTATGTCTAAACGACTTAAATGAGTATTTTGTGATCCCAGCATCCTCTTTTTATGACATTTTCAGTAGATATCCACGAAAAAGCTTATTCCCAAGATTTCAGTTGATCCCGATTTTGCGTTTGCGAGTTATGCAGTGATTATGTGTATTACATTGCTCCACTGTTTTAACTTCGTTCTGGTGTACCAGAACGTCATCCAGATTTTGCGATATTTTTGCTAAAAGAATACAATTCTTTGTACATAAAAGTTATATAGCCAGAGGTTTCCAGTGTTATAAAAAATGCACTTTATTTTCTTTAAAAAGTGGGAGGGGGGGGGGAATGAGGTTGTGGAATACGAAATGCCCTTTTAAAGCAGATCGTAGATCCATCCTTTGCACTAATTTTAGAACCGACCATCACAAATGACCAGAGTTTTTTTTTTGTGAGGCCCACCATAGGTTTCTACAGTATAAAGTCCACGATTTTCATTTTCTTTTGAGTTTTTGATATCATCATTTAGTATAGGTCTTCAGCTTTCATTAATTTGATACCCAAATTATATTTCTATGACATGTGGTCCATGTTCTACGGTTTGTCAACGGGAAGGAGGAAGCGACATATAAAGAAAAGGCACATGCAAGAAAATGGCTTTAAAGTTGTAAAATGACATGTTAAGGACTTGGTTTGACTCAGAAAATGCTAGATTAGGGTACTTTGGACGTAAAATAATATTTTGTTTTCAATGGTAGCTTAAAGTAAACATATTAAGGAATCAAAAAATAATATAAACTGAAAAACGAAATCTGCAAAGTTTTTCACCCCTTTACCAACTTTGACTCGCGCGCCGTAGCTCGAAATGGCCGAGTGCGACTTTTGGCGGGTTTCGTCAGAGAGGGGCACATTATTAATTCTGCTCATACTAATTTGTACATAACCAGAATCTCCCAATCTTGTGACGGCATAATCATATTATACTGTCAGAGCAACATTATGTGGGGAATGTTTGTATTTATTCTGGGATCACTGGATAACTTAGAGGACACATAGTTTTACATCAGTACCAAATAAAATGGCATATGACATTTATAACCTCTTCGTATTTTTTAAACAAAAGTGGCTTAGTAGAACAAGAGTTAACTTATATAATTTCTTTTCCCTCTTCTAGTTTGCCCACACAATCGCAACTGCGTCTGCAATGAAAAATACCCACCAAACGACAGGAGATACGTTTCCAATTGTTAAGGTACGTGATTATTTATTAGTTTGTGTGAGTGCTTTGAGGAGGAATGGGGTGGCAAGGAGGTTTAGGTGAATGGGGTTTGGAGGGATGTGTGTGCAGGGGTGAGTGTGTTTTGGAATTCCAGAACAATGTACATGAATGGTACCAACACCCCTCCCCCTCTGGAACCCCAGTTGTTTACTTGGAAAGGCTCAAAGATACTGTTGGAGTATAGGCCTTCAAGGCATATGGTTAGAGTCATTGTAGAGCACATGCATGGCACTGACCACAACCTTATGCCGTAATGTTGGAGTGATGAAAATATAATCAACACTGTATACATTCTGAACAAAATTAAGTCCATTTTTTTTTTAAATTCACATTGTGTGGCAAAATGATTTTGAATTTCCAAACCATTATCCATACAGATGCAATGTTTTAGTGGAGACTTGTCGGAGTCTAAAAAGTTTATTATTATTATTATTATTATCTGTATTAAAACCTGATAGACTTGGAACAAATCTTTACTTAGCATACGGGCGTATTACCCCAAATCAATGTGCCAAAAGTGCAATGGTGATGAGTTCTGGTAAAAACTATACGACAACTTGAGGCAATTTGGTGTTCTTTGGGACTTAGGGACGCACCATTAGATTCTCAGGGGGGCATGGGAGTTTGGGTCAGGCAGATTTTTTTTCGCCGCCGAAGCCGGCTGATTTTTTTTTCGCCTCCGAGAGCAGCAAAAATTTGAGTGGGCGAAGTTTTTTTTTTTCAAAAACTCCCATGCCACCCCCTGGAAATCTAATGGTGCGCCCCTTAGTTTTCTATGAGGTAGGCATGTTCAAATGAAAGTACACAGTGTTGACCGCCTCAGGTATGAAAGGCGCTTGACGCTGTCCGCTGGTGTGATGGAGTCATAATCTCAACTATACTCTACCTCTTTTATCCTCTACCGTGTGATAGACGACAGACAGGTCCAATATTTTAAGTAGCGGATGCCGGCTGCACTACTATAAAATATTGGACCTGCCTGCCGTATATTAGTCGGTAGAGGATAGTAAGAATAGATCAACAATTTCTATCGTTTATTCTCAATCTTAGTTAGTTAAATATTATTTTAATTTATTATTTTTTTATTCAGCAAAAATTAAAGTTACCGTCATGACTAAAACTCACCCTTCTCTGACAAAACGAAAATTTACCGTTTTAGCATATCAATTTGTAAGCGCTCTTTAACAAAGTCATAGTTCATTGAATTTACAACCGTAGGACAAAACAGGCGAAAAAAGTAACTTTTTGCACAAGGAACACTTCAGGTTTTGACTTTTTTTGGTCAAAAATTGTGCTGGGATAGGTCGTTTTCAAGAGATTTCCCACATTCGCCTTGCTATAAACATTGAATCTGTTGACCTAATGAAAAAACGTGTTTTTAGGGGAAGTGTTAGCTTTTGTTCGATATAAAACGTTTTCTGATTGGATGAAGGGAACACTTGAGGTTTGACAAAAACTAATCACAGATGCCTATTTTCCATTAGATCATCCACAGCTCTTATGATGCTATTTACTCAACCGTGTAGTATCAACACAGAGACTAGACTGTGCAGGAAATAACTGTTTGCTCGGGTGTATCGAGGTGGAAACTATGCGTAGATGCATTTATAAGAGAATCGTTTTTGTAGTCTAACCTTTACATATTTTGCGGATACTGCGATCTCGTCCGCGTATTGTTATAGAACGCGCATACCCTCGTACTCGCTTTCGTGACGACGCGAGTATGCTGCCGTCTACCGTGTGATAGACGGCATGCAGAAACCAACGAAATTCAGCGCTAACAAGCTAACCCATAGCCACTGACTAAGAATCCCACATGAGCTTCGTTTAGATCAAAACCAGCCTGGTTGCTTCTCAGTAAAAGATCAAGAATATAGTCAATACTGTCGTAACAATACAACATGCATTGGCAGATAACAGCTGAGCAAAATCGCCAGATGTACATGCCTGTGCGGGGACTTGAACCCCAGACCCTCGGATCAACTAAATGTATGTTTTAATGTATGGGCAATTTAATTCTTATTTGATTATTTGCGACGTGTGTATGCTATATGATGTATGTTGGGCTATGTAAAGGGTGCATGCAAATGTGTAAATTCCATACACATTATATGTCACAATTTTATAATAAATAACTTGTTTCTTTCTCTTTTGTTCCAGATTGTTAACCAGGCTTAGCCAGTTTACAATGTACCATTCTAATTCTATCTCCATCGCTACCAACAAACACCAAACACTTTATTTGATCAAGAAACAATTAGTTATATTTATATCTTAATAAGATTATAAAGAAGTAAATGTAATAAAATGTTGGTGAGATTGGTCAATCGTATTCGTTTCTGACACGTGATCTCCTGCAGATATTATTACGCTCATCCAACTGAGGGCAATTGATCAGATTCACTTACAAACGAGTTCGTGTCTGTAACTTTCTCTGTAAATTTTGTATTTGTATATTTGCAATTGTATTTTTTATTTCACTCACAAAAAAACCCAAAAACAATAAGAAACATTTATAATCAACATGGATAACAAAAGCATACAATTTCAGATTAAATAATACATGAAAAATATAATATTATTGCACATACATCATAAGCATCAAAACCACATAGATAACCAGATGAGACATCAAAAATAATATGTTAAAAGGTAAAACAGATTTGTGAGTTATATTCAGAATAAAATGAAAATATTGCACTTGATTTCATCCTCGAGCAGTGAAGCAACATTTGACTAATACTGAGATGCTGAAAAAGTCAATAAAACCAAAATTACCCCCCCCCCCCATGCAACACATGTGGGGTAGCAGAAAATTCTGACAAAATGGAAGCGGGCAAACACACTAATGCTGGTTATTTAAAAGCCTGCACAGGAATATAGAGCAACTATAGCAAAGTGGTCGCCACACTACTCCCCTGTAATTCTAATTCTAACCTTATTAAAATCTAACCCAAATCCTAATAATATCATGGAAATGTAATAGTGCTAAAAGTTTGCAACGGTTAACTGAATTTCAAACAATTTTGTTTTGGTGCTTCAAAAATCTCGTGGCGCTTATAAATATATTTTATAGGTTATTAAAGTGTAAACTTGTTTTCCATTTGATCCATCAAATGTACAACATACAGGGTGTCCCTAAAAGAACTGTATCGTCGGGAACTTAATTGTTTGGATATTTTAACGCCACAACTAAACATAACTAGATACTTGGTGTGGTTAAGGAATAAATCAGCAATCACATACTCTTTGACAATTTTCCGCTCCATTTTTGAAATAAAAGAATTTTACGAAACTCCCTCATTTTCAAGACTTTCCGCCGATTCAAATATCAACCGATGATCTAGTATTCAGAGTGCTAAGGCCATCTTGATGTAATAAATCGTCCCAAAGCCCCCGTGCGTATTAGTAAAATCGCCCGGGGTTTTTTTTTTCGCGATATTCCCGCTGGATTGAGTAAATTTCAGTTTTATCCGCTGTTTTATTTTTTCTCGATACACCACACAAAATTCTCACGTCTGACATCTTCAGACGTCAACAAAGCCCAAAACCTAAATCTCAATAAAAAATACAAAGTATTAGCATTTTACTTTGAAAAAACCAATAAAACAGATACGAGGCGTGCTGGTTTTCATGCCCCCCTGTGAACCCTGTCCTAATCCTACCCAGGACAATTCGCCGTAGAAGTGATGATAAAACAGAGGCGTGCTGGTTTTCATGCCCCCCTGTGAACCCTGTGCTCATCTTACGTATAAGTGATGATATAACAGGAATAACTACCATAGCAATAGTAGTTAAAATGTTTGAATATTTCGCCCTGTATTACAACATTACAACATGTACAAGCAGGTTGCACTCATTATCTGTGTATGTCTGTAATCACAGATTGAATACAATACCGCCTTTATAAAGGTACAAATCTTACAGGTGCGAGTGATCAGAATGAAATGAATATTCTATAGAATTACGATCCAGGACGTCTTTGACATGGTTCAATGCAGAGGTACCCCGAGAACGTACTTGTGCAGTGCGATATAGTCAAAAATGTTGACCTATTGCTATGGTAGTTAATCCTCTTACATCATCATTTCTGCGGCGAATATGCATAAGGTCACTGGAATTGAAATAATTGCAAGATTATTGATTAATAATACCATTATAACAAAATTTCCGCAATGCAAATGCCTAATTTGCATAAATCCAAAATGGCCGCTAAAACAGGGGTGACATTTCAAAGTTGGTCAAATCTTGTCAAAAGCTCTCAAACCAATGTATTGCTCTCATCATAAGGAATCGGAAAAAGTATAGCTTGACCTATCTACAATGTACATTTCTTGAGTTATAGGGGAAAAGGTCAAATGTCAAAATTTGGATTCCACAGGGTACAAAAATTTGAAAATTCTCTGATTTTGTTAATTTATTTATAATTTATAATTTATGATTTATTAATAATACCAATATAATTTGCGCATGTCTATTGTCATGTCTATTTTGATCCATTCACATAATATGCACTTTCTTATCAAATATGATGAAAACGATGATAGTGAAAGAGGTATAGGATATAATGGATATATGACAAAACTATTGTTGGCAGATGGGAAAGTATCTTACATTACCATCATTAGAACATTATATTTCCTTACCATGTAACATTATACCGTATGATAGTAGCGCATCTGCTTATTAAACGGAATACACTGAAAACAGTGCATATATAAACATCTCAAAAAAAGTAACTAACCCCCCTTAAATAATGGCCATTATTCAAACAAGTGCTATTGTATTACAAATCTGTAAAATGCGTTGGAAGTAGAACTTATTTCTGCGCATTTTGACACCTCATTTGATACGATAGCACAGAAAACAATAAAACATCGATCAATTTAATGTAGTGAGGTCCAGATTTGAAAGTTGCACTTACATACAAATTTTTACAATACAAAAACACTCGGAAATCATTACACAGATTTCCTTCCATATATAATACACTGAATGCAAAACTTTCAAATATGGGGCTACATTGGTTTAAATGTACGCTGTGACGTCAATATTTAGTCAATTGCTATAAATGAGGTATAAAAATGTGCAGAAATATATTCTGCTTCCAACGTATTTTACAGATTTGTAATACAATCACCCGTTTTTGAATAATGGTCATTATTTAAGGCGGGTCAGTTACTTTTTTTGAGATGTTTAGATTAATGATTTGTTGCGAAACTTGGTGATATCTACTGAGCCATTCGACGTATACACGGAAATTCAGCTTTGTATAATGGATAATTATTTCAGGAATTATAATGGATAATTTATTTCAGGTATTCAAAATGACAAAATGTTAAGGGGGTACTACACCCCTGTGGTAAATTTGTGGCTACTTTTAATTTTTCTCATAAAATAATAACACACTGGTAACAAAAGTTATGTATATTTGGGCAAGGAATCCAATTACTACACTGAAATTTCAGTGACTCAAGACAAGCGGTTCATTATATATGATTCGAAATGAGGTATTTGTCCTAGCGGTACCTTATTTCTTATCATAAATAATGAACCGCTTGTCTTGTGTCAAGTGTAGTAATTGGACTCATTGCCCCTATAATATACATAACTTTTGTTACAAGTGTGTTATTAGTTTTTGAGAAAAATGCAAAAATAGATTTTTCGAGGGGTGTAGTACCCCCTTAAGTCACCTTACCGGCAATATGATTGACAGTTGGCACCTAAGATTTACGTACGTTTGTAAGGCAATGCTGTATTGCTTATATTGCAATATTGAAACCGACTTATCCAAATTTGTTTCACTGTTACTGGGCATATGAGTACATTTATCAGACTTAGTTCCATATCTGCAATTTGAAAGTACATGTTTTTTGTTTTAAGAAAGAATTGACCTCTGATTATGAAATTGGCAGGCCAATGGTAACTTATTATATCCTCCATTGTAAGAACAAAATGTTTTCTACCTTTTTGTGGCACCACAGGGACTCGCGGTGCAACCTTTGACGGTGCTTCCTCAATACGGCTCTGTGATATTTAATCTCTTTAATTAACCACATGCGCACCACACCACTCTTTAATTTGAAAGGTAGTGGTCCATGAAGAGTTTTAGAATATAAGTTGGAAGAGAGAAATCTGTTGGTGCTGAGTATCCCTTAAGGCATTAACGAGATCAAGAGACACTTCTTCGTTTTCTCTACGAATCGAAACTGAGGTAAGCTCGTACTGTATTTATTTGGTTTTCACACGTTTATGCTGACATAAATGTTACAATGTGATTTTATTGAGTGAAGATATAGTTTATGCTCTGGGCTTGTCTTGTTTGCTACTGAATTCTATATTACTTGCTTTCAGTTTTTGACTTACTACAGGATGTAGGTTTCGCTGTTTTATTTTATTTTGTTGTATGATGTTGAGTGATTTTCATTATTTGTTCCAGTGTATAATAAGTTCGGACATGTGGGAATCATGCTGATCATATATATATATCTAAAATGATACAACAGGTGCTTTATTTTTATACACTAACAGACACACCTTGAAGATGGCCAGTAAACTTCTATTCACTTTGATGGCATTCAGCCTCTTTGTTGCGATAGCTGTTGCAGCGCCATATCTTGAGGCAGGAGATGATGACGAGGACGGCGATTTTGATGTGATGAATCTTTTAGCAAGCAAGCGTGGCGATATTGAGGCCGGGGTAGAAGGAGAGGAATTTGAAGATTTGATGGATAAACGTCGTGCGAAGGGAAAGGGAAAGGGAAAGGGCAAGGGCAAGGACAAGTGGCAGAGTAAGTGTATTATATTTTTTTGTTAAAATCACAATAAACCAGTGCATGGCCGGATTCAGGGAGGCCCTCTAAATAGGCGAATTAAAGCCTAATGTTTGTAAAAAAGGTTGATTCCGACGGGATACCCCTCTCTACCCCAGTCGCATTTGACGTAAAATTTGGCAAGCGAAAGGAGCCGTAATAGGTTTTTCATGATGACCCAATCCCCCTTTCAAAATTTGGATCCGTACCTGACCAGTATGTGGTTCATCAATGTTACACCTGGTATGACGAAGCGTGTACGTGTCTCTAACACGATCAACATCTCAACATCAATGTTTGCCTTTTCTTTAATAAAACTGACCGTGTTCCCGACATGCACATGTTTAGGTCTTAACTCTAATTCATCGTAGCGACTATCTTGACGAATGCACTGCAAGCACATTAGAATATAATCACTGCAATGAGAAAAATATAAAACAATGAGAGAAAAAAATCAAAGCATTAAAGCTCAATAATGCGCACATTTTTATACTTTGCAGTTTGCAGTGATTTTAAAACAGTTTTTCATAAATACAAACAATTCAATTCATTCCTCATTTAATTTGCCTCAGTATCATTTCTCCGAGGACCACTGATGTGCAAATGTTGTAAGCATGCGTGTGAAGAAAAACGCGGGTTATTGGTTCTGAAAAGGAAAACGCATATATGCTGATGAACATCGTACGGTGTCTGATCTCAGCTAAATTCATCCTTTATTATTAATTCCCCGATTTTTATAAAAGTTTTTCCCTTTTTACGTACGTTCCCCCGATTTTAACAAACAGTTTCCTCTTTTTACTCTTAACAGCGCCGTTTTATTTTTATTTATCACTAATTACTAAATATACATGTAACTCCGAATGCAATTATACCACTTTGCCGACTTTCGTGTATTGCTCAAAAATTCGGACTTTGGAAAACATGACTTGGAAAAAATTGTGCCAATTTAATAATTATTGTTTTTATTGATATTTGAATTTAAGCAGATGCACAGGTGGTAACTGTGGTAATTTTTTTTGAAACTTATATAAGAAGAGTAGTAGGAATCAAACGATAATAAAGGGTGGCATCAAAACTCTACTGGTGGTTCCGTCCGATTCCGTCCGGTTGCCATTGTTTAGAACAACAGCAACCGGGCGGAACCGGACAGAACCGCCGGTCAACCGCATATCTAGTGTTGATTTCATCCCTAAGAACTCATTTAGGTTAAAATTTAACATTAGATCGCTACACATGCCTTCTTTTACATCTTTGATACTTAAAATAACACTATTACTACGAAAGAAGTTGTACCACTTCGATGCTTGTTATTAATAAACCAATAACTACACTCATAGAAATTGTTCGTTGGCATTACTCAGTAAGTTGATGTAAGTCGTTGTGTCAACTTTCCGAGCAATGCCAACGCGTACAATTTTGAGTAACGCTGACTCGATATCATTATGTTGGTCGCACTCATTTTGTACTTACTTTATTGAGTTGTTACAACTCAGAAAATGAAACTAGCCTAGGTTAGCATAATTTTCTAGAGGTGTGCTATAGTATACAAAATTTTGCACTGATTACAAAAATAAATAGTTGAATACTGCTAATTGTGCAGAAAATGATCCAATTACGTGAACTAAGTACCAAAGTACCAAATTGGAATAACTCAAAACAATAAGTACCAGTAACCTTTGCGAGTTACATCAACTTACATGTTGAGTTACAATAACTCAACTAAGTGGTTCTTTGAACCTTGTTTATTTTTCTAAGTTCCCTGAACTTGAATTCAGAAGTTGGCATTACTTAAAAAGTTGACGCAACAACTTACATCAACTTTTTAAGTAATGCCAACAAAGTTGATTAGTTGTCGGAACTTTTTGAGCTTTTTCAGCATATTTTAAGTTTCAGTTTGGATAACTAAAATGAATTTTGTTTTGGCAACTTTTACACTATTTTTGAGTTGTCCAAACTTACTCCTTTTGAATTGCGCCAACAAGGCGAACAAGTCATTTCTATGAGTGCAATCAATGAGAATAATATCAATACATACTAGGATTCATATCCTATCACAATTAATAATAGTTAATTAATTGATTTCATAAATAATAAGGTTCGACCAAGCATCGATGGTCGATCGAAAGATCGAACTAATTTGTTTCTATTGCCTAACGCTCGTGATTACGTCTAAACCACTTAATAGTAGTGATAAAAGTATTACCCCAGCGCTGTATCCGGGGGTAGGGCCGACCATTAAAAATTACCATAGAAGGTGGTTGGTGCAAAGTATTCTAGAATACTTTGGTTGGTGAGACCCACCATAGATTTAAACAATAAAATGCTTAATTTTCCTTTTGCTCTTGTAAAGTTATTCCAAGAGTAATCTTCTTTTTATGTGGCAGTTAGGTTGAAATAGCCATTTCCATTCATTTAGGAGGAAATCTTATGAAAATCGCATTTTCGCAAAAATCAATTTTATCCATACTTTTGTACATAACCAGAATTTTCCAAATTACGACGGAATACTCACATAAAAACGTTAGAGCGATATTCGAGGCTGTGCAATAATTGTGAGGGGGAATAAGCCCAATCGGCATTGGAAGTTTGCAATGCATTGTAGGACAGTTTTTGCAGTTTTGGGACACTTTGTCCTTTGACCTTTCAGAAAATTCAGAAATATTGGGTTTTTGTACGTACAAAATATAATCTAAAATGTTTTACAATATTTAAAACAAATATGAAAAATATTAGTATTTTATAAATTAATTATATGGTATTTTTAATGATCAAAATTATGACAATAATAAGAAAATTAATAATAATTACGTTAATTTTCCCGATATGTCAGAGGTCAAAGTGTCCCAAAACTGCTCTCAAAAACCGGAAGTTAGAATGGCGATTGGGCTTATTTCCAAACGGCGTGCCAAAAATACTTGTTACCCCCTCTCGGCCAATCAAAAATGGCTTGCTCCGCCCCCTTCGGCCTGCCAAAAAGTCTTTGCCTACTTTTCACATGCCAATTTTTTTGATGAGAAGTATATAAAAGTATACATTTTCAAAAAGGAAAATAGCATAACAGATTCTTGCAAAAATTGGATATAAGAAATCTCAAAATACTCGAGGAAGGCATAAGGATTATAGTTATATACTGCGAGCGCTGTGAGCAGGAAAATGTGCATATATCAGCGTTTCCATACTCTTTTCTTAAGCCTTTTTAGGGCGTTTTATTTTATTTCAAATATCTCTTGCCCCCCTCTCAGCTTGCCAAAAATGCTTGTTCCCCCTTTTGTTGGCCACAAAATAATTGCCCCATAATTTTACCCTTCCCCAGGGCTCATAATATTTGCACAGCTCCTTATGTGGGAATTTTTGTACTTTAAATGAGTATAACTAGAGTTTGGTATTACTCGATAGAAGTACCAAATAAAATGGCATATGATATTTAGAATAAAATTTATGCAACAACCCCCTTCTTCATAGTTTGTGTTGTAAAAATCGGGTTAACCTATATAATTTCTTTTCCCTCTTCTTTTAGTGTGCCCACCACCCTTGAATAACTGCGTCTGCAATGCAAAATACGCACAAAACGACAAGAGATTCGTTTCCAGTTGCAATTAGGTACGTGATTATGTATACGTTTGTGTGGGTGGGATGTGTGGGGTGGCAAGGGGATTGAGTAACGGGGGTCCCTGGGGTGTGTAGCGGTGTGGGCTGTGTGTAGGTGTAGGGGGGGGTGTGGAGGTGTGAATGTATGTTTTATTGGGGTGGGATGGGAGAATGTGTTTGTAAATAAGTTGTCTTTTGAAGAGGATTTCTACAGAAAGTAGTCTGCCAGAATCAGAATAACGAACAGGAATGGCGCCAACACATCACCCTTTGTTTAATTGGAAAGGCTCAGAGATACTTCCACCTAGTGGCACTGTCATTGTAGAGCACTTGGATGCACTGACCTCAACGTTAGGCATCCAGTATTAAAGTTGAAGCACTGAAAATATGACCGACTTGTTGATCATATAAGGCACGAAAGATCCTGGACGTTGTGATGGAGTCGAAATCTTTCTTGAAGTCGACAAACCTGAGCACAGCTGCGTTTAGATATAAAATCAGCCATGTAGTAGAGACACATTTGTCAATATCGTGAAAAACCGGAGGGCACTCACATAAATGGTCTGTACGCATGTGGGACCAAAAAAAACCAAGTAGAACATGTAGAAAGGGGTGTTTTTTAGGCAAGGCAAGTTACGCGAGTGACGCATTTAGGGTCTAAAACACACTGATTTTCAAGAATAAGGGTAGTTTTCTGAAACTGAGCAACTTGGTTAGGGTACCTTTTCATATTTTTGGTAATTACAAGTCCAAAAAGAATGCGTTTTTTAAATTTTTACTAGCCAAAAACTCATTAGGGGGTAAATTTTATATTCAATTACATTATTAAGGGGCTAAATTTGCTGGTATGGTAAAACTCGTTAAGGTGGTGTTTCAATAACATTTGGTCACGCATGCGTACACTATCATACTTGAGTGCCCCCCCCCCCCGGGCGTGAATGAACCACGCATCACCCACTGCACTAGAGCATTCTAAACATTAAATTGCAATATAAGCATAGCATACATAGACAAGACCTGAGAAAAACCGCGAGACTTACCTATCTGTGCGAGGACTTGAACCCCAGACCCCCCGGATCGACTAAATGTATGTTTTAATGTATGTGCAATATAATTCTTATTTGATCGTTTGTGTTGGGTGAGCGTATGTGTATGTTGCATGTTGCCTGTTGGGGTATGCAGGGTGCGTGAATGCATTTATATAAAGTTTCATACACTATTTGTAACAATATATCTTGTTTCTTTCTCTTTCTTTTCTCTAGAATGTTAACCAAGCTACCTAGTTTACAACGTACCATTCCAAGTCTCTCTCAACCGACGCCAAAACAAAACAAAAACACCCAATTTATTTGATCAAAGAAATAATTAGTTACATTTACAACCTTACACAGATTTGACATTGAATATGGAATATTTCTTCATGAAGTGCCAAGACTAGCTTGAAAGGGTTCTGCATAAACCGCACGAGTTGAGTATTATTTGCAGTGTGTCGGGAGATGGTGTAAAATCATTGTTTGATAGATACATTCGTTTACATTGTGGTGCTCATAATGTTGTAAATTTGCCTAAAATGATGGATTTTAAGGGTGCTGAATTCCAGAACCTTATGTTACATTGTCCTGTTATTATCATATTTTTGGGGGTTTGAGGTGATATTCCTAAACTTCGTCAGCAATAGGCTGGCATTTTTCACAGCTGAAATGCACTTGCAATGTACCAACTGTTTTTACAATGGGAGGAGCTTAAAATATTACTTTACATATCAACCATAATCCTAATAATATCATGCTGGGAAAGCGACAGTTATGCTAAAAGTTTGCCACAGAGGATTTAATTTCCAAAACTTTTTTGGTGTTCTATAAGTCTTGCGGCGCTTATAAATATACATGGGTCAATAGCAAACTTGTCTCAATTTTAATCATTACTCTACACAAAATGTACGACTACACCTTTTTAATCAATTTTGTCACTTTCGTGTTACCGTATTGTCATAAAAGCAGTTTTGTGATAAAAAAAAAAAGAGAAATATTTTTTTATTTTTTTAGTGTGATTACGTGTATGTTCCATCTTCAGTGACACCTCATCGATGCCACTGGACCTTTGGATGTATTGTGATAGGTATTAGCATTTTACTTTAAAAAATTCAATATACCAGGGCCGTGCTGGTCTTCATGCCCCTCCTGTGAATCCTGTCGTAATCATACCCAGGGCAATATTCATGAGCTGTAACTAGAATTGGAAGAGATAAATAATTCCAAGTTACTTGATTTATAATACCATAAGAATAAAATTTGCGCAAATTTTAACTGCAAAGAGTTTTGCCTTTTTTCATAGTGTGTGGATGGGGGTGTGGTATGGGGGTGTAAGAAACATTGTCAATGAATGTAACTGACGTGGAGAAGAACCACTTCACAGCACTAGGTGATCTACCGTGAACGTGCCCATGATGTCAATTTGATGCTTTTCATAAGTGCCTATTGGTTAGAGTGCCATAACGTGACATCCAGCGTACCGCATTCACATTCGTTCAGCTAGTGTTATCTATTATTAGCATGGTAAATGGAGGGGGCAAAGATTTTTTTTCTAGATTACCCATTAACCTTTGCCCGCAGATTGCGGCTAAGAGACCGTGTATCCGTTCCCCACTAAATGTTAAAAGTGACGGGTGTGTATCTACCGGCGTCGGGAAGTAGGGGCCTATCAGAATAAAATGTTGTTTAAAAAAGTGGGTCATTGGGCAATTAAAAAAATGGGTCATGAGTAGATATGAAGTAAAAATGGACTAATCTTCTATTTGAAGAGCTTATTTTCAAACCGTGTTAAGTCCACAAGATTCACTTTGAAGAAAATCAGGAATTTTCTTTATGGCAATGAAAAAAAGTTCGATTTCTATAAAATTACAGTGAAGTGAAGGCGACATAAATAGGACCATAAAAACATGTTAAGTTAAAATCTAGAGACTTTTGATTTTTTTAAATGAATTAATTTGTTTTAAAAATAGCATGGACTTAACACGTTTTGACACAAAACGCAATTTCTGGCATGGACTTAACACATTTTGACACAAAACGTAACACAGAACTAACCATATTTTTCTCTAGTTTTGTTATACCTTTAACTTTAAAATTATACCTTGAATTTAGTAGCACATTTTGATAATCATACAAAATAATAATATCAAAAACTAACTCTACCACCATCCTCTAACATTAATTGTACCATCACAGCCTCTCCCTCTCCCCTTCCCACCCTATTCATGTCTTTCTGGAGGTATCTATCAAATATTTCAGAAATCCCATACAAACTAAGCCTACTAATATAAAACAAAAACAACAACAACAACTTTTTATGCAGACCAAATTCATGTATACTAGTCTCAGGACCAAACAAGAACGTTGGCGATTAACTATTGGAAGCCCTATGCCGTGCTACTTGCCTACAAGCTACCCACAAGGGCATTGTTCGTGGACTAAACACAGTTTGCTACAAAACTGGATTGGACTTAACACGTTTTGGAAAAAAATCGATACTTTGTGTGTCAATATTTCGGAACTTGACAAATTTTGGGAAAAAACAAACACATTGCTGGATAGCCCTAGTTACTCACTACCCATTTTCATCAAAATCTCAATTTTGAAGGTGGGTGGACTTAACACGGTTTGGAAATAAGCTCTTCATTTGTTTAAAATTTTCCAAATTAACCATACAAATTAGCTTAAAAATGGGTCATGAGTAGACCCAGCAAACACAAAACGTTTTCGACATCATTCGCAAAAGGTTATAAAAGGTTGTCAGAAAACGTTTAAATGTCGGGTTATATAAAGGGCATATTAAGAGTATAAAACGTTTTCATAACCTGAAAAAACATTTTTTGATAATCTACTGCTCAGCAAACACAAATGTTTTACAGAAAACGTTTAAATGTTGGGTTATATAAAGGGTATAAAAACGTTTGAATAACATTCCAAAAACATTCTTGAAAACTTGATACAAAACATTCTAAACAGAATGTTATTTTGGGGTTGAAAAATATTTTGCAAAAAATGTTTGCCCAAAATATTTTCAATAACGTTTTAAAAACGTTTTCATGACCTTTGTATAACCCGACATTTAAATGTTATTAAAAGGTTTTGAAAAAACATTTTAAGAACATTTCTGTGTTTGCTGGGTTCAAATATTTTAACATAATGTTATTTAAGTATTGACACAATATTTGGCAAAAATGTTTGTAAAAATAGTTTACAATAACATTTTTTGAAAACATTTAAAAATATTGTTGTAGTGTGTTTTCATACAACACGTTTTAAGAAGTTATCATGACCTTTATATAACCCGGCATTTTAATGTTATTAAAACGTTTTTACCTAAACCAAAAGCCAAAATATAACTTATTTAAAACGTTTTAAAACGTTTTTGTGTTTGCTGGCAGAACCCGTTCATACGTACGTATGTATCACCAGATCACTGAGCAAACGATTTGGCATGTGTGTGGAAGTCTCCGGCAATCACAACATTATATCTTATATGTAAAAAAAATAATTATCAACTGATCAAGCACAAATCACGTGAATTTACTTAAAATTAACTTTATTTAAAGCAAAACTGACCACAAAAACTAATAAAAACATCAGTTTCTCAACACGCGATATTCAAAATTCCCGGGCACCGAAATTATCTTGTGCAATGACGTCCCAGTAATACAATGAAGGCTAACGACAATTGAGCACAAATAACCATGGCACCAGACAGTTGGCGCCCGGGAACTTTGAATATATCGCGTGTTGAGAAACGGCTGTTTTCATTAGTTTTTTAGGGTCAATATGAGTTTAAATAAAACCATGTGATTCGTTTTTAATAATTATTTTTTCTAACATAATAAGTTATAATGTTATGATTGCCGGAGACTTCCTTTTAACATCTAACATTTCAATAGAATGACACCGTGTAAAAATTACCAGGTTGGACAAATCATTTCATATTTGGAATATGTGATTCCTTGCTCATGGCAATGACTTTTTTGCCTACCTCATACCAGTGTTTCTAGACAAAATCACTAGATCAATAATTCAGCCCTAAATGCTAAATACAGAAAAATAACGAATACATCAGTGGATTTCTAGTTTGTATTCCATAACTTTCAAATGATATTGACTTTAATAGTAAAAGTGAAAGTGAAAGCGGTGTCGCAGATCTCAAAGTTAACAATAATATCATTAGCGATGGGAAGGAAAAAGCAGAGGCATTGAACGCACAATTTGCTAGTGTCTTTACAAGGGAAGACAAGGAAGCGATTCCTACACTTAGCAGTAGCAGTATTCAAGACATTCCGGATTTAACTATTCATGAAAAGGGTTTTTTAAAGCAACTCCAGGAACTGTCTCCGAATAAAGCAGCAGGACCTGATGAGATACCTCCATGGTTTCTCAAAATGTTTGCTGAGAAACTTGCGCCGATATTTACAGACTTGTTCCAAGCTTCTGTTGATCAAGGGACTCTCCCCCATCAATGGAGGGAGGCAAACATTTGTGGCATCTTTAAAAAAAGGGACAAAGCCGTGCCTGAAAATTATAGACACGTTTCGTTATCAAGCGTCAGCTGCAAGATTCTGGAGCATATTATACATTCTCTTGTTATGGATCACTTGGAGCAGCATAATATTTTGGTTGATTCACAACATGGCTTCAGATCTAAGCGCTCCACTGAAACTCAACTCATTTTAACTGTTGATGATATTGCAAGAGCTTTGGAACAAGGGGATTCAGTGCATATGGCAGTTCTAGACTTATCCAAAGCCTTTGATAAGGTTCCTCATGAACGCCTTCTGAATAAGCTTCATCATTATGGGATTAGAAACAACCTTCATCAATGGATCAGAAGTTTCCTAACAAATAGGATCCAGAGAGTTGCATGTGAGGGCAACTTTTCATCACCCAGAGAGGTCCTTTCAGGAGTACCACAGGGGACGGTGTTGGGCCGTTGTTGTTTTTAACCTATATAAACGACCTCCCGGACATGTTGAGCAACCAAGTAAGACTCTTCGCAGACGACTGCCTGGTGTACTCTACAGTGTCAGATGAAAGGGACATGGACTCTCTACAAGCTGATCTAAAATCTCTTGAAACATGGCAGGAGACCTGGAAGATGAGCTTTAACCCTTCCAAATGCACGGTCATGGAAATTTCCTTGAAGAGAAACCCTCCACACAGAGACTATATTTTCTGCGGGCAAGTTTTACAGCAGCCAAACTCAAATCCTTACTTAGGTGTGCAGCTGGATAACAAGCTGGACTGGGGAGAACATGTTACAAACACAGTTAACAAAGCAAACCGGACATTGGGTTTTCTGAGGAGAAACTTGTGGTTTTGTCCAGGGGAAGCGAAGTCTACTGCATATCTAACGTTAGTGCGTCCAGTCCTAGAGTACGCTGCCTGTGCATGGGACCCATACAGGGCAGGACTCATAAAGAAGCTTGAAAGTGTGCAGAGAAAAGCTGCAAGATTTTGCACAGGGGATTACCAAAGAGAAAGTAGTGTCACTCAAATGCTGGAAGATCTCGGATGGGACACTCTAGCTGTCAGAAGGGAGAGAAATCGTTTACCTATGTTTTACAAAATCCAAAATGAGTTGGTAGGAATCAACAACAAAGAAGCCTATATTCAAATTTCTTCTGCTGCGGGTTTGAGAAGAAACCACCACCTACATGTTGAAATTCCATTCATCAAGAAGGACGTCTATAAAAACTCATTTTTCCTGAGAACTGGAAGGGCATGGAACTCCCTCTCTCAAACCACTATATCAGCCACATCTTTAGATATTTTCAAGAAAAACCTCTAGCTTGCCGGTCACCAAATAGTTAGCGATTTGCGGTTTTCGCCCTGCTGACTACAACTTCAGAAGGTTCAGAAGGTAATACTGACACTCCTACATAGCATATTTTGTCTCTGTTTTATTTACTATTCATTGGATACATAGATCATAGTTTTGCAACAATTTTTGTTAAAATAACCTTAAAGCAATAATGTAAGAGCGTATAATATGAAATTGATTAATTTTTTTCAAACCTGATTGTTTTTGGTAACAAAACATCGTAGATGGTACAATCCTATCCTTTCCTTACTTGAATAGTTTTACTGAAACGAACAATTTGACAGCTGCTTATTGGCAAAATCGGAGCTCTTTGATGTTTTTGACCCCCCCCCCATAGAGTCAAAAACGTGACCTTTGACCTTTTCGGATATAACTCAAGAACGGTATGTCCTAGAACCAAAACTTGGGCGACTATACGATTATTTATCAGTCTCCCATTTAAAAGTTTTGTATAATATGACACTTGAATTCAGCTTTGATTTTAAAACGGGACTAATATGCCGCTTGAAAATAATAGTTTTACAGTGCTTCCAGAATAAATTTATTATGGTTGCAGAAACAACAACAAAACAAATATTTCGGTACATTAAGGATCATTACATGCATATAATCATGACATTATTATCAAAATTTTATACTTTGTAGTGTGCAAAATAGCTACTTTGCATACACCGCGGCATGACGTACAACCTGTCTATAAAAAAAATGTGCAAGAGAAAAGCGCCCTCTATGGCAATTAGAAAATACCGTTATGACATAATGCTTACATCAGCGTCAAGGGCGCAGTCTTAGCTGTCACATGCCGTTTGTTCTGTTCAATTTGCTTGTTTTAATTTCAAGATAATTATGTTTAGTTAACAACGAAAGGGTAAAATCACAATTGTGCCACTTTTACTAGGGAAGAGTGTTGTACATCAATGATAGTATCAAGTTTATCAAGAGTTCCTTCGTGAAATCAAAAGAATGCATCAATTACACAACAATACAAAAATATTTTTACTGTTTTTACTGTTTTATCATGATACACGTATCATAATTCTCTTTTTCCACTTAAAACAGATTAAAAGGTAACTAAATATTTCACATTCTGCTGTAAAATTGAATACATGTGCATGTCAATGATTTTATCATGGTAAATACTGTTTTCTTTGTCACTCAAGGACATGTTAGAAGACAAATATTGCAAACTTATAGGTTAATGAACGCGTATTAATTAATTGTTGGAGAGAAATTAGACAAAATAATGCACGCGCGCTGATCTTGATGCATCTAATGCACGAGCCCCGAAGTGGGGGAGTGCATTCGACGCATCAATATCAGCTATCATTGATTAATAAACATGTACAGCCCTTTCCCTATAGTAAAAGTGGCACAATTGTGATTTTACGATTGTGAATACATGTGCATGTCAATGATTTTATCATGGTAAATACTGTTTTCTTTGTCACTCAAGGACATGTTAAAAGACAAATATTGCAAACTTATAGGTTAATGAACGCGTATTAATTAATTGTTGGAGAGAAATTAGACAAAATAATGTACGCGCGCTGATCTTGATGCATCTAATGCACGAGCCCCGAAGTGGGGGAGTGCATTCGACGCATCAATATCAGCTATCATTGATTAATAAACATGTACAGCCCTTTCCCTATAGTAAAAGTGGCACAATTGTGATTTTACCCTTTCGTTGTTAACTAAACATATCTCAAGATTTAAACAAGCAAATTGAACAAAACAAACGGCAGTTGACAGCTAAGACTGCACCCTTGACGTTGATGTAAGCATCATGTCACAACGGTATTTTCTAATTGCCATAGAGGGCGCTTTTCACTTGCAAATTTTTTTTTGAGACAGGCTGTAGATATCAGGGTATTTTGACGCCTTGCGGGCGTTATGCCCGCGGTTTATACCAGAGGGGATGACACTCTTATTCACATGTTTATTTACAACGCAAACGTATATCGAATCCCGGTTGTTTGCGAATAATGAAATGTCTGCATCCCAGGATCAATTAAACCCTGGTATGAATTATTTATTAGCTTTCGCCACGATCCGTTTTGCAATAACATAAAAGCACTTCAAATAACAGCCCGTTGAGTTCAATGAACTACGCCCTGAAATCGATGGAGTTGTGCCTTATAAAGAAGCTCTCCCATTGACCTCTATTCAGGTCAGTGAGCTCTCCATACACAAATGAACAAGTACAATAGGACAAGGCCAGCACCTATGACCTGCTTAGTGACATGTTATTTTGAAGTCTTCTAAAGCTTAATATCTTGAAGATTAGTATTCGTTTGTGCATATGGACTGCGCATTTATGATGCAAAATATTAGTTCTTATATAAAATTACAAATACTGGAATTATGACACACGGTATAGGTGATATATAAAACGACTAATAAAATCTTGTCAAGTCAAAGGTTCATTATATCCCGTATGTTTGTCTAAATTAATTAATATTTTGAGAACAATTTCTACACCCATTTAATATGTACTCAGGTGGAACCCGACTTTTTTTAATTTTCATTTCTTTTTATGTAACAAATTCAGGTTTTTCTATTGCGCGGGGCCACCGGGCAATACAAATTTAGGCTAACATTGAATAAACGCGGAATTAAGAATAGGCGTTTCTAGTACATACAGCGTCTGACTCTACCTGAGGACCTAGCCTGAGTCCCATGGGCTCCAAGAATGGCTCTTCATACACAAATGAACAAATATAATGAAGGGTCGCCATTGCTCTCCATACACAAATGAACAAATACAATGGAGAGTCCGACTGCCATGCAAATGAGCCAAGTGTCCTCTCAAGGTCAGGAGGGTGAAAGTGCATATAGGAACAATGCCAAAAACTACGTCACGCCGGTCACGCTATTGTTCGACTTAAACTACATCATTCGCCATTTTGTAAATATTAACGCATGATCGTTGCTTTGAAGTTTCCACCGGATAGTCTGTGGATAGCGCAAGAGCATGCTTTGACCATGCGCAAAAAAATGAATATCATGAAGATGTTTAAGATTGATTCTTAGATGTTTCAAAAATTACCGTCATATTGCATAGATTCATCAAAGAATGGTTTGAAGTACTAACCTTATTTAGTAATTTTAAAAATCGGGAGAATTTTACAAAATCAATGTTTTTACCTGTCGGTATTACAACTCGTGAAACACATTAGTGATGTGCCTGGGTGACCTAATCTACTAACCTTTAACGTTTCCTCTATGAACTCTAACCCTCCTGCAATATGGCGCCTATTGTCTAGAGTTAAACTACATATTTCGGTGTGTTACGTAATACTACGATGCCTATCCCATTATATCGATCCCTGTCAAGGTATGCTCTGTGTTTATACGCCGTAGAAGTGACGTCATAATCGGATTAACTACCATAGCAATAGATAAATACAATTTTTGAATAGACCGCTCTGCACTACTAGCAGATTGCACTAATCACCTATGTATAACTGCAATCATAGATTGAATACAATACCGCTCTCTTCAAAGATACTTATCTTACAGGTGCGAGAGATCAGCCTTTCTTTGACATCTATGGTTCAATGCATCGGTACCGCGTGAATGTTGTAGTGCAGGGCGGTAAAGTCAAAATTGTATTCATCTATTGCTATGGTAGTTAATCCGATTAACTACGTCACTTCTACGGCGTATACCATGTGCAATACGCTGGCGAAGTTACATAATTAATCGGATTAATTACCATAGCAATAGGTGAAAACAATTTTGAACATATCGCCCAGCACTAAAAGCAGGTTACGCTCATCACCTGTGTATGTCTGTAATCAAAGATTGAATACAATACTGGTCTTTTCAAAGACCAGTACAGGTGCAAGTGATCAGCATGATATGGTTCAATGCAGAGGTACCGCGTGAACATATCCGTGCAGCGCGGTATATTCAAAAATTGATTTCACCTATTCATCATCGAAGTGGTTACGTAATTCTCTTGGTTACCGGATCACGCTATTTTGATATCCTTCGAGTACCATATACTTTGTGTGGTGATTGTTTCGATCGTAGTTCATTACTCTGGTGCGTGATCCCGTTGGCATAGTAACATTACGTAACTTCGATACTGAATTGCTATGGTAGTTCATCCGATTATTACGTTACTTCGCCAGCGCATAGCATCTTCATTATTATACGACTGATCACTTACATACAGGCTGAGTCAAAATGAAGTACACTCTTTAGTATAAATTCCGGGATAAATTCTCAAATAAGAATGGTCGTATTTGCTTTTACCAAACATGAGTTATTCTCATTTGAATAAAACTATCAATTTCAGCAGTGTTATTGATTGGTATGGCGCGTAGCTCAGTCAAATTATGAAATTACCTACCACTGTTTACATGTTTACAACAGAATCCATTTCATATGCGTACATCTCCCAAAAGCTCTAACAAAAACATATCAAAAGACCCGGAAAATCCAAGTGGTGGATGGAACAGTGCATAATTTGCATAAATCCAAAATGGCCGCTTATGCATGGAGTGAAATTTAAAAAGTTGGTCAAATCTTTTTTTTTTATTTCTCTCATCAAAAGGATTCAGAAAAAGTATAGCCGTTTGACCTATCTCCGATGTACAGGTCAAAATATTTTAATATTTGGATTTTCACAGGGGACAAAACATTACAACAAGTTACCACAGACAGAGTGACAAACTATAATGAGCTGTGACATCATCACCCAATTTACACCCACAGCCAATACAATTAGAGCACCATTGGCCTGTTTGTCAAATATAGGCATTATATTCATGAGAACCGCATGCAGCGGTCACGCGGTGACCTAATTTGACCTAATATGGCGGACTACTCAAATGCATTCAACAAAAGCATGATTGCAATCTGCCGCGACAAATAAACTACGCATACTGCAGTTACTGTCCGTTTTCCTATACACAATACCCAGTGCTCTCACCATTGACGCGCGACCTTTACAAATGTATATATGTTAGAAGTATATTGCATTTGCCTAGTTAACATCACTGTGTGAAAAATAACCGGCCAATATTTAAACTATTCTCCAAACTTCTAGCAAATATATTTCTCTAACATGACCTAAAATTACAGCTAGGTTAGATGTTCAGAAATAGTCGCACTTTCGTAGAATATGAGTGAGGGCAAAGCATAGCTAGCTCATAGCTAGCCAACTCCCCGTGTTAATTGAATGGAGATTTGACCGAAAATATTGAGCTATATTGGTAACGGACCGCTCCGTTTTGAAGGATGCCACACAAAAACGGTACAAGCTACATTTAAACTATTCTATGAAATTCTAGAAAATATAGTTTTGTAACATGTTCTAAATTTTTAGCTAATTTAGGTGTTTGGAAATAGTCGCACTTTTGTGTTTTAGGAAGGATATGTAAACGACAGATAACACCAAAAATATGAAGAAATTATTTCCAAACCGTGTTAAGTCAACAATCATTATGTTGCTCATTTTCAAGAATGCTGGTTAACAAAAAGCAGGCCATTGTCTCATTTCGTGAACAAAAGTCCACATACCATTGTTTCCTTGCGTTTCCTTTATAATCAGTTACCCAACTGAAGCTGTATTATAGCACCTCATATCGATACCGCACATATAAAACAGACACATGTGCACAACCAGAGAAGATCCGATTTAATCAGTTGAGCTGTTTCAATGAGTGTTATCTTGGTTTAATAGCTTTTAATGGGGTTTAAGTCCTGCAAAGGTCGAGATGAATTCTACTGTAGACATGACTGCATCATGGCAAAAAAAGTTTCTTTATGGTTAGGAAATTTACCCACTATTAAAATCTAGAGACCAATTTTGTAAGTTTGCTAAATAATCACATGCGGGAGATTGTCCTGCGCATTTTGACACCTCGATCACTACCCTACGTCACTCTTGAGAAAAGATATGCATGTTTTTAAGTAACACGAGGTCGAAAACTGAAAATTGCAAAGAAGCCTATTCAATGGTTTTAGAGTTGATTCACTGATCCAAGACGGTTTCATTATTCCCGCCTTTTCAATTTAAATTTAAAGCATTTTAATTGATGCATGTGAGATAATCATTTGCTTATTGTGCAGATGAATGATCAAACACAAAGGTGAGTGGGTACTAAGACATTTACGTCTTGAGAGATGGATTTGGAAAAGGGATTCAAAACAGATAATGATTACAGCTTCATTCCTGGAAGCAGAAGGAATTGAGACACCTGAGTGGCCCCCAGAAGCCCTGATCTTAATCTCATGGAGAACCTTTAGGATCAACACAAGAGACGAGTCAACAAGAAGATAAAGGCATATACAACTTTGGTGGGATTGCGTCGCATCGTTATCAACGAGAAGAACGGGGTTGAGCAAGGTAACATTCGACTCCTCATTAGGAGCATGAGACGCCGCGTGACTTCTGTAAGGGAAGCCAACGGTGGACACACAAAGTATTGAAAGACTGGTAAAGAAAGAGATTAATATCAAGTGTAGTTGGAAGCGGCAGTATGATGCCTGAAATGTGCTCAGTAATTAAACAAACAATGTTATCTGCATGTTTGTTGTATTTTGTGTTCTTTTATGCTAAAAACATGAATAGACCTTTTTGCAATTTTCATTTTTTGACCTCGTGTTACTTAAACAATCATATCTTTTCTCAGGAGTTCCGTAGAGTAGTGATTGAGGTGTCAAAATGCGCAGGACAATCACCCGCATGCGATTATTTAGCAAACGTACAAAATTAGTCGCTAGATTTTTATAGTGGGTAAATTTCCTAACCATAAAGAAACGCTTCCCCCCTTTCGACCTGCCAAAAATCGCTTGACCGCCCTTTCGACCTGCCAAAAATGCTTGTCCCCTTCTTTTGGCCTGCCTAAATATCTTTGCCCCCCCTATAATTCACCAGACCGAGGGTACACATAATTATTGCACCACCCCATAAGAAATAAGAATTTTTTCTGACAATCTATACTCAGTTCACCTTTGATGACCCTGATCTGACCTTCAACATTTTTGCGCCTACACCCATCATGTTCATAACAATCTAACTCGAACTACTACAACTTTCTGTCAACTCTCTCATTTATAACTTCTGTCTTTTTGCCTTTTCTGTCTTTTACCATTTACAACAGTTATTTAATTAAATGGTTAACACTGAAAAATATGGCACCTACGATCCCTTAAAGGTATGGCATTTTATTTTAAATAAACCCCTCAATAAAAGTTTAGAAAGTTTTTTCAAGCATCTATATCTCAGATAATTTGTGACCTTTTCATATTGTGTTTCATATTAATGGATAGTTACGTTATTTCCCTTTTCAATAACACCACATATGACACAATCACCTTTTTCACGGCTTAGTACACGTCTTGTGAATGTGCCAAATTGACCATTTTTCTGTGCTCAAAACAACGTAACACTAGGCACCAACCCCAATAGCGGGTGGAAAAACCATATGAAGCCACAATAGCCATGCACCTCCTCCTCGCGCTGCTCTGCACGACCAAACTGGTCTCACAGGTGTTCATGTTCAATCTGGTTTAGGTCAGGCCATTCCATTCCCTCTACTCCCATATTCGTTGACTACCCTGGCTCTGTAGGGGGTAGCGTTGTCATCTTGGAGGATTGCATTACGTCCCAGATTGCGGATTCGAAATCTGGGATTGCAGTAGCCCTACCAGTATAGGGCCTTTTGACTGTGGTGATCCAAAACCATGCTATATCATAAAAATCATAAAACGTGGCTATATTCAGAGAGTTGCTTAACCCAGTGACTGCTTCCCCATTTTCGGGTGTGTTTAAAAGGCCCTATAGTAGGGCTAGATTGCATCTTGCTGCACGGAATAATGGTCAATAGATATCTCATAAGAATGAAGACAGTATATGTTTTGTAATATAGACGAATCTCACGAGCCAAGTCATGGTCAGGATTTAGTCGGCCATTACTGGGTCCCCGCTGCACCAAACGCCTAGCGAAGATGGAAGGACGAGGAGGGTTAATAGAATACAATAGAGATAATTCTGCAGGTAATCCCGTCGCATCTATTCATACATACACTCTGAACGCTGGTCAACCGATTCTTTTGTTATGCATAGTCGTGATAAAAGTCGATCAATACATGTTAAAATCAGCACAATTCAGAGATACACCTTTTTGCTATGAAATTAATTTGCTCGGTCAAATATAAAGCAATATTTTTTTTCTTCAGTAATGTCAGTTAAAAACATAGTGCTTGGATATATACATTAAAAAATCCTACTGTTAAAATGCCTTTTCTGTCTTTTACCATTTATAACAGTTATTTAATTAAATGGTTAACACTGAAAAATATGGCTCCTACGATCCCTTAAAGGTATGGCATTTTATTTTAAATAAACCCCTCAATAAAAGTTTAGAAAGTTTTTTCAAGCATCTATATCTCAGATTATTTGTGACATGTTCATAAATTATTGTGTTTCATATTAATGGATAGCTACGTTATTTCCTTTTCAATAACACCACATATAACACAATCCCCTTTTTACGCCCGAATACACGTCTTGTGAATGTGCCAAATTGACCATTTTTCTGTGCTCAAACAACGTAACACTAGGCACTAACCCCAATAGCGGGTGGAAAAACCATATGAAGCCACGATAGTCAGGCACCTCCTCCTCGTGCTGCTCTGGGCTCATCAACCTGTCACACGTTGCTGTAGAATAGTATTCCATTCCTCAACAAGGATTCGTCGCAGTTATTCAATGTGATTGCATTGGCTACTCTGGGCCCAGGGGTTATTTTAACGTGCCTCCTGGCACGTTCGTGCAGTGAGAATAGAAATCCGTGCAGGGAGAATAAAAAATCCGTGCTTAAAATATGTCTATACTAGTTTCAGCCCGAAATATTACTAAGAAATTAAAAAAGTTCCTCCACAAAGTAAGACTAATCTAGTCGGGAAATCCTATATTGTATAGTTTGTGGTGATCAGTCAAACATTCAATTGGCAGGGGAAATCAAGAACAACGCCCTTTCCTCCCAATTTTTTGGTCACTGTGGGGGAAAGCCACTGGACGAGAAAATCCGCAACATATATACCGGACAGAAATTGTCCAGAATTGCCCTGTGCACCTTCTTTTTTTTATACCGTTTAACACCTTAATTTGGGGCAAAAATAGTGTAATGTTGCAAATTACCACAACATATCACCTTTGTTTGTGCTAAAATAGTATAAAATGGAAAGGTTTTGCGCGCTTCATGCGCAATTGTCCCAGTAAAACAGGCCAAAATTATGGCCATCAGGAACATTTTCATCGCCGCTCATCGCTGATATGCTACCGTTGGCGTTTAAATAACGAAAGTCTTTGGATGGTACGAAGTGAGTTTCAAACGGTTTGCTTGATAAAACATAGGCCTACAGCGTATTATATATATGTTTTGTAAATGAAAGTTTTGTTTAAAATATTTCTCAATTGCGTGTAAGATAGTTGAATTTCTTTACCAAACGTTGGGCAAAGTTGATTTGAGGAGAGGCAAATTTGAACACATTGGTCCGATGATCACGGTGATGATGAAATCAAATAGTGATGAAAGATCCTCATCGTGATCAACATGGTCAGTGTCATTATTAGGCTTGAGAATTTCATTTCCAATGTTGAAGTTCTGGCAACACTGTAGCTTTGCCACAATCTTCTTACGGCACGCCAGCCGTCAGTAAAAATGGTGAAATCAAAACGGAAATTCTGACAAAACTATGACATATCGCTTACGGTGATGTGCGTTTAAAGTTGGGAAACATCCTTCATTAGCGAACTATATTACTTTGAAAAGCTAAAAGGTTGATCAAAACAAAAGCTCGTGGACAGAGTTGAAGCCTATCAAAATCGAAAATCTTATACTAAATAACTGAGTTTCAGGTCTAAGTTTAATACCAGTATCAAGCATTATAGTTTTTCCTGCCATTTACTGCAATATTGAAACTTATTGCTTTTCATTTGGCCGAGAAAAATAATTTTACATTGAAAAGGTGTAACTCAAAATTTTGTTCATTTCAATACCAAATTCGATCGTTTGTTGCCTCATTAAATGACTGAGTGAGGCTTGCCCAACAAAAGAATCGGTTGACCAGCGTTCAGAGTGCATAGTCATTTTGTTCGCAAGTACTAGACATCCATTTGAAATAGCGTTTGATATGGTGTATGACTTTATTTTCTTTGTACCGAACGCAAAAGGCAATAGACCATGTAGAAGCTGTGTGTTTTGTCGAAGGGAATTCTATCTTTCACCATTCTTTTGTCTACGTGTGTTTTTGCCGCAGTGCATAAAACGGGTGATGGAACGTAGTATAAAATTCCCGCCAAGGCCAAATCATTTCACATTTTGGGTGCATAAGTCCCCGTCGGCTACAATTGTAGCCGACGGGGACCCAGTTATGGCTGCCAGTGAGGTGTAGGAATGCGTGAAATGAGATTCATCTATATTCATAGATATTCGCTGTCGAAGTGACGTAATTAATCGGATTGGATGAATACAATTTTGACTAAATCGCCCTGCACTACAAGCAGGTTGCACTCATCACCTGTGTATGTCTGCAATCATAGATTGAATACAATACCACTCTTTTCAAAGATACTTATCTCACTGGAGCGAGTGATTAGAATGATACGGTTCAATGCATGTACCGCGTGAACGTTGTAGTGCAGAGCGATATAGTCAAAAATTGTATTCATCTATTGCTATGGTAGTTAATCCGATTATTACGTCACTTCGACAGCGAATTGCAGTTTAATTCGGTAGGGCTGAGGTTATACAATGCCATGTCTATTTTAATTAATCAACATTTTCCTGACATGCACTTTCATATCAATTATGATGAAAACGATAGTAGTGAAGGAAGTGAAGGATACTTATAATGGATATAATGACATTACTATTGTTGGCAGATAGGAAACTATCTTCCATTACTATCTTTAGGGTATTACTATGAAATATTATATCGTAAGATAGTAGCGCATCTGCTTATTAACACTAGGAGACACTTTTTTGTGTTGGATCATAGATTTTTCACGGATTTTTTAACCGATCACAGATTTTTATCTCCTAGTGTAACGGAGTATACTGAAAACTTATCAACTGTCGTATTCAATCCGTATACAAAATGATAAAAAGTGAAGTAACTTTACCGGCAATATGATTAACAGTTGGCGTTTGAGTACACGTAGCCTAAAAGTTTGCACGCAATGCTGTCTTGCTTCAATAGTGAAACCGACTTAGGCACCATATCCAATTTGGTCATATAGAACTATCGGAGCCCGGTTTGGTACCGATGACTCTTAACATCACTACCTGGAGATGTAATATATTGTATCAAGCATAATAATTAACAATTTGCATAGTGCTATTGTTTTTCATTTAAATAAAAACGAATGCACTATACAAAGTTCAGGGTACGACAGAAAGTGTCATCGGTACCTCTTCGGGCACCGATAGCGCTATACGCCGTAGAAGTGACGTAGTTAATCGGATTAACTACCATAGCAATAGATGAATACAATTTTGGCTATATCGCCCCGCACTACAACGTTCATGCGGTACCGATGCATTGAACCATAGATTGCACCTGTAAGATTAGTCTATTTGAAAAGAGCGGTATTGTATTCAATCTATTATATGTGACCATACAGCACGAATGAGCCGTAAATGTCCTCAATTGTATTCTGAGTTACAGTGTAAAATGGGCATGAAGGTCATATTCATAGGTATTTCAATTTGGTGCTACGTGTATCTCATTAAATGAGGTACACGTAGCACCCAATTGAGGTACCTATGAATACGACCTTCATGCCCATTTTACACTGTAACTAAGAATACAATTGAGGACATTTACGGCTCATTCGTGCTGTACGGTCACATATGATTGAAGACAGGTGATGAGTTCAACCTGCTGCAGTGCAGCGCGGTATATTCAAAAATTGTATTCATCTATTGCTATGGTAGTTAATCCGATTATGACGTCACTTCTACGGCGTATAGGACCAAAAAAGATGATGTGCCTTATCCAAAATTAATTCACTTTTATTTGGTATCTGAGTACACTTTTCGGATTTAGCTCCAGATCCCTTAAAGGTATGGCATTTTATTTTAAATAAACCCCTCAATAAAAGTTTAGAAAGTTTTTTCAAGCATCTATATCTCAGATTATTTGTGACATGTTCATAAATTATTGTGTTTCATATTAATGGATAGCTACGTTATTTCCCTTTTCAATAACACCACATATAACACAATCCCCTTTTTACGCCCGAATACACGTCTTGTGAATGTGCCAAATTGACCATTTTTCTGTGCTCAAACAACGTAACACTAGGCACTAACCCCAATAGCGGGTGGAAAAACCATATGAAGCCACGATAGTCAGGCACCTCCTCCTCGTGCTGCTCTGGGCTCATCAACCTGTCACACGTTGCTGTAGAATAGTATTCCATTCCTCAACAAGGATTCGTCGCAGTTATTCAATGTGATTGCATTGGCTACTCTTGGTCCAGGGGTTTTTTTAACGTGCCTCCTGGCACGTTCGTGCAGTGAGAATAGAAATCCGTGCAGGGAGAATAAAAAATCCGTGCTTAAAATATGTCTATACTAGTTTCAGCCCGAAATATTACTAAGAAATTAAAAAAGTTCCTCCACAAAGTAAGACTAATCTAGTCGGGAAATCCTATATTGTATAGTTTGTGGTGATCAGTCAAACATTCAATTGGCAGGGGAAATCAAGAACAACGCCCTTTCCTCCCAATTTTTCGGACAATAGTGGGGGAAAGCCTCTGGACGAGAAAATCCGCAACATATATACCGGACAGAAATTGTCCAGAATTGCCCTGTGCACCTTCTTTTTTTATACCGTTTAACACCTTAATTTGGGGCAAAAATAGTGTAATGTTGCAAATTACCACAACATATCACCTTTGTTTGTGCTAAAATAGTATAAAATGGAAAGGTTTTGCGCGCTTCATGCGCAATTGTCCCAGTAAAACAGGCCAAAAATTATGGCCATCAGGAACATTTTCATCGCCGCTCATCGCTGATATGCTACCGTTGGCGTTTAAATAACGAAAGTCTTTGGATGGTACGAAGTGAGTTTCAAACGGTTTGCTTGATAAAACATAGGCCTACAGCGTATTATATATATGTTTTGTAAATGAAAGTTTTGTTTAAAATATTTCTCAATTGCGTGTAAGATAGTTGAATTTCTTTACCAAACGTTGGGCAAAGTTGATTTGAGGAGAGGCAAATTTGAACACATTGGTCCGATGATCACGGTGATGATGAAATCAAATAGTGATGAAAGATCCTCATCGTGATCAACATGGTCAGTGTCATTATTAGGCTTGAGAATTTCATTTCCAATGTTGAAGTTCTGGCAACACTGTAGCTTTGCCACAATCTTCTTACGGCACGCCAGCCGTCAGTAAAAAATGGTGAAATCAAAACGGAAATTCTGACAAAACTATGACATATCGCTTACGGTGATGTGCGTTTAAAGTTGGGAAACATCCTTCATTAGCGAACTATATTACTTTGAAAAGCTAAAAGGTTGATCAAAACAAAAGCTCGTGGACAGAGTTGAAGCCTATCAAAATCGAAAATCTTATACTAAATAACTGAGTTTCAGGTCTAAGTTTAATACCAGTATCAAGCATTATAGTTTTTCCTGCCATTTACTGCAATATTGAAACTTATTGCTTTTCATTTGGCCGAGAAAAATAATTTTACATTGAAAAGGTGTAACTCAAAATTTTGTTCATTTCAATACCAAATTCGATCGTTTGTATTGCCTCATTAAATGACTGAGTGAGGCTTGCCCAACAAAAGAATCGGTTGACCAGCGTTCAGAGTGCATAGTCATTTTGTTCGCAAGTACTAGACATCCATTTGAAATAGCGTTTGATATGGTGTATGACTTTATTTTCTTTGTACCGAACGCAAAAGGCAATAGACCATGTAGAAGCTGTGTGTTTTGTCGAAGGGAATTCTATCTTTCACCATTCTTTTGTCTACGTGTGTTTTTGCCGCAGTGCATAAAACGGGTGATGGAACGTAGTATAAAATTCCCGCCAAGGCCAAATCATTTCACATTTTGGGTGCATAAGTCCCCGTCGGCTACAATTGTAGCCGACGGGGACCCAGTTATGGCTGCCAGTGAGGTGTAGGAATGCGTGAAATGAGATTCATCTATATTCATAGATATTCGCTGTCGAAGTGACGTAATTAATCGGATTGGATGAATACAATTTTGACTAAATCGCCCTGCACTACAAGCAGGTTGCACTCATCACCTGTGTATGTCTGCAATCATAGATTGAATACAATACCACTCTTTTCAAAGATACTTATCTCACTGGAGCGAGTGATTAGAATGATACGGTTCAATGCATGTACCGCGTGAACGTTGTAGTGCAGAGCGATATAGTCAAAAATTGTATTCATCTATTGCTATGGTAGTTAATCCGATTATTACGTCACTTCGACAGCGAATTGCAGTTTAATTCGGTAGGGCTGAGGTTATACAATGCCATGTCTATTTTAATTAATCAACATTTTCCTGACATGCACTTTCATATCAATTATGATGAAAACGATAGTAGTGAAGGAAGTGAAGGATACTTATAATGGATATAATGACATTACTATTGTTGGCAGATGGGAAACTATCTTCCATTACTATCTTTAGGGTATTACTATGAAATATTATATCGTAAGATAGTAGCGCATCTGCTTATTAACACTAGGAGACACTTTTTTGTGTTGGATCATAGATTTTTCACGGATTTTTTTTAACCGATCACAGATTTTTATCTCCTAGTGTAACGGAGTATACTGAAAACTTATCAACTGTCGTATTCAATCCGTATACAAAATGATAAAAAGTGAAGTAACTTTACCGGCAATATGATTAACAGTTGGCGTTTGAGTACACGTAGCCTAAAAGTTTGCACGCAATGCTGTCTTGCTTCAATAGTGAAACCGACTTAGGCACCATATCCAATTTGGTCATATAGAACTATCGGAGCCCGGTTTGGTACCGATGACTCTTAACATCACTACCTGGAGATGTAATATATTGTATCAAGCATAATAATTAACAATTTGCATAGTGCTATTGTTTTTCAGTTAAATAAAAACGAATGCACTATACAAAGTTCAGGGTACGACAGAAAGTGTCATCGGTACCTCTTCGGGCACCGATAGCGCTATACGCCGTAGAAGTGACGTAGTTAATCGGATTAACTACCATAGCAATAGATGAATACAATTTTGGCTATATCGCCCCGCACTACAACGTTCATGCGGTACCGATGCATTGAACCATAGATTGCACCTGTAAGATTAGTCTATTTGAAAAGAGCGGTATTGTATTCAATCTATTATATGATTGAAGACAGGTGATGAGTTCAACCTGCTGCAGTGCAGCGCGGTATATTCAAAAATTGTATTCATCTATTGCTATGGTAGTTAATCCGATTATGACGTCACTTCTACGGCGTATAGGACCAAAAAAGATGATGTGCCTTATCCAAAATTAATTCACTTTTATTTGGTATCTGAGTACACTTTTCGGATTTAGCTCCAGATCCCTTAAAGGTATGGCATTTTATTTTAAATAAACCCCTCAATAAAAGTTTAGAAAGTTTTTTCAAGCATCTATATCTCAGATTATTTGTGACATGTTCATAAATTATTGTGTTTCATATTAATGGATAGCTACGTTATTTCCTTTTCAATAACACCACATATAACACAATCCCTTTTTACGCCCGAATACACGTCTTGTGAATGTGCCAAATTGACCATTTTTCTGTGCTCAAACAACGTAACACTAGGCACTAACCCCAATAGCGGGTGGAAAAACCATATGAAGCCACGATAGTCAGGCACCTCCTCCTCGTGCTGCTCTGGGCTCATCAACCTGTCACACGTTGCTGTAGAATAGTATTCCATTCCTCAACAAGGATTCGTCGCAGTTATTCAATGTGATTGCATTGGCTACTCTGGGCCCAGGGGTTATTTTAACGTGCCTCCTGGCACGTTCGTGCAGTGAGAATAGAAATCCGTGTAGGGAGAATAAAAAATCCGTGATTAAAATATGTCTATACTAGTTTCAGCCCGAAATATTACTAAGAAATTAAAAAAGTTCCTCCACAAAGTAAGACTAATCTAGTCGGGAAATCCTATATTGTATAGTTTGTGGTGATCAGTCAAACATTCAATTGGCAGGGGAAATCAAGAACAACGCCCTTTCCTCCCAATTTTTTGGTCACTGTGGGGGAAAGCCACTGGACGAGAAAATCCGCAACATATATACCGGACAGAAATTGTCCAGAATTGCCCTGTGCACCTTCTTTTTTTTATACCGTTTAACACCTTAATTTGGGGCAAAAATAGTGTAATGTTGCAAATTACCACAACATATCACCTTTGTTTGTGCTAAAATAGTATAAAATGGAAAGGTTTTGCGCGCTTCATGCGCAATTGTCCCAGTAAAACAGGCCAAAAATTATGGCCATCAGGAACATTTTCATCGCCGCTCATCGCTGATATGCTACCGTTGGCGTTTAAATAACGAAAGTCTTTGGATGGTACGAAGTGAGTTTCAAACGGTTTGCTTGATAAAACATAGGCCTACAGCGTATTATATATATGTTTTGTAAATGAAAGTTTTGTTTAAAATATTTCTCAATTGCGTGTAAGATAGTTGAATTTCTTTACCAAACGTTGGGCAAAGTTGATTTGAGGAGAGGCAAATTTGAACACATTGGTCCGATGATCACGGTGATGATGAAATCAAATAGTGATGAAAGATCCTCATCGTGATCAACATGGTCAGTGTCATTATTAGGCTTGAGAATTTCATTTCCAATGTTGAAGTTCTGGCAACACTGTAGCTTTGCCACAATCTTCTTACGGCACGCCAGCCGTCAGTAAAAAATGGTGAAATCAAAACGGAAATTCTGACAAAACTATGACATATCGCTTACGGTGATGTGCGTTTAAAGTTGGGAAACATCCTTCATTAGCGAACTATATTACTTTGAAAAGCTAAAAGGTTGATCAAAACAAAAGCTCGTGGACAGAGTTGAAGCCTATCAAAATCGAAAATCTTATACTAAATAACTGAGTTTCAGGTCTAAGTTTAATACCAGTATCAAGCATTATAGTTTTTCCTGCCATTTACTGCAATATTGAAACTTATTGCTTTTCATTTGGCCGAGAAAAATAATTTTACATTGAAAAGGTGTAACTCAAAATTTTGTTCATTTCAATACCAAATTCGATCGTTTGTATTGCCTCATTAAATGACTGAGTGAGGCTTGCCCAACAAAAGAATCGGTTGACCAGCGTTCAGAGTGCATAGTCATTTTGTTCGCAAGTACTAGACATCCATTTGAAATAGCGTTTGATATGGTGTATGACTTTATTTTCTTTGTACCGAACGCAAAAGGCAATAGACCATGTAGAAGCTGTGTGTTTTGTCGAAGGGAATTCTATCTTTCACCATTCTTTTGTCTACGTGTGTTTTTGCCGCAGTGCATAAAACGGGTGATGGAACGTAGTATAAAATTCCCGCCAAGGCCAAATCATTTCACATTTTGGGTGCATAAGTCCCCGTCGGCTACAATTGTAGCCGACGGGGACCCAGTTATGGCTGCCAGTGAGGTGTAGGAATGCGTGAAATGAGATTCATCTATATTCATAGATATTCGCTGTCGAAGTGACGTAATTAATCGGATTGGATGAATACAATTTTGACTAAATCGCCCTGCACTACAAGCAGGTTGCACTCATCACCTGTGTATGTCTGCAATCATAGATTGAATACAATACCACTCTTTTCAAAGATACTTATCTCACTGGAGCGAGTGATTAGAATGATACGGTTCAATGCATGTACCGCGTGAACGTTGTAGTGCAGAGCGATATAGTCAAAAATTGTATTCATCTATTGCTATGGTAGTTAATCCGATTATTACGTCACTTCGACAGCGAATTGCAGTTTAATTCGGTAGGGCTGAGGTTATACAATGCCATGTCAATTTTAATTAATCAACATTTTCCTGACATGCACTTTCATATCAATTATGATGAAAACGATAGTAGTGAAGGAAGTGAAGGATACTTATAATGGATATAATGACATTACTATTGTTGGCAGATGGGAAACTATCTTCCATTACTATCTTTAGGGTATTACTATGAAATATTATATCGTAAGATAGTAGCGCATCTGCTTATTAACACTAGGAGACACTTTTTTGTGTTGGATCATAGATTTTTCACGGATTTTTTTTAACCGATCACAGATTTTTATCTCCTAGTGTAACGGAGTATACTGAAAACTTATCAACTGTCGTATTCAATCCGTATACAAAATGATAAAAAGTGAAGTAACTTTACCGGCAATATGATTAACAGTTGGCGTTTGAGTACACGTAGCCTAAAAGTTTGCACGCAATGCTGTCTTGCTTCAATAGTGAAACCGACTTAGGCACCATATCCAATTTGGTCATATAGAACTATCGGAGCCCGGTTTGGTACCGATGACTCTTAACATCACTACCTGGAGATGTAATATATTGTATCAAGCATAATAATTAACAATTTGCATAGTGCTATTGTTTTTCATTTAAATAAAAAACGAATGCACTATACAAAGTTCAGGGTACGACAGAAAGTGTCATCGGTACCTCTTCGGGCACCGATAGCGCTATACGCCGTAGAAGTGACGTAGTTAATCGGATTAACTACCATAGCAATAGATGAATACAATTTTGGCTATATCGCCCCGCACTACAACGTTCATGCGGTACCGATGCATTGAACCATAGATTGCACCTGTAAGATTAGTCTATTTGAAAAGAGCGGTATTGTATTCAATCTATTATATGATTGAAGACAGGTGATGAGTTCAACCTGCTGCAGTGCAGCGCGGTATATTCAAAAATTGTATTCATCTATTGCTATGGTAGTTAATCCGATTATGACGTCACTTCTACGGCGTATAGGACCAAAAAAGATGATGTGCCTTATCCAAAATTAATTCACTTTTATTTGGTATCTGAGTACACTTTTCGGATTTAGCTCCAGATAAGTACAGTGATTTGAAAAAAACAAAAACATTTATTTGTTTTAAGAAGTAAATGCTCGTTTTAATCAACACACATTCTCGATAAAGTCCTTTCGTCATGATAAAAACTTATTTAGCCAATGACGACATGGGAACATCAGGTGAAATATTTTTTTCGGGATGTGATCGGACGCCATAAGAAACATTGTTAGGGTTGACTGTCTGGGTGTGAAGCCTGACGGTTCACTTGATTATCATGATTATGTGTTGATAATTTTCGGGTGGGTAAAAGTCAGTAATATACCGTATGTGATACTCGTATCATTTGAAAACTTGGATTTCAAGCTTCTAGACAGATTTGAATTGAAATTTTAACGTAATATGTTCCTAAATAGAAACTGAAAATTAAGTAGGTGATTTCGACTGATTAACATACAAATTAATTTCTGCAATATAGTGCAATGAAATCGGGGAGCACTCAACCTCAGAGGTGACGGGTATTATCTCTCGGTTTAAAATGAATGAGTATAAACATGATAAAAGTAACGTTTGCTGACTCGATGCCTGTGTGAACGCACTATAAATCACTGCCCTTTTAATTTTAAAGAAATGAGCTCTGCTTATGAAATTGGCAAAGTAATGATATTAATTACTATATCATCCATTTTGTAAGATAAGAAGGTTTTCACGCCAATTTTTTGGCGTCACAGGGGCTCGTGGCGCAACTTTGGACGATGCTCCCTCCGTCAGGCTCGGTGTTATTAATCTCTTTAATTAAACATATGCGCATCACACCACTCTTTAATTTGAAAGGTAGTGGCCCATGAAGAGCTTTAGAATATAAGTTGGTTGAGGGAAGCTGTTGGTGCTGAGTATCACTTAAGGCATTAACGAGAACGAAAGACACTTCTTCGTTTTCTCTACGAATCGAAACTGAGGTAAGCTCATACTGTATTTATCTGGTTTTCACACGTTATGCTGATAATAGCTAAATGTTACAATAATTTGCTTTCATTGAGTAAAGACACAGTTTATATTGCTCTGGGCTGATTGTTCCAGTGTACTTTTGTACTATTTTCCTGACACTTCTGTGAGCTCTGGAATTGGTAATTCTGGCTACTGAACCTTACCTACTTCTGTGCCTACATTTGTTGTTTGTTTTTCTCCCTCTGTATACCGTCTAGCTTGTATTTTTACTTGTTTTTCCACATCTAGTTGTTTTTTCAAATAATATGAAAAAAGGAATATTGAAAATATTGTTTCATCGGTGGTGTAAAGAATTGGTATTCCCCTGTGCATACCGTATTTAATTAAAACTAACAGATTATTTACTATGGCATGCCAAAACTGACATGGTTTTACTTCGATACATTTTAAGATTGCCATATCTTTGGAAGTAGATAATTAACAGCAAGTTAAAAAAAAGGTTATTATTCTGCTTTTACTGACATTAAACCAAGAGAGCCCGTATATATTTAATATTTTTCCTGGATTGTATAAATATTTGAGATAAACGCTGTTGTATAAACTAATATTTGGCTTTCTTTTTCTGAAACTGAGGAAAAGGTTTCTTCTGCAGCAGTGTACTTCGGTTATATTTATAAATGCGCTTTTATAAATACGCACGTGACTAGCTGTGACTCATGGGCACGACATACCAAGACCAGCAAGCGTGACCAAATCCTTATGCATTGACCACTTTTCAGAAAAAGGATAGGAACTCTGTAGATAAATATCATTAAATTTAAGTATTAATTGAATAGCAAAATAATTACACATAGGGGAATTCAGAAGTTGTAATATGGTATCAAAAAAAAACATTTTGAAAGTATTTGACGACGGGAAAAATATTCAACGACGGAAACGTTTACAATATAATCACAAAGTTGAACAAAATAGACAATTCATGTTGTTCCGCTTTTGTATTCAAATGTATATAAAGACCACACGCTCCACCTTTGCATTCAAATGTATAGAAAGACCACACGCTACGTAGAAGGTCACTTCGAAACTTGCTCTCTACAAGCTGTTATGGTAGCGCGGAGGTGGTAAAGTGCATATTTATAAAAGCGCATTTATAAATATAACGAAGTACACTGTTCAACATACAAAGATATTTGAGCTTTTAAACTGCTAAGATGTTTGTACAAAAGTATAGAAAAGTAAAAATACGCCTACGTTTACATATCTTTGGATTAATCTTTATAGATAATATAAGCCATTGCTAATTATGTCTAATAATTAATACAAGAAGTGTTTCTATTTCGTTCACTAACACAGGTACATATTGAAGATGGCCAGTAAACTTCTAATCACTTTAATGGCATTGAGTCTCTTTGTAGCGATAGTTGTTGCAGCGCCATATCTTGAGGCAGGAGATGATGATGAGGACGGTGATTTCGAAGTAGAGACATTTGAAGATTTGATGGATAAACGTGGTGCGAAGGGCACGGGCAAGGGCAGGAACAAGTGGGAGCGTAAGTGTTTTATTATATTGTTTTTGTTTAAAAAATTTGACGATTTGAGGCCCAATGTTTAGAAAAATCGATTCCGATGGGATACTCCTAGCCCCAGTTGCATTTGCCGTAAAATTTGGGCAAGCGTAGGGAGCTGCAACAAGTTTTTCATGAGCATCCCTCTCCATTTCAAAACCTGGATCCGTTCCTGGACCAGTGCAGTAAAGCTCAGTATGGACGAATATTTTTACAAAATGTGCTTCATAAATACCTGTTGTGAAGATGCGTCTGTCTCTAGCACAATCCGCATAAATTTTTGCGTTTTCTTTATTCTACCCGTGTTGCCCACATGCACTTGGGTCTTTCGAATTCCGGCCTTAAACCGGCAATTCATTATAGTCACGACTATCTTGCACTGCAATCATATGAGAATTTAACTACTACAATGCGGATTAATTATGGCAATATTTCAAGAAAAATATAAAACAATGAGCGAAAACAAATCATTTCAAAGCATTAAGGTGCAATAATACAATTTGTCTACTTTGTACTTTCCAGTGATATTAAAGCAATTTTTCATACAAACAATTAAATTCTTTCTTCATTTAATTTTCAAGCATTTTAAAATAATTTATATAATAGTTTTCTGCACACTTTCCTTCGAAGGTTGAATTTCCAAACAACGGTTCCTATGCTCACGATGATTAAACTTTTGATATCAAATTTGGTATCAACCTTTATTATATAAATTAATTCGCCATAAACTCATCAGACTCTGATTAAATGCGGATGGAACTAGTGGCGACTTTTTAATTTGGCTGTGTTTATTTAAAACAACGGTAGTACTACGAAGGGAGTTGTACGACCCCTGAGGGTTTTTATCCGACATAAAAACAAAAATGCCCGTGATTACGTCTAAACGACTTAAATTAGTATTTTTTGATCCTAGCATCCTCTTTTTATGACATTTTTCAGTAGATATCCACGGAATAAGCTTATTCCCAAAATTTTAGCTGATTCCGATTTTGTGTTTGCGAGTTATGCAGTGATTATGTGTATTTCACTGCTCCATAGGCCACTGTTGTAATTTCCCAGAACGTAATTCAAATTTGGCGATATTTGCTAAACGAATTGATATGCAAGAAATTTTTGTACATAAACATTATGAAGCCAGAGCTTTCCAGTGATATAAAAAAATCCCCGCTTTTATTTTAGTTTTAGAAAAGCGGGGGGATGAGGCTGTGTATCACAAAATGCCCTTTAAAGCAGATTCATCCTTTGCACTAATTTTAGGACCGACCATCAAAAATGACCATAGACGGGGGTTTGCGAGGCCCACCATAGGTTTCTACACTATAAAGTACAAGATTTTCATTTTGTTCTTGTAAAATTATTCCAAGAGTAATCGAATTTTTACTTGGTAGATCGCGTGCTCGTAAAATCAATTTTGCTCATACTAATTTGTACATAACCATATTTTCCAATTTGCGACGGCATGCTCATATTATACTGTCAGAGCAACATTATGTGGGGATTGTTTGGACTTATTCTGGTATCACTGGATAAAGAGGACTCAAAGTTATACATCGGTACCAAATAAAAATAAAATGGCATATGTGATCGTACACTACGAATCAGCTGTAAAGTCGGCCCGGTCAATTTTGTTTTATTTCGTGTTTAGAAAATATATATCATAAGCTTTAAAATAGTATATCATTTGACTTCAAACAATATCCAGAAGCGGGGTTATGGATTGTTGAACTCTGCTCCTTCAAGAAAATGGTACCTTTTTTCGGTTCTACATGTGTCTCTTTTTCCACAGTGCTGGTAATAAATATTAAACAGTCATTGGCGGTCATTATTTTCAAATCATCCTCAAGTCAAAGAGGTTCAGGAAAGTACTCTCATTGTTAATTGTTGGTTATCTAGACAAAATACAATGCTTTGTAGCCCACCACTTGAACAGGATTTAGCCAAAGCAAACAAAGACTAGAGCTATTTAATGATTCTATAGAAATGGGTAGAAGCTTATTATCCTCTTCAGCAATAGTATTATTGATTGGTTTAAACAGTGTAAATGAGATACTTGTCGCAACAAATTGAGGTACATATGAATACGACCTTCACTTTACGGCTTAATTTTAGTGTACGGCCACATATAACATTTATAACCTCTTCGTATTATTTGAAACAAAAAGTGGCTTAGTAGTACAAGGGTTAACCTATATAATTTCTTTTCCCTTCTTCTAGTTTGCCCACCACCCAATAGCAACTGCGTCTGCAATGCAAAATACGCTACAAACGACCGGAGATATTTTTCTCATTGTTAAGGTACGTGATTATGTATAAGTTTATGTGAGTGCTTTGAGGATGGGTGTCGTGGCAAGGGGATTTAGGTGAATGGGGTTGAGTGGGATGTGTGTGCAGAGCAGGGTGTTGGTTGTGTGTAGGGGTGGGTGTGTGGGGATGTGTATGTACGTTTTGTGGGTGGGTGAGTGTGTTTTGGAATTCTAGGAACAGGAATAGTGCCAACACCCCCTCCCCGTAGAATCCCAGTTGTTCACTTGGAAAGGCTCAAAGATACTGTTAGAGCATAGGCCTTGAAGGCATATGTTTAGAGTCATTGTAGAGCATATGCATGGCACTGACCACAACCTTAGGTATGCCATAATGTTGGTGCACTGAAAATATAATCGATCTCTTGATAGTCTCAGGCATTAATGGCGCTTGACGTTATCCGGCTGTTGTGATGGAGTCAAAATCTTTCTTTAAGTCGTCAAAAGTGACTGTCAGGGAAGTAGAGAATAAACGATAGGAATATTTGATTTTACTCTCCTCTACTGTGTGATAGACGACAGACAGGTCCAATATGTTGAGTAGTGGATGCCGGCTGCGGCATGCAGAAACCAATGAAATTCAGCGCTAACTCATAGCCACTGACTAATTTTGCTGAGCACAGCTTCGTTTAGATCAAAACCAGCCTGGTTGCTCCTCAGTAAAGGATCAAGAATATGGCCAATGCTGTATTAACAATACAACATGCATGGGCAGATAAGAGCTGTGGAAAATCGTCAGATGTACCTGCCTGGGGGGGGGGGACTTGAACTCCAGACCCTCGGATCAACTAAATTTATGTTTCGATGTATGGGGAATTTAATTCTTATTTGATTATTTGTGTCGTGTGTATATGTTGTATGTTGGGGTGTGTAGGATGGCTGCATGCAAATTTGTAAATTCTATACACTACAAGTAACAATTTTATAATATATATCTTGTTTCTTTCTCTTTGTTCCAGACTGTTAACCAGACTAGCTAGTTGACAATGTGTCATTCTAAATCTATCTCCATCGCTGCCAGCAAACACCAAAGACTTTATTTGATCAAGAAATAATTAGTTACATTTACATGCTATTAAGATATAATGTAATAAAATGTTAGTGAGATTGGTCAATCGTATTCGTTTTTGACACGCGGTCTCCTGGCGATATTATAACGCTCATCCAACTGAGGGCAATTGATCAGATTCAATTTAAACCTTTTCTGCGAATTTTGTATTTGTATTTGGAATTGTATTTCATTTCACTCACAAGGTAAATAATAAGATTTTTGATTAATAATACCATTATAATAAAATGTGCGCAAATTTTAATTTCAAAGAGTTTCGCCTTTTTCATTGTGCGTGAATGGGTGGGGTATGGGGATGTAAGAAACATTGTCAGTGTAAGCAACTGACGTGATTAGACCGCACTAGGTGATCTACCGTGAACGTGCCTGTGATGTCAATTTGGTGCCTTTTAAGAGTGCTGATTGGTTACGGTGGCATCACGTGACATCCAGTGTTTACCTATCGCGTTCACGTTCGTTCCTCTAGTGTTGTCTATTGACCAATCATGCTCTTGGACAATTAGCTATAGATACTTAAAAGGGCATTTCGTGATCCACAGCCTCACCCCCCCACCCCCACCCCACTTTTCGCAAAAGAATTTGAGATTTCTATACCATTGGAAACCTCTGGCTACATAATGTTTATGTACGAAAAATTTCTTGCAGATTATTTCGTTCAGCAAAAATATCGTCAAATTTGAAGCATATGGAGCACTGTAATACTCATAATCGTGCAAACTCGCAAACGCAAAGTCGGAATCAACTGAAATTTTGTGAGTAAGCTTTTTTCGTGGATATCTAATGAAACATGTCATAAAAAGATGATACTAGGATCACGAAATCCTCCTTTAATTTATTCAGTATCATAATCGAACATAATATTAAATAAATTGCAAATCGTCACCCGCTACTCTTATGGTACCTGCTAATTTGCCGGAACCTTTGAGATTTCTAGTAAAAATTCATTTGAAGTAACACAGCTGCCAACAGCATCCGACCGCGATCGGATGTCACATATTTCAAAATTCAACGACATTGAATTACAATAATAAATTAGTACTTCATTTCCACGTTACGCACACGCGCCGGGCGTTCACCCCACAGTGTACGCGGACAATCGTCACGTTGTTGGCAGCTGTGTTGATTCAAGTGATATTTCTACTATAAGTTCAAAGTCATGTCCTACTCCCTATTCCAGAAAACTACAGAACTAATTTTTGGGGATAAAAAAAAAATTATCCTGTTTTGCCAAATGACACATAGCTAAATCCTAATCCTCTAGTTAGTCCTAACTAGCAATAAAAGTAAAATGTCAATATTTGGCCAATTCTGAAATAAGGGCCAAAAACATGCGTTTTAGGGTGTTTTTCGAATGCTGTAACAATCAAGCCCAAAGACTTGTACTAAGACTAATTTCAGTTTTTGCATTCTAGTTTTTGGAAAAGACATGTTTCATATTTATAACCAATTATTTAATTATAGTAACACATTTACTCATGATTTTGAATGTTTAGACTTGTTCCAAGTCTGTGAGTTGATTGTCAGAAAACATGCCAAAAATGCATGTTTTTGGCTCTTTTTTCAAGAAATTAGTAAAACTTTTTCTTATAACTCCAGTTAGGACTAAATTAATGATTAGGATTGAGCTATGTTTTATTTTGCAGAACGTGATAATATTTTTTTAATCCCAAAAAATATGCTGTATTTATCTGGAATGGGGAGTAATTCAATGGACGTGACTGTTCAAATGCACCGACGTCAGTCCACGGTTGTTTGATGTATATATAATTGGCTTCATTATTAACTAAATGCGAACTATAGATGGCGCTATTTATCCTAAATCATATTTCTTTATTTGCAAGGGGCAGGTGATTAATATTGCCATTAAAACAGCTTTAATAGGTGAAACAAGCAACAAGGACATTTTATAAACACATTTTAGCAAACACTAAAAGGAGTTGTTTGTATTAAAAGCTTAAAAGAGTAATTTCCAGTAACTAAATAGCGCCACCAATTGTGTCATTAATAGATACATTTTATATCCGAAAAAGCTATAAAAATGCTATAAAAGTGAATAATTTTGTAAAGAGGAAAATTAAAGTTGAGAATGACTCAAAAGCATCTGTATACATTAGCATGATATCACATTTAGCTGTTCAGGCCTAAAATTTGGTTGTACATGATGTTTTGTTTGAAAAACTAATAAATGATCCCATCAAACAACCGTGAGTCACAATGGTACTTGGATAATGTAATTAATTAAGCAATTAATACAATTAAAACAAAAGTAATTTCTTACAGACACTAAAACTAAATTACAAAATAAAGTGGTCGATAGGTAGAGACTTTTCTTTTGCATATTTTGGTATCTCATTTGATATAAACTTATAGCAATTTGAATGAAAAAGAGAGCTTTTCAAAGGTGATAAAAATTGTCCTTGAAGTAGGCAGATGTTGATCCCAGCGGAGTCAACGTTCATATATTAGGTTTTATTAATTGGACCCGTAACAATAGGTAGCAGAAATAATTTGTCATTCAACATGTTCAAATGAGTATAGCTCAGTGGATTTTATTTTGAAATTTAGAATTATGTCTTTTGTTTTAAGTTTTTTTTTTGGCTCAGTATTATGTGCCCTCATCTTCTATGGTAATGGTCTGCTCCTAGGGTCAAACAAAACTGACATTCAGCGTATTCAACGCATCCAGAACTGGGCTGCGAAGATGATATGTCAAGTCCGTAAACAAGATCACGCCACTCCATGTTTGGAAGAACTGCATTGGTTGCCTGTGGAAAAAAGAATTTTGTTTAAAGTACTTTTATTTGTTTACAAATGCCTGAATCATATGGCTCCTAATTACATCTCCTCTTGTATCACTCTCAATCAACCTGGTAGAGCTGGACTGCGCTCAGCATCTGACACCACACGACTGACAGAGCACAATACATCTAAACTGCTGAAGTCTGCTGAGCGCTGGGCCTTCTACTATATATTAATGTTCCCAGAATGTGAAATCGTTTACCAATCAACATCCGTGAATCTACTACATCACTTGCTATTTTTAAGAAGGCTCTTAAGACACATTTGTATAATTCATTCTAATTGTTCTGTTGCTCTGTATATATTTTGCTTGTGTATATATTTTGGCATTTTGCCACCTTCAATATTGTATGTACCGCTACGCTCTTAATGTAGCAGCGCTTTATAAATGCTCAATATGTATGTAACCTTACACAGTTCAATTTCAATATTACTCAATTACACTGCACAACAGACCAAATACGCCTACAATGGTACATCATTATTTCATTTCATGAAGCTAAGAGTACCTCAGTTTCCCACAGTTGATCAAGGGATACTAAATGAACTGACAGTTTGAAGCATCCATACTGCAGTTACTGTCCGTTTTCCTATACACAATACACAGTGCTCTTTCCCATTGACGCGTGACCCCTACAAATAGCCCTACGTTAACAGTATGGGGATATGACTAGTTAACGTCGCTGTGTGAAAAATAACCGGCCAATATTAAAAGTACTCTTCTAAAGTTCTAGAAAATATAGTTTTTAACATGTCCTAAATTTTTAGCTAATTTAGATGTTTGGAAATATTCGTACTTTGGTGTTTTAGTTAATGTTATAGGTAATAGTACATTGCCTAGTTAACAGTAGGGGGTCGTAACAGGTTAGCGTCGCTGTGTGGAAAATAACTGGCCGGTAGTAGAAGCACTCTTCTAAAGTTCTAGAAAATATATTTTTTAACATGTCCTAAATTTTTAGCTAATTTAGATGTTTGGAAATATTCGTACTTTGGTGTTTTAGTTAATGTTATAGGTAATAGTACATTGCCTAGTTAACGTCGCTGTGTGAAAAATAACCGGCCAATATTAAAAGTACTCTTCTAAAATTCTAGACAATATAGTTTTGTAACATGTCCTAAATTTTTAGCTAATTTAGGTGTTTGGAGAGGGTCGTACTTTTGTGTTTTAGGAAGGATATGTAAACGACAGATAACACTAAAAATATGAAGAAATTATTTCCAAACCGTGTTAAGTCAACAATCATTATGTTGCTCATTTTCAAGAATGCTGGTTTACAAAAAGCACGCCATTGTCTCATTTCGTGAACAATGGTACACATACCATTGTTTCCTTTCGTTTCCTTTATAATCGGTTACCCAACTGAAGCTTTAATACAAACTTTATTGCGATATCGCACATGAAAACAGTCACATGTGCACAGCCAGAGAAGATCCGATTTAATCAGTTGAGCTGTTTCAATGAGTGTTATCTTGGTTTAATAGCTTTTAATGGGGTTAAGTCCTGCAAAGGTCGAGATGAATTCTACTGTAGACATGACTGCATCATGCAGGATCCGGAAGACCACGAACTGCTAGATCACAAGTGAATGGTAATAGAGTTAGGCATGTGTTGCATATAAACCCAAAAATCAGCAGCTCAAGACGCAACACCTACCCTTTGCAACATTTCCCAAGCAGGTTGTACTCGAACCATCCGGAAGACAGTTGATTAGACGAATTATAAGAGTTACCATGATTATAAGAGGATGTATCCATACAAACTGCAGCACTGTTATAGAGTTTGCATTTGTATATAGGGCCATACCAATCGAAACACTGCGTGTATGGTAAGTGAAACCGTGTGCAGCTACAAAAATGGGTGGTTTTATTCAAACGAGTATAACTCGAGTTTTGCATAAGCAAATGTACCAATTTGTTTTTTTAATTCAGACTTGCGGATTCATTCCAGTGATATTTTAATTGACATCGGATTCCTTACAGATTTAGCACGAAATCACCACAAGTGTACGTGTACCAAAAGTGTACACATTACGTTTCACTACCTGGAGAGAATTGACCAAAATTGAATCCCCTCCTGAGGTGCGTATCTGTCAATGAGTTGACCAGATCACAATGATGTCATTATAGCTAGAGGCAGCATATAACACAAATGGGTCAATGAGTTTCATAAAAATGACCGTGTGTGGTATTTGGTTCCCAGGAAGTGAGTTTTGCCTGATTCAGTTTGTGGTTAAATGCTGATCCCTCACTACAAGAGTTATTACCATCGCTTTGGTTGAAAAGGGAGGTGAGACATGATCAAATCTCTCCAGGTAACAAAACGTAATGCATGTACCTCGTTTGGAATCAGCCTGTATTTCATTGGACATTCTGCACAATTGAATGAAGTCAAAGTTGTACACCTCGCTGTAGCTTTATTTTAATGTTTCTTACAAACAAACTGGATCATATAGTTAGACTTTCCTTCATATGGTCAATATCCTAGATTCTATTCAATTCATTGTAAAACAGACATTTACATTTTTGTCTGCGCGTTCATTTCGTACGGGCAAAGTATTAACTAGAGCTGCTGTGACTCAAGAGCCACGAATGTAGGTGGTGGCTTCTGATTTTGATGACCTTTGCATGACATTTGGCCCCAACCATTAAAAACAATGCATTACTCTTAATTATGTGCTTGTCCTGATCTATTATAGTAAAGTTTTAAGACCGAATGGGGGACATTTCAACATATGACCCATAACTGACCTCAGATGACCTCAGTTCCATTTTTTATGTTCCACTCATATCCACGAATGTAGGTGGTGGCTTCTGAATTTGATGACCTCTGCATGATTTTTGACATCAACCATTAAAAACAATGCATTACTCTCTATTATGTGTTTGTCCTCATCTATTATGGTTTACTTTTAAGCCCAAAATGGCGGAGATTTCAACATTTGAACCATAACTGACCGTCGACCACAGATGAACTCAGTTCCATTTTTATGTTCCACTCATATCGAGGATTATCTTCACAAAGTTTAAGCCCATTTGGGGCAGGCTTCAACACTTGACCCTCGACCTCAGTGGACCTCAGATTGATTTTTTCATATTCCCCTCATAAATATCAAACCAATCGGCTAATGTTTACCACGTATATGACCTTTGTGATCTTTGACCTTTGATTTTGTTCATGCTCCCCTCATATCAAGGATGATTTGAACCAACTTTAAGCCAAATTGGGCTCAGTTTAACGTTTGACCTCATTTGAGCTTTGACCTCAGGTGACATCAGGTTGACTTTTTCATGTTCTATCACCAATGATGCTTTGAACTAAGCTAAAGCCAAATCGGGCAAAATTTACCCGTGACCTCATCTGACTTTTGGCCTTTCGGCGGGTTTTTTGACTAAATCTAGTGGTCATAGCATGCAATTCAAAGGAGGAGTAGCATTTTTAAGATTTTCACAAAATTACCCCTATTAACCTCTATACGACCTTTGACTCCTATCTCTGTATAACATATATTAAACTTGGTTCTTATAGCCACGTTTAGTCGAAAAGCGCCAGGCACTAGTAGCATTTTGAAGACTTTCACTTAATGACCCCTAACAACCACTGCATGACCTTACACCCCTAACTGTGTATAAATTAGAAGGAGCTTGGGTCATTACTGCTTATGGTCAAGTTTGGTCCATATTGGTACAAGCGTCTTGAACTAAAGTATGTTCAGCTTATATAAGACGGTAAAATAAGACTCATAACATTCATGTATTCACATAGAATGGCATGCACGCAGTTGGGCGCAAGGTTTACGCTAGTTGTGCGTTGCGTAATGCATGACTGGCGCACGCTTATGTCAATTTACGCGTGCCTGATTTGGGACTCGCGTAGTAACAAAAGCCGAATAATTTCCGCCTTATATAAGCCGAAAAAACTTTAGTAGCATTTTAAAAGGTGCTTCGAGGTCTCCACAATATATAGGTGGCTAAATAAGCGACCATAACACGGCACCAGCACACGGCTCTGATTTGGTAACATGATTTTAATAACTTCAAATTTGGATATTTTGAGATAAATCCATATCTTGGGTATAATGTGAGGATGCTCTATCCGTTGGTGACATCGTCAAGTTACCACCGTACTTCGTTTTGAAGATAGCAGAGCTTGCCCGTGTACTTACTATTGTAAAATACCTCCTCAGCCAAGACCCCCTAGAGAGCGAAAGACGAACTCTAACGCATTAATGATAACACGCCAAAACAATCTATAGTCTCAACCCAGAGTTTTTCGGAACTAGAGATAGATGCCGTTGGTGGTGGCGTCTGGCCAGATGAAGAGGGCTATACCCGGCTATCTGTACATATACGGTATTTAGTAGATCCATTAAATTAGAGTTCTGGAACAACATGTATCTGTACATGTATGTATAGACCCGTGACGTCACGCAGACGTCACGGGTCTATTAGATCTGTCGATTAAATGCACTTTTTTGGCCAAGATCTATGCTGTTTCGTATATTTATTAGCGTTTCCAACCCTTTAACCATTCTAAGGCATTCCATGCGCTACAATGTCAAAATTGTGGCTACATCATAGATATCTCGGACATCTCAGAGCATTACCTGGTTTTTCCATATGAAAGTAATTAAAGTGTTCCATCAAAGCTTTCTTCGTGTGCTGCCACCTAGCAGTGGTTCCGGGAACGTTGCGTCCAGCAAACACAAAAACGTTTTAAAAACATTTAAAAAAAGTTATATTTTGGCTTTTGGTTTAGGTAAAAACGTTTTAATAACATTAAAATGTCGGGTTATATAAAGGTCATGAAAACGTTTTAAAACATTTTTATGAAAATACACTACAACAATATTTTTAAAATGTTTTCAAAATTTTATTGTAAACTATTTTTGCAAACATTTTTTGCCAAATATTTTGTCAACACTTAAATAAATTTATGTTAAAATGTTTGCACCCAGCAAACACAGAAATGTTCTTAAAATGTTTTTTTCAAAACGCTTGAATAACTTTTAAATGTCGGGTTATATAAAGGTTATGAAAACGTTTTTAAAACGTTATTGCAAATATTTTGGGCAAACATTTTTGGCAAAATATTTTTTCAACCCCAAAATTCTGTTTAGAATGTTTTGTATCAAGTTTTCAAAAATGTTTTTGGAATGTTAATAAAACGTTTTTATAACCTTTATATAACCCGAAATTGAAACGTTTTCTATCAAACATTTTGTGTTTGCTGGGCAGTAGATTATCAAAAAATGTTTTTAATGTTATGAAAACGTTTTATACCCTTAATTATACCCTTTATATTACCTGACATTTAAACGTTTTCTGACAACCTTTTTGCAACCTTTTGCGAATGATGTCGAAAACATTTTGTGTTTGCTGGGAAGATAGATCATTTTAAGATTCTTGTTGTCTTTATTGGTGTTACGAAGTAAATCAATGTAAAACAATATACCCTCCTAAAAATGGTTGTAATTTCAAAATTACTCACACAAATTAGTGTAAATAGCAAGATTGTTATATTGTCTAAGACGTGATTGTTAATTTATTTCATAAAAAGTCCAAATTTTAAAGCTCTCTTTCTCAAAACAGCGATTTTCAAGTTTAGTTTAGCAAATCAGGGCCGACACGCTGAAGTGTCCCATTGCCCTGCAATAATCCTCTTTCGAGCTCCCCACTTAGGTCTGGCAATATGAATCCAGAAATAAAAGAAACAAGAAACTAGATATATTGCATCCTCAGAAGGCTGCGAAGTCCAGCCGTGACCTTGAAGTGACTTCTTATGACCTTGAAAAGATTTGTAACACAATTGCCTTTTCGTGAAAAATGTTGGCATTACGTTTGATAACAATCTATCTAATAAAATAATTTGACCTTTGTTGACCTTTGATGACCTTGAAATTACCTGCATTTTGTTTGAAATCATATCAATATTACATATTCTAATTTAGACTTAAATTGGACGAATTTTGGAATTTGACCCATTTTGACCTTTGGTTGACCTCTGGTGACCTTGAAATGACCTCCATCATATTTTGAATCCTACCGTGATTACATATAGGCCTACTAATTTTCGTTTGAATTGGGCAAATTTCAAAATGTTACCCCTTTTGACCCCAAAACAGACCCCTCCCCAATGCTATAGTCATTTTGGCATTATTCTGATGATCACAGCAGGAAAAAGTGAAATTTAAGGTGATTTTCAGTAATCCACCATATTTTACCCCTTAATGACCTTGAACTCAAAATCCGTGTCTACCCTATAGACACCAGCTAATGACAGTGCATATGTGTTAATCTCATCTCTGTACTGTGTAATCTGTAGGAAAGGAAGCATTTTGAAAGTATTTGGTTATGTGCAGAAAAAATCCCCTTAATGACCCCAAATCTGTGTTTACCCTAAATCTGTGTTTCCCGCATTTTAAGCCAAAATTACTCATGCGTGACATTTGACCCCAAATGGTTCATGTCAAATGTAAAGACTGGGGTAGTGGAGCTTTTGCCCGAGTTTGATATAAAATTGGATCGATTGAGCCCATATTTATTGGTCGAGCTATGAGTTTAAAAATATTGGACGAGACGTAGTCGAGTCCAATATTTTGTAACTCATAGTGAGACCAATAAATATTGGGCGTAAAGCATCCAATTTTGTCATTATTATGTGTTGGATCCAATATTTTCACACACTTGGACTCATCCAAACATAATAATGGTTATAATCGGTCAAATAATGAAGGAGCTAGAGCTGGACTAACAAATAAATAAATAAGTAAAAAAGTATTAAAAAAAGACAACGGCACGGATTAAGATCAAATTTCATAACACATCTTGATGCCTGGAATTCTAGTAATTTGTTTTGTGTGGAGTGTTTATTGGTAAATACCATAGCATGACATAATATACTGGGAAATACCATGGATTCTGGAGTAATAAATAACGATACGATAAGCCACTCTTTTGCCAATATGAAGGCAGTCACATACTCAATGCACAATCAAGCATGTAGTGGTATGTCCCATCAAACACAACACGTTTTACAGAAAACGTGTAAACCTGGTTTATGCATGGGGTATGCATAAATTTATTATTCGAAAATTTAATGCCAAAAAAACACACACAAAAAAAACCCCATTATGTTATCAAGTGTTGACAAAATAATTTGCTTCAAATGCTTGACAAGATACATTTTGAATTAACATTCTAACAACATTTTTTTAAATGACTTTGTAGTACTTTTTATATTAAACGTTTAAAATATTTTCATGATCTATATAACCCGACATTAAAATGGTATCAAAACGATTTGCCCAAAACCAAACGCGTTTATAACGTTTTAAAATCATGACTATTTGTGTTTGCTGGGATATTGATTTATGGAAGAGGTAATGCACATTTTGTCATTTAAAAAAAATGTAATTGACGAAAAATTACAAACATTTGTAATTTTATCAAATAAAATAGCAGAGGTGTTAGTTCAATGTGCTTAAACAATGCCCCCTTTTCTAGAATTTTACCAATAAAATGTCATAAATAATGCGGAAACTTTCAAATGTCAGCAAATATTTAATATAAATTTGGCAATGACCCCTTTTTTTAATTGCATACCAAGTGACTGCCTTTTTCAAAATTGTATGCAGATTGACCCTTTTTCATTTTGTTACACCCAATGACACACTTTTTTTTTTTAAACAACATTTTATAGTCATATGTGCTATACAGCTTTTTCTCAGACGTCACCAATCAATCGATATTGGGTCCAGCATTCGAGTCATCAGCATCCAAACGCAAATACCGCGCCAGCGCGCGCGATCAACTTTGCGCCACGCTAGGCGTCCTGTGCGGAATTGCCAGCTCGCAGTACGCGTTTAGTTCGTCACGGTGTAAAAAGTAAACAAAAATGTGTAAAACAAAATAAAGATTCATTTTCACATAGCATGGCGGTTTTTCCGTATCTCTTGTATTTTGTGGTATCAAAACAATCTGAAACAAAGATAACCAATATACAGTTCCCTTTAAAAAAATTATTTTATGGAAGCTAATGTGAAAAATGACAAAACAGAGGAGAAAATACGCAGTATTTGGTGTTTTCACACTGTGGGCATGTGGGAAACGCACTTGTTGTTTGTTTACATCTGCTCCCCAATATCGATTAGGTGACGTCATTAGAAAAGGTCTATACTTCCCAACGCCGGTAGCCACATACCCGTCACTTCTAAAGTTGGGTGCTTCCCCCTCTGGTGGATGGGCTGCATTAACGGGTGTTTTAACACCAAACGTGAGACGTATGGAACATCGCCAAATACTGATAGGCTCCTACTTCCCGACGCCGGTATACACATACCCGTCACTTCTAAAGTTGAGTCCCTCCTTCTCTAGGGGAACGGATGCACGAACCATACTGCAGTTACTGTCCGTTTTCCTATACACAATACACAGTGCTCTTTCCCATTGACGCGTGACCTCTACAAATAGCCCTACGTTAAAAGTATGGGGATATGACTAGTTAACGTCGCTGTGTGAAAAATAACCGGCCAATATTAAAAGTACTCTTCTAAAGTTCTAGAAAATATAGTTTTTTTAAATGTCCTAAATTTTTAGCTAATTTAGATGTTTGGAAATATTCGTACTTTGGTGTTTTAGTTAATGTTATAGGTAATAGTACATTGCCTAGTTAACGTCGCTGTGTGAAAAATAACCGGCCAATATTAAAAGTACTCTTCTAAAATTCTAGACAATATAGTTTTGTAACATGTCCTAAATTTTTAGCTAATTTAGGTGTTTGGAGAGGGTCGCACTTTTGTGTTTTAGGAAGGATATGTAAACGACAGATAACACCAAAAATATGAAGAAATTATTTCCAAACCGTGTTAAGTCAACAATCATTATGTTGCTCATTTTCAAGAATGCTGGTTTACAAAAAGCAGACCATTGTCTCATTTCGTGAACAAAGGTACACATACCATTGTTTCCTTTCGTTTCTTTTATAATCGGTTACCCAACTGAAGCTATACTACCATTGAAACAGCTTTATTGCGATATCGCACATGAAAACAGACACTTGTGCACAACCAGAGAAGATCCGATTTAATCAGTTGAGCTGTTTCAATGAGTGTTATCTTGGTTTAATAGCTTTTAATGGGGTTAAGTCCTGTAAAGGTCGAGATGAATTCTACTGTAGACATGACTGCATCATGCGGGCGTTAAGCGTAAGACGTATGTAACATCACAACCGTTCTAGTATCTTCAAATATACGTCTAGCAGTACGTAAACACTCGATGTCACGTTTTATATCACTCATACATAAATTCTAGACAGTTCATTGGTTGATTACCATTTATCATTTTTACTATCACCCTCTCCGTGTGATAGTCTTTACCATCATGTGCTCTGCCGTAGTGCGCCTGCGCCAAACCGTGCGCTGACTCTTGGACTCGCCGATTTAGTTATGGGGTGGACCCCAAAATGTGAAGTATATCACGGCAAAACATGGTGTTATGTTGATGAAAAATGCATTTCCTACCTTAAATAGTATTTTAGAAATAGAATTTATGCATGAGTGATATAAAACAAATATTAACTGTCTTAAATTCGTGTAATGGTCGAAATATAATCACTCGGTGAAAGATGAATTGTTCCATTCCACTCGCCGTTGCGGCTCGTGGAATGGAACAATCCATCTTTCACCTCGTAATTATATTTCGACCATCACACTCATAGACAGTTAATATTTGTATAAAGTCACTATAACCAATCAGCACTCTTGAATGGCACCAAATTGATTTCACGGGGGTGTTCATGGTACATCACCTAGTGCGGTCCAATGCTTCTTCTTCACGTCAGTTGCATACACTGACAACATTTCTTACACCCCCATGCCACACTCCATCCACACACAATTAAAAAAGGCGAAACTATTTGAAATTAAAATTTGCGCAAATTTTATTATAATGGTATAACTAATCCCAAATCTTGCAATGATTTATCGGTTCCAATTCCAGTGACACCTCATGCATACTGTCCTGGGTATGATTATGTCAGGGTTCACTTCCGGCATAAAAAACCAGCACAGCCCTGTTATATTAAAGTGACAATTCGCTGTAGAAGTGACGTAAGGCTACCATAGCAATAGATGAATGCAATTTTTGATCACAACGATCACTACACCGTTCATGCATTGAACCATATCATGCTGATCACTCGGACCTGTAAGATAAGTATCCTTGAAAAGTGCGGTATTGTATTCAATCTATGATTACAGACATACACAGGTGATAAGTGCAACCTGCTTGTAGTGCATGGCGATAGTCAAAAATTGTATAAATCCTTTGCTATGGTAGTTAATCCGATTATGACGTCACTTCTACAACAAATACCTATTACAATACGTATATCCAAAGGTCCAATGGCATTTGAGGTGTCACTGGAGCTGGAACAAATAATAACAAGAAACATTCACACTAAACATTTCAAAAATATTTCTCTTTTTCCCATAATATTGCTTTTGTGACAATACGGTAACACGGAAGGGTACATTCTTTTAAAAAGGCAAGCATGATCGTACATTTTATGTAGGGTGGGGATCAAATGGAAAACTAGTCTCCTCTTAACATTTATATTCATAAGCGCCACAAGACTTATAGAATAGCAAAAAAATAGTAAATTCAGTTATCCGTGGCAAACTTTTAGCATAACTGTTGCCCTTGATATTATTAGAATTAGCGGTCTGCTTTAGGGTTACAATTATGGTAAATGTTAGGATCAAGAGATTTGGGGATATGGGGGAATTATAGGGGAGTGGGGTGGCGACCACTATGTTATAGTTGTTCTGTATCCTAATTGGTTGAGAAAGTTGCAAACACAAACTCGTTTTAAATGTGAAACTGAATTGTCCTCAGTTGGATGAGCCTTCAACAACTTATTAGGATGTAAATGAAACTAATTATGAAATACAATTATTCATTTATGTGCTTTCTTGATCAAATAAAGTTTTTTTTGGCGTCAGTTGAGAGTATCATAATGGCACGTTGTAGACTAACTAGCCTGGTTAACATTCTGTAGGAAAAAGAGAAAGAAACAAGATATTTATTATAAATTGTTAATATTGTATGCAACTTTCATTCACGCACCCTACACACCCCCAACATGCAACATACACACACGCCCACATCTATACAAACGATAAAATAACAATTAATTTGTCCATACATTGAAACGTACATATACATTGAGTTAATCTGAGGGTCTGGGGTTCAAATCGCCGCACAGGCAGGTACGTCTGGTGTTTTTTCCTCAAGTCTTATCTGCATGTGCTTACATTGCTATTTAATGTTTAAAATTGTGCAATATGGAGTTCTTTCATGGTATTGACAAAATTATTGACCTCGTTCGATCCTTTAATGAAGAGTAACCAGGCCGGTTTTAGATCTGAACGCAGCTGTGCTCAGCAAACACACATCTTGAGAAGGATCATGTGGGAGGCATCGAAGAGCAAAAACTGTCACTTTTGTCGACTTCAAGAAAGACTTCGACTCTATCACAACAGCGGACTGATTCGTTCATGCCTGAGGCGATCAGCAGGTCAGTCATGTTTTCAGTGCTCCAACATTACGGCATACCTAAGATTGTGGTCAATGCCATCAGGGTGCCCTACAATGTTCTCTAACAGTACAGTTATGCAAGTGTGCTTTTTTCAAGCATTGTCTTGGGAGGCTACATTCTGGAGAAATCCTCTCCAAAGGCAACTTTACCTCGTAAGACCAAATACACTCACCCCAAAAATTACCTACACACCAAATTACTACACGCAGCCCACACCCCCTGCACACACCCACCTAATCTCCACTTGTCATCCTAAACATCCCACCACACCCACATAAACGTATACAGAATAATCGCTTACCTTAGCAACTAGAAAAGAATCTCTTGTCGTTTGGTGCGTATTTTGCATTGCAGACGCAGTTACTCGCGGGTGGTGGGCACACTAGAAGAAGAGGGAAAAGAAATTATATAGGTTAACCCTCGTGTTACTGACCCGGTTTTTGTATACAAAAAACTACGAAGAGGGGGTTGCTGTACTTATGTCTATTACAAATGTAAATTTCATATGCCATTTTATATGGTACCAATATATAGCTTTTGGGTCTCTTCTATCCAGTGATACCAAAATAAGTACAAATATAATTTCACTATGACGTCATAATGTGAGCGTGGCCGGGAAAATTGGGAAATCCTGGTTATGTAAAAAAGTATAGGTATAGTTGATTATAGGATAAAATAAGTAAAATGTCGATTACTTTTGGAATAATTTTACTAGAGCGAAATGAAAATTATCGATTTTGATGTAGAAACCTATAGTGTGCTTCGCTAACCCCCCTCTATGATCAAAACTATAATATTTAGAACCGTACGATGTGGCTTAGAATAATGTCGATTTCAACATGTATCGTTCGACTTCATGTTAACGGGTTAGGCCATTTTAAATCGACTTTCGAAAAGTTTTTTGATACATTCATTGATTTCTCAAAAAGTAAAAATCGCAGTTTAACAAATAACGGTTCAAATGAAAGCCATTATTGGGGGCTAATTGTTGTATCACTATGAAAGGCCTGACACCAATATAAACACTTATTTCGGTGACCCAAGTTCATGGTCATTTCTGCTCACGCACTTTTTACAGATGGCCTAGAATTTCATATTTCGGTTTCAGCGATTGCCCGAAAAAGGTGGTATGTTTTTGAAAAGCGTTTCCGCTTGGAATGTAGATAGTTGTTGTTGCTATTACTGTTCGCGATTTTAATTTATGCACTTTTTAGCCGACAATTTTCAATGCATTTTACATAATAGAAATGTCGCTGGCATAAATACCGATATTTTTAACAGTATCGTTTTTTTAAATCAAAATACCATCCAAAAGAGTTCCCAATACTTTTATGAAACCGTAGATACCAAATCGGACTGCAGGTGATGAACAGATTTTGAACTAGAATTAAAAGAACCAGCGTAGGCCTTCTCAAAATGTACATTTTAAAAATATCGAGTTGTTTAATTTTGGACTGCTTTTTCCTTGTTTTTTATAACAAGAAAATGCTTTACATACCCCAAACTTCTCACATAGTCTTGGCTAAGTGTCCGTTACTGGTTGATATTATTAGAATTAAACGATTTTCATGATTAACTTACTTTTACCGCAATGTTTTCCCTCGCAATGTTCAAATATATCCCCAAAATGGCGTTGCTTTCTGTCTCACATTAATGACAAGGTTATCCCAAGATGTGTGAGAGTTTCTGACACTATATTCACGGGTATTCTATAGCTATTCAAACATATACAAATTTGGCTGGTTTGCGATAAGCTATACCATTTTCACCCTGATGTGGTAGGCTGGATCCTTCAGTTTTTCAACAACTACGCACGGTCATCGGGTTGTGCTGTTGGTGAATAAGGCAAAGTGACGGATTGTGGGTAAATAAAAGACGCCGTCATTAGAGGCCAGAAGGATTCAGGCTACTGATATGGCAGTGACATCAGCACTGTATGAATTTCATTACACTCCCTAGCGTTCGATCAAAGCGCTGGTGTACACTCGCACGCGCTTAAAGACACCGCATAGATGCGAGAGCGAAACAGCTGCTTCAACGCGTTGACGTCACTGCCACATCGGGGTGAAAACTGGTATAGGTCAGGCTTCCTCAAATAGGTTTGTTGAAGCGCCACATGAAATAAAGACTGAAAAGCGCCACTCAATGGCTGCGAAGCAGCTTTCGCGGTGCTTTAGCACGGCCGGGGGAGTCAGAGGGGTGCCCCCCTGTGAAGTTGAGGTGCAAATGACGCCATTTGGTGCAATATTTTGCACTATTTTAGCCTGTCTTTACACGGAGAACATGGGAATTTATTTATTTATTTATTTATTTATTTATTTATTTATTTATTTATTTATTTATTTATTTATTTATTTATTTATTTATTTATTTATTTATTTATTTATTTATTTATTTATTTTAAATCTAAACGGCGCCTCGCGCCACTCGGGAAGCCACGCTATTTGCGGACCCCTGATATAGGTAATAGATGACTATGAAAACTTTCCGCATACCGAATATGGGTTTAGCCCATATTTAATTGCCTTTAGGCCCTATGATTTATTTTTAGAAAAGAAAGCCTAAGACTGGAGCCTAATCAATTGAGAAGGGAATGGATTTTGTCACAGTAATATCAAAATTAATATCGTCCATAACAAGAAGGAATGCATCACGATTTTTGATATCCAGCTATAGTATTTTAATTGATTTACACTGAACATGAAGCTATAATATCTCTACTATATAGCTTCATGCATGGACATTTGCAGACCGACCTTCTCCATGTAGCGAGTACCACATTAGATTGTGTTTACAAGAAATATATAATAAGCGCCACTTCCACGAAATGTCCTATATGCCAGCAACTTTGATGATAATATATTATCTACAACATCACACCTGTTTTTCACGAACTCTCTTTTATCTATTCACCTCAAAGAAAGGATTACAATTATTATAATAGAATCCCTGACCTGATGCAACGCATTTTTAATGAGTTGCTGAGGGACTAGAAATCTTTTATGGTCGAATGAACAACGTATGACCACTACACAGGTCAATGGCCTTATTGTGTTCTGGCGGGTTATTTAAAAGCACGGTCCCTGAATTTTTCCAGACAAGGAACAATAGGAACAAATTGCCTGGCAATGGGGTCACATATAATCCCAGTCTATAGTGTGATCAGAACATTATAGGCAGGTAATCATTATAGTATAATCCGTACGAAAAGTCCAATGCGATTTTTAATGTATTTTAAAAAATTCAAAGAACCACTTTTTAGCGGGAATTTTTGCAAGTTACACAGCTGAAGTTGTAAAATGGTTGAAATACTACAATATTACGGCGTAAACAAGAATATGTTTGTTTGGTCTTTGTTCCTACAGCCACATCCCTTAAGCACTCCTCTCTTCGCCAAACGCCTTTTTTTTTAAATTTCATAATTTTTTAGGGAAATATGGCTTGGAGAATTTATGCATAGCGTAGGGAGGAGTGCGTGTATAGATAACAATAGAGGGTGGTCAGTAGCGTTATGAGTGTTATAATGGCCTAAAATATAAAAAATACCACGGGTGTCACTCATGCATCCGCGTGATATGGTATGGTATATTTATCAATTGGCGATAAATAAAAGTAAAAGGACACTATTTATAAAAATCTGGAGGGGGGAGTAAAAAGGGAAACTATTGGTTAAAATCGGGGGGGAAGTTGAAAGAAAAAAAATAAGGGGAATTATTAATAAAAGGGGAAATTTGGCAGAATTTAGACTACGTACGATGGTCCTGAAAAAATTGAGCATCCGTGTTTTCCTTTTCAAGAAAAATGTTCCGGCCTTTGCCAATTTTACGCCAAATGCGACTGGGGGAGGGCTGAGAGAGGAACCTTATCTGAATCGACATTGTTTGGCAAATATTGTGTTTAAAATCGCCAAAATTTTTAATTTTTAGAGGGCCTCCCTAGATCCGGTCATAATAATTGTAACAAAAGAAAATATAATAAAGCACTTACGCTGCCACTTGTTCTTGCCCTTGCCCTTGCCTTTGCCCTTCCCAGCACGTTTATCCATCAACTCTTCAAATGCCTCTCCTTCTAGTTCTGCCATCCCGCCACGCTTGTTTGCCAAAAGAAAGTCCATTACATCAAACTCAAAACCACCGTCATCATCTCCTTCCTCGAGAAATGTTGTTGCAACAGTTACGGCAACAAAGAGGCTGAATGCCATCAAAGCGAATAGAAGTTTACTGGCCATCTTCAATGTGTGTCTGTAAGTGTATAAAGTATAAACTCTCCTTGTATTATTCTATATAGTCATAATTAACATACACGAACACGAAATTTCTATAATTCGTCCCTATGCGCTATGACCCATTAAAGCCACATTCTAACATGTCTAAACTTTCCATAAAATGCGTTTTTATTTTTTCCACAAATGTTAGTTCTTGCTATCAGATATGACCCATGTTGCCACTAATTTTGAGTCCAAAGAATTCTTTCTACCAGCGGTTATCGTCAATGTGCGTATTTCGTTAATGAGGTAGATCGGCTTAATTAACATCACATAAATTCTCGCATAGACATAATAAATATGACACATAACATAAAGATTTATAATTTAATAACATACGCATAGTTTATACGTCAATGGTTCACTCAAGGCATGAGACAATTAAGCCAGCAAGTTCTACTAATATTTTGATCATATGAATTAAATATTCGAAAGTACTATGGTCTTGGTTGTTGCACGATATGGTAGTTGAATAGAGCACATTGCATTCGTTGCCCAATTGTAATTTAAAAACAAATTGAGATCGCCCTCCTCAGCAAATATTACACTTTTGCAAATGCAAATAAAAATATAATCTAAAAAGAAAAATGTGCCCTAACCCTATAATTTTTTTTATGGTAATCAGCCATTTTGTGTATCATTTTTGGTAAGTTAATAATATGTCATACAATTTGTTACACCCATTCATTATAGAAATACATACAGAAAATCTTAGTAGAAGAAAAGCCCGGTAGATAAGCTCAAATATCGCTGTGCTATTAAAGCAAGAATCCTTTTCCCTCCTTTTCAGAAAAAAAAGCTATACATCATCAAGTATCAAGACAATCCAAGAAAAATATTACAAATATACACCCTCTCTTTGATCATCCGACTCATGTCAATACAGCTCAACTGATCATACTTTTCCTACATTCGACCTTGCATGATTTTTGAGTTGACACAGTCATGAAAATAACTATAGATACTTGACAGACCATTAGTAGCCCAGTTCTGAACCTTTTCATTGATCATTCATAACAATAGGTATCTGATGGATCAGTGAAGATAAGAAGGGATTATAATATATCCGTAACATTGATATTATAGTACATCTCGAGGAAAAAGTGCAATGGACATGTTTTCATTTTATGTTTCAAATATCCCGCGCATGAAAATTGAGTATTTAACCCAAAATGGAAAATGGAACAATTTATTGGAAATCTGTTTTAACAGATTTTTTTGACATCTTTTTCTGCACTGTATTATACCTAAATTAAGAAATTTGATAAATATTCAAAGAAAATAAAGGAAAACAAAAAAATGTTGATTTTTACACATTTTGGGACAAAAAGGAAAAATAAGCAAAAATATCAAAATCTGTTTAACAGCTTCATTCATCAAGTCATAACAAACGGCCTACATGCTTAATTTCTAATAAAACATTGAAATTGTGAAAAATATAGGTATTTATTGATTTTCATGTTTTTTCTTGCAAATATGCTAATAATATGCAAATTATGAAATTGCAAAATAAAGTTTCTACATAGCATACATGTGTGTCTGTAAGTGTATAAAGTATAAACTCTCCTTGTATTATTCTATATAGTCATAATTAACATACACGAACACGAAATTTCTATAATTCGTCCCTATGCGCTATGACCCATTAAAGCCACATTCTAACATGTCTAAACTTTCCATAAAATGCGTTTTTATTTTTTCCACAAATGTTAGTTCTTGCTATCAGATATGACCCATGTTGCCACTAATTTTGAGTCCAAAGAATTCTTTCTACCAGCGGTTATCGTCAATGTGCGTATTTCGTTAATGAGGTAGATCGGCTTAATTAACATCACATAAATTCTCGCATAGACATAATAAATATGACACATAACATAAAGATTTATAATTTAATAACATACGCATAGTTTATACGTCAATGGTTCACTCAAGGCATGAGACAATTAAGCCAGCAAGTTCTACTAATATTTTGATCATATGAATTAAATATTCGAAAGTACTATGGTCTTGGTTTTTGCAGAATATGTTAGTTCAATAAAGCACATTGCATTCGTTGACCAATCGTAATTTAAAAACAAATTGAGATCGCCCTCCTCAGCAAATATTACACTTTTGCAAATGCAAAATAAAAAATATAATCTAAAAAGAAAAATGTGCCCTAACCCTATAATTTTTTTTTATGGTAATCAGCCATTTTTGTGTATCATTTTTGGTAAGTTAATAATATGTCATACAATTTGTTACACCCATTCATTATAGAAATACATACAGAAAATCTTAGTAGAAGAAAAGCCCGGTAGATAAGCTCAAATATCGCTGTGCTATTAAAGCAAGAATCCTTTTCCCTCCTTTTCAGAAAAAAAAGCTATACATCATCAAGTATCAAGACAATCCAAGAAAAATATTACAAATATACACCCTCTCTTTGATCATCCGACTCATGTCAATACAGCTCAACTGATCATACTTTTCCTACATTCGACCTTGCATGATTTTTGAGTTGACACAGTCATGAAAATAACTATAGATACTTGACAGACCATTAGTAGCCCAGTTCTGAACCTTTTCATTGATCATTCATAACAATAGGTATCTGATGGATCAGTGAAGATAAGAAGGATTATAATATATCCGTAACATTGATATTATAGTACATCTCGAGGAAAAAGTGCAATGGACATGTATTCATTTTATGTTTCAAATATCCCGCGCATGAAAATTGAGTATTTAACCCAAAATGGAAAATGGAACAATTTATTGAAATCTGTTTTAACAGATTTTTTGACATCTTTTTCTGCACTGTATTATACCTAAATTAAGAAATTTGATAAATATTCAAAGAAAATATAGGTCATCCAAAAAAATGTGATTTTTACACATTTTGGGACAAAAAAGGAAAAATAAGCAAAAATATCAAAATCTGTTTAACAGCTTCATTCATCAAGTCATAACAAACGGCCTACATGCTTAATTTCTAATAAAACATTGAAATTGTGAAAAATATAGGTATTTATTGATTTTCATGTTTTTTCTTGCAAATATGCTAATAATATGCAAATTATGAAATTGCAAAATAAAGTTTCTACATAGCATACATCTTTCAAGTGTGATGTTCAAAATGACAGACATCAAAAAGAGATTCGATGAAATGTAAAGGTGTAGTAACAATTTTGGCATGGACTGTCTGGTTAGGCAAAGTACAGTAAATTGAGCTGTAGAAAGAAGAATTACTGACAACAATGGCTTGTACTATCTACATCTGATATGGAAACGCAGGCTTATCTACACATTCTATACTTTTATAAAAATATAATTTGTTCTGAAGAAGAAAACTTTTCCCTCCGTTACAAAAAATGAAAGTCAAATGTACATTTATACATCAGCGTAGGCCTATATCTGAAAAACTTAATATTAAAAATAACACGGGCTCGCTTTGATCACCCGACTCAAATGTCAGTATGGCTTTTATCATCTATACTTCCAAAAATATGGCAAAATCCTGAGTTTGTTATCTTTTTCTTATACTTCGCGTGGTGTTATTTGCATATGTCAGTTTTGACATGTCCAAGTAAAGTAACTGTCACTTAAAGCATCTATGCTTAAAGATAAAAGCTCCAAGTCACACCGAAAAAAAATCCCGCTTGGCCGACAGTTGACACCATTCTATACACTACCAATGAAACAACATTTTCAATATTTCTTTCCTTTAAAATGTTTTTTTTAAATTATAACATTTGTGATCAGGAAAACGTGTGAAAAGCAAGTAAATACAGTACAAGCTTACCTTATTTTCGATTCGTAGAGAAAACGAAGAAATGTCTTTTGTTCTCGTCAATGCCTTAAGTGATACTCAGCTCCAACCACTTTCCCTCATCCTTTTTATATTCTAAAACTCTTCATGGACCACTACTTTTCAAATTAAAGAGTGGTATGGTGATCATGTGGTTAATTAAGAAGATTAATAGTAGGTGTCTTTAATTAAAGATTTTTTGCATATTTCTGACCTTCGTGCGCTTTCGATTATCTCAGAAGTGTAGCATGAGTCACTTGATTGGGATGGGAGGGGGTTACACCGAGCCTGAAGGAGCACTAGCGATTTTTAAATGAGATTTGTCAAAAGTTGTACCACGAGCCCCTATGACGCAACGCCATTGAATTATCTCCTCTTTGCCTGATATAAAAATCGTCAGATAACCCTTTTGATCTTCAAAATGAAGGATAAATAAAGTCAATTGCCCGATTTTCAGCAGGGCCCTGTTTAACGTATAAAACACAGTTTTACATAAATATAGATATTTACATAAACATAATAATCGATCCATAAAAAACATGATTAAGAAACACGTCGATGTAAAAGACATAAAAGATATGTACAGCCTGTCTCAAAAAAGTTGTGCAAGTGAAAAGCCCCCTCTTTGGCAATTAGAAAATACCGTTGTGACATAATGCTTACATCAACGTCACGGGCGCAGTCTTAGCTCTCAAATGCCGTTTGTTCTGTTCAATTTGCTTTTTCCAATTTCGAGATATGTTTATTTAACAACGAAAGGGTAAAATCACAATTGTGCCACTTTTACTAGGGAAGAGAGCTGTACATGTAAATCAATGATAGCTGATGTTGATGCGTCTAATGCACTCCCCCTTTCGGGGCGCATGCATTAGACGCATCAACATCAGCACGCGGGCATTATTTTATCTAAAATCTCTCCCAACAAGTAATACGCTTTCATTAACCTATAACATGTATAAGTGCACAAGATTTGTTTGTCTTTTAACATGTCTTAAACAGTATTTACCATGACAAAATCATTGACACGCACATGCAGAACAGCAAAATGTGAAATCCATTTTTACAGCAGAATGTGAAATATTTATTTATCTTTTAATCTCTTTTAAGTGGAAAAAGAGAATCATCATTCCTGCATCATGATAAAACAGTAAAAACAGTCAAAAATTGTGTGTATTGTGTAATTGATACATTCTTTTGATTTCACGAAGGAACTCTTGATAAACTTGATGCTATCGCTGTTACATGTAAAGCCCTCTTCCATAGTAAAAGTGGCACAATTGTGATTTTACCCTTTCGTCTTTAACTAAACATATCTCGAGATTCAAACAAGCAAATTGAACAGAACAAACGGCATTTGAGAGCTAAGACTACACCCTGGACGTTGATGTAAACATTATTTCACAACGGTATTTTCTAATTGCCAGAGAGGGCACTTTTTACTTGCACAAATTGTTTTTGAGACAGGCTGTATATACATAAATGTGATGCGATCAAGCAAAATCAGTCGGAACTCGGAATATTTATTTTGAGATATAGCCATACAATGGAAATATTTCCTTTTGTTTCCTGTTGTTTTGGAACCTCTTTAATTGCTCATATCTTTGGAACTGGTTGTTCAATTTCAATGGAGTTTTCTGCAAAATTCAGATTTGTACATGCTTTTTATTATCCTACATGTATAAGCAACTGAAAATTTAATATATCCGAGTTCCGACTGATTTTGCTTGATCGCATCACAAATGAAGAGCTCGGTTCCACTCACTCACGCCACCGATTTATTGAGCAACAAGCCAACAATTCATGGAACTTGCATGCTTTTCTTAATCAAATTGAGGAACACAGTGATAATATGCCGTATTCAACAATGAAGAAATAACTTGCAAATTTGACTTATCATTGGCTCGTCACTCAAAGAATCAACAACGCAAATGAGCAACATGGGCCTGTGGACCCAAGGTCTTCAAAAAGAATATTTGATAAAAAGAAACATTAAAAACTTCATAAAAACTACATAGTACATAAGAATATAGATAATGACATAAATATATAATCGAAATGTAAAAAAACCCATAATATTAAGAGACATGCTAATAATGTAAAATACATTATATTATATACATAAATTGAATAATTGATAAGAACACCATTACATGTAGAAAAATACATAAGAATTACAGATTGAGATGCTAAAAAATCTATTTGAAATTATGAAAATAATTTAAGAATACAGAGCAAGATGATGACACTCATGAATGGCAAGATACATTAACATAATTTCAGATCTTTTTTAAAAGCTGTTTTAAAAGACGAAAATGATTTTTCATCTCGGATATCCTTCGAAATAAGATTCCATGTGATATTGAAACTTACTTTTACCATATTAAGTATTAAAATTAGACATGTAAAGATTTCCAGTGTGTATGTACATAATGGATAGAACTAATTTCATGAAATAAATCATTAAGGTAAACAGGTGCCATATCATTTAAAACTTGGTACATCAAACACCCATTATTATATAAAATTCGACTACGAATATCCATGAAGCTTAAAGTCATTGATCGATATCATTACCTTGTTAATTTCATAAGCAGGGCTCTTTTTTTTTTAAAGGACAGTGATTTTTGATGCGTTACGCACAGACATTTAATGAGGAGTCTTGAACTCACCTTCTGTCAGAAAGTATTAGTTCAAGATTCACCACAAGACAAACATATATTTGTTAACGATTCATTTTGGTTAGTGTTGGTTCTACATTGAAAGCATAACATTTTTTGGGGCTATTCCATTTAAAATCCACACTACCCCTGTAGAAGATTTAGCTAAAGTCTTCCACAGAGGGAGTATGAGTTTTGAATCAAATAGACAATTGGGTAACTTCCATTTGAAATCCTCACTCCAGTTGTGGAATATATATGCATAAGACATAATACAGGGGGAGTATGAGTTTCGAAATGAGTAACCCTAACCAATTACTACATTTGAAAAACATACTCCACCTGTAGAAGATATTTCCAAAAGCTTCCACAGGGGTAGTGTGGATTTCAACTGGAATAGCCCAATAACAGAAGGGCAAAGAGTAGTCAAAGATTCACCTTCGCGATTAGTTGTTTGGTTGAAGATTCATCGCATCTGAAAACGTGTGGGGCCAAGTGTAACCCTATCATGTTTTTGTTCAGCAGAGTAAAGATTAGACAATTTTGCATCAAAAAAATGGTTAAGGCTTAAGGAGGGAAAGGTTAATTTTCCCTGTGATACCTGCATAACCCACAAGCCTCGATTCAGCACATGTTACTTTTATACTCATTTATTTTAAACCGAGAGGCAATATCACTCACTTAAAGGCCCATTCAGCGATTTGCTCATCCGGAAGATCGTAAAAATCATCAAAATTCAGATTTTGGTACCGTTGTCATTGTCATAGATGTGCTAACATAGCCTGGGAGTGGTCCAGCTGAAAGCCGTTTATTTAAGACAAAATAAGACATTTTACACGACTCTCTAATTTAGATACTGACAGTATCTAAATTATCTACATGTATTTGAATGGGGCTTCAACTTCGTCAGTACTGCTGTTTTCTTAGTTTTTTGCCAAATTCTTTTCACAAATACCAAATGACAGTGTCAATGACTTATCCTTCACTTTTAAGTAAGTTATAAACAATTTTAATTGTTGTACACTTGCGCTGGGATCACTGAATGGGACTTTAAGTTGAGAACTTCCAGACTTTGAATACCGTATTGCACAAACTGGCTTAAAAGGGCATTTCGTGATCCACAGCCTCATCCCCCCTCTTTTTTCAAAAAAGGTTGAGATTTTTATACCACGGGAAACCTCTGGCTACATAATTTATAGGTACCAAACATTTCTTGAAGATTAATTCGTTTAACAAAAATATCGTTAAATTTAAATTTCGTTCTGGTATACCAAAGAGTAGTCTCTCTCTGTCTGTTGAACATTTTTGATTGTTTATCACTTCAAAAATAACCTTTTTTTGTTGGCTTTTTAATTACGCATATAATAATCGGAGTGGGTACCTGGACGTTTTTGTCGGGGGGGGGCAGAAGCAAATGGCCATTGAGCATTAGTTTGGCCCACTTTTACCGGGATATCTGCTGCGATGGCAAAAAATTTCAGTTTGACAGTATTTGAAGTCACAGCTGATACACATTTGGTTCATTTCACGCGAAGCACGCACAGATGTGCAGTTTGACACTATTTTATGCACAAATCAAGGTGTTTACCGAATGTGTGCATATTTAAAAAGTACTAAGAACAAAGATTATTCTTTTTCTTTTTTCATGAGTTGTTGAGGGGGGGGTCAGGCACGCCACTTTTAAAATGGTTTTGATTGGCATTTTTTAAAGGATTTTTATGTCCTATTTTGCCCTAAAATATAACAAAAATGGCCATAAAACTCTATGAATAGTCAAAATTATTTCTTAAATTTGATTTAGGAACCCGTTATTTAATTTAACTAAAATACTAAAGTTGGAAATTCTACATCTAGTATTGCAAAAATAATTTTTGGAGTAACACATGGGTCAATTTTGGGCCCTCTTTTGTTCACGTTGTAGTCTCTCATCAATTGTATATCTCACTGCAGCATCAATCTTTATGCAGATGACACTGCTGTTTTTACGCGCCAATAACATAAGTGATCAGCGCAAATCTTGAAAAAAATGCAACGTTGACAGAATGGAAAGCAAAAAGACCCTGAATGCCTCAAAGGCGTTCTTTTTCGTAATGAAAACATTACTTTTATATGCATTTGTTGTAATGATAATTTAAAATGTGTTACTTAATATTGGCAGTCTTCTCCTTGTTGTTGATTACACAGTTCTATTGCACTCGCTGTTCAGGACGAGTGATGTATATTATCCTGATTCAAACTGTCCAGCAAAGACCACTGTTGACTTGTGATTAAATGGGTAAATATGTAGAATAATAGAAATAATTGCATAGCGCAATAAAGGTAACATGAATATCATTGCACTACATCAAACTTTTAAAGCCATAATATGTGATTTGTTCCTCAAATTTCTACTTTTTGCATGATTGTAATGGCCAGTGAAAGACTAATCCGGAGATCTTCAGTTTTATTCAGAGTTCATCGATCGAGTGCTTACTAACACGTCTCGTGAATGTCAGCTCATGTGTAGTTTTAGCATTGAATCAGTGACGTATAAATTTTGTGCATATCGCTATTCGTCGTACGTCTTCATACGCCCATCTGCGTGATGCTCCGTGCAATAATACATGTGATAAGTACCACACGCATTGTAGGCGCTGGAATGAAATTTTCTTCGTTTTACCTCATTTGTTTGGCTCGAAATTGAAATGGGACAATGTGATCAGTTATAACTAACATTTAAATATGAATCTAATCTGTATACAAATCATAAATTATTTCTTTTTAAAGAAATAATTTGTGATTTGTATACACTTAAAAGTGTGTTGCTTTTCAAATTAAATAATGTTACAAGCAAACAGCGGTGCCCCTCCGTATTATATATCACTTTTTGCCAGATCATGAATTGAAGAACTTAGCATGCCCTACATATTTTTAAAAAATCAAGGATTCCAATCGTCATCAATTAATTTTGTGTCCTCTCCCTTTATTTTATATAACTGTTTTTTTTTCTCATTGCAACATTAATAGTCAATAAACTTTTTATTCTTGCATTAGCCATTCATTGATGCGTTTAGTGGTAGGTCTACTGTCACTTTCAATTATGATGTTAATTTTATCATCATATTTAATATTGAATGTTGAAGTTTAATGACTTGTATGTTCTGGTCGAAAAAGAATGATTAACCTTGACTAATGATTGTAATAAAAAAATGTGAAACATTAGATTTCTAATTGAGGTAACAGAAATCATATCATGAGCAGCGAAGGGTGGTAAACCGCTTCCTCTCAGTCTGCTAGTTGCGAGGGCCCAGTGGCGGCGCTACGGGGGGATGCCCCGAAAAAATTCCTGGCGCCGCCACTGCGAGGGCCCTAATCCCCTGTTGTTAAGCACATTTTAATTGGATTACGTACCCAACAAACACAAAAATGTTCTAAAACGTTTATTCAAAACGTTTAAATAACATTAAATGCCGGATTATATAAAGATCATGAAAACTATTTTGGCCTAACATTTTTGCAAAATTAAATAATATATTATGATCATGAAAACTATTTTGGGCAAACATATTTGCTAAATTAAATGATATTATGTTACAATGTAAAACGTTGCATGAGTTTGCTGGGTAGCTGACCTGATCCTGTCATTGCACTGAAGCTGAGACAGTACAGTAAAAACAACACATTTTGGAAACAAAATTAAACTATAAAGCAATAAGATGAAATGTTGGTAATTTTGAGTCCCAACTTTAAATCATCGCAATCGACCATATAACGGCCGAAATGCGAATTCGTTTTGTACACAAACCTGCTTATAAATTCGGCATAGAAATAGTGACGAAAACAACGTTCAACAGTCTATAATATCGAATTGATTAATTCGAATTAAACAATTCATTGAGTGGCTATGGGCAGCGCCATTAGACATGTTACAAGACTACCAAGTGACAGGTGATGGACCGTACCCACACAATTGAATAGGCACTTTTTTGATAATTTTCATCAAGGTTACTCAAAACTTACCTAGCTAATTTATTATACATCAGGGGTCTCTGCCTTTTCAATATGTTATGAAAAACTTAATTTTAAAAATATCTACCGACGGAAATAAAAATCCATCGACGGATAGTCTTGTTATGCTCTCACAAACGTAGAAAAAAATCTGAAAAATCCAAAATTTTGGTCTAAAACATGCCCAAGGTTACTATTGTCCCATTCAAAAGTACAGGAAGACCACCTACAGCGTTGAGGTCAACTTTCTAGACTTCCTGTCTACTGGCAGTATTGGCTACTACCCAGTGCTAACATCAATGAATTGTTTAATTCGAATTAATCAATTCGATATTATAGACTGTTCAAAATCACTTTTTCTTTAGGACTGTGCAATAATTATGAGCCATGAGGAAGGGTAAAATGTGGTGGGCAAAGATTTTTGTCAAGCTGAAAGCAATTTTGGTACATATTTACGGGACACCTTTTAAATAGCACACTCTTATATAAAATACTTAGGAAAACTCTAGCTACAGAAACGTTCAAGCAAAGGTTCAAGTATGCAAATTGTCCTGCTCACTACGCGCCTACATCTAAACTAATTAAAGTTTGCAAATTAGGAACCCAAACAAATTTGGCATGTACAAATGGGGGGGGGGCAAAGACTTTTGGCAAGCTGAGAGGTGGGAGGCAAGCAATTGTTGGCAAGCAATTTAAAAATGTTACCCCCGTGGGCTTGTAATTATTGCCACTTACTTGAGGCCCCTATGTTACCCCCGCGGGCTTGTAATTATTGCCACTTACTTGAGGCCCCTCCAGATTTCAAATTTGGGTTGAGAAATGTTTTTTGAAATTCACAGAAAATTGCATGACACTACGTTTTTTGCGAACGACACAGACCCACCTTTTACTATCGATATGGTAAATCTCGGCCCAATAAAATTCAATCGCACGAAGTGAGTTTATAAAACAGTGTAAACTGTAAAAATTGGAATTGTTGTCTTTCTGATATTTTGTGAGTTATTACAAAGATTTCTTTATTGTTGTTGTTGCTGTTGCTGTTTTCAAAATACACACACCTTCTTGAAAGTGTCATCAATTGCGTAGCCAGGGAGTGCCGGGGAAAGTTCCCCAATCGTTTTCAGGGCATTGGGACGGCAAACTGTAAAGTTTCATTTAAATGACTGAAAATGGGACAAAATAGACAAATGGGACACAAATTTGACTTTGCTACCCACATTGGGTAAAAAATTGACAAATCTAACTTTACCCCTCCACTTTTATTCACATGGCGTGAACCCCCAACATAAATTTAAATTGACGTAAGAGACGACAAAAAAATAAAATAAAAAGGGAAATTGAAACTACTTTGATGAATGGTTGTTTGATACTCATTCATTCATGTTTCTACCAAAACATTACCTAATTTTCAATTATTTTAGACCTTCATAATACCAACAGCTAACACTATACACATGATATTTGTAGCCATTTTATATTTCCTTTTCTTTATCAAATTTTTCATCTTAGCGCCATCAGTGTTCAACTTTGCTTAAAAATGAATACGGTTCTACATGCCATCAAACAAGTGTGTATGGTGTTTACATAGCGTAACGGTAATTCGTGGTGCTTGTCAGTCAAAATAAAAACGACCGTCATCCCAGCAAACACAAAAATGTTATTAAAACGTTTATTCAAAACCTTTTAATAACATCTAAATGTCGGGTTATATAAAGATCATTGTAAATATTTTGGGCAAACGTTTTTCCAAAATATTTAGTCAACAGTTGAATAGTATTCTTTTGGAAAGTTTTGCATCACATTTTCAAAAATGTTTTATGAATATTATTAAAACGTTTTTATACCCTTTACATAACCCGACATTTAAACCTTTTCTGTAAAACGTTTTGTGTTTGCTGGGACAATATGATATGGCCCTAGCAACCGGCAGACTGATCATTCATCATCATGTGTCCTTCCAAAAATTATGCTTTGGACGAAGGCACCGAAGCATGTTTAGTTATACCATGCATGCATTATTTTAATCAAATCTTTGGTCATACATACTGACCAGTTGCCAGATGTCACACAAATGTATAAGCTAGAGTATGCCAGTCAAATTAAGAAAAATAGGGGTTAAACCACCCCTAATTGCAATATAATCCATTTAATTACCATTCATTTCAGAAAAGCATATAACATATCAAAAAATCCCCGAAAATCCAAGTAGTGGAACAATGGCCGCTTACGCAGGTGGAATTTAGAAGTTGGTCAATTTTTGTTAAGAACAAATTTTTGCTCTCATCATTAGGATTCAGAAAAATATAGTTTGACCTGTCTCCGACACACAGTTATAGGCAAAAATGTCAAATGTCAAATTTGGGTCCCACTGCTCCAATTTTCATCCAATCGGTCTGAAATTGTTCCTTTGGCAAAAATGAATTAAAACGAGAACAGTTGCATTGTTTGGATGTTTTGTTACACACGTAATGATAAAATAGATCAAGGTCAACAGGATGTAATGGGTCTTGATCTTGTTGGTCATTTTATCAAGGTAACAAATCACCTGAGATATGGCAAACTATTTTTTAATGTTTTTGTAAGCGGAGCAATCTAAGACCATTAAAAAAAAAATTAAAATCAGAGAATTAGATGAAGGCCTTAGATTCTTTGGAGGGGCATGGGATTTTTTGCCGCCGAAGGCGGTGATATGTATATTTTTTTCTTCAATTTTAATGTATCTTTATACAGAATTGGGTGGGATATTTTTTTTACTCATCAGTAAGGCGATTTGTTCCCATCTCGAAGTTTTTTCTTATTATCGATTGTATACACTAAATGAACTGGACTTTCCCGGAACTTTTCAAGCATGGACCTACTTAATTACAAGCAATTTTACCCTTTCTCTTTTTTGTGGTCTCTTTTTTATTATCTTTCTCTCCCTTTCTCTTCAGTCTTTTAAGCCCAAGATCTGTGTTCCATTTGTTTTTGTCTCCTCAATGGGTGGGAGGGGGTCACTAAAGCAAGTAGAATCACTGAATAAGTGGTACACAGACTATGGCGATTGATACCATGCCGAATGAATCGTCCCCCACTAGACATCCACCCACCCCTACACACATACCCCCACTAAATAACATAAATATAATATGGATCTTGATCATTAAGCAATCATAACTAACGATTTTTATCGACTTCGTACCCCTAACTTCCACCCGTCCCCTTGGGATTTTTATCGTCTTCGTAATCCCTAAAATTCCACCCCGTTCCCTTATCCATAACACCGCATGTAATCCGTCCATGTACCTTTTCCTTTCCACCTTGTTCGGACCTCAGCAACAGTTTTCCATATTTTGATGGGTGTCCATGTCAACAGCGAGTGGATAGAACGAATGAACAGCAGCAACATTATTATTATCTTCCAGGCGATAAATTTCATGATATATACAGTAAATCAATAATCCTGATAGATTTCATTATGAAATAACAATAGCAATAAGAACAGCAACAATAACATCAATAATAATAAACTATGAACTTGACTTAATATTTAACAGCCTGACTTTTTTGGTGTTATTGATGCAATTGAGTATACAATTCAATAATTATTATTATATGCTCAAGCTGCAAATCCATTTAGTTCAATTCATTCATTTTGTTGTTCTGCAGTTAAATAAAAATTATTTGCGGCCAAGATTTTTTTTTGCGGGGAGAGTGAGGGTGTTTCAAAAAGTAAACCTTTTCCCTAAATATATTCGCTTACAGGAAAAAGTTAATTTAACCTTCTAAAATTGGGTTGTTTTTTTTTTTTGGGGGGGAGGCTGATTTGATCGGTTCAAAATACAAGAGTTGTCCCTTTGTTATTTTACTTTATAATAAATTAGAACTTCCTTGGGTATATTCTTATTTCTTCTCTGAAACATGTGATAATTAGATAATTTTGTCAATGAGGAGAGGGTACGTCTTTCGGCCTTGTACCATGGCTACGAGTTTGCCTATAACAAAAGAGGAAATGAAACTTATCCATTCAGGAACAACATGGCGTTCGTCTACAAATATGCCTCAAATCCTGCCTCATAAATATTATTTTGTCTCGTCCTGATGCATTTTCTTCCTAACGGATGCTTTCCGGCAAATATGATTGCAAAACTTTGGCCACCATCGAATGATAGCTGATAACTTCTTGAATTCCAGTTTATTTAAGCCATGCAATATAGCGGTATTATCTCCCGCGTTTTCCATTTTAATAGTATTGTAAAACAAATAATAAATAAAATAAAATAATAGCAATGTAGTGATGAAAGCATAATGTGTGCGATCTACAAAGTCAAACTAGAAGTAAAAATACTCATTCGCCTGGATCACCTACTGACAGCTACGGATGATATATGAGTATAAATCACTCATGCTGGGTGTAAGGATGTGCTAACACTTTTGACTTTGACCTCAATATTTGAAAAAACCAAGAATCTAAGCTAATTTGAATGGACAATAGTAGTAGGTTATGCAGTAGTCACAGGGAATCTTGTCCCTACCCTCCTCAAGCATTCACCATTTTCTTGATTCTAATCTTTACTTTGCTGGACAAAACCATAGGCATAAAAAGGTTACACTTGGCCCAACGCGTTTTCAGATGCGATGCATCTTCACCCAAACAAAAGGTGAATCTTTGACTACTCTTTGCCCTTCTGTAGATTGTTATGCTTTCGACATACTTGCAGTGTGGTACATTGTCGTACCCCGACGGTTTTAGAGTAAGATAATTTTGCTTTGACACCACATAACAAATTTAGAATTGTTTGTGAAGATTTCATGATTATGTGTTAATCCAATGGCGACCTCAAAATTGGCGATATCGCCCCCAGGGGTCACTCCCATTGTGGCCTGTACACCATCCGCGATAATCAACTTTTGAAAAGCACCCTAAACAAGGATTTAACCCTTGGCTAAAACGACACCCTAAACAAGGATTTCATTCCTAACATCAAATTTCATATCCTAATTTTCATTTCCGCGTATTTAGGAATTGCAATTTTGCTACCCTTCTTTCCAATTTTTTTTGTCACCCTAAACGCGATACGCGCGTATTGTGCCTACCCACGAAAAACGACCCTTTTTACGCGCTTTGCTTATCGCGGATGGTGTACAGGCAACAATGGGAGTGACCCCCGGGGATATCGCTTCCATCACCGCCTGCATTTTTGAAAAAATCGCTAGTGCTCCTTCAATCAGGCTCTGTGTAACTCACCCCCCCGTTCTCAATCAAGTGACACCTGCTTCTGATATAATCGAAAGCGCGCGAAGGTTAGAAATATGCAAAAATTCTTTAATTAAAGACACCTACTATTAATCTCTTTAATTAAACACATGCGCACAATATCATTCTTTAATTTGAAAAGTAGTGGTCCATGAAGAATTTTAGAATATAAGAAGGATGAGGGAAAGTGGTTGGAGTTGAGTATCACTTAAGTCATTGACGAGATCAAGAGACATTTCTTCGTTTTCTCTACGAATCGAAACTAAGGTAAGCTTGTACTGTATTTACTTGCTTTTTACACGTTTTGCTGATCACAAATGTTACAATTTTAATCTGTAGTGATGGTTTCATCTAAGTTTATTCTTGTTGTATATATATATATATTTTGGAAAGGAAAGAAATATTGAAAATGTTGTTTCCATGAGAATGGTGTTGGCTGTCGGCCAAGCGCGATTTTTTTAGGTGTGACTTGCAGCTTTTATTTTTAAGTGACAGTTACTTTACTTAGACTTGTCAAAACTGACATGGTCCAAATTATATATATAGATTGAGCCATGGGCAATTCAGGGGGTATTGATCACACCACGTGAAGAACATTGTATAAGGAAAAGTGAACAAACTCGGGATTTTCTCTACTACATAAAAATTACCATATTTTTGGAAGTATAGATGATAAAAGCCATACTGACATTTGAGTCGGGTGATCAAAGAGAGCCCGTTATTTTTAATATTTTAATACGCTGATGCATAAACCCAGCAAACACAAAACGTTTTCGACATTATTCGCAAAGGGTTATAAAAGGTTGTCAGAAAACGTTTAAATGTCGGGTTATATAAAGGGTATATGAAGAGAATAAAACGTTTTCATAACCTTAAAAACATTTTTGATAATCTACTGCTCAGCAAACAAAAATGTTTTACAGAAAACGTTTAAATGTCGGGTTATATAAAGGGTATAAAAACGTTTTAATAACATTCCAAAAACATTCTTGAAAACTTGATACAAAACATTCTAAACAGAATGTTATTTTGGGGTTGAAAAATATTTTGCGACAAATGTTTGCACAAAATATTTTCAATAACGTTTTAAAACGTTTTCATGACCTTTATATAACCCGACATTTAAATGTTATTAAAAGGTTTTGAAAAAACATTTTAAGAACATTTCTGTGTTTGCTGGGTTCAAATATTTTAACATAATGTTATTTAAGTATTGACACAATATTTGGCAAAATATTTGCAAAAAATAGTTTACAAAAAAATTTTTGAAAACATTTTAAAATATCGTTGTAGTGTGTTTTCATACAAAACGTTTTAAACCGTTATCATGACTTTTATATAACCCGACCGTTTAATGTTATTAAAACGTTTTTACCTAAACCAAAAGCCAAAATATAACTTTTTTAAAACGTTTTTAAAACGTTTTTGTGTTTGCTGGGAACTAACATTTGACTTTCATTGTTTGCAACGGAGGGAAAAGTTTTCTTCTTCAGCACAATTGTTACAAAAGTATAGAATTTGTAAACAAGCCTGCGTTTCCATATCCATATATATTGTTATCAGTAATTCTTCTTTCTATTGACATGGGTAGGATGATCAAAGAGAGACGGTATATTTGTAATATTTTTTCTTGGAGTTTCTTGATACGCGCTGATGTATATCTTTTTTTTCTGAAAAGGAGGGAAAAGGATTCTTGCTTTAATAGCACCGCGATATATTAAGCTTATCTACCGGGCTTTTCTTCTTCTACTAAGATTCTCTGTATGTATTTCTATAATGAATGTTTTTTTTAAATTTGTATGACACATTATTAACTTACCAAAAATGATACACAAAAATGGCTGATTACCATAAAACATATAGGCTTGAAGCACATATAAAACAAATTTGTATGACATTATTAACTTACCAAAAATGATACACAAAAATGGCTGATTACCATAAAAAAATATAGGCTTGAAGCACATTTTTCTTTTCAGATTTTACTTTTTATTTTGCATTTGCAAAAGTGTAACATTTCCTGGGGGCGATCTCAATTTGTTTTTAAATTACGATTGGTCAACGAATGCAATGTGCTTTATTGAACTAACATATCCTGCAAAAACCAAGACCATAGTACTTACGAATATTTATTTCATCTTAATTGTCTCATTCCTCGAGTGAACCATTGACGTATAAACTATGCGTATGTTATTAAATTATACATATTTATGTTATGTGTCATATATATGTCTATGCGAGAATTTATGTGATGTTAATTAAGCCGATCGACCTCATTAACGAACTACGGATGGATACGCACATTCACGATAAGCGCTGGTAGAAAGAGCGAGTTTCTTTGGACTCAAAATTAGTGGCATAATGGGACGTATCTGATAGCAAGAACTAACATTTTGTGGAAAAAATAAAAACGCATTTTTATGGAAATGTTAGACATGTTAGAATATGGCTTTAATGGGGCATAGCGCATAGGGACGAGTTATAGAAATTTCGTGTTCGTGTATGATTATTATGACTAGAATAATACAAGGAGAGTTTATACTTTCTACACTTACAGACACACATTGAAGATGGCCAGTAAACTTCTATTCGCTGTGATGGCATTCAGCCTCTTTGTTGCCGTAACTGTTGCAACAACATATCTCGAGGAAGGAGACGATGACGGTGGTTTTGAGTTTGATGTAATGGACTTTCTTTTGGCAAACAAGCGTGGCGGGATGGCAGAACTAGAAGGGGAGGCATTTGAGGAGTTGATGGATAAACGTGCCGGAAAGGGCAAAGGCAAGGGCAAGGGCAAAAACAAGTGGCAGCGTAAGTGCTTTATTATATTTTCTTTTGTTACAATTATCATGACGAGATCCACGGAAGCCCTCTAAAAATAAAAATTTGTTGGCGATTTTAAACACAATATTTGCCAACAAAATATCAAATGTCGTTCAGATGAGGCTCCCCTCTCAGCCCCCTCCCCAGTTGCATTTGCCGTTATTCGGAATAACTACAGTCTGTCCACATAGAAGTGCAAACCAAATATGTGGCATCGGGGGTCGATGCTTCGCGTAAAAAATGTGACGCGTAAAGAGCATGGTGCGCTCGGCAGGTACATCGCGCAGCAGTTGGCGCGCCAAAGAAGCATAATTATTCTCATACCTCCACTTTGGCGCGCCAAAGAAGAATAATTATTCTCATACCTCCACTTTCCGAGGTCTATTTACTTTGTACTTCTATGTGGACAGACTGTAGGGTAATAAAAGTTGTAAGCATGCAAGTGAATAAAAACGCGGATTATTGATGTTTTTGAAAAGGAAAAGTCTGAAATCTGCCAAATTTCCCCTTTTATTAATAATATTATTCCCCTTATTTTTTTCTTTTAACTTTTCCCCCGATTTTAACAAACGGTTTCCCTGTTTTACTCCCCCCCACGTTTTTTTTTATAAATAGACCCCTTTTACTTTTATTTATCACCAATTACCATATCATATCACGCGGATGCATGAGTGGCACCCGTGGTATTTTTTATATTTTAGGCTATTATAACACTCAAAACGCTGCTGACCACCCTCTATTGTTATTTATACATGCACTCCTTTCTACGCCATGCATACATTCTCCTAACCACATTTCCCTAATATGAAATTTAAACAATTTGGCGTTGGCGGCTATTCATGCAGTCGTGCTGGAAGTCGATGTTGAAACAATAATGCACGTTTAATTGTTTAAATGGTGGAAAGAAACCTCTTCTCTATAAGTGAGTACTATGGCACTATTCTATTCATTATGAGATCACTATATCTTATTTGCATCTTTGCTTTAAAAGAACCCGAGCACCAATGGGCGTTTTTCCAACCCCTTAAGGTTTTTCATTGGGAAGGACAACTTAAGCTATTCGTAGATCTTTTGAGTTTCTTTTGATGATAAAATTGTTAGCTCAGCATCTTACCCGAAATTGACGATAGATATGGATGGCGGATACCTTCAAAATACCACTAAGATAATACGCATAACCTTAGGAGTTTAAGATGCAATCTTAGACGTCTAAGATGCATTCTTAGATGCAATCTTAGGCGTCTAAGAATTTCGTGGTAGACTTAAATCAACGAATCACAGGACCAGAAATCCCAAACAACCAATTATCTTAGGCGTATTCAATTATTGACCAATGAAATCTTAGACGCCTAAGATTTTGCACGCCTAAGATTTCTGTTAGACGTCCAAGCTTGACCATTTGACCGTGACTAGTGATGGACGGTTTGATCGATCAAAACGTACAACGGACGCTGTGTGTTAGAGAATATTTCGAACAATGGCTGGGTTGTGTGTTTTTAATGAACTAATTTTCTCTCCATATCCATGGGCGTCAATCCCAGAGAGACAGGGGTGATGGGGTGGGAGGGGGGACATGTTCTCCCACAATTCGGCACAATGGGCCATTGTTTAGTTCTTTTCAGCCACTTTTTGACAATTCAGACTGATTCTCTACCCACCTTTCAAGCTGGATTGGCGCCAATGTCCATAGCAATGGAGGGTTATAATTTTCCCCAAGACGCTCCCCCAGAATTGCCACTGATTTTAGAGCATGTTATGGTTATTCAAAAGGTGCCCTGTAAATAAATTGCTTGAGTCCCTTTTCGACCTGCCAAAATTGCTTACAGACCCTGTTTTATAAAAACCTGACCCTCTAACACGCAACAAAAACGGGGGAGGGTGAGGTGTTGGCCAGACCCTGTAGATGATGCTGAAGGCTGTGTTGGTCGTGTTATTTCGTCAACCTGCTCTATAACCTGGTACAAAATGGGGGCGTTGGTTTGCCATTTAGCTGGATTATAATGGCACTTCTATTCGAAACTTATTCCTTTAGATAAACTGAACTGAACCAGAGATGACGGAACTGATTATCCGCATGGTATCTGTAATACGAGCTGCTAGTAGTCTTCCAAGGTGCTTTTGCGAGCTATCACATTGGTGATACCGTCCATCACTAAAATATCAATCTTAGACGTATAAGAATTCTTAGGCGTGTGAAATTTTAGGCGTCTAAGATTTCATTGGTCAAATACGCCTAAGATGATTGGTTGTTTGGAATTTCTGGTCCTGTGACTCGTTGATTTAAGTCTACCGCGAAATTCTTAGACGCCTAAGATTGCATCTTAGACGCCTAAGATTGCATCTTAGACGCCTAAGATTGCATCTTAGACGCCTAAGAATGCGTCTAAGGTTAGATGTATTATCTTAGGCGTATTTCGAAGGTATCCGCCATCTATAGATAGATGGGGTTAGCGAGGCCCACTATAGGATTCTACAGCAAATTCGATGATTTTCATTTCGCTCTAGTAAAATTATTCTAAAAGTAATCGACTTTCTACTTGTAGTTAAGTTAAAAAAAGTCATTTCCTTACATATTTAGGAGAAATTCCAGTTAAAATCGCATAATTTTTCGTAGAATCCTATAATCAACTACGAGCGTATACCTATACTTTGGTACATCCCAGAATTCCCCAATTTTGCCGGCCACACTCACATTATGACGTCATAGTGACATGATGTTTGTACTTATTTTGGTATCACTGGATAGAAGAGACCCAAAAGCTATACATTGGTACCATATAAAATAGCATATGAAATTTACATTTGTAATAGACACATTGCAGCAACCACCTCTTCGTAGTTTTTTTTAAATACAAAAACCGGGTCAGTAGTACAAGGGTTAACCTATATGATTTCTTTTCCCTCTTCTTCTAGTTTGCCCACCACCCGCGAGTAACTGCGTCTGCAATGCAAAATACGCACCAAACGACAAGAGATTCTTTTCTAGTTGCTAAGGTAAGCGATTATTATGTATACGTTTGTGTGGGTGTAGCGGGGATGTGTAGGATGACAAGTGGGGCTTAGTTGGGAGTGTGTGCAAAGGGTGTGGGCTGTGTGTAGTATTTTGGTGTGTAGGTATTTTTGGGGTGAGTGTACTTGGTCTTACGGGGTAAATAAGTTGCGTATGAAAAGGATTTCTCCAGACGGTAGCCTCCCAGGATAATGCTTGAAAACGCACACTTGCAGAACGGTACTGTTAGAGTACATTGTAGATCACCTCGATCCCGTAACTTTGGAGCACTGAAAACATGAAAACATGGCCTGTCTGTCTCAGGCATAAAAGAAGCCATCCGCTATTGTGATGGAGTCGAAGTCTTTCTTGAAGTCGACAAAAGTGACTGTCAGTGGCAGTTTTTACTCTTTGATACCTCCCACATGATCTTTCTCAAGGTGTGTGTTTGCTGATCTAAACCAACCTGGTTGCTCCTCAAAAAAGGATCATACGAGGTCAATAATTTTGGTCAATACCATGAAAGAACCACATATCACACACTAAATAAAGCATTTTAAACATTGAATTACAATGTAAGTGCAGGCAGATAAGACCTGGGGAAAATGCCAGACGTGAACTGAGCCTCAAACCCATGAAACCCTCAGATTAACTCAATGTATGTTTGAATGTATCGGTAATTTAATTATTTGATCGCTTGTGTAGATGTGGGGGAGTGTGTATATGTTGCATATTGAGGTGTGCAGGGTGCGTGAAGGCGTGAATGCAAGTTGCATACACTATTTGTAACAATTTTATAATAAATATCTTGTTTCTTTTGTTTCTTTCTCTTTTTCCTCCAGAATAGCCGAGGCTAGTTTATAGTCTTCAACGTGCCATTATGATACTCTCAACCGACGCCAACAATCCTTTATTATTTTGATAAAGATACCGTAAACGTTTGTCTACTGGCGCTATGGGCTCCCTTGACATAAATGGAATTTTAGACACAAACTTAAAGTGTCCTGCCGTTAAAATCCCACCAGCAAATAGGGGCACATGTCCTTTATTCTTGTTGGGATTTTTAGAGGAGGGAGCTCACTATTTGTACATGAAATTTACTCCAGAGCAAAGGATCCCAGGTGCGCCATTAGGCGAACGTTTACGGTAGCACATAAATGACTAATAAATGCTTCATAATTAGTTATAACGATCATCCAACTGAGGGCAATTTATCAGTTTCACCTTTACAACGAGCTTGTGTTTGCAACTTTCTCAACAAATTTGGATAGAGCAACTATAGCACAGTGGACGACGCTCAATCCCCTATAATTCCTAACATTAACCCTAATTCTAACCCTAAAGCAGACCACTAATTCTAATAATATCATGGGAAGGCGACAGTTATGCTAAAAGTTTGCCAAGGATACCTGAATTTCAATTCTATTCTGCTATTCCATAAGTCTTGTGGCGCTTAAGAATATACATAGGTTAAGAGCAAACTTGTTTTCAATGTTGATTCATACCGTACATAAAATGTACGACCATACTGGACCTTTTTAATAGAATGTACCATTTCGTGTTACCTATTGTCACAATAGCAAAGGAAAAAGAAAAATATTTTTGAAATATTTAGTGTGAGTACGTGTATCTTGCTATTATCTGTTCCAGCTTCAGTGACACCTCATCGATGCCCCCTGAACCTTTGGATGTACGTATTCGCTATAGAAGTGACGTCTTAATCGGATTAACTACCATAGCAGTAGATGAATACAATATTTGACTATATCGCCCTGCACTACAAGCAGGTTGCACTTATCACCTGTGTATGTATGTGTAATACAATACCGCTCTTTTCAAAGATACTAATCTTAAAGGTACGAGTGATCAGCATGATATTGTTCAATGCATAGGTATCGCGTGAACGTTGTAGTGCATGGCGATATAGTCACAAATTGTATTCATCTATTGCTACGGTAGCCTTACGTCACTTCTACAGCGAAGTGTAATAGGTATTAGAATTTTACTTTGAAAAATAAATATAACAGGCCTGTGCTGGTTTTTATGCCCCTCCAGTGAACCCTGTCATAATCATACCCAGGACAATATGCATGACGTGTCACAGGAATTGGAACAAAAATTAATGATACCATTATAATAAAATGTGCGTAAATTTTAATTTCAAAGAGTTTCGCCTTTTTCATTGTGTGTGGATGTGGAGTGGTATGGGAGTGTAAGAAACATTGTCAGTGTATGCAACTGACGTGAAGAAGAACCATTGGACCGCACTAGGTGATGTACATGTACCATGAACGCACCCGTGAAGTCAATTTGGTGCCATTCAAGAATATCGAATGCCGGTTGGTTATAGTGCCATCACGTGACATCCAGTGTTTACGTACCGCGTTCATGTTCGTTCCGCTAATGTTGTCTATTATGTTTAGTCAGATTCTGTGGTCAGATGTTGTTTATAAAAAATTGTCATTTGGTATAACAAAATGAAAAAAGGGGACATTGAGTAAACAATTTTGAAAAAGATATGCAATTTGGTCATTTGCCAAATAAACAATACAAGTTTACTGAAATAATTTTTTTTAAAGTTTCCGCATTATTTTATGGCATTTTAATGATAGAATTCTAGAAAAAAGGTTATTGTTTAAGCATATTGAACACCTCAGCCATATATTACAGTAATGGAAAAAATTGCAAATGTTTGTCATTATACATTCATAAGGAAATGTATATAAATGTGAAGCTGCACAACACATTAATGCTGCAAAGAGACAATTTTCCCTGTTGAAATTGACTGACACTTTTTCTACCAAACTTTAGTGTGTCCCACCAGCTTCTCGGAAAATCAAGAACTTCTGCATTACCAACTAACATTCCTCCAAACGACCTACAAGAATATTTTTGTCAATTCTTTTCTAATAATATCATCAATCTACGGGAGGACCTAGATTCTTGGCACTCTCTTCCACCATCATACGTGTGTATGAAGGTCCGATTTTCGATCAATTTGCTCTTGTCTCTGAAGACGAAATCTCCGATTTCATACAGAGTATGTCCACAAAAAGCTGTATCTTAGATCTGCTGCCGACTGACCTTGTGAAACAGTGTGCCGATGATCTAGCTCCCCTGCATTATAATGAGTCCTTTGTATCTGGTATTGTAAATTGTCCTGTCAAGCAGGCCATTATTGTTCCTATTCTTAAAGAAAGGTGGTCTTGATTGTAACGATCTTGAGAATTTTAGACCAGTTTTGAACTTACCATTCATTTCAAAAATTCTTGAAAAGTGGTTCTTTGACAACTACAGGAACACCTATTTGACAATAACTTGTGGAGACCGCAGTTCTGAGTGTCATGGACAATTTGGTAACCAATTCTGATGACGGAGATGACGTTAACTTCACTCCTTGACCTCAGCGCTACGTTCGACATACTGAACCATTCAATCTTCCTGAGGCGCCTTGAATGTAGTTTTAGTATCAGAGGCAATGTACTATTGATCCTACGTTTCCCGACGCTTCCAATCTGTCATTGTCAATGGATCGATTTCCAATCCACACCCTCTTTGTACGGGGTCCCTCAAGGCTCCGTACTTGTGTCAGTTTTGTTTACATTATATTTTAAACCATATTCTGACTTTATCATCCAGTACAATAATTGCCAATGGTACCGAAATATCTCAATGTAGTATGCCTCAGGACTTTGATTCAACTAAGCTATCCAATCAAGAGTATATAAATGCTGTTTTGTGTTGGATGGATAGTAATAGGCTCGTGCTCAAAACAGATACGACGGAGCTATACAGATTCTGGACTCTGATACCCCCTTTCAAAAATTGGTTAAGTACCTCGATTACATCGAACTTTGTCTATGTCTGAACAGTGATATCTGCCGTTCCTCATTTCTATCTTTGAGACGTATTGGCTGCATTCGATCGACCTTATTGTCCGATAAAGCTACATCATGTCTGGACAATTCTATAATTCTTTTGCAGCTCGATTTCTGCAATTCCATCTTGGCAGGTATCACTGCTGATCAAATCAACCGTCATCAACGAATTCAAAATTGTGCTGCCCTTCTTATTGTCAAGAAAAGAAAGCATAAGCAATATTACACCAATCCGCTCACAGCTTCACTGACTGCCTGTCGAATTACGCATCCAAGTTGTTTTGACTACCACACCTGTCATCTGTGCTTTACACTTATCCAGCTGTTTGGAACTCCCTTCCAAACAACCTTCGTAACATCTCCAAAATGTTCTCAATTTAAATGCCAGCTTCAAAACCAATCTCTTTGCTAAGCATTTCCAGATTCATAGAATATATTGCTTTTTAATTTCTTTGTTATTTTCATGTTTTTCATATTTCAATACTGGGGGCAATACTCTATGACCTGAAGGCTGTTGGAGCAGTCTGAAAGGTATTAGAGTATTGCTTGCTTGCTGTAGTGACATCTTACAGTTTCAAGAAATGTTGAATGTAGATGTCTTGAAACTGTAAGATGTAGGGAGAGAAGTCAAGGTCCTTCGCCCTACCATGGTAAAAGACCACTGAAGCCGAAAAACCATGAAGAAATCCAATAGCACTCGGGTTAAAGCCCCGACTAATAGACTGACTCCACGACCTCAGAGCCTGCAAGAAGCAGAGCATCATGATGCATCAGCCCCAAACGTAATCGGAAGGAATGATGGTCCTCCTACAGCAGGGCCAACACCATTCCGAGCCCCAATTAGAAGGGCTGCTGCTGACAAACCTGATGGGAATATAGCCTTATTAAATGCGAAAATAAAACCCATATGTATAGGTACGTGGAATGTAAGGACACTCCACCAAGAGGGAAACTTGGAACACCTTTTACATGAGTTAGATCATCTGCAATGGGAAATATTTGGGATTTCAGAAACCCACTGGTGCGACTCAGGGGAGTATACGAAAGTTGGGTATCAAATATTGAGCTCAGGAAATGATTCCATCCACAGAAAAGGAGTTGCTATCATCCTCAACAAGACAGCCCAACGATCACTAATGGGTTATAACCCAATCTCAGAGAGACTGATATCAGCCAGACTTCGCACACAAATTGGTGCAGCGACAATTATTCAAGCATATGCTCCAACTTCCTCATCAACCGAGGAAGAAGCGGATCAATTTACGATCAGCTTCAACAAACTATTGACAATACACCTTCACAAGACATCTTGATCACAATGGGAGATTTTAATTCCGAAGTAGGAACTGACTGGGAATCATGGAATGGAATACTTGCTAAATTTGGATACGGAGAGTCCAATGAAACAGGAGAAAGGCTGCTAAACTTTTGTGCACAAAATGACCTGTGTATTTCTAACACCTTCTTCAAGCAGAAAAAGGAAAGCAGAGAGTGGACGGATGGTAAAACCAAGAACAAGATTGATTTCATCCTGATAAAGCAAAGGTGGAAAAGTAGCATTTCTATGGCCAGAAGTTTTACCAGTGTAGACACAGGTTCCGACCACCAATTGGTACTCGCCAATTTCAAGCTTAGACTTAAAGTCAAGCCCAAGCCATTAAGACAAAAATAAATATGATATTCAAAAACTTCAGGATTCTACAACCAGAAGTTCATTTGAGATCCAAATAGGGGCAGATTTGAACCGCTTCTAAATGTATCAGACACAGACCTGGAGGTGGAAGACATATGGGACTCAATAAAACATAGCTTCAAGGAAACATCTGAAAATGTACTTGGCCTCGAGAAACCAAAGCCACGAAAGCCTTGGATTGCAGCAGAAGTACTCAAATTATGTGATGAAAGGAGAGAGACTAATCAACAAAAGCTTACAGACAACTCAAAAAACAGTAGATACAACTTCCTGAACAGAGAGATCAAAAGACAGTCAAAAGGACACTTGGATCAACAATCTATGCAAGGAGGTAGATCATTGCCACCAAGCCTCTACACCTAGACAGGTCTACCAAACAATCAAAACTCTAACAGGGAAACAAACTCTCCGGATGAAAAGTGTAAAAGATAAAGCAGGAAATTTTCTCACTGACGAAGAAAAAATCAAGGATAGATGGAGAGAAAATTATGCTGACTTAAATAATATGGCAGGTCCAACTGACCCAACCATTCTGCAGACATTATCCAATACTCAAGGAAGGGAAAGCAGATGGACATGATGGTATCACAGCTGCTGGTGATACAGGAATAAACATGATACATAAATTATGCCGAAGGATCTGGGAATCCGAATGTGTACCAGAGGACTGGGGCAAAGCAATCATTGTCCCCATTTTTAAAAAGAAGGACAAATTAGACTGTGCCAATTATAGAGGCATAAGCCTACTGAGCCTCGCAGGGAAAGTCTTTTGCAGCATACTTCACAGCCGGATGAAAAAGCAAACCGAGGAGATACTCTCCGAATCACAAGCAGGGTTTAGACCAGGCCGTAGCACTGTTGACCAGCTTTTTTACACTAAGGCAAATAACAGAAAAATACACTGAAATAGACAGGGTAAGGTATCTCTGCTACATAGATTACCAGAAGGCCTTTGACACCGTGTGGCAAGACGGACTATGGGCAGCAATGAAGCACCTAGGTTACCCGGACAAGATAGTTCGACTCTTACAGGCTTTTGTATGGCACATCGAAAAGTGCAGTGAGGGTGGACAAAGATATCACAGAGTGGTTCAGGACTGCCACAGGAGTACGGCAAGGTTGCATCCTATCGCCACATCTATTTAACATACTACTGGAATTAGTCATCAGTTTAGCAATCCAGGACCTGGACACTGGCATCAAAATTCAAGGCGAGACCCTCAACAACCTGCGGTTTGCCGACGACATTGTTTTAATGGCAGATTCATAGGAAGATCTTCAATCACTTGTAACTCTAGTCCACACTCAAAGCAAGAAATTTGGCCTCACTATAAACAAGGGGAAAACTGAAGTACAGATCATCAACAAAGTCAGCCACCCAATAACCATCTTCATAGAAAGTGACCAACTGAAGCAAGTCCAAACCTTCACCTACCTGGGAGGAGTTATCACAGAGAATTCAACCAGTACGGAAGACATCAATCGGAGGATTGGACTGGCAATAGGAAGCATGCGGAAGTTAACCACAATATGGAAGTCAAAAGAAATTAATATCGACACAAAATTGGAACTCTACCAGGTGCTAATCTTGTCAATAGCAACATATGGGGCAGAAGTTTGGACGCTCAAGAAAAGAGTCGAGAAGAGATTGTTGGTGTTCGAGATGTCTTGTTTAAGATGGATAATGGGAGTCTCCAGAAGAAATAGAGAGGCAACAAGCAGCCAGGTCACAATACTAGACAAAATCAAAGCCAAACAACTGTTCTACTTTGGACACATCGTACGGATGCCAAAGGACAGATACCCTAAACATGCCCTTGAAGGTAGAATAGCTGGACACAGGCCTAGAGGTAGACCCCTAAAAAAAGCGATGGCTTGACAACATAAAAAGCAGCTGCCAAGAACTATGTACAATGCAAGGAGTATGGTCACAAACAGAGGCATATGGATTTCCATGGTGAAACTGCTGCTAGCTCCAAGGTTCCCAGGATCCGAGGGAGGAAAGCAATAAGTCCAAAAAGTCCGTATTTCAATTTTTCTTTTTGATTTCATTTTTGAGCATTTCCGAAGCTACAAGTTTTCTTTGTTATCTGCGAGTACATTCCGTACGGGTAAAGTAAAAAATACTGGCTAAATAAGCGACCGCGCACCGTCATAGGAGGGTGGTTTATAGTCAGATTAGCGTACGATCATGTGAATGGGAATCGCAACCTCTATAGTGTTGAATAAAAACATTGTGAAGTGTCCCTGCAATAATCCCCTCCCGAGCTCCCCTTCTAGCCCTGGCAATATAAATCCAGAAAATGAAATAAAAGAAAAGGAAAACAAAGAAACAAACCAAAAAATAAGTAAAAATGAGAAATGCCTGGAATCCTAGTTATCAGGAAGATTGAATTGTCCAATATGTCGAACGGAGCGCTGAGGTCAAGGAGTAAAGTTAGTCATCAGAATTGATTAGCAAATTATCCATGACAATCAGAACTGTAGCCTTTCCTATACATATTCCTATATATATTGGTAAATTTCAAACAAGTTATTGCCAAATAGGTATTCCTATAGTTGTCAAAGAAGCACCTTTTCAAGAAATTTTGAGATGAATGGTAAGTTCCAAACTTGTCTAAAATTCTTAATGTCGTTACAACCAAGCCTACTTTTCTTTAGAATAGGAACAACAATATGGCCTGCTTGAATCAGGAACAATACCAGATATAAGAGACTCATTAATTTAGGGATTCAATCATGTTTCACCGTTATTCATCACCGTTTAACAACGATGCGGCCGCGTGGTCTGGGTGGTTTACTTCGCGAGGGCAGCTTTAGTTGCCCGAGTGAAGTAAACCACGCAGACGCGCCTGTCGCCAGTTGGTAAACAGTGATGAACAACGGTGAAACATGACAGAAAAGGAAAACAAAGAAACAAACAAAAAAATAAGTAAAATAGAGAAATGCCTGGAATACTAGTTATATGTTTTGTGTGGAATAACTTACAGGGAGGGAAACATCTGTGTTAATTGGTAAATACCATAGCATGGCATACTGGGAAATGCCAAGGATTCTGGAGCAATAATGAACCACCCGTTTGCGCAAATGAAGTCCCGGCAAATACAAAACGTTTTACAGAAAATGTTTAAACGTCGGCTTATATAAAGGGTATAAAACGTTTTAATAACATTTTGGAAAACTTAAGGGATGGGGTATGAACGTTTGGACAGTATTTATTGTGGGACATTAGAGCACATCAGACATATCGAATTGCATTCTGAATACGAAGAATGTCAAATAATGTCAAATAAAAAAAGCCAACGATCAATTAAAAATTTGAACCTTTCGTATTGAAGATATGGATTGTTTTCCCAAAACACCAAAAAAAATTAGGTCTTTTTGGAACAAAAATCCATATCTTCAATATGAAAGGTCCAAATGTTCCATTGATTGTCGGCTTTTCCTCCCAGCTACATACACTTTAACAATATATCATTAGATTTATAAAATTTACTTCGAGGACTGTTATATATCAAAAACTCGTATTCAGAATGCAATTCGATATGTCTGATGTGCTCTCATGTCCCACACAAAATACTGTCGAAACGCTCAAAACGCTCATTCCAGATCCCTTAATGCAAAACATTCTAACATATTGTTATTAATTTTTGACAAAAATATTTGATAAAAATGTTAATGAAATAAAATTTTGACAACATTTTGAAAATGATGTCGTAATGGTTTTGCTTTATATAAAACGTTTTGTAAATGAAGACCTGAGCGCAAGAAGAATGTAAGTCCACTTGGCCCCTCAACATGTATACACTAAAGTTACGTATAGTTTCGTAGGGTTTTATAATGTTTAATACATGTTCCAGTGTGAAAACATTATAAAAGGTTGTGAAAGATTTGATTTGGCCCCAGAACATGTATAAAACATTACCAAACAGTATGAAACTATACGCAACTTTAGTGTATACATGTTGAGGGGCAAAGTGGACTTACAGTCTTCTTGCGCTCAGGTCTTTTTAATGCTTCCATGATCTATAGAACCCGACATTTAAATGATATTAGAACGTTTTGCCCAAAACCGAAACGCATTTATAACACGTGTAAGTGGGAGAGATAATGCATATTTTGTCATTATTTTTGATATAATTGACGAAAAATAATAATGATAATAAATGGTTCTTCACAGGAACTCAGAGCGCCCCAAAACATAAAAATAACAAAGAAATTAAAAAAGCAATATATTCTGTGAATCTGGAAATGCTTGTCAAAAGAGATTGGTTTTAAGCTGGCGTTTAAATTGAGAAAATTTTGGGGATGTTACGAAGGTTGTTTGGAAGGGAGATCCAAACAGCTGGATATGTGTAAAGCACAAATGACAGGTATGGTGGTCAAAACAGCAAATTATAACTTGGATGCGTAATTCGACAGGAAGCCAGTGAAGCTCTATGAGGATTGGTGTATTATGCTCATGACATCTTTTCTTGACAATAAAACGGAAAGGGCAATTTTGAATTCGTTGGTGACGATTGAGTTGATCAGCATGTGATACCTGCCAAGATGGAACTGCAATAATCGAGCCGCAACAGAATTATCGAATTGACCAGACATGATGTTGCTTTATCGGACAATAAGGTCGAACGCAGCCAAATACGTCTCAAAGATAGAAATGAGGAACGGCACATATCACTCTTCAGACATAGGCAAAGTTTGATCTAATCGAACACCGAGTCAACTTTTGAAAGAGTCATCAGAATAGATTCATCAGGATTGTATAAAGTCATAAAGTTCATTAATTACGTAGACAAATCCAATTTTCTACTCACGGTTAGACAGTTTCGTCAACCAGGTCGGTTGACTTCTTCAGTAATGCGATGATCCACCTACACTCCCGCGAAATTTCTTCTTAACAGTGGATCATACATGTGATTTAGAGAGTAGATGCCCTCGTCACGGTTTATGGTCTGGGTGCCCCTCTTTCTCATCCAAAGTGCTTCACACAGCTATAAAGCCACATAATACTTTGAAACGGTTGCTGGTCCATCCGAAAGATAAGATCGACACTTTACAAACATGCGACTGTGTGTATGAGATCCCGTGCCTAACGTGCAACAAAACTTACATTGGCGAAACGGGAAGGAAATTCCAAACAAGACTTAATGAGCATAGGAAAGACGTAGAAAAAGTCAAGGACATCAAATACACTAGGTCAAAAAGACATGAATCTGTTTCGGAACAGCATAAATCGGCCATTACGGACCACGTAGCTCAAGAGAATCATGTCATCAATTGGGAGGGGGCAAGCATAATTGACAAGGACACTAACAAATAAACCAGATGGATGCGTGAAGCACTTTGGATTAGAAACAGGGGCACCCAGACCATCAACCGTTAAGTTAACAGGGGAACTACAGCCTGTCTCAAAAAAAAGTGAAAAGCGCCCTCTCTGGCAATTAGAAAATACCGTTGTGATTTGATGCTTACATCAACGTCAAGGGCACAGACTTAGCTCTCCAATACCGTTTGTTCTGTTCAATTTGCTCATTTTAATCTCGAGATATGTTTAGTTAACAACGAAAGGGCAAAATCACAATTATGCCACTTTTACTAGGGAATAGGGCTGTACAGTGTACATGTAAATCAATGATAGCTGATGTTGATGCGTCTAATGCACTCCCCCTTCGGGGCTCGTGCATTAGACGCATCAACACCATGCGCGCGTACATTATTTTGTCTAATTTCATTAATTTGTCAAATTTCTTGAACTTGTCAAAGTTCATTAACCTATAAGTGTGCAATATTTGTTTGTCTTTTAACATGTCTTGAATGACAAAGAGAACATTATTTACCATGGTAAAATCATTGACATGCACATGTATTTAATTTTACAGGAGAATGTGAAATATTTATTTATCGTTTAATTTGTCGGAAGTGGAAAAAGAGCATCATTATACCATTATCATGATAAAACATTAAAAACAATTTTGTATTGTATTTCACGAAGGAACTCTTGATAAACTTGATGCTACATGTATCATTGATTTACACGTACAGCCCTCTTCCCTAGTAAAAGTGGCACAATTGTGATTTTACCCTTTCGTTGTTAAGTAAGCATATCTCGAGATTAAAACAAGCAAATTGAACAGACTAAACGGCATTTGAGAGCTAAGACTATGCCCTTGAAGTTGATGCAAGCATTATGTCACAATGGTATTTTTTAATTGCCACAGAGGGCGCTTTTCACATGCACACTTTTTTTTGAGACAGGCTGTTTTGAGTCGGGGCAGCAGATCTAAGATTTTTGTGGACATACTCTATATCAAATCGGAGAATTCGTCTTCAGAGACAAGAGCAAATTGATCGAAAACCGGACCTGCATACACACTAATGATGGTGGAAGAGAGTGTCGAGAATCTAGTTCCTCCCGTAGATTGATGATATATTAGAAAATAATGGACATAAATGTTCTATGTTAGTTGTTAATGCAGAAGTTCTTGATTTTCCGAAAAGCTGGTTGGACACACTAAAAAGCTGCTTGGTAGAAAAAGTGCCAAAATCAATTTCAAATTCTTTTATTTCAATAAACCTGTATTGTATTTTTGGCAAATGGCCCCTTTTTCAAACTGCACATCTTTTTCAAAATTGTTTACTCAATATCCCTTTTTTATTTTGGTTATAGCCAATGACACACTTTTTAAAGGACATATCTATTGCAAAAAGAAGTTTAACTCCATTCGAAGAAAATAATTATTACATTACAAGTTGCGTATTTCTCCTGAAAAAGAAAATAGTAAAAATTCTGGTTCGTTGATCGTACGACGAAATATTGAGTTCCAATGCAACAGACTAGTGACGTCATTATATGAATAAAAAGTCTCATCCGCAGCCAGTTTAGTGCAACTTGGGTCTTTTAACCTTACAATAATGTTATTATAAAGGGTAAATTTCGGCAAATAAAAAATATCATACACATAAGCATTAGAAATAGGAGAACTCTTTTGATGTTCATTGATGTATGTAAAGCGCGACCTGCAACAAACCGATTAGTTCCCGACAGATGCACACAGTTCTATGGGTCATTGAAATTGGTTATTTTCATAAAAAATGCTCAAATTCTGATCGTACGGTGAAATTGATCTAAACAATTGTTTTCATTTTTTAGTTTAAGTATTTCTCATCAAGTTAATATACATATGAATTTTAATACCACATCTTACTAATAAAGAAGCGGCCTGATTTTATCCACATGTGTAAAAACCATTAGATTTGTAATACTTGATTCAAATGTGTTTTTTCTGATAGAAACACCAGCATACGTCATGTGCATTGACAGTGTTGGCAGTCCTTTCTCTCATAGCTGGATATGTATATCATGACATCACTGCAATTTCTAGGTCAAATCTGTCTCGTTCGAAGGAACTCACCGCTTACGGTTGATTTTTGCGGAATATCAATTTTCAACACATTAGCGAAACGAACGTGAACGCGCTAGGTAAACACTGGGTGTCACGTGATGTCACTATAACCAATCGGCTCTCTTGAATGGCACCAAATTGACATCACGGATGCGTTTACGGTAGACCACCTAGTGCGGTCCAATGGTTCTTCACAGGTGCATACACATTTCTTACACCCCATACCACACCCTATCCACACACAATGAAAATAAGGCGGCGAAACTCTTTGAAATTAAAATTTGCGCAAATTTTATTACATAAATTGTATCATTAATCACAAATCTTGTAATGGTTTATCTATTCCAATTCCAGTGACACTTCATGCATACTGTCCTGGGTATGATGGTTAAGACGGTGTTCTCTGAAGGGGCATAAAAACCAGCACAGCCCTATTACAAGGCCCAGGGGCATCGATGAGGTGTCACTGAAGCTGGATCAGATAATAACAATATACACGTACTCACACTAAACATTTCAAAAATATTTCTCTTTTTTCCATAATACTACTTTTGTGACCATACGGTAACACGAAATGGTACATTCTATTAAAAAGGCAAGCATGGTCGTACATTTTGTGTACGATATGAATCAAAATTGAAAGCAGGTTTGTTCTTAAAGAGGAAGCCTCGCCAGAGCAGTTCTTCTCAGATGAACCAAACCTGCCTGGTTATCAAATTAATCGGTGACATATTTCTAAATTTGACAAGTTCCAATTGTTTTAATGTTATTGCATTAATTAGCACCTGTCAAATTCATAGATAACAATTAATTTGATAACCAGGCAGGTTTGGTTCACCCCAGAAGAACTGTTCTGACGGGACTTCCTCTTTAACCTTGTTCTTAAATATGTGTATTCATAAGCGCCACAGGACTTATGGAAGAGCAAAAAAGAATTGAAATCCAGGTATCCGTGGTAAACTTTTAGCATTAACTGTCACCTTCCCATGATGTTTTTAGAATTAGGATTAGTGTTGGGATGGGTCTAAGATCAAGAGATTTGGGGAATATGGGAGGATTATAGTGGAGGGGCGGGTTTTGGCGACCACTATGCTATAGTTGCTCTATATCCTATTTGTTGAGAAAGTTGCAAACACAAACTCGTTTTAAAGATGAAACTGATGTTCGATGAGCGTTATAATATCTCAGCAACTTATAAGGATGTAAGTGTACTAATTATGAAATATAATTATTCGTTTATGTGCTTTCTTGATCAGATAATTTTTGTTTTGCTTTTGGCGTCAGTTTAGAGTATCATAATGGCACGTTGTAGACTAACTAGCCTGGTTAACATTCTGTAGGAAAAAGAGAGAGAAACAAGATATTTATTATAAAATTGTTACAAATAGTGTATGCAACTTGCATTCAAGCACCCTACACACCGGTGACCCCAACACGAAACATACACACACGCCCACCCTTACACAAACGATGAAATAACAATTAGTTTGCCCATACATTGAAACAGACATTGTTAATCTGAGGGTGTGGGGTTCAAGTCGCCGCACAGGCAGGTACGTCTGGTGTTTTTCCTCAAGTCTTATCTGCATAATGAAGAGCTTATTTCCAAACCGTTTAAGTCCACAACCGCAAGTTTCTCATTTACTTGTGCAATACAATCACAATTTATTCTTTGACAAGTTTGACATTAGCAACAATGAGTTGTACCATCAACAAGCCATTATTTACAACAATAATGCTGGTTAACAATATGCAGACTATTGTTCTCATTTGGGAATCAAAGGCCTCACACGGTTATTGTGCGTCCATCCATTGTTTTGCTTTGTAATGGTGCATCCAGCTGAAATTATAATACCTATTAATAATAGCATCACAACCCATAGCAATATCGAACGGGTAAATCAGACACGTGTGTGTGTGTGTGGACTTAACACGGTTTGGAAATAAGCTCTTCATATGTTCTTACATTGCAATTTAATGTTTAAAATATTTTAGTGTGCAATATGGGGTTCTTTCATGGTATTGAGAAACATTATTAACCTCGTTCGATCCTTTATTAATGAGGAGCAACCAGACCGGTTTTAGATCTGAACGCAGGTGTCCTCAGTAAACACACATCTTGAGAACATGTGGGAGGCATCAAAGAGCAAAAACTGTTACTTTTGTTGACTTCAAGAAAGACTTCGACTCTATCACAGCAGCGGACTGATTCTTTCATGCCTGAGGCGATCAACAGGTCGATCATGTTTTCAGTGCGCCAACATTACGGCATACCTAAGTTGTGGCCAATGCCATCCAGGTCCTCTACAATGACTCTAACAATAACGTTCTGCATGTGGTAAATGGAAGTATCTCTGGGCCGTTTTGAGTAAACAACTGCAGTTCCTCAGGATGATGTGTAGGCGCCATTGCTGTTCATTGTCCTGGGAGACTACCTTCTGGAGAAATCCTCTTCAGAGGCAACTTATTTACCTCGTAAGACCAAAACACACTCACTCCTAATACATACACACCAAAACATTACACACAGCCCACACCCCCTGCACACACCCCACCTAATCTCAGTCACATAAATCCCCTTGTCATCCCATACATCTCCATCACACCCACACAAATGTATTTATATTTATCACGTACCTTAGCAACTGGAAAAGAATCTCTTGTCGTTTGGTGCGTATTTTGCATTGCAGACGCAGTTACTCGCGGGTGGTGGGCAAACTAGAAGAAGAGGGAAAAGAAATTATATAGGTTAACCTTCGTGGCACTGACCCGTTTGAAGAGGGAAGATGTTACAACCCCCTAATTTTCTATTACAAATGTAAATGTCTTATGCCATTTATTTGATACCAATGTAAAGCGTGGTCTCTTCTATCCATTGATACCAAAATAAGTACAAATATAGTCACTATGACGTCATAATGTGAGCGTGCTCTCGCAAAATTGGGGAATTCTGGCTATGTACAAAAGTATAGGTATAGTTGATTATAGGCGAAAAAGTCTACGAATATGCGATTTTAACTGGATTTTCTCCTAAATATGTCATTTTGGCATTTCGTGATCCACAACATCATCCCTCTCCCCACTTTTCTCAAAAAAAGTTGAGATTTTTATATCACTGGAAACCTCTGTCTACATAATGTTTATGTACAAAAAATTTCTTGCAGATTAATTCGTTTAGCAAAGATATCGTGAAATTCGAATTTCGTTCTGGTATACCAGAACAAAATTACAACACATTGTCTATCATGCATAAAAATGTCATAAAAAGAGCATGAAAGAGCAGGATCACGAAATACTCCTTTAATTAGGCTCTGGAACCGATCATATTCGGTGTTGAAATGGGCAACATTGTGAGTTTTTCACTTTGAAATTAATTTTCTCGGCTAAATGAAAAGCAGTAATGCTCATTTTTTCCCGTAAACGTCAGATTTTGTTTTCTTCTATGTAAGATTTTCGATTTTGACAGGCTTCAACTTGGACCGTCAGTTTTTTTTTTCAACTTTTTAGCTTTTCAAAGTAATATAATATAGTTCGCTAATGAAGGATTTTCTCAACTCTCTAACGCACATCATAGGGGCTGTATCATAATTTTGTCAGAACTCCATGGCTAATTTTAACATCAGGATTTTTTTTTAAAGGCATATCAAAGCACTATGATTTTATCTGACATTACTGAAAAAACATAATATACGATTATTGGTTTCTATTTGACCGAGAAAATTAATTTCAAAATAAAAGGTGGATCTCAGAATTGCGTCGATTTCAACATATATCGATCGACTTCCAGCACGACTATACATTAGGAAATGAATTTGGAGAAAACCTTCTGTTAATAAAATACCATGCTGAGCCACCAGCCTGGGTGGCTCACGCTCCAGTAATTTCAGATGATTGAGCTCAGTAATACATCAAAGAATGTCTTCCAATTCATGAAAACAAATAGATAATCAGCTTATCGGATTGAAAGCTTAGAGGGAAGGTCTTGCTGCTCAGCGAGTGTTTGTAATTATCAGAAGGTTTTCTCCAACTTCATTCTCTAATGATGTATATGATTTAGATAACAATAGAGAGTGGTCAGTAGCGTTATGAGTGTTATAATAGCTTAAAATATATTTTGAAAAATACCACGGGTACCTATCTGAATCGACATTTTTTGGCAAATATTGTGTTTAAAATCGTCAACAATTTTTAATTTTTAGAGGGCCTCCCTGGATCCGGCCATAATCATTTTAACAAAATAAAATATAATAAAACACTTACGCTGCCACTTGTTCTTGCCCTTGCCCTTGCCTTTGCCCTTCCCAGCACGTTTATCCATCAACTCTTCAAATGCTTCTCCTTCTAGTTCTGCCATCCCGCCACGCTTGTTTGCCAAAAGAAAGTCCATTACATCAAACTGAAAACCACCGTCATCGTCTCCTTCCTCAAGAAATGTTGTTGCAACAGTTACGGCAACAAAGAGGCTGAATGCCATCAAAGCGAATAGAAGTTTACTGGCCATCTTCAATGTGTGTCTGTAAGTGTATAAAATAAAAACTCCTCTTGTATCACTCTAGTCATAATTATCAGCATGATTTACTCATGCACGAACACAAATTACTACAACTCATATGACCCATAAAATGTCTAACATTTCCAAAAACAATAGGTTATTATTTTTTCCCACAAAATGTTAGTTTTTTCTGTAATTATCATCATGTCCGATTTTTACCATTAATTTTGAGCTGAACAAAAAACTCGCAATTTCTACCCCCGTACCCAGCAAACACAAAAACGTTTTTAAAACGTTTTAAATAAGTTATATTTTGGCTTTTGGTTTAGGTAAAAACGTTTTAATAACATTAAAATGTCGGGTTATATAAAGGTCATGATAACATTTTAAAACGTTTTGTATGAAAACACACAACAACAAATTTTTTTTAATGTTTTCAAAAAATGTTATTTAAAACTATTTTTGCACACATTTTTGCCAAATATTTTGTCAATACTTAAATAACATTATGTTAAAATATTTGAACCCAACAAACACAGAAATGTTCTTAAAATGGTTTTTTTCAAAACCTTTTAATAACATTTAAATGTCGGGTTATATAAAGGTCAAGAAAACGTTTTCAAAACGTTATTGCAAATATTTTGGGCAAACATTTTGCACAAAATATTTTTTCAACCCCAAAATAACATTCTGTTTAGAATGTTTTGTATCAAGTTTTCAAGAATCTTTTTGGAATGTTATTAAAACGTTTTTATACCCTTTATATAACCCGACATTTAAACGTTTTCTGTAAAACATTTTGTTTGCTGAGTAGTAGATTATCAAAAATGTTTTTTAAGGTTATGAAAACGTTTTATACTCTTAATATACCCTTTATATAACCCGACATTTAATCGTTTTCTGACAACCTTTTATAACTTTTTGCGAATGATGTCGAAAACGTTTTGTGTTTGCTGGGTACCTACAAGCGCTTATAGACAATATCCGTCCATAGTTCGTTAATGAGATCGATCGGCTTAATTAACATCACATAAATTCTCGCATGGACATATAAATAAGACGTGTAACGTAAAGACGTATGATTTAATAACATACGCATAGTTTATACGTCAATGATTCACTCGAGCAACGTTCGATTAATATTTTGATCGTATGAACTAAATCTCCAAAAGCATACAAGGTCTTGGTTTTTGCAGGCTATGTTATTTCAGTACATTGCATTTGTTGAAGAATAGTCCTTTAAAAATGAGTTCGCCCTCCTCGGCAAATGTTACACTATTACAATATACAATTACAATGGAATAAAAAAAATGATGCTAATCAGTCGTTTTTTGTAATCGTTTTTGGGAGAATTGTATGCCATACAATATTTTTAATTTCTTTCTTACCCCTTTCATTATAGAAACGAATATACTTATTATACCTTTTTCTTTATAGTAGAAAACCCGATAGAAAAGTTCAAATATCTAAACAAGAAACCATTTCCTTCCTTTTCAGAATTTTTCTAAGAACGATATATTGAAAATATACGGACTATTCACCTGACTCATAATACTAATAGAAAGAAGAATAATTACTCATAACAATGGCTTTTATCATCTACATCCAAAGATATGTAAACGCAGGCTTGTTTACACATTCTATACTTTGGTAACAAAATCTTAGCAATAGAAAATCTCAAAACATCTTTGTGCTGAAGAAGAAAACTTTTCCCTCCGTTGCAGAAAATGAAATGTTCGTTTATACATCAGCGTATATCTCAAAAACATAATATTAAAAATATATGGGCTCCCTTTGATTACCCGACTCAAATGTCAGTAAAAAGCAGAATAAAAACTTATCACAGTTGCTTTTATCAACTACTTCCAAACATAATGTAATTTTTATATAGTTGAGAAAATCCTGAGTCAGTTCACTTTTCCCTATACTTAGCGTGGTGTGATTATGACTAAAATGTATTGAAATTGAACAATGTGAGTTTGGCATGCCCAAGTAAATTAACGGTCACTGTAAAATAAAAGCGCCAAGTCTCCTTCACTATGGTCACACTGAAAAATCCCGACTTGGCCGACACCATTCTATCATCTATGATTCTAAACACCACCAATGAAACAGTATTTTTAAAATTTCTCTCCTTTTCAGTCAAAAAATATTTCAAATTGAACATTTTTATCAACATAAACGTGTACAAAAGTAAGTAAATACAGTACGAGCTTACCTTAGTTTCGATTCGTAGAGAAAACGAAGAAGTGTCTCTTGTTCTCGTTAATGCCTTAAGTGATACTCAGCTACAACCACTTTCCCTCATCCTACTTATATCCTAAAACTCTTCATGGACCACTTACCTTTCCAATTAAAGATTATTTTGGTACACATGTGTTTAATTAAAGAGATTAATAGTAGGTGTCTTTAATTAAAGATTTAAGACATAATTATTGACCTTCGTGCGCTTTCGATTATCTCAGCAGCGTAGCATGAGTCACTTGATTGGGAGAGGGGGGCACCGAGCCTGATTGAGAGAGCCACTTTTCGAAAATGTTCAGTGGGATTTGAAAAAAAGTTGCACCGCGAACCCCTATTTGCCTAAAATAAAAAGAAACGGAATAACCTCGTGATCTTAAAAACGGAGGATATAAAGCATGTAAAATAAGTTAATCATTACCGTGCCAATTTAATAAGCAGAGCTCCCTTTTTTTTTTTTTAAAAGGGCAATGATTTATAGTGCGTTACGCACAGGCTTAAAATGCAGGAGTGCAAAGGGAATCTTGAACCTATCCTCCTCAAGCCCTTCGCTTTTAGGCAAAGATTCACATTTTGTCCAAAGAAATTAGTTCAAGATTCACCACAAGAAAGAATATTTGTTAAAGATTCGCTTGGTAGGTGATTGTTGGTTCTAAGAAGTCAAAGCGTAGTCAAGGATTCACAAGTTTGCGATTATTTGTTTTGTTGAATATGGTTTTGTCTAGCAAGGTAAAGATTAGACACTTTTGGATCGAATCTTCAAGGCTCTATGTATGTTAAAATTAAAATTATTTTTAAATTGCGTTTTTTAATTATGTCGCTTTTGTCGGGGGAACAAAGGAAAAAACTTTCCCAGTTAGCATTAATTTTAAGTTGCCGAGATATCGGTAAAAGATACCGGCAAAAATGTCAGTTTCATATTGTTTGAAGTCAACGCTGATAGACATTGGGTTCAAATTAACATTTTTCACGTTGAGATGTTTTTTAATGTTTTAAAGATGTCTTGGATCAAGAAATTAAACAATTCTAGTATTTCTTGCTGGAAAAAGATTCCACTTTATTATGTCAACAAGTTTGAGTAGCGTTTTAAGGGGTCTTGGGGTCCAGGACTCCTTGATTTGGCAGGTCCCCGTGATTTGGACCCCTTAATTTTGTACATCTGTGTAGAATTAGAGGCCTGGACCCCTTTATTTGCCAATTTGGACCCCCGGACTCAGCAGGTCAACGCTAACCCTGTTGATATGGGTATAAATGTATTTAATTGCAATTGGTGAGTTCTTGGCGCTGTCATTTTCCTTAAGGGCTGGGGTATGAACGTTTGGACAGTATTTATTTTGGGACATTAGAGCACATCAGACATATCGAATTGCATTCTGAATACGAAGAATGTCATTCTGATATCAAATAATTTTGGTTTTTGAAATTCGCAATTTAATACACATTTTATGGCAAATCATTAAAATTGATATTTTTGATATTTAACAGTACTCGAAGTAAACTTTATAAATCTGATGATTTATACTTAACGTGTATGTAGGTGGGATGAAATGCCGACGATCAATTGAAAATTTTGACCTTTCGTATTGAAGATATGGATTTTTTTCCCCAAAACATCAACAAAAAAAAGGTCTTTTTGGGAAAAAAATCTATATCTTCAATATGAAAGGTCAAAATTTTCAATTGACTGTCGGCTTTTCCTCCCTGCTACATACACTTTAAGAATATATCATTAGATTTATATAATTTACTTCGAGGACTGTTATATATCAAAAATTTGAAAAATATCTAATTTTTATAATTTGTCATTAAATTGGTATTATATTGTGATTTTCAAAAAATGAAAATTATTTGAGATCAGAAAGACATGCTTCGTATTCAGAATGCAATTCGATAGGTCTGAGGTGCTCTCATGTCCTCAAAAAATACTGTCGAAACGCAATAAACGCTCATTTTAGATCCCTTAAATTATCTGTTTGATTTTCTTATTTTATGTGTGAATTTGTTTATAATATCTAATATATAAAAAGGCATACATGTCAAAAGATAAATAAAATAAAAATCCGGTCAATTGTGTTTCACTGCAACATCTCACTATGATAGGCTAATTTATAATTTTTTTTCTTCATCTTGTTGTTCATTACAAAGTTCTGTTGCACTCACTATTCCGGACGACTGATGTATAGAAACATTTAATATTCTGCATGATTAAAAAACTACACAGCGAAGACCACTTTGACTTGTAAATAATAGGTAAATATGTAGTGTGCATGATAAATAAATCCCGGAAATAAATTACCCAATAATATCAGGTAACATATATTTGATAACTACTATCATCACACAAGACTACATTTGAAACTTAAAAATCTTTTGCTTTTCAAATAATGCTACAAGCAAACAGCTGTGACTCTGCGTATCATATACCACTTTTGCCAAGTCATGGATTAATATTTTAATTTGAAGAAATAAATAAAGGTCATACCCAGCAAACACAAAAACGTTTTAAAAACGTTTTAAATAAGTTATAATGTTGGCTATTGGTTTAGATAAAAACGTTTTAATAACATTAAAATGTCGGGTTATATAAAGGTCATGATAACGTTTTAAAACGTTTTGTATAAAAACACACTACAACAATATTTTAAAATGTTTTCAAAAAATGTTATTGAAAACTATTTTTGCAAACATTTTTGCCAAATATTGTGTCAATATTTAAATAACATTATGTTAAAATATTTGAACCCAGCAAACACAGAAATGTTCTTAAAATGTTTTTTTTCTAAACCTTTTAATAACATTTAAATGTCGGTTATATAAAGGTCATGAAAACGTTTTTAAAACGTTATTGAAAATATTTTGGGCAAACATTTTTCGCAAAGTATTTTTTCAACCCCAAAATAACATTTTGTTTAGAATGTTTTGCATCAAGTTTTCAAGAATGATTTGGGAATGTTATTAAAACGTTTTATACCCTTTATATAACCCGACATTTAAACGTTTTCTGTAAAACATTTTTGTTTGCTGAGCACTAGATTATCAAAAATGGTTTTTTAAGGTTATGAAAACGTTTTATACTCTTAATATACCCTTTATATAACCCGACATTTAAACGTTTTCTGACAACCTTTCATAACCTTTTTCGAATGATGTCGAAAACGTTTTGTGTTTGCTGGGTATACATATTTTGAAATAAATCAAGGATTGCAATCGTCATTAATATTACCTTTGTAACCACTCCCTTAATGTTATAGCTGGTTTTTGCTCATTGCAACATTAATAGTCAATAAACCTTTTCTTTGCATTACACATTCATTGATGCCTTCACTTATACGTAGGTCTGCTGTCACTTTCAATTATCATGATGATGATGTTACTTTTATCATCATCATAACATTGAATGTTAAAATTGAAGTTTAATTATTTTTATGTCCTGATCGGAAAAGAATGACTAACCTTAATTGTCTCATAATCCCAGTGGCGTAACTACACATTTTCATTGGGGGGGCAAGCGGGGCAAACATAATAAATGAGGGGGCAGGAATGCAGCACCTTTTGGCGACAAAAGAAGTGTTTGGTACACATTTTTGGCATATTGAAGCTAAAGCTAAAGCTAAATTTGTGTTTTTAAGGTTAAAATGACCAGATATGAGGTTAATTAATAACTCTCAGAAGTAGGCCTACTTTAACCTTTTTCATTTGGGGGGGCAAGCAGGGGGCAAGGGTTCAAAATGGGGGGGGGCCCAGCCCCCCACTTCCCTGCTGGTTACGCCACTGCATAATCCCCTCATTTGAATTATAATTGGCATGAACTTAACATGATTGTAATAAAAAGGTGAAAACCAAGATTTTTAATTGAGGAAACAGGAATCATATCGTGAGCAGCGAAGGGTGGCAAACCGCTTCCTCATCCATCATCATGTGTCCTTCCAAAAATTATGCTTTTGCTATGGTGAAGGCACCGAAGCATGTTTGGTCATACCATGCATAGAAAAACCTAAATTGCACTTTTTTAATAAAATCTTTGTCATACAATACTGACCAGTGCATATAAAAACTTAAATTACAATTTTTTAATAAAATCTTTGGTCATACAATACTGACCAGTTGCCAGATGTCACGAAAGTGTAAAAGCTGGAGGGTCATTTCGTGAAGATGAAGGACCTAAGGGATGCAACATTATTTTGATTATCAAGAGGGGGCGGGGGAGTGTGGATCAGGCGGAACTTTATTTTTACGCCGATTTTGTTTTTCAATTTTAATGTATGCCTTTATCGGGGCCTTTATAGATTTTTTTACTCATCAGTGAGGCGATGTTTTTGTTTCCATGCCCCTTCCCCCTGAAAATAAAGTGTTGTGCCCTTAAAGCCATTTGATGCACCATGTTATTGTTTATTTTTTGAACATTATTGATTGTATACATTTAATCAACTGGATTTGCATTATTAGGCCCCACCTTTCAAGCATGAACCTACACCCTATTCTAGAAAAATACACTGCTATAAATATATTGGAATTAAAAAATTATTTTCTCGTTTTGCCAAGTGAAACATGGCTAAATCCTAATAGTTCTAGTTCTAACTGCATGGCAATAAAAGTCAAATTTTAATATTTGGGCAATTTGAGGGGAAATGGGGCAAAAAACCTGCCATTTTGCATATTTTCTTACACTTGTAGTCACAAATTTCGAAGACTTGGCACAAGTCTAAGCATTCAAAATCTTGATTATAGGCTAAAGAGTGAGCTCAAAATATTAACATTTTATGTTATTTTTGATAATTGGTTATGGAACATTATATTAGAAAATGTGTTTTCCAAAAGTTAGAATGCATATCTTGAAATTAGTCTTTGTACAAGTCTTTGGGCTTGATTGTCACAGCATACAAAAAACACTCTAAAAAGGCATGTTTTTAGAATACTAAAAATGTGACCAAATATTAAAATTTAACTTTCATTGCCAGTTAGAACTTGAGTAAATAAAGGATATGGATTTAGCTGTGTTTCATTTGGCAAAACAAGATAATATTTTTTCAATTAAAAAAAAAAATAGTGCTGTATTTTTCTGGAATGGGGAGTACCGGTACTCAATTACGAGCAATTTTACCCTTTCTCTTTTTTGTTTTTTTTTTTATTCTCTTTCACTCACTTTCTCTTCAGTCTTTTATGCCTTGTGGGTTTATGCATTAAAATCACCAATATTTTAAATAGGAATTGGGAAGGTAAAAATAATATAGACTTCATATTATAACTTCCTTTTTAAGAAGCATGAGGTTACTCTGTCGACGGTTTAGGTAAATAAGAGATAATTCAGTGGCGAAGCGTCATGGGGAAACGGGGGTGGGTTGGTGTGTGTGTGTGTGGGGGGGGTGTGCCCCCAATCGAAGTGAAATTAAAAAAAATAATAATAACAAGACGGTTCCTCCTCATCAAGCTCGCAGATGACCCCACCCGTTTCCCCATCGAATGACTCACGAATCACGATGAGCATCTTTAATTAAGGGATGGGGTATGAACGTTTGGACAGTATTTATTGTGGGACATTAGAGCACATCAGACATATCGATTTGCATTCTGAATACGAAGAATGTCCTTCTGATATCAAGTAATTTTGATTTTTTTTGACATTCGCAATGTAATACACATTTTATGGCAAATGATTAAAAATTGATATTTTTAATATATAACAGTACTCGAAGTAAAATTTATAAATCTGATGATTTATACTTAAAGTGTATAGGTGGGATGAAAAGCCGACGATCAATTGAAAACTTTGACCTTTCGTATTGAAGATACGGATTTTTTCCCCAAAACACCAACAAAATTCGGTCTTTTGGGGAAAAATCCATATCTTCAATATGAAAGGTCAAAATTTTCAATTGATCGTCGGCTTTTCCTCCCAGCTACATACACTAAGAATATATCATTAGATTTATAAAATTTATTTCGAGGACTGTTATATATCAAAAATGTGAAGAAAAATCAAATTTTAATAATTTGTCATAAAATTTGTACTATATCGTAAATTTCAAAAAATGAAAATCATTTGATATCAGAAAGACATTCTTCGTATTCAGAATGCAATTCGATATGTCTGATGTGCTCTCATGTCCCACAAAAAATACTGTCGAAACGTTCATTCCAGGTCCCTTAAGGTTACGGAGGGTGAAAATTCCACTCAACTTGTCTTTTGTTTTTTAATTTTTATTTATGAAGTATATGTATATATTAAACATCTCAGAGATGTAGATTGAAAAAATTGTATCAACAAAGTATTTTTGAAATTATTTTTGTGTATCAATATTTGCTCTAGATATCCCACAGCACTAATTCTTTTTTAAAGACAGTTCTTGTTTTAAGGGGACACTACACTAAATCCTTCCGCATTTGGTGTAACTCATGGAAGAAAGAGAAGGTGTGAGGGCTATCATTTTCTTTGGAAGGGGAATCCCAAATATACATGGGGGCCCGTGGGTTAGATTTTAAAAGGTATGCCAACATTTCCTGTCATCCTCCCTGGCCCTGCTCTCGGCCAGCCTAACTTTGCCAATGTGGAAACTTTAAATGGCCCCTAGATATTATGATGCAGATTTGAATGTTTCTGTAGTGTTTCCTAAGCCTTATAAAGATGCACTGTAAATGTTTGCCAAAAACTGCTCCCCCTCCCCATTCTACCCCCCCAGGACTCATAATTATTATGCACCTAGTTACTTTATTGTATTTTCACATGTATTTCAATGGGACATTTATTTAGTGATGTCCCCCTTATAGTGATTATTATTCCAGCGCATGAACTGGCAACCCTATCATTTTCATTTGATTGCTAAAATCACTGAAGCATATGCACAGTGGAGCATGAGTATTCAACCAGCACTATACTAGACAAAATCAATAAAATAAGTACTATCACCTTGGCCCTGGCAACATTAACTAGCATTGTAAACAAGTTAGCACATGGTTTGAACATGATATTGATAGTGTGGAAGTTTTGGCAGAAATTTGTCAATTTCTGCAAGTTTTGTGAAAATCAATTGATACTTCCCATGCAGTAAGGATTATCAGTAGTAATACAGGAGCACTGCACCTGGAATATTATGGGATTGTGAATTGATACTGTGAAATAGCAGAAAATGTGAGTACTTGAAACTAAATGTGTGGATATCTCAGAACTCCATTTTGGACCATTTGGCCTGATATGCTGAGATGAAATAAATTATTTTTAATGTTTCCCGTAGCTGATTCATAAACTTTTGATATGCATGTGTTAGCTGATACTTCAAAGAAATAATGTAGGGAATAATTGTGTCAATATATTGGCACACTAAATTAATATTGTTGTAGCAAAAAAGTCGCCATTTACCCCATCATTTTCATTGACATTCTGTGAACATGTAAGCTTACTGTTTTAAATCAGGAGGACCTATCGAAAGAATAAATAGGTACATTATTTCATTGGTTTGTTTGTAACACATATGTGAAATCGCAATGAAATCGGACCCTCTCCCCATATTTTCCTGGCCTCTTTCCCAAAAAACCTCATGCTCATGAAATTGAACACAAATTGAAACACTTACAAAGTACATTTGTGTATGAGCAATGACGTTAAAAGTATTACAATAATAATCATTAGAGTGTCAACTTTAAGATGAAGTATGATTTTAGGCCTGCCATGTTTATTTTTGAAAAACAAAATATTTTAGGTGGCTACGTGCAGCCAATTTGCCTACACAAAATGTCAAAATCCTGTATAACCTTAAAGACACCTACTGTTAATTTCATTATAATAAAACACATGTGTAAATACTATTAATTTGAAAGGTAGTGATCCATGGTGAAGACTTAGAATATAAATGGGATGAGGTAAGGGTTGAAACTGATTTCAACCAACGGGAACACAGAAGAGGCAAATGATCTACGTTTACTCTACGTAACGCAACTGAGGTAAGCTTATTTGCTTTTCAATAATATCCTACATTTAATATGTTGATAGATCATGTACCAAAAACTAAAATTTGGCTTTATTTTTCTGATTCGGATATTCAAATTAATAATAAATCATATGATTTTGTCATGTTTTGTGATACCGATAACTGCCGGAGCCGAAAGACGAAATGGCCATCAGAGATCGCTTGAATTAAAGAGATTGGATGTCGGGCATCCAAACCTCTTGGTCCGTATGCACAAAAGAGCTAGACCGGGTCTAAAGTTAGATCTTTTCTAAGTGGAATTTAGCCCGGGGGGGCACTTCAATATGAACAGGGCCGCCGCTAGAGGGCGGGTATGGGGGTGTGACTGTCGGCAAATGTAGTCAAAGGTATGTGTGATTGTCGGCAAATTGTGAGAGCCATATAACAGATTAATCATGTGTTACGTAATTGTGTTGTTTTCACGTAAAAGACCTACGGTGAATGGTATAGTAGTTACTATATTTAAAAAAAATTGTTTTGAAAAATTTTTTTCATTCCCCCACTTGGTTATTTTTTTCAAAATAAGTAACAAAATCAGTGATGAATGAAAGTTGCTGACTTAAATTGAACTTGTAAGGGTCTTTGGGTGACAGATCAAATGGAAAAATAGGGGTCTTCGGGTGACAGAGCATGTGTTCGTAAAAAATATGGGGTCTTTGTGTGACAGCGATGCTGAAAAAGGGGTCTTAACAGCCCTACATACGCGTCACCTCCAAAGTTGAGTGCCCCCCGGAAATTTAGTACCAGGAGAAAGTACATTTTCCTTACCATTTTCTTATGTTATTTTGTATTATTTTTGAACTTTGCATCTTTAAAATTTGCTAGCGACTCTAGGAAGGAAATAATAGTAAAGAACCATTCCTGATGGAACTAAATTCCACTTAGACCAGGTTTAACTTTAGACCCGGTCTAACTCTTTTGTGTATATGGACCCTTAACTCTTGTGGCCACATTATGATTGTTACGCATTTATCCAAGAAATCCATCACTTTAGTTCAAGATGCAAGATGCTTCAGCCTATATACCCATTTATTATGTCGGTAAATGTTCACCTTTTGGTCAAAATGTAGGCCTATGCATGGATACCAGATTTACCCTCCCTAGTGATTTTATCATTTTGAAACAACTGCTAATTAAAAACTTCCAAGAAATCCTCATTCGTATCAAAATTAATTGGGTAACTGAGGGATCAGAAACAGAAAGGTAAAGGAAAAGAAACCAATTAAATCAATCATAAAATTTGATAACGAGAACGTTTTGTAAATATATGGGATGATGAAAATTGCAACTTTTTCTGAAAGCATCATTTTTGGAAAATGTGATTTTTTTACCAACGATATTGTTTTTGGAAAAGGGACACCTTAGGGAGGGTAGCAAAACGATTCTTCTATTCACAGTTAGAAGACAATGAGGTTGCTACGTCGGCACGCATAGTAGGTGATAAAAGTGGTTTTCCAAGTAAAGTGTTTGGATGCGAGCCGTTAGACCAATAGGCCTATAAAATAAACGCCGTGTCAGACAAAAGTCTTTGAACATGGCAAAAGTTCGAAGTCAGCAAAAACATCTAAATCCAGCGATGCTGAGGTCTTCATCAGTGCTCGGGCCCCAGTAAAAATTAGAAATACTCCCAAATCAACAAAATGTACGTCAAGTTATGCAAAGAAAGATCTTGGTGTAGATTATTCATCCAGTAGTTCAAAACATTAGATTTAATTTACGAAATAATATGAAAAGAAATGTTTTGTATTATTTTAAGGGGGAGTTATTTCTTACGAATGTATTCTGTTAAGGACTGTGCAATAATTTTGAACCCCAATATTTTTTGTCAAGCAAACAACAACAACAACAACAAAACACAGGGGGAGGAGGGAGGCAAGCCAGTTTTGGTGGGTCGAAAGGAGGCGGAGGTAATTGTTTTGGCGCACATTTAGAGAAAACGCTCTAAAAAGTCTTTGGAGACATTAAGGGATCTAAAATGAGCGTTTATTGCGTTTCGACAGTATTTTTTATGGGACATGAGAGCACCTCAGACCTATCAATTGCATTCTGAATACGAAGCATGTCTTTCTGATATCAAATAATTTTCATTTTTGAAAATCACAATATAAAATTTTATGGCAAATTATAAAAATTTGATATTTTTCAAATTTTTGATATATAACAGTCCTCGAAGTAAATTATATAAATCTAATGATATATTCTTAAAGTGTATGTAGCAGGGAGGAAAAGCCGACGGTCAATTGAAAATTTGACCTTTCATATTGAAGATATGGATGTTTTTCCCAAAAAGACCTTTTTTTTTTTGGTGTTTTTGGAAAAAAAATCCATATCTTCAATACGAAAGGTCAACATTTTCAATTGATCGTCGGCTTTTCATCCCACCTACATACACTTTAAGTATAAATCATCAGATTTATAAAGTTTACTTCGAGTACTGTTAAATATCAAAAATATCAATTTTAATGATTTGCCATAAAATGTGTATTAAATTGCGAATTTCAAAAATCAAAATTATTTGATATCAGAATGACATTCTTCGTATTCAGAATGCAATTCGATATGTCTGATGTGCTCTAATGTCCCAAAATAAATACTGTCCAAACGTTCATACCCCAGCCCTTAAGGAAACATTCAAATAGGCAAACAAATTTTGCATATGTGCAAAGGAGAGGAATATGGGCAAGAATTTTTTGGGAGGGCGAGGAGGTGAATGCAAGCAATTTTTGGCAGGCTGCAAGGGACGGGGGGGCATGCAAATGGAAATTAAGATGACTATAAGAATGATACACATAATGTTCTTACTTTATACATTTACAGACACACATTGAAGATGGCCAGTAAACTTCTATTCGCTTTGATGGCATTAAACCTCTTTGTTGCCGTAGCTGTTGCAATACCATTTTTTCTTGAGGCAGCAGACGATGGTGACGATGACGGTGATTTTGATGTGATGGATTTCTTACTGGCAAATAAGCGTGGCGGATTAGAAGAAGAGGCATTAGAAGATGAAATGGATAAACGTGGTGGGAGGCGCAGGAGGAACAAATGGCTGCGTAAGTGTATTATTAGATTTTCATTAAATAATTATAAAATTATATGTACTGTTTAAAAGGTTGCCACAAACTGAAAATGATGGAATTAAATTTACTTTTTTGACTAAAATATGTGTTATAGCCTAGTAGCTTTAACTTTTGTATTTTATCTAAAAGCACAGCTAGAAAGGTCACGCTGTAGAGATGAACACTATGCTGATTATCATTACCTGAGATGTTACAAGATATCCTTCCAAAAATTGGAATTCTGGGTAATTTCTGTCCATCAAAATTTTTCTTTTTCAATCACAGATGATGTTTTGGACTGTAAGGTGTATATTCATTCAAAAATTATATTGTTACTAATATGATTTTTTTTTGTATAAAGAGGGAAGTTCGTACATTGGCTGCACGCATGTTTTCAAGTGCATTATATCCAAAGATGCGTCACCGTTTTCGGTGTACCATATCTTACTGTGTTTTTCAGGTCACCTACAAAACTATGAAAATGGTCTGGACATGATTTTTTCACCACCTGTAGGTGACATTACGAACTATATGTATGGACATTTCCAAGTAGCTACTTTTAACAAAACAAAAGTTATGACCCAACAGGTAGAACTTTTTGAATGACCCTCGTATGTACAAATTTTCTCCAATTTTACTTCACCTACAGCAACTAAAAAAAGATCTTGAAACCTTATTTTCTCACAAGCTAGATAAGGCTATACACCAATCCGACTTCGCCATTACTGCGGTGTCCCCGATGTAAAACTGCGGTGTCCCGAGGTCGGGGGTTCCACCTACCATCCATTATTTATTGCGTGCTACACAGAATTGTATCCGGGAATTGTACACAACAGTGATATTCAATACACGATCATAAGTATTGAATTACGAATTAAATCTCCCGCTCTGGTACATCTGTGTTACCGTCAATAGAGGGCCAAATACAGTAAACGCTTCTCGGATTGGTGTATAGACGAATCCAACGAGCCAAGTGATGGTCAGAATTTAGTCGGCCATGACTGGGTCCCCGGCCTTTCATCATTCTATTGTCTTCGTGTAATACGGGTGCTGAAATGCAGTTTAAAATACCCGCCAATACGCATCATTTCATATTTTAGGTGGGATATACACGACGGGGACCCAGCTTTGGCTGCCATTGAGGTGTAGGAATGCGTGAAATTGGATTCGTCTATAGGTTATAATCATGGAAAATATCAAAATATGGCTACTACGTACAGAAGCTGAGATAATGAGGTGGAGGTAGAACTTTCTAAATGACCCTCGTATGATTAGTTAAAATTTCAAGAAAAATATAAATCATTTTGAAGCATCAAGAACAATTATGCGTCCATTTTTCTACCAGGTGCTTTGTAGCGATAATGCAGTCAAACAATTCGTTCATTTAATTTTCGTGCATTGTCGGATCCAGGCGCATAGCAAGGAGGTGAAAAAAAAAATGGGGCGCCCAAAGTTACGCGAAGCTGCAAAAAGGGGCATAAAAGTGCAAAAAAATAATAAAATTGCAAAAAGTGCTTGCGACGCTCCTGGTCGGGGGCCGCTAACATATGACGTAGAAAAGTTGTAAGCATGTGTGTAAACGAAAACGGGTATTATGGGTAGTTCTGAAAAGTAAAACGCGGATCGACCCGCTTCGAGGGCATTTTATTCCAGCTTTGTACCATACGGTATGTCACCAGTTTAGCTTCAATATGCCAACATTTTGGTGAAGCGCGCATGTACCATAAACTTCTTTTGTTGCCAAAAAAAAAGGTGCTGGATTCACTTTACTTCAAGACAATTTTTCCAACCCCATCCCCTAATGTCAAAAAGAAATCTACGTCACTGTTCCGGGGCCCGGTTCCGGTGACACATTCCAAGCAGATCCCAAGACTCAACAGCCCCCCCCGTGTCGCCCAGTACGACGAGGGTATTGACGCGCTTACAAAACCAAACAGCATGACCGATGCCTGCCCCCTCATTTGCTATGTTTGCCCCAGCTTGTCCCCCCCATGAAAATGTCTATTTACGCCACTCCTCCCATTGAACATCACAGCTCCCATTATTTATAGGATTTTTTAAAATCAAGCGATAACTATGTGTAATTTCTTTGCCATCTTCTTCTAGTTTGCCCACCACCCTTCCCGACTAACTGTGTCTGCAATGCAAAATACAAAAAAGACGACTACAAATATTTCTCCCACTGCTAAGGTACGTCAGTATTTATATAGTTTGGGCTGTGTTGGGGTGTGTGTGGAGAGGGGGGTCAGGCATCCGGTGGTGCGAGAGTGGGTGATAGAGTAACGTGTTCTATAATGCGTTAAGTTGTCTTTCGTTAGCAGTCAATGCTTTCAAAATTAATGGAGTGTGTGTTTGTGGGGTGTGGGGGGTGTATTCTATAATACAGCCCGTCTAAAAAATTGTGCAAGTGAAAAGCGCCCTCTTTGGCAATTAGAATTTAAAGGAACATTCCATATTTCACCTCATGAAAATATTCTTACCATTGAACTCCTAAACATTCAATATTTGTATACTAATCCTACAAATGCATGTTCTTTTATTAACTGTTATGTCAAGGTATTTGGATATAACAGACTATTTTCTAAAAAGTGGCACAAAGGGGTTTTCTTACATTTGTGTTTAGTGCAGTAGATCTCTGGATTGCCGAAACCAAAATGAATTAAACAAACAGTATTTGAAAGCATCATGTCACAACAGTATTTTCTTATTGCCAAAGATGGCACTTCCACTTGCACAATTTTTTTTTTAGACAGGCTGTATTGCATGTTTGGTGCGTTTGTATGATGTGTGTGGGGTGTAGAGGTACATGCTGTTATTACAAGTTTCATATTAATAAACTTCTGAAAAGATAACGTACATATATAAATAACCGTCTTGTTTCATTCTCTATTTTCTTCCAGAATTTTAACCAGGCTATAGCATCCAACACGCCAATCCGAATCTCTCTCAACCGACGCCTAAAATAAATAAATATCATAATTCAATAATTATATTTATTTCCCAGAGCTGCCAACATTGGAATACTAATATGTAAATGCAGACGATTTCTGCCAAGTATAAAAAAGTTTAGGATGTGGCGCTCTCGTGCCATGGGCAGCGGCCCTTGCGTGGGATCAGCGCTCCCGGAAGCTCCTGGATGTTAGCTTTTTGAGACCCTTAAAATGCCTTTTTTTTTTTTTTTTTTTTTTGGCAAAAGGACAGGACAGTGGGCGTATAATTGATTTTGTTTGATTTTATAGCCAGATGGCTGTAAATGCAGAAGATTTAGCCAGATGGCTGTAAATGCAGAAGATTTAATATGTTTTGCAGAAGACAGAAGATTATCAGCAAATGATGAAGTCTTCTGCAGGATCAAGAAGGGTTGGCAGCTCTATTAAAAAAAACATTAATGTAAAATGTTTAAGTGAGCTTGTTGTTGTTGACATTCTCCATGCAGTTTCCTGGCGGTAATCATGATTATAACTCACGCTCATTCAACCGAAATAATCAGTTTAAAACCATCATATATGATCTTATAATATGAAATTGGTTAATGTTTTTTCAAACGTGTTTTATGGCATACTTTAGTATTTGTAACGTTTACACACAATGTCCCAGCTTATACCTAAATGGAAATAATTTGGACACAAAGTCATAAATGTCTTTCAACACCCCCCCATAGAACTGTGTTAAACAGCCAAAATAGCCAGTGGGGTTGCTTTCAATTTAGCTTCTTAAATTCAGTTTAAAAAGGACAAAAACCCTTCCTAGCAGGTATTATTAATATTATTTCAGCATTTTGGGTAAAGAAAAAAATTGAAATTGGACAGAAATCATACATTTCGGCTTCAACTTTAAAACGACTTGTGTGTCTGTATGTGTCTCAACAAATCAGAATATAGAGCAACTAGCAGAGCCCGGTAGCATAGTGGTCCCTCAAACCCTATATCTTATCCCCATCCCAATCTCTTGATCCAATCCCTAATCCTAACTCCAACCCTAATTATTCTAATTATAACCATAAAATCTAACTATAATCCAAATTATTTCATGGAATGATGACAGTTATGTTAAAGGTTTCCCGCGAGGATAGATCCTATTTAATAACTGAATTTCAATATTTTTGTGGCTATTCCATAGGTATTGTAGCGCTATACGCTTAGAGCAAATTAAAAAATAAATTTGTTTTCGATTTTGATCCATACCCTATGCCCATACTTTACTTTCTGATAAAATGCCCCATTTTGTGTTATCGTACTGTCAAAAGACCTGTTTTATTAAAAAAAAAAAAAAAAAAGAAAGAGGAATATTTTTGAAATATTATAAATACGTTGTAAATTACAAGATTTGTAATTAATGATGATTAAAATAAAATGTTCGCAAATTTTAATTTGAAAGAGTAATGCCATTCTCATTGTATTGTCTATGATGAAATTACAAATTGTTAGCGTGTGTCTTCACGGACCAACCATGTTAAACAAACAAAAACACAAACAAGTAAATGGAGCTCTCGTGCCATACAACCAGGGGTTCAGGAGCCCGCTTTTTTTTAATACAAAATCAGAATTTTTGGAGAAATACTAAAAAAATCAGAATTCTGATTAAAATCGAAAACTGGCATCTCTGGATCAAATAAATAGACCTCGAAAACTTGAGGTATGAGAATAATTATTTCAGTGCAATGCGTGTGTAAATGCTTCTTTGGAGCGGCAACTTCTGTGCGATTTGTACTTGCCAAGCGCAACATGCTCTTTTGGGTTGCATTTTTTTAACACGCAGTGCGTTTGACGCAAAGCATCGACCCCCAATGCCACAGATTTGGTTAGTACTTCCAATTGAAAACTTTGTCACATTGGAAAGGTATTGTAGCGCTATACGCTTAGAGCAAATTAAAACATAAATTTGTTTTCGATTTTGATCCATACCCTATGCCCATACTTTACTTTCTGATAAAATGCCCCATTTTGTGTTATCGTACTGTCAAAAGACCTGTTTTATTAAAAAAGAAAAAAAAAGAAAAGAGGAATATTTTTGAAATATTATGAATACGTTGTAAATTACAAGATTTGTAATTAATGATGATTAAAATAAAATGTTCGCAAATTTTAATTTGAAAGAGTCATGCCATTCTCATTGTATTGTCTATGATGAAATTACAAATTGTTAGCGTGTGTCTTCACGGACCAACCATGTTAAACAAACAAAAACACAAACAAGTAAATACTATTTTCCATTTTTAATTTGCATAACTGCAGAATTATGCACAAATTGCAAATAATAACAACATTAATTAAATGGGCTATTCCAGCTGAAATCCATACACCCACTACAATGTAAGATATGACCTTAATCTCTCACACACAGGGGGTGTAGATTTCAAATGGAGTCATCCATTCAGTAACTCTATTTGAAATTCACACCCCCTGTGTGTAAGATTAAGGTCATCTCTTCCATAGGGGTTGTGCTTTCAACTGGAATAGCCTAGTGCAACATCACATAACAATTGCAATGCTTTTATAATAAATTATATTTGCAAGATCTGGTAAAAACAGGACACTGTATTTTCTTCAAAACTTACACATTTCGTTCCATTCATTTGATTATACAAAGCAGGAGAGCGACTATTCACCCCTTGCATGGTTCCGCCATGTTGGGTAGAGCCTCAAACTCAACAGACATAAAAGGAAGAATTATGTAATTCTACTGTATAAAGTTATGTAATTGTTGTATAACCGATTCAATTCCGATTCATGTATGTTGCCCGTTTCGAAGCTCTACCTAAAACTTGATGACCATGAAAGGAGCGAATAGTCCATCAACTCAGAAGTACAACAGAGATGCCAGTGACTCATTGCCAAAAAATCTGAAAATTGGCGAAGTGTAATGAGCGAAGGGAGTGGAGCTCTCGTGCCATACAACCAGGGGTTCAGGAGCCCGCTTTTTTTAAATACAAAATCAGAATTTTTGGAGAAATACTAAAAAAATCAGAATTCTGATTAAAATCGAAAACTGGCATCTCTGGATCAAATAAATAGACCTCGGAAACTTGAGGTATGAGAATAATTATTTCAGTGCAATGCGTGTGTAAATGCTTCTTTGGAGCGGCAACTTCTGCGCGATTTGTACTTGCCAAGCGCAACATGCTCTTTTGCGTTGCATTTTTTTAACACGCAGTGCGTTTGACGCAAAGCATCGACCCCCAATGCCACAGATTTGGTTAGTACTTCCAATTGAAAACTTTGTCACATTGGAAAAGTGTTATCCAATCAGAGACTGATATTTAAAGGTTGTCAGCAGACAGGTTTTTTTTAGCGGCAAAGGAACACAAGCTGGATGAGATAAGGCCCCCAGAATAACACTGTTGTGTTGCCCTTACCCGACCGACCCAATTTTGGCAAAATTATGAGTCGGATGTTTTTCTTTTTTTTAATGTGCCTTTAATACGAGATACAGTACTGCAAATTGAATTCCAATGTTAGAATATTAGTTTTTTGCTACTTTTTCAAGTGTCAAACTTAGCCATTCAGTGCAGTCTATAAAACGTCTCTAGATGCAAATTTATGTAGGTTTGTACTATTTAAAATACATGCACCATATCGTCAGCCTGCTACGCTAAATGCCCAAGTCATTCTTTCATGTTTCTCATTTGCAATTTTGATTTTCTGAATAATAAACCCATAATTCATCAAATTTCCAGCAGCATTTTTCATTAACTTGTGGAATACATCTCTTTTTATTATTCAGAAAATCAAAACTGCAAATGAGAAACATGTAAAAATGACTTAGGCATTTAGAGTAGCAGGCTGACGATATGGCAACTGAAGCGATTTGATTTTGACATATTTTCATCATTATTATGTTTTGTTGAATCCAAGTGTGTAAAAATATTGGATCCAAAACATAATAATGATAAGATTGGATTCTTTACGCCCAATATTTATTGGTCTCGCTATGACTTGTAAAATATTGGACCAATATTTTAAAACTCATAGCTCGACCAATAAATATGGGCTCAATCGATCCAATTTTATATCACATTTTTCTTTTGTTTGTAACCATATGGTCAGTATGGCTTTATGTTATAAGTTTATCACTGATTTTTTAGCAGTGTCAAAAACATTACACACATTTACACAAACACAATACGGTGCATAATTTATACAGCAAGAGTGACTGAACAATCAGCCCTCATTAATATTCATGAGCTATCATGAATATGCAAGAAACACAGGTCCAATGCCAGCACAGGAGGGGGCACATGGGGAGATATGCCCCCCTCCACTCTCAAAAAGTTCAAGAATTTTAGGAAATGACCATTATGGGTGTGAATTTTAATTATAAAATTAAAAATTTCTAAAGGTTTTTTACCACTCTAGTACCTCAACTCAAATGGGACAAATCGGTATATGCACAAGTTACCACATAGAACGGGAAGGTGGGGTTGGGTTGATAAATCACTTTAAAAAAAACCCAGCATTATACAGATAAAAAGCAAAGATGAATCTTAGTAGCACCATATTTACATAATAATAACTCTTTTTAACACCTGTCAGAATCAGCTGTCAATCAAATTAATCAGATTAAACTGGGTCTATAAGGGTCAGTCTATAATTTGATGGGTTAGTGCTATAAGGCCCAATCTGAAATAGCTGCCAGGTGCATATCTTTATATTAGATGTGTACAATATGGAATGCAGAAATTATCATATATCTATAGGGCAGCTATTGCAGATAGGGACTTAAGGTCCGGTCATACTACGCCGCAATTGCTTTGCGTTGCCGATATATCGAGTACTTTTAGCCGCAACATGTCGCATTTTCATTGGTTAAAATGTATTTGACTTCATTGCGATACCGCAATGCAGTATTTTGCAGTATGATGCAGTGCGGCAACTCACCTCAAAGCAATTGCAGTGTAGTATGAATGGGCCTTTACACTAAACTCATACATGTATGAAAATAAAACAGTAGCCTTTTTAAGGATCTTTACCTCAAGAGTGAAGACACACCTTAGCCTTACATTGTGCTATTCCAGTTTAAATCCATACACCCCTTATGGAAGACATGACCTTAATCTCTCACACAGGGGGTGTAGATTTCAAATGGAGTCACTTACATGCGAGTCAACCATTCACTTTTACATTATACTTTTTCTCTTTGAATGCTACCATGTACAGAATACAGCTCTTATATGTTAACAAAATATACGTTTCAGTACTGATGACTTAATATACAACATAATAGCAGCAGGTAGGGTAAAATACTATTCAGGTTTACTTTCAGCAACAGATTATTAGAATAAATAAAGAAGTAAATAAATAAATAAATAAATAAATAAATAAATAATTAAATAAATAAATAAATAAATAAAAGTAAATAAATAAATAAAAATAATACAATAACTAAATAAAAAATAAGCAAAATAAATAAATATATTAGAATAAAATAAATAAATAAAATAAATAAGAAAAATAAAAAAATAAATAAAATAATACAATAAATAAAAAAATAAAATAGTACACTAGTTTTGACCATCATAATTATTAACAAAGCATAAATTTTAACATTTCTAAAATGTGCAGTACTTATAATTAAATAAATATTCATAATCTTGCATTGTTTCTCATGTCAAGTTTTACATCATATTGGCAAGTGCACCTTGCTATATAAGAACTATTCCCAGAGCATTCCGCATAAAACCAAGCTTCAGTCTTTGGTCAAATCACACAATACACATAAGCAAACTCCATGTTTGATGGCAGGCATGGCATATCCAGTCTATTGAGCTATTCCAGTTGAAGTCCACACATCCCTTTTGAAAGACATGACCTCAAAAGGCCTATTCAGTGATTTCAAAATTTATTTTAAATTTTAAAAATCATCAAATTCCCAATTTTGGCACATTTTGGTCATAGATGTGCTAACATAGCCTGCTGGCGGTTAAGCCGAAAGAATTTGTAATTCATATACTTGGGTACCGGTAGAGAAATTAACTACATTATATGTATTTGAATGGGGCTTCAACTTTGTCAATACTGCTTGTTTTGCCAATTTGCCTAGCTTTTTGCCAATTTTTTCATAGCAAATATACCTAATGATAATATTAATGACTTATCCTTCACTTTAGGCAACTTCAATTTTTTACCCCTTCCCTGGGATCACTGAATAGACCTTTAATCTCGAGCTCCACACAGGGTGTAGATTTCAAATGCAGTCACCCATTCAGGTAGTCCCATTTTAAATTCACATTCCCTGTGTGGGAGATTAAGGGCATGTCTCCCAAAGGAGGTATATAGATTGTAACTGGAATGGCCCATTTGGGTCAACCATCATCCACCTTGGACATCCAAGGTCGAACATATGTAGCATTCTGGATACAATCAAGTTTCAGACTTTGGTAAAATCAATCAATCAATCCACATATCAAACTCCATGTTTGATGGCGTGACATATCCAGTCCACTTTGGTCGACCACCCTCCGCCGTGAGCGTCGTTCAGTTGCTTGAGGAAGTACTCCATGGCTTCGCTCTCCGTTTTCTCGATGGCCAGGGTCTTGCGGAGGTAGCCGATGTCGTCCATGGACGGCAGCCCGGGGATGTCTGTGGCAAGCATCATGGAGAACAAGCTGATGAAGAGGTTGGCATTTTGTCGGAGGATGAGATATGCTTGGCAACACAGCTCCTGGAATCTGTAAGATTGTGATCACAATAATAAATAATACAACTATTATTATTATCAGTGGATCACAGGTATTTATTATCATTATCAACTTGAACAGGAACTATTAGTAATATAGGAAAATATAAGAATTCAAAATACTGGAAATATAAGCAATATAGGGCCATTTGAAGCCCTGATTTAAGGAGAAAACATTCTCTCTTCATATCTACCATCTCAACCACTGGCTGATATGTTCTTAACAAATCGTCGGTCACATCACATACTGTTCTATACGAAAACTGACAAAACATGTTTTACATACAGAGCTATACAATACTGGTTTTAGATCTAGCCTCAAACTTACCTAAAAGGATATTTTTTTATGAAGAAGACACCTGAAAGTTACACCTGAAAGTTCTAATATTGGTGAATAATACATGCCAATCTTTCGAGTAACATTGTGTAACATGGTATTAAAGTTATGTCTCTGTATGTGAAATGATTTTGTTTAAAATGCTATTAAACTTAAAGGTCTGTATGTGATGTGACCGACGAAATATCAGTGACTTCAAATCAATTGGTAAAAATTGATGGTCATAGTTTCCCATATATATGAGCATACCTTTTGAACTCTGGACTCTTGCTGATGTCTACTCCCTTGGTAATGACCTTCAAGAAGTCTTCAGTTAGCACAAATGGTACACGCTCTCTCTTGATGCCATACTTCTTCTTGATGTGGCCTAAGAAGTGGCCAAAATCTATGTGGAAAATCTGCCAAAGGGACAAACAAGAAAGTTCACAATGAATTTCTGCATTTGTAATCAAATTGTCTGAATACTGAATTTGACAATTGCATGATTTCGGATGTAATCTATCAGGCCATAGACAACTCTATATGTGACCACAAGTATTGATAATGCGTAACGTATGCTTGTAGAAGTGCACGTATATAGCGTGTTGCAAGTGTAGACCTAGTGGTAATTATAAATACTTGCACATGCTTGCAGTACTGAAGACGTGAAGTTATACACAAGTATAGTTCATATTAGAATAAGGAGAGTTTTCATAACATAAAGTAATTCATAGTTATTAAAATAATATTTAGCTAACTAAGAATGAGCATAAACGATAGGAATTATTGTTTTTACTATTCTGCCATGTGATATATGACAGGCAGGTCCAATATTTTATTGTAGTGGACACTGGCACCTATTGTTTACTCCCTAACTATTATATACTTCGTCCTAATTATTGCTTCTGTCCATTGCTTGACTACAGAAAATCAAGCTGCTCACCTAGACTAATTAAACACAAAAGTATAATTGACAACTTAAAGATTTGAAGGCATCTAAGAGTTTTAAATGTGAGAAAACTACTTTGGTTTTTTTTTTCAACATTCTAACATAATAAAAAAAGGTAAGGATAAGACATTTATTTAGTGGTGTGGACTCGACATGTACCTACCTGTCCATTTTCGCTGACCATAATATTGTCATTATGTCTATCCCCTATACCTAATATGAATGTAGCAACACAGTAACCTGCACAGGATTTGGTAAATGTATCAATAGCTATATCATATCTGAAAATTAACAAATAAAAAACAAAAAATCATTAATGGGTGCAACTAAAATGACAATACTTGCAAACTTAATACCATAGTGAAACAGCTGAATCTCATTGTCAGCAACATGCTTGAATTGCATAATTTGTATTTTTTTTTAAATTTCTGATCAATAATTACACAATTATAGAAACAAATTCTTTAAAAAAAATTAAATCTAATTGATATTGTTTGGTGACACTGCAATGCAATATCTATGCTCATGATCCAGTAGCTCAATTCCTGTAGCCTGCACAGTGCAAACTGTGCCAGTGCCTACTAGGCTCTCTTTCTTGCAGATTTCAGGGGGGAGGGCACCAACTGCACCCCTGATACATGCCTGATGTGGACATTCTGGTCTTCTTTTCTGAGGACAAGAGGCTCAGTGTCATGGCATAATATGCAGCACTTTGAGACATTTAATATTTCAAGAACTTGGTATTTTCTCTTTAGATTATGCTATTTTGGCACAATACACAAAACTAATTTCACAGTATCCTGTACTGTTAAATAATGGGAGATGGAACACCTGCAGAGAAGTCCCCAATTATCCCTCTCTGCAAAAGTGAAATTATTCCACACTACCTGCATGGCCATTCTCCTCTATGGTTGTGAATCCTGGGTGTTGTAACAGGACATGGAGGGCAAGCAAACTCAATACTTTTGCTGCCTTCAACTTTTTGGATTATGACAGATTTGAATTGAGTAAAATGAATATGCATCACTTACTGTGCCCCTTTGTTTTTCTCTTTGACCCAGTCATGTAGCACACTGCTCTTGAGTTGCAACGTTCCCATAATGCCTTGTTTTCTTTGGATCTCATAGATTGTGTTGGAGTTCCGCACTACCTCCAGTATCCCTGTCATGTTCCCGGTTGCTAGGCAACCATATGGAATCATCCTGGAAGAGCAACAAAATATGAATTTTCATCACAAAGAAATATTGTTTGTAACATTAAGAATTTGATCGATTTTTTTCCTATGGTTTATTTCAGATTGATATTATGTTTTTGGCCCAATTTGTTTCAACTAAGTTTTGAATCCAGGTTTGCATTAATTTGATTGGTTTAAACTTGATTGTTTCAAATTGGACTGTTTTCAATCAATTACTTTTCAAATTGCAGGGGTGGTAGTTTTGTTTAATAGAGGAGCATATATTCTTAATTCTGTTACTGTTACTCCAAGATACCGGTTACTTGACAGACTAAAAATCACAATAAAATATGATGTGTCCTAATTGAGAGCATGAGGTATGTAATGGTTATGTATTCATTTGTCCATGTTACCCACTGCAATGGATACAAGTACATATTTGCCTTGATATTGACACAAAAACTAGTATTTTCTCTTAAGATCATTCTATTTTGGCATAATACAAATACCAATTTCACAGTATCCTGTACTGTTGTATAATGGGCGCTCGGTTGAAAAAAAAAACCAAAAAAACCATTCAAAATCGCACCTTAACTGGCGAAATCTATATGCAATATCTGTCAAAGGGACAAACAAGTTCACATTGAACTTGTTTATTTAAATGTATATCAAAATTCAGATAAATTATTTACACAGGATACTGTATAATGCTATATTTTCATTAAATAAGACCAATTATTCTCTTACTTGAGGTCCAGTCCTGTAACCTGCCACATCTTATCCATAATTTCTATCATCTGTAACGTCAACATATCTTGACGAAGATCTGTAAGAATAATAAGCAAATAAGAGACCTTTTACAAGACTGGGTAAGCTGAAAAGAGCACAAAGAACTGAATTATATTACAAAATAGTGATTGAATTCAAATGCACTACAGATAGATATGAAGATAAACTTGTATCACAAAACTTTCAACATTGTTTTAATTCGAAAACTGCAAGCATTTTACCAAGAAGTCATGAAAAGCACAAAATAGGTTCTGAATTGGACTCCAAATGAAAATTAGGTTGTTCCATTTTAGCTGCCTCAATTCCAACTGCATGAATCAAACTTTTACTGAAATAAAACTGAATTCTGTTTTAAAACTGAAAATTCTCATGCCTGTTGAATGTTAAATTCAGCAAGGAAGTATTTAGCTCTGTTTCATGTGGAAATCAAACTGAATTCTGTGAAATATCAAAGTAATTTATCCTTATTTACGTGAATCTTGTTTGGCACTTTAGAATCTTCTATACTTTTTCCAATGTTTTTGGGTCAAAATATTTGCATCTGGAATGACTCAAATCATCAAAATTCCATATGTAATAGCCTATTTCCTTATGCTGCAAGAACGCCCTCTGGAGTGAAGCATAATGGTGAAAATAAATTAAGCTTTTGAGAAATTAAAAAAAAGATTTCGGTTTAATATGAAAACAAATAAAAAGCATTGTATCCTACCATCTCCTCGTTTAAAGATAATCTTGATATCTTCATACAAAGCCTCCGCCATCACATCCTGATTCTCCCACACTAGCCACAGAGGGCGCTTTGCTGAGGCCTTGATGCGACATCCCTCGACTTTGAGCTTGCCCAATGTGAAGGAAGGATTGAGAGGTAGTGGAAAATGCTGGAGGGCATCAATGAAATCCGGCTGGTTCATTTGGTCTGCCAAGTACTTTAATCGATCCTGTAGGAGGACAAAAGGTACATTGAGTGGTCACACTGTTTAGTTTTTTCTCTTTCAATAGTGACTCTTCCCTGTAATGTTGCTATCGGTGGGTCACTGCTCCTCTACACAAGCTTGTTACTATTCCAGTATAAGTCGATATGTATTTCACATGGAGAAGAGCAACTTGAGATAAAGCACTTTCCTCAAAAACACAACATGTAAAAGCTGTGCTCGAACCCTTAACAGCTCTACCTTTAGACCACACATGATGTCACAGGACAGAAGAATATTTAAAATTGATATGAAAATAAGTTTTGAGAGTGGGTAAAGTTAAGATTTATATATTAACTCTGTAATTTTGTGAGGAGGGGACTGTCTTTCATTTCAACATGTTCGGTAACTATTCTCGAATAATTTGAGACATCGCCCTCAGAAATGTTATAGTAAGGTTCCTTAAAGTAAGTACACCATTATATCAATATACCGACACCCTTGGTATAGCCATCAATTTCCAGTTACAATGGATAAGACAGTCACACACACACACATGTAAATGCAATGTTAGATACATTTGAAATGCTCAAATGTCATGCAAACCATTTTTTTCTTCAAGTAATGTAGAAAAGTAACAAGCACTAAATACTTTGATGCACTTCCTGGTGATCCTATATCATAAGTTCTACTATGGTAATATTACATACTTACACTACTAGTATCTGCTTTACGTTCGTTGAGTGATTCTGTAAGCATAGTGAGTTTATCCAAAGCTTCCACCTGTTTCACTAACAGTTTGAGGTATGGCCCCAGGGCCCTCAGGTAGGCTTCCAACATCAAGCCAAATCTCAGTGTTACCTTGGGTTTGTGCATCTCAGATCTGAAAGGGGAACAAAAGATTTCTTTTTATTTAAAATACAAAATCTGTTAAAATATCTGTTAAAATTGCAAGCACTGGGTACCCCCTTAGCCTCCCTGCTCAGGGTTATGGCGAAGACCAACGGCAGATCTAGTGAGCTAGCACCAGCAGTTAGCATCGGTAGTGAAGGCGGATGAGTTACGACCTCCAAAGTCAACAACAGTCCACTGGCGGATGAACAGAGGAGAAGGGAAATGGTGGTCATCTTAGTCCACCCTGTAGAAGGCTACAGTATTAGCCTAGAGGTAGAGGGTGGTCATGTAGTTTGGTGTGCTAGGCTATCGGTCGGAAGGTTGTAAGATCATGAGCTTTCTCATTTGTCCTTTATCCCACTCATTGTGGCCCTAAAGGTGCAGACACCACAGTGGGTGCATAGTATGCTGTGGTTCGGAGAGTCACATAAAATGGTGGTCCCATGAACCAGAAGAGTAATATCTGGACATGTAAAAGTTGCAGGCCTTTTCGTAAAGAGCAGGGGATCAGCCCGGGCCTGTTGTCTGTCACACTCAGCATTGAGGTCAACTTGCGCTGCCCTTTGGGGCTTGGCAGCAGTGTTCGAAATATGCCTCAAAGAGTTACAGGCCAGCCGGGCTTGACCTTAAAAAGTTACCGGCCAGCAACAAGATGCAAGTTAGAAAAGTTACCGGCCAGTCCAAAAAGTTACAGGCAAATGGCCGGCTGATCGGCCCTATTTCGAATGCTGCTTGGCAGCATATCGACCGTGGCAAGCTTTGAGGAATCTGAGTATTCAGAAAGCGTGGATAAATGCTGTTTTATTATTATTATAATTAAACAGACCTCTGAATCTACCATGTTCAAACATGCACACAGGAAACATTATAATGAGTGCATGATTTGTTGTGCTATGTGTGTAATGGCTAATGCACACATGTGACGAGCACATCAAAATGGGGACTTTGCGGCAAAGTGCTTTTCAAGATATAGATTAAAATAGAAAAAAAAAAGCAAATGAGGTGTCATTTTAAAGCGTGCAAAATGCTTTCAAAGCAGTAAATATTGAACTTAAAATTGACTTCACCTGCAAAGTTCCCACTTTTTTTGTGCTGCATCACACATGTAATTTGTTTCACCTTTTGACCTTACCTGAGATGCCAGAAGAAGAAGTGACCAATTTTCTGATTACACAGCGCCCTCCTGAGTAGAAATCTAGCCAGTGGGTTGTCCAAGTATGACTCGTACTTCAGAACCTGAAACAAACATTATCAATCTTCATATCATTCAGCTGAACTTTGAATCAATATAGAGTTATTGAAATACTAGGTTTGGAACATGCAGTATACTGTCCCGAGTGATTTTATTTCTTTTAAAACTAGTTTTTGACCAAGCAGCATAACTATAGGACAGTAGAACACTTTCTAGAATATGATGACCTTTGAGCAATATAAATACTAAGACATTTATAACTAAATTTTAGTGTGTATGTATCTGTGCACTTGTAATCAGTCTCAAAAGATGACATCCACTTCATTTACACCTGTGGAAGTGGACACTTTCAGAGCGAGTAGGGCCACATAATTATGTGCAAATGGGTTACCAGGATATGCACATCGGCAGAGACAGAACATCCATAACAGGGATACGAAGCGTACCTGTACAAGTTGTAATAGATACTGTGAGAGTTGTTCATCTGTGAGGATCTCCTCCAAGCATTCTACGGCAAATGTCCTGACGCCGAGATCAGCGTAGCTACAATCTAACAAGCCCAGAGCGGTTTCTATATCTACAGTGGGCCAATCTTTAAGTAGCACATACAACTATGGAAAGAAAGAAATAGTAAAAAATTGAAAACTGAAGAAATGTCTACAACATAAATATTTATCTCTAAAGTTATCAATTTATTATTATTATAATTAAAAACACAAAAAAACCCAATTAGCTTCTAACAGTTACATTATTAAAGTCTCCTCAAGTCTTTAGTAATTGAATATAAAGTAATTGTGCATTTAAACTTAAAAATCAGCATTTTTGGATTGCACTTCATCAACAAACAGACAAACTTCTGATTGCCAGGAATTTTGCTCCAAAGAACGTAAAGGCTGGTTACATGTCTGACAACACTGCAGGGACATGAACCCAGACCACAGCAATCTCATAGTCAAACGCTTCGCTAGTCCTAAGATTTGCTAGTTTGACAATTGACTTTTCGACTAGCAAACCCTTTTATTTTTCGGACTAGCGCACCTTTTTCTAGACTACCGAACCTTATCTTCTGATTAACAAACATAATATATATACAGGTAGGACTAGTTAACCTTATGTGAGTGCATCATGCAAGTCAAGGCTAGTGCATCCTACAGGGACTGCCTTTTGAGGAGAGTGAGAGCAATCACTTTCTACTGCTCTTCTTACATCTGATATAGGAGAGTGATTTTTAGCTTAGTTGACAATTTTCTCCTTACATTCTATTGTAAATGCTTTAAACAGCTCACCCTACTCCTCTACACCAACCTGTCCTCCCATTTGTCATCAACCTACCTGTGCTACGTCATCTCTACTACTCCATTTGACAGCGTTGAGAAGCTTTGGCAATGAATCGGCATAATCTGCACATTCTCTCCTATTGAACATCAAAAAGATAAACAAAATCATGAGAAATCAGTTAGCTTTAAAACTAATATTGCATCTACCAGTGGAAAGATGCCCTTGTCACAGCATTAAAAAAAAACACCCCAAAAACATGTTTGTTTGTTTTTCCAGTTCTCTAGGTAAATGGTCTCCATTAAGGGATCTGGAATGAGTGTTTTGAGCGTTTCGACAGTATTTTTTGTGGGACATGAGAGCACATCAGACATATCAAATTGCATTCTAAATACAAAGAATGTCTTTCTGATATCAAATAATTTTCATTTTTTGAAATTCACGATATAATACAAATTTTATGACAAATTATTAAAATTTGATATTTTTCACATTTTTGATATATAACAGTCCTCAAAGTAAATTTTATAAATCTAATGATATATTGCCAAATTTGGGTGCTACAATGGACAAAAATGTTCACAAAAATAGGGAGCCTCCCTAATAAATAGGGAGGGTTGGCATCTCTGATAACAGTCCTTGAAGTAAATTTTATAAATTTAATGACATATTCTTAAAGTGTATGTAGCTGGGAGGAAAAGCCGACGATCAATTGAAAATTTTGACCTTTTATATTGAAGATATGGATTTTTTCCCAAATTAAATTAAGTAAATTAAAAAGTAAATTTTATAAATCTAATGATATATTCTTAAAGTGTATGTAGCTGGGAGTAAAAGCCAATGATCAATTGAAAATTTTGACCTTTCATATTGAAGATATGGATTTTTTTCCCAAAAAGACCTAATTTTTTTGGTGTTTTGGGAAAAATCCATATCTTCAATACAAAAGCTTTCATACGGCTTTTCATCCCACCTACACACACTTGAAGTATAAATCATCAGATTTATAAAGTTTACTTTGAGTACTGTTAAATATCAAAAATATCAATTTTTAATCATTTGCCATAAAATGTGTATTACATTGCGAATTTCAAAAATCATTTGATATCAGAAGGACATTCTTCGTATTCAGAATGCAATTCAATATGTCTGATGTGCTCTAATGTCCCACAATAAATACTGTCCAAATGTTCATACCCCACACCTTAATGTAATCATGTTTTTTCAGCCTGATCATTTGTATTTATTGTAGTTTCCATTTGTAGGCCATTTATGTTTGTAGGAATATTGTTGAAATGAGCTGATAATATCCCTCCGATTAGGTTTGTTACCACCCTCTGCGTTATGTAGTGATGTAGGGCTACATATCTTACCTCAATCTCCACACCAGTTCTTTTTCTTGTTCAGACATCTCATGTAGTCTGTCTCTTATAAGCACCTCTTTTAACTGTTCTTGGTCCTCTTCTGTAGGCTCCTCTCCAACATTCTAGGGGAAATATGAGAAAGAGATCCAAAGTTTATATGCACAATTGTGTGTGCGAGTCTAGCTGTCCAAGAAGAACACAAAATTGAGATAATAGGTTGTCATGTTATCTTATCCACCATATTGTTATACAAGCATTTGTACAAAAGAAACTCTAAATACTTACAATAAATCATGGCAAGTATGTGCTTCGCTCAGCCCTCGAATTAAGGATCTGAAGGGGCACGGCAACTTTTTTAGGGCAAGTTGATAATTGCCTTGGATTTTCAATGAAAAAGCAAGGCAGCACGGCAGTTGGTAATATTTCAAAAGGCCACCATGGCAACTGTTGTAAATTTGAGAAGGGCACCAAGGCAATTTCTCAAAAGTGAAGAAAACACACACAAAAATAGATAGATGATTTTATAATGAAGGGGCAGGGCTGGGGCACCGACAGCAACTTCATTAGAGGGCACGACAAGTGACTGCCTTGGGTAAAGGACATATTTTGAGGGCATTACGGCAATGAGGATGGGCACACACGGCAAAATGCCATGGGTGCCGTGGGTTAATTCGAGGGCTGGCTTCGCTATTATAATGCTGATATAAACAAAACAAGTCGCTATGCTTATAATTTGCTATTATCAATTCTCTCAGACATTCTGATCAACAGATGTGAACCCTACTCACCCAGAGCAAGTACTGTGCCATTGGGGAGACTGTGCAGCTTTCAAAAGCACACTCAAACCATACACTTTATATAGCCTGTTTCAGTCAGTTCACTCTCTTTGGTAAACACAGCTGCAAACAATAATACACACAGAAACACCATCCCCAGACACACACACACATTATATGATGCAAAAATCTGATTTAGTCCACAATTTGTGGTATGACCACAATGTTATATTGGAATTCACTTAGTTGCAAGTCTTTGCTATGGAAAACAGCAGCCTCACCCCTGCCATGCTTGAGGCCTTTATGTTTTCAGCATTGTGATCCTGTACTACAATTTGTGGACTGAATTAGATATTTGCATTATGTGGCCACCGACCTGCATTGCACTTTCCCTGGACGAAGTAAACTCTAACTCCTCTTGCAGAGCCGAAACGTATATTGCATGCTCCCTGATTTCCGAGTACACCGGGAATATCAGATGGTATCCGAACCAATCAAATTCCAGTTCTAGGCACGGTGCATCCTTATTTGGATTGGATCCTGTCTGTCCAAACGGATTGAGTAGGTCATCATTGCCTTTTGGTGGGGGCCATAGGTAGAGGCGTATGTTGCCCGATTGAAGGCGGTTTGTGTAGTCAAATAGGTTGACGTTGCCCCACGCCAAGGCACAAATTTCCTGTGATGTCAAAGAAAAGAAGATTCAAACAATATTGTATGAGACGATTCAATGAATGCAATAGTTACCGTTTTGAAAATTGAGTTACCAACTTTGTAATGGTGATCATGGTGAAACATCTATTTTTGATTTTTTTCTGATGTTTCCCACTATATTTTTGCCTATATTTCACTAATTCAAAATTTCCAACGGAGCCCCAGTAAATCCAATCATGGTACAATTTCAAAAATCACCCCAAATCATTCCGTTTGTTAACAAGGGACAGTCTGTGTAGCTCAGTGGTTAGATCATTGGACATACAATCCCAAAGGTCTGTGGTTCAAGTCTCCGCACAAGCACTAGCAGGTGTGTCCAGAGTTTTTTCTCTGGTTTACCTGTCTATGCATGCTATATTTCCATTATTAATTCATGTTGAAATGTGCTAGTGTGATTCTTCTTTCCCCTGTACATTGTCTTTTAGTAAATTGATGGGCTCCAAGTGACCCCCATTATATCAAGGCTTCTCAATAGATGGCGTGTGGGCCAGATCCAGCCCACAGACTAATGGTAGTCAGTCCTTGAGCAACACTTAAAATGTACAGAAAATATTGTTATTTTAGCCTCAATTATAGTCAATTTCATGCACAAAAACTGTTAATTTCTTCCATTTTCCATTCATTGAAAAAAGGGAAAAGTTACCATTTTAAGCAGTATAGCTGTCCTATCAACCTCCATTGTCGATACTTCAGGTCCAATAATTATTTCCAAGAAAATCGGTCACAATCCATTGAGCCAAATCAAAACAAGCTTTCACGTGTGCAATTGTTACGATGTCAGCGCCCTGGAAGTCAGCAGAATTCTCCTCCGTCAATCTCTTACACAAGTAATACACAACACGCACAAGCTATCGTTTCACCGCTATAGCGAGAGCCAGTCGGACAGCGCCTACGTGCTGCCACAGAGGACGCGAAACTAGCGAAATATAATCGCTTGAGGCGCTATTTTTTTTTCCCCTGTTCCAGGCGGGTATTTTCGAGAGAAAATAGATACAAAGACACAGAAAAAAACGGAGAAAAAAATACATTTTCGTAATCAGAAAATTACGGGGAAAATACGGAAAATACAGAGATTTTTGGGGATGAAAAAAAATACGGAGAAATTACATCCCTGATGTTTGTTACTTTGTAAAAAGTACCACGATTTAAAGAAATATATTATTTCTAGTATAAATCTCACCTCTTTCTTCTTGTCTTTGCGTTTTCTGGAAGAACAAATGGATACACACAATCTAGCACTACGTGGGATGTCATGTATGGCAAGTTCATAGGTCAACCACTGATTCCATCTCGGATTCGAACATGGCACCTGTTCTGATAAGACAAGTGAGCACAGTGGCTCTGAACCATGGAATATTCCTGTCCTCACATAGATCTGGAATAAAACAAAATAAAGAAGCAGACTGTGTTTAGTATCATCATTTACCACTAAAACTTGAAACTGCAATTTTATTATGAACTTGCAGGATATGTCATATTCTGATCGCTTGTGATAATATGTATTTAAAAACAAGGAAACATACACAGATGTATTCTTTGTGCACACACACACATTTTTAATCAAAATATTTTTGAATATATATTTTGGTCAAGATTATCGAATACCGTATTTTTTGGGAGTTGCCGAACCATCATATTTTTCATGTTTTACCATAATAAATATGGTGAAACCGTACTAGTATATTTGAAAGTACACTGCTATATGTAGGCCTATTGTGCAATGCAAAATACAAGAGACTTACTACCATGAGACACTTTCATGCAAAAAGTGTTGCTCCTGGTCATGTTACATAAGAGGCTAACCCGGATCTCTTTCATTGTAACCAGCAGGCAAATATACAGCCTAAATTCTACTTATAGTTCCCTTGTATCAAGTAACTCACCTTATCCAACTCCTTTACGTTCACATACGTAGCACAATTGATTTTAATTCTAAGCGATTCGCTGATTTCCCACAGACACCGTGTCTGTACATTGCTTCCTGGTAGCACCGCTGGACCACGTCGCATGTAGGCAGGAATGGGGAAGGCTACCTCCGGTAGACTGTTGAGTAGGCTATCCTTGGACATCAGCATCAGTTGAGGGCGCTTGTCCTTCAGGAGACACTGTCTGATATACTGAAATAAGAATTCAATGTCATTTTAAAGGTCATCACTATTTAGGAATATTTGAATACTGTGCAGCTCATCTACGATCTGAGCAAGACTTAATTAAATGGACTTTAATACCCCCAAAAGACTTTCCTCGCATAACATTGCCCTGTCTGGGCTCTTCTCACCTAAAACTGGTACTTTACAGTAGGTTTCTAATAAATTGCGGTGGAATTTACTGACCATATAATATATTTAGATTTAGAGTCTACATGCACATCAAGTACCTCAGCAAAGTTACCCAACACTGACATGAGGGTGGGTGTTTAAGTATAGTCTAAGTGTAAACTTTACAAAAAGTACGACTTGAGATTCAAGACTATTTATACACATTCAAGTACATGCCATATCCAATTCAGTACTATACTGCCCTACCATGGTGAAAGGGCCAAACTAACAAATTGATTTTTTCGTGATAATTGATTAAAACTGTACTCAGCCTGACTTGTGCATGGTAACCCATCCTACTTGGGATGTAGTGTTTGTGGGTTAGAATAGAAGTGTTTTATGTTTTCAATAGGTAGGCAGGCTTCCCGTTAGTGTGCGTCATTGCGTCCAGACGCGTATTTTACAAATTTGGACGCAAGTTCACATGGCTAATCAAGTATTTTATGTCCATGTGGGCCTTGAGACAAAACTTTCGAAATTTAATCATTAATTGATGATAAAAATAAGAAATTGTTTTATTTTTACGATAATAAAAGCCCCAAAATTTTGACCAACCTGCTAAGAATTGAAGTAAATTCTGCAACGTTTGTAAATGCAACGTCAGGAAATCGTGCACTTTTTGCATGCTTTCCGTCGCGATCGCTGTTTGATGGGGAAAGTCCCAATTGATGCAATTGTTTGTTTACAAAGCATGCTGAACTGACGACGTGCAGTTAATGTTTATTTAGTTATTTATCACAACCTGACAATATTCAGTTTTTAATATTTTAAGTTTATTTTTCATAAATAATCTACGTTTCCTTTATTAGTATTATTGTTATGATGAATAAAAGCAATTTTAAAGACAAAATCCAAATGATAACCTTTTTTTTGTATTATTTGTGGCAGCGCGTGTTTTAGCTTTTATAGCATCATCAACAACACGTGGATCGAAGTAAAAGTAAAACCCGGAAGTAAAAGTACGAAAATTTGCTAAAGATTGACAGACTTTGCGCATGTTTTTGGAGCTGTTTCTGACCATGTTTCGGACAAAAACTGATGCAGAAATGAGAAAAATTATCATTGCGACTGGAGGTGGAATATCACGGCGAAAATTGGATTTTAACAATCAACATTTGATGAGGTAGACCGGGTACGTTTGTTAGCAACGAGGGGTTGCCGTTATGCTTTCCCGGTATGATTGATCGTGAATTTCAGATGGGCGCGCACAAAAATCTGTCTGGACGCAAGTTTTTTCAATCTTGTCAGCAAACTTGCGTCACACATGACGCACATTTTAAAACCCTTAACAGGAACCCTGTAGGTAGGTATACTGTAGTATCCATTGACCTTCCTGTGGTGAAAACTCCTTTTCTCAAAAACTGTTAGTTGGGCCCTTTTGCCATGGGAGGGCAGTATAAACATTGTACGAAACACAAAGAATGCATTACCTTGTACTGTGAAATGAAGCAGTTCTCCAGCAGATATTCTTCGCATCCGCACACCTTCAACACGTATGTGGCCCTGTACTCTTCCACACACCTTTGCTGTTGTTGCATGCTAAGCTCCATACTTTCTGTACGCTTCCTGATGGTCTCTGCAATGATCTCTTCAGGGAAGCAGTCATGGGCAATCTTGACGGTGTATTTCTGCTGGTCTCCGCCAACGGATACCACCCATATGGAGATGATCACACGGCCTATGAATAGGATAGAGATGATTCAAACACTTATGTTTAATTTAGATAGGGCACCTTATACGTCCAAATTACTCCCATCTCGCCGGAGTGTTAGGTTTAAAGACCCATGAGAGCATTGTTGGCATGAACTGACATAATAGGTTATCCTTGTTCTATAACTTGCATATCCTATCAGCGACTGCTATAGGCCTACCTTGTTTAGGATTTTCAAAAGAAGTACCTGCATATGCAACCATGACTTTTTCAAAATAGCCCGCTAAAGTAATACCAATGCAGGTAACTCTGAGGTCGTGCATTGAATTAGTTTGAATAAGAAATACTACGGGAACCAGCGCCTTTTGTTAGAAGTCACACATGAGTAACATGGATAACCTCTATAGACCTTGTTATATATATTGTAAAACACACATAAATAATTGAAAATGTTCAGTTACTCTTATCTACCTCTATCAAGTTTCTGCATGATGTGTTTTGGCAACTCTGAGCTCATCTCTAGGTTTGGTGGATACACATACATGGCATGCTCAAATTTTCCCTGCGCTTCTCTTTCCTCCACTACCTCCTTACACAGCTGCAGGATATTCCGTCTAAAGTCTATCACTTCTGGGTCTTTTACTTGGTCAAATTCATAGACAGGTGTACCAGTGGCCAATCCTGAAGAAAAAAAAAAACCCAAGTGAACAAAAACAGTGATAACAAAGAAAAGTTACGTAATTTAGCAAAAGTCACATTCAGGATACTGTAAAAGTGGACATTTGTGTGTGTAGTTTTACGAGCTTTGCCAATTTTGAACAGTTTTGATTCTCTTTTTAATTGGAGAGTCAAGGTTTCTTAAAATGAACTATACCCAATTTAAGGAATATATTCGCACATTGTTATTTTTGTGTTAGCTGTGTGGAATGCAAAAAAGTGCGCAGATAAATGTAGCGGCAAAACTTCCACTTTAACAGTGGTTTCCCAAGATTAAAACAGTGACGAAACAGTACATTACAACTTCCCTCTATGAATGTTTCTCAGTAGTATTACTGTCATACATTTTCTAATCTAATATGAATCTGAAGAACTTGCACCTGCACTCATATTAATTAACAGCATAACCAGTTGAGGATGCATTTGCTCCAACATATTTATTGAAAATGGAAGTGACAAACCGCCCGTACACATGCGTATACTCTGCAGGATTAGGTTGGAGCACACTATTCCATACTGGAACAGCCGTAATATGCACACCTATTTGCAACTTATCCTTTCGCACTGGTGCAGTTTATGGTGTACACATCAGCCGGGTTCTAATTGGCTAATTGAATCACATCATCATCACCTTATTCGCAGATTAATCTACGTAGCATTGTGTCATGTGATGCTGGTGTGACCTAATTCTTTTTTACATTCATGATCGGTTGGCTAGTGCGAAAGGTCAAATCACTATTAAGCTCTAGGTGAAAATGACATACTGTTTTGTTCAGCATTGATCATCATCATCATACAAGAATACAATATACATACTTTTTGCCCTTGAACATGGATGAAGCAAACCATTCAATATAAAGTCTACGCCTACAAGGCTTTATCCATTTTCAAGGGCCAACAGTAAATATGAGGTGTTTCCTGCATGTACTTTTTGGCCCTTGAACATGGATGAAGCAACCTCTTCAATATAATTCAATATAAAGTCTACAACTACAAGGCCCAGTGATGATGTGTAATTCCTTACCTATATCATAATTCAACATTTTCTCTTCCCTATTCCCAGCAGGTTCCACCACTTTCAAGATTGGCTGAAACAGTCTCAAATCGCACAGCCTCCTTGCCTCGTCATACAGCTCCTCTTTCTCCGCATCCTGGGTGATAGTCACAAAGATATAGGATGATGCTTCACCCAGCAGATTGGCTAACGGATACCTCTTAGCCTCCTTCCACAGCACAGCCTTTATGTTCTCTAAAGTGGCTTCTCGCACACATTCCATAGGAACTATTATGCCAGTAGGGAGCAAGCATTCCAGCCGTATCTTGGCTGGCATGAAATGCGAGCCCCATAGTTCTCCTGATGACGGCGGCATGATTGCTCCTCCTTATTTCACCTAAAAAATCACAGACGATACTGCTCAACAACAAGATCAATCAGTCACAGAGTCATGCCATGTTAGCTACATTATTAGTGTTGTATGAACTCAAAACTGCAATATAAATTTAGGCTTGACACACAAATACCACTGAGGTAGCAAAAAGTGCACTTTTTACATTTTCCCAAATGTGTTGTGAACTTGTGAGCTTGGATCTCAAAATTGGCAAATTCTAGTGTCTTTTTCAGTACTTCTTCGCCTTCATTTCTTTCACATTTTTGTTGTCAGATAATCAAGTATGCTGATTGGTGTGTCCAGGTTGAAAATATACAGATGTACCACAAACTTCCTTCAATGGCTGCCACTCCACAGTATGTCAGCATCCTGTTAATAAAGGAAAAAATTTAAGATGTTCAGGTAAATCTAAACTGGTCACATAACAAGAACAGGGTTCGATTTACTTTGAAAAATGTGAGTAGCAATTTTTTAGCGAAAACCTTATTAAGGTGATACGTCTTATAATATTAGCATATATGTTTACATTGTAAAAAATGTGTAACCGTGTAAACTTATGTAATTTTTTTTAATTTTAATTTTTTTATAAATTTTTAAAGGATTTTTTTTTTTTAACGGTTAACAATTTTTCTAAACGGATAGTGCATTTAACGGGCGGTTACACGTGAAACGTTTAAACGTAGACACCCTTAGTTGAAAGACAGCTGGAATGCTAACGAAATTCGAGTTCCAGTTTCTTGTTACCGGACCCGGTCCAGGAAAATTGCTGGTCAAATAATTCATTACGGTATAGGCCTATTTCAAAATATTTCATTATAATAAAAAATGATATTTTGTCAAGGTTTAGAAAAACAAAAACTATTTTAAACTATTCCTCATCAAGAAAAAAAAATTATTTTTCATTTTTCATGATATCACCCCATTTTCTTACACACCCATTACCAACATTTTGTATTTGCATGACACAAGACCAAACATGTTTATCTAAGATCATATGCAAACTTGAGCAAATACAAAACAAAAGAGAAATAAACTGCAGTACATGTGCTTACAGTTATAGCGAAAACAGGATAAAAGTACTTGAGGTACTAAAAAATAATGAATGAAAAAGTCCCTACTCAATCTTATTAAAAAATTAAATTGGGAGAATCCTTGATTCCCGCAAAATTTACGTATAACCTTCTGCTGCCCAAAACAATGATTGAAAAAATTGTTCACGCAACCGAATGGCTGTTTTTGTTGTTTATGACCCTCTATTTATTGTACAGTATTTAATGATTAAAGTAACTAATTTTGGGGTTTCGGTTGCTTTTAAAAATGAAGTAAGCTATAACTTTAAAATTTTAAAATAAGTACCATACAGGGTTGTAGCTATGCTGGGCGGTGGCGGGCGGCCCTGCCCGGCACTCTTAATTTTCACCCGGCACTCAAAGTTAATTTTGAGAGCAATTCTTATCAAATTTTTTTTACCATTTCACCATACCCGGATGCAGTACATTGTACAATATTGTTTTTAATATTGTACGCGTATCGCGTACGCCATTGCGTGTCACCATGGTCACGGCAGCTGACAGCACTAAACATGCATCACAATACAACAACACAACAACACGGCCACCTTACCGGCTGACAGGAGATTTTATAAACAAGTAAAACCACAAACTTAAGCCTAATTTGTGGCAATTCTGGACGATGAATAACCTATGAAATATAATCCACGTCTACAAAGAAACATTTATATTTTCCGAATTTGTCTTTGGGGAAGGAAAGAGCAGAAAACAAGAAGATCAAAAGTTAAGCTTACATGTACATGTACATGTAGGCTAGACTAGTCCTGCCAGCAAGACTTCAGTCTTTATCATATAACATAATGACATCTACTGACGAGTTACAGTTACTGGAACTAAGGCTAGACTCGCTTGCCAGTCATATACCAGATTTAAGCAACTTTGAAATTTGACCCCTGTGTTGACCTTTAACCTTGAATATGGCGGAGTGCCGGAAATATTTTTGTTAACATCTTGAATGTATTATAGGACCATAAAAGGAAGCTAAAAAGTTGGTTTGGTAGAGTCCTGGGGGGGGGATGCACATTAAAACCTGGTAGATACCCGACTAATGGTACCGGTACCGTGTCCCCCATATCCGTGTCCCAATATCCGCCCACCAGCATGCTCGTTAGCATAATTAATCACAAAAATAATTAGAATTGGTGGAGAAGGCTGGCTTTGGTGTCAAATGAAAGAAGAAAGAATAGGCTTTAAAATGATATCAAAATGAAAGCTGTAGGTGTTCATCTTCATATCAAAACAACTAAAATCATTTCATATTTTTAACAAAATGTCACACCACCCACTTTTAGTACCCCCACCTGGTAACGCAGCTGGCCATATAAAAGTGGTACCAACCTTATTACATGTATATGTGCTTGCTAATTTAAGACTCGGTTGAAACAAAATTAAGGATCAAATGCATTTTAGTGTCCAAAAAGGCAAAATTATCTTCAAAGTTCTGCCGAAATCTGCACCCTTGTGAAGCCGAATGGTTCAGAATTCGAATCGGGAATAAAAATATATCCGATCTTTGCAATCAAAAACACAAAATTACAACTTTAAACATTCTATTGGCAAAAGACATTATTACCAAACAATATAGAGTAGAAAATTTGACGTCAATTTCTCAAAATATTAAAGAAATATGCTCACCAGACATTGAGAAAGTACGCAATCCAATTCCATGCATTCAATAAACACGTGGGAAACTGAAAATGCATTTCATGATAATCCCCTCTAGTGTAGGCCTACATATACGCATTGAATTTTCATTTTACCGCAGAGAAAAAGCCTGATATAAATAATAATACTAATATTGAATCAAACAATATGGCTTATTTTTGTGTGATGGAATAAGGCCAAATAAAAAAATAAACATGTTTCACGTCCCCTCCCGCTTCCTTTTTTGAGGTTTCCTCAAATATATTTTTATTTTTTGAAATTCAGTTATAACTTTTCAAAAAATATGTCTAGGAAGTTGGGATGCATTCTATAGCCTTGTTAAGATACAAGAAACACTTTAGGAAGGTTTTGTGATCATTAGAGGGGTGTAACTCTCAGAACAACAAATAAAAAAGGGCCTCCTCCTCTTTCCAGGCATTATTGTATACGCTAAAACAGCTCTAAGAATGGGTATTTACACCAATTTTGCGATAAAAAATAGAAAATAAAAAGCCCCCTCTTCCTCCTTTTTTTCGAAAACCCGGACGTGAAACATGTTTTATTTTTTACTTGGCCTAATATATTATATTGCACTCGATAGAAAAATATTCTTGTATCTCACTCAAACTCAAACAAAGCCATTCAATATTCATTGATATTAAATATAATGCTACTATACACTATTGTATATCACAATGACATGACACAATAGACATGAACATGGTGAAGCCATACCAATGCAATGCATTTCAGTGAATGACCATGGCATGATCAATGATGACAAAATCAGCATGATCAGTAAGCTTACTCAAAAAAAGACAAAAAAATTAATTACAACGTGGAATATTGTAACATAAAACTTGTAAATACCGAGCACCGAGTCCATTAAATATTCATATAAATTCTCAGATAATTCATTTGTCTGTAACGGTACCTTTGTCTTTATTTACACTACCTGATTTGAGCGAGAATCGTTTCCACTTCGCCGCCATGTTGTGAAAGTTGTTTACTAGACCAGAATGCTTTGCGGTAATTAACTCATTTCCAGATGGCAAGGTTTCAGTTTTTGTGCCGCGTTTTTGTTCAGCTGAACTGGTTCTTTGCAGGTGTGAAAAACAAATTTCTAAACAAAGTTTTTAAGATAAATAAAATAAATAAATAAATAAATAAATAAATAAATAAATAAATAAATAAATAAATAAATAAATAAATAAATAAATAAATAAATAAATAAATAAATAAATAAATAAATAAATAAATAAATAAATAAATAAATAAATAAATAAATAAATAAATAAATAAATAAGCATAAATAAATAAATAAATAAATAAATAAATAAAAAAAAATAAATAAAAAAATAAATAAAAATAATAAATAAATAAATAAATAAAATTAAATAAACAGGCATTAATTAATTAATTAATTAATTAATTAATTAATTAGTTAGTGCTCAACCATTTGGGAGCATTATAATAACAAGGAACAAAATTACATTGCAGTTTTGTTCCTTGTTTATAATTATAAATATTTAATACTTGTTCAATATTTTAATTGTTTTTATAAATAAATAGATAACTAACTAACTAACTAACTAACTAACTAACTAACTAACTAACTAACTAACTAACTAACTAACTAACTAACTTAGAACTAAATAAATAAATAAGAACAAATTAATGAATTTATAAATAAGATAAATGAATAAAAATAAATAGACAACAAGTAAAGTAAACAGTTTAGAACGCAAGTTCTATACCGTTTTTCGACCCTTATCAACATGATCAAGATGATCAATTTGATTAGATTACGATTTTTAAATCTAATGGATTGAATTTCAACGCCATTAAATTAGATTTTTAATCTTAATATGGATTAGTATTGGATTAGTGTCTATTAGATTAAGAATTTTAAGCTTTTAAACGTAAGCTTCGATTTTCCCTCTTCATAATTAAATCTATTACATTTTTAATACATAGGTAGAGATTTTAATCTATAGGAATTTACCGTATCCGTACCACCTTTACATGTATTGTATATGCACCCAGGAATTTGCTGATGTGCGAAATGGGGGGGGTCAGAACAATTTTCAATTTCAGCTTAGTGGGTCACATTAATATCTTGGATCCGCCCTTCCAAAGAAAACAGGCAAACACCCGAATGAAAAAATTAATCATTTAAACAAACAATAAGGTATTTGAAACTATTCGTATGCTATGTGTTTACTCCAAGTTTGCAAAAAGGCAAACAGAATATCCATACATCATATTATGTTAATGCTTGTAGGCTACATGCCCAAAAACGTTCACCTAGATGCAGTGGGATGTTCTACTTAGTTCTATTTGGGGTTATATTCTCGCCACTAAGTTTTCGATATGATGGAAAAGTTATGCTTTGTCAATTAGAAGAAAACCCGAAGCTTTCATGATGCAAATGCAGTCACGGTGATTTCTTCAAAGAACGCTTGGATCACATCTATACAGACCAAGATTCATGATGCGATTTTGTAGAATCTGAAAATGGCGGCCGACACTTGTGCGTTGGACATGCAAACATCGTCAAAAACCGAAGAAAAACTCACCCATTTAAGTAAGTTATGTATATATTGTATGTAGGCCGAATTTCTGAGATACCACACACTAACACAAAATCCACACATCCTACATCCACCCCACGCAGCACACACCCAAAAACAACACCAAAAGCTACCAAAAACCACTAAACACATCCACCCTTCACACAAAAAAAACACCTCAGAAAATCTCAGATAAACTTAGTGTTCTTACTTAGTTGTTCTTAGATAAATTAGACAATTTAATAAACCAAGTGTCGCAAGTAAAAACTTTATTATCGGGACTTATCGGGAGATTGTAACTCTATGATGTGCCTCCGGGAGATTGTAACTTTATGATGTGCCTCCGGGAGATTGTAACTTTATGATGTGCCTCCGGGAGATTGTAACTTTATGACGTGACTCCGGGAGATTGTAACTTTATGATGTGCCTCCGGGAGATTGTAACTTTATGACGTGCCTCCGGGAGATTGTAACTTTATGATGTGCCTCCGGGAGATTGTAACTTTATGACGTGACTCCGGGAAATTGTAACTTTATGATGTGCCTCCGGGAGATTGTAATTCATGATGTGCCTCCGGGAGATTGTAACTTTATGATGTGCCTCCAGGAGATTGTAACTTTATGACGTGACTCCGGGAGATTGTAACTTTATGATGTGCCTCCGGGAGATTGTAACTTTATGATGTGCCTCCGGGAGATTGTAACTTTATGATGTGCCTCCGGGAGATTGTAACTTTATGATGTGCCTCCGGGAGATTGTAACTTTATGATGTGCCTCCGGGAGATTGTAACTTTATGATGTGCCTCCGGGAGATTGTAACTTTATGACGTGACTCCGGGAAATTGTAACTTTATGATGTGCCTCCGGGAGATTGTAACTTTATGATGTGCCTCCGGGAGATTGTAACTTTATGATGTGCCTCCGGGAGATTGTAACTTTATGATGTGCCTCCGGGAGATTGTAACTGTATGATGTGCCTCTGGGAGATTGTAACTTTATGATGTGCCTCCGGGAGATTGTAACTTTATGATGTGCCTCCGGGAGATTGTAACTCAATGATGTGCCTCCGGGAGATTGTAAGTTCCCTTTATAATGTTAACGATAACTTAATTTTGCAATCGAGATCGCTGATTTGAGTTATTGGAAAGCATAATATGACTTTTCCAACATAGCAGCTCTACTAAACATGCTAAAGCTATACTAAGAGCTAGGAAGATAATCAACAACCTCATCTTCTCATCTCATGGCCTTATTCGCACATCGTCCCCACTTATTCGCCTTAAATGTTTGCTATCAGTCATATCAGTGGCCTGATCAGTGGAAAGCCAATATTTTGCGCATCTTGCACCAAATTCGGTATTTCAAAGTTTGCCATTGCGTCAATAACCATTAATTTTTAACTTATGACTTGTTTAATCTCCAGATGTAGTGAGTGAATGGTACTATCCAGGATGGCCTTTTGGTTCTCAAATAGCCCCAACCCCAGCTTGCGGTGACCGTATTGAAATGAGTCGTAGTTTGTGGCCACTTGATTATCGACTTTGGGGATTGCTCCTTGAACGTGACACCGTGGTGATCTTTGGTGAGGAATCGAGATCAAACTGGGGTGTAGGAGAAGACCTAAAAATAACAATGACGTCATTGTTTGAAATAACAGGATGGTCTGCCATACGGATCAATAACAAAGAAGATGTAAGATTTGACTTGAAAGGACACAATGTTCCAAACAAAGAAGTTGTGTGGATGCGGTACAGGGAATTTGTGGAGACTTGGCCGAAGCATATGTATAAAAAGACCAATCATAATGAAGCATTTGTTAATTTTTGTCGATATGGAAATCGGTTCAGTCACCAAGCAAATGTTTATCCGGTAAATTTCCCGCAAATGTGGAGTGAGAAATGTGTTATAATGTAACAATAACTTACAAGAATGCGTAAACAATAGTAAATGACCAAAGTACTATTCCAGAAAGTTGATACACACCCCTATAGAGTTTGGATTTCCGGACTTTTTGTCCAGCGACCAGCCGAGATTGTTGGAAAATCCGGCAGAAAATAGTTCAAAATCAGATACTTTCAAATTATTTGTGAGCTCATTTTGAACATTTTCATGATTTTCATTCATTACTTTTCCATGCTTTTTCAAGTAATATTCAAGTTGGCAGCTGGAATGGCAGTCGTTTTTAGATAGCAACTAACTTGGAAATCCAAACATTTCTTTTATTGAGTTACTCCTCTCACTCAGGGGCTGTGTACTTATTTTCTGGAATAGCCCAATGCCAGATCAAATCCTCTTTTGGCTCATAAAGCATGATATGAATGTAGGGGTGTTACTGACGTGACGTCCTTGAATGTTGCCACGTCGGAACGCTTGTCGGTGAAATCACGTTTGTGTCGTTACATTCACATGTTTGAGCCCTCCTGTTCCGATGGGGACCAAGTCGCAACTACAAAATCAAGTACGATATCAATTTTCAAGATTACATTTCAACTTTTAAGGCGAAAGAGTACGACAGTGGCACGAACATGTAGATGGAAACTTAAATAACCATTAATACAATGTACAACCTGTATGATCAAAATTATTGGAATCCATAATTTTTGAATAGCCAGCCTCTTTCAAATACAACATACCCTTGGATTTGAAATGTCCAGAATGTATAGTTTGTGCATGTATGGCTTGTTATACGAAAATGATTTGGATCTTATCTTAAAGGAGTATTTCGTGATCCTAGCATCTTCTTTTTATGACATTTTTCAGTAGATATCAACGAAAAAAGCTTATTTCCAAAATTTCAGTTGCTTCCGATTTTGCGTTTGCGAGTTATGCATGATTATGTGTATTGCACTGACAATGTGTTGTAATTTCATTCTGGTGCACCAGAACGAAATTCAAATTTCACGATATCTTTGCTAAACGAAGTAATCTGTCAGAATTTTTTGGTACATTAACATTATTCAGTCAGAGGTTTCCAGTGATATAAAAATCTCAACTTTTTTTGAGAAAAGTGGGGGGATGATACTGTGGATCACGAAATGCCCTTTTAATAGAAATGTTTTGGATCTTATGTTGAAATTTGATGCATCAGAGTCAGACTCATCCATTATTAATAAAAACTGTCTGGTACCAATCATTTTGATACAGCTTGTATATTCAGGGCAACTGAGCAATTGAGCAATTAAGGGGTACTACACCCATTGATTTTTTTTTTTTTTTTTTTTTCATTTTGTGAAGAAAAAAAAAAAATGGACAAAGTGGTATGCAAAATGAAGGGGCAAATCTTCTCGTTTTATTGGTGCATCGGTATCAACGTAGCTTACATGCTTTTAAAAGTAGAAGCCAAAAGGTGGTACATCACTGATGATTTAAATTCACTTCATTTTGGAAAGCTTACTATCAACGGATTTCGTTAAAATTTTGGATATGTGTTAATAACACGTTAGGGAAATAAAGTTGATATGTAAAATGGGAATAAGTGGTTCCTGATTTCTTTTATGACTTCATGAACTTGGTGCTCCACAACTATCAAAAAAGGAACTGGTTAAAATGCTTCTATTTTCAATGTTGAGCTATATTTTGTATTTTTAACTTGCGACATTATTTCACTGAAACTTAATTAAGCCACAGGTAACAGGTTACCACAACCATACTACAGCAATGTTGAAAAAATTGTATTTCTTGTCACCTATACCACCATATTGGGTAGTTTTCCGTAAGCTTAACGTTTGTGATTTTGGTAACTATTTTATATTTATTTGTGAAATCCATCGCAACTAGGCATTCTAAATTGTACTCACCATTTACATCCCAAGGTATATTAGTATATCCACCTTGCACTTCTCGATATATATCCAGTTAAAGACAGAATATCAAAATTATTCCTCATTATGATATCACAAACTCTCACATGTGTATTCAAAATTGATGCTTAAATTTGACCTGAACCAATTGACCTATAACCTGACATACGGTGACCTAATAGCCTTTTCTTCTCCTAACAACACATTATAATATTATGGACTAATGACTATACATCCATTGTGTAAGTGTTTATATATTTTGCATGCACCACTAGATTTTCTATAGAGAGTATAACAAAGGATTTAATGTATTCTATTCATGTACCCTACTTGAACATGCTGAATAGAATAAATCATGGTTTGTTATGAAACACGCATCTGAGTAACTAGGATACAGTAAACAAAATATATATAGGGCTAAAATGACTTACTACAATTGTTTAAAAGCACTTTTTTCTTCTTTTTTCATATTTTTTTTTTATTTCACATGATCCGTGCATATATCGCCTAGCTATAAATGAAAAAATATTTATTTAGACCAATCAAACCAATATATGGGTGTAGTACGCCCTTAAGCTGAAATAAGTTTGTTTTGGTTGCTGAGTTAGACAAATATCAGCAATATTATGACAGATTGAGACCGCGACAAACAAAAACATACTACATGCAATTTTGTTATTTTTAGGTATATTTATGTTATGTTTATTTAAACATTGTTAAAGGGGCATTTCGTGAATCACAACCTCATTAAAAAGTTGAGATTTTTATACCACTGGAAACCTCTGGCTATATAATGTTTATGTACAAGATATTTCTTTCAGATTAATTCATTTAGCAAAAACATCGTCAAATCTTTATTACGTTCTGCTTAACCAGAACGAAGTTACAACATAGTGGCCCATGGAGCAGTGCTATGCACATATCGTGCAAACTCGCAAACGCAAATCGGATTCAACTGAATATTTTGGAATACGCTTTATTTGTGGATATCTAATGAAAAATGTCATAAAAAGAGGATCACATAATACTCCTTTAAGGGTAGACGAGGTATTGTTGGTCGTAGGGAGAGAGCGTGGCGCAATGGTTAGGGTACTTGCCTTTAGTGCATGAGGTCCCGGGTTCGATTCCCGGCGGTGGCGATTTGCTGGGATATTGACTTGGAAAAAAAAAGTCTGAAATTAATTGGCAACTTCTGTAGATTAAATTCAGACTTCCGCTCTCCCCATGGTTCATTTAGAATTGGGTAAATGAATCATGAAAGTACTCCGTCCTTCGGAGGGGACGTTAAGCCGTCGGTCCCGTGTACAGAGAGCCATACCTGTACATGTATCTCGCAGCCAGTTTCGAAAAGAGTAGGGTGTTAACCCCTGACTGTTCCCAACCCGTCCCGGTGTTCAAATGGACCCCAATGGAAATAAGCTTCAATAGAGGCTTTCTTGGGTTATCCAGGGTTGTCAAAACCCGAACAAATCAAAGCAACCTAAAAATCGACTTTCATTATCTAGATCAATATATTATTGAAAAATAACACCTTGATGTCTTGCAAAAGTTCATTTTACAAATCGTATACTTTGCAAACTTGCTTAATTAATTATTGTTAATGAGTTATGTACGTTTTACAAAAGTGTTATTGTTTCAGCCCTCTTTACAACGTAACTCAAGAACCGCAGCGCCTATAAAAGTATATTAGTGATATTTTAATTCTTCTACACACTCGCTATGAATTGAGCAATGCAGTTTTTGCCAAAGCTCACTACCATTCGTAAGATGCTGTGAACTACCAAATCAAAAACAGTTTAAAATAATTAATAACCTTAATGTAGGTACTTTGACCATACTGACAGTAAAACAATTGCAAGGAAATCTACTTCACCATTATTTTATATAAGGTTATACGAGGTATTTTCGATTATCTGAATCAATATATTATTGAAAAATAACACTTTGGTGTTTTGCACAAGTTAATTCTACAAATCATGTACTTTGAAAACCTGCTTAATGTATTGTTGTTAATGTGTTATGTACGTTTTACAAAAGTGTTGTTGTTTCAGCCCTCTTTACAACATAACTCAAGAACCACATGACCTACAAAAGTATATCTGTGATATTTGAATTTTTCCACACGCTCGCTATGAAATGATCAATGCAATTTTTTGCTAAAGCTCACTACCATTCGCAAGATGCTGTGAACTACATTTTTTGTTGCTGCTTCGACCAACAATACATCGTTCTCGATATCAATGTTATCATGGTTATTTGTTTCGCTACCTTTCTATCTCTGATCCCTCGGACACTCATGCAACCATCATTCAATACTATACAATGATTCGTTGAAATGAATTTTAACACGAATGATGTTTTCTTTGAAACTTTTAATCAGCAGTTGTTTCAAAATGATAGAATCATAGGGAGGAGAAACGAGTTCTATCCACGCATACATTTGACCAAAAGGGTGAACATTTACCTGTAATGTGTGGGCTGAAGCATCATGTATCTTGATCTAAACCGATGGCTTTCCTGGATAACAATTATGATGTGTCCACATTAGATTGGTTGCTGACATCCATTTTTGCTGGCAGTTCAGACTTGTACGCCTTTTTATCCAAGAGAGCCGTCGTTCAAGATATTTCCTTAGCAATTTGCAAAATTGCTAAGGTCTGTTTCTGTCAAGTTCTTTCTTTGTTTCTTTCTTTCTTTCTTTCTTTCTTTCTTTCTTTCTGTCAATCTTATAATGAGCCACCGTAGCCATATGCTTTGAGCTATGTTGACCATAGTTGGTCATTAGGACCATTGGGTGGGGGACAAATGAAACATGATCAACTTCAGGTCAAAGGTCATCCACTTCCGGTCAATGGTCAAAACGTGATTTCACTAAAATGCTACTCCTTCCACAAATTACACAGCACGATGATGGCACTTTGGTACATGCATCAGCTATACCCAGTGTCTAAAAGTTAATGTCCAGAATCGGGGTCAAAGGTCATTAAGGGATACTTCCGGTATATGACCAAATACCTAAAATGCTGATGCTGTCGCAAATATATATAGTACAACAATGTTACTTGGTCATCAGGTACAATAGCTGGTGGCACAAATGTCACATGACCAACTCAAGGTCAAAGGTCATGGAAAGGTCATTATGACCGAAAATGTTATTTCCTATTATTTTTACTAAAACTGCTACTCCTTACACGAATTACACAGCAAGATGACGTCACTTGACACATGCATTAGCCTTGAGGTCAAAGGTCATACGAAGGTCATTATGGCTGATGTGATTTTCTGTTCTGTTACTAAAAATTCTAAGTCATTCCTCAAATTATAATATAGCATGACATTACTTGCATACATCCATTGGGGTCAAAGGTCATTGGGTCAAAGGTCATTGGGGTCAAAGTTCATGTAGGTATTACTTCCAGTATGAAGCAAAATACCTTAGGAAGTCGCACTCTAATAGCGCATGACCAAAGTTGCACAGAAATATTTACATGAATCTTGAATAATTTTTGGTTAGGCCGAATAAAAAAATAATCATGTTTCGCGTCTTCTCCCGCTTCCTTTTTGAGGTTTCTTCAGTTTATAATTTTATTTTTGAAATTCAGTTATAACTTTAAAAAATATGTCTAGGGAGTAAAGATGCTTTCTATAGCCTTGCTAATATACAAGAAACACCTTTGGAAGGTTTTGTGATAATTAGAAGAGGCCTATCTCGTTGAACAAGATATAAAAAGAGGCCTCCTCCTTTTTCCGGGCATTATTGTGTGCGCTAAAACAGTTCTAATTATGGGTATTTGCACCAATTTTACGATAAAAAATAAAAAGCCCCTCTTCCTCCTTTTTTGAAACATGTTTTTTATTTTACTTGGCCTTATCAAAATGATTTCACATACTGTAATATTATGGAAAATAATTATGTAATATGATTTATTATTATAATTATAATACTACAAACATCTGTTCATACATGTATATTCCAAGGAATTATACATAATATATGCTGGACCTTTTGAACTTGCATATGCTATAGGTGAGCTAACAAATTAACCTTGGTCTCTAGCCAAATTCCAAAGTTATAGTGCATTTCAAAAAGACCTCAGTAAAATCAGCATAATATACTACTGCTTACATGCATTCATGCTATATAGCTGGGCTAATTAGCTATAGGCCTAGTTAATTAGCTATTGCTAAGGTCGCGTATATGTGTATGCGCAATTAGCTCTAGTTGCAACTGTTTCAGCCTCTACCATTTGCAAGCAAATTTCATCTCTTTTCGCCAAAGAAAGAACTACGCATCACACTCACATCTCCTCCTATGGTGAATTTGCCAGTTTTGAAACACCTGCTGCATAAATACATCAAAGAAAACGCCATTCATGTCATAATTCATCAAAATGAATCATTGTTTTATACTGAAAGATGATTGGATGGGTGACTGGATTATCGGACACATAAAATTAAAGAAAACAAACAAACAAACAATTAAATCAATCAAAACATTGATAACGTGACGTTGAAATCGAGTTGAAATTACTACGACGAAAAAAATTTCAAGGAATTTGCATCAGCGTTATTTTATTTAACCATAATACAAAGAGCTAGTTTGATTCAATAAAGTAACGATAGAAGTAGTAGTAAAAGAGAATGAAGTTTAACTATATAAAAAACTTTTTTAATCGTTAAGGAAAAAATATTCGAGCTAGAAGAACATGATGGGATTTTATAAAAGGTTAAAATAACTCCTCCAATAAAATTACTAAGCATTTCTTTGTAACCTGCCCTACATTTTGTTGATTTGAAAATTAAAAATATTCTGTGAATAAACGAATCGCTTTTTCTACTCTCCCAAAACAATATCTGTGGTCAAAAATATCACATTTTCCAAAAATGATTCTTTCAGAAAAATATGCTCCTTTCAACATTCCATACTTGTGATGTACAAAACGTTCTTGATATCAACGTTATTATTATGATTGATTTAATGGTTTGTTTTTTATTTACCTTTTTATTTCTGATCCCTCGGACACCCATGCAACCATCATTCAATACTGAACAATGATTCGTTGAAATGAATTTTAATATGAATGATGTTTTCTTTGAAGCTTTTAGTCAGGAGAAACGAGTTCTATCCACGCATACATTTGACCAAAAGGGAGAACATTTGCCTGTAATGTGTGGGCTGAAGCATTAGGCATTTTAATCTAAAGCGATGGTTTCCTGGATAACAATTCTGATGTGGCCACATTCCAACCTCTAAATTCAAATTTCTGCTGGCATTTCTAGACTTGCACGCTCTAGATATTTACAACTGTCTCAGCTTCTACCATTTGCGAGTAAATTTCATCCCTTTTCGCCAAAGAAAGAACTAAGCATCACACTACACATCATACATCTCCTCCTTTAGCGAGTTTGCCATTTTTGAAACACCTGGTGCATAAAAACATCAAAGAAAACACCATTCATGTCAAAATTCATCTCAATGAATCATTGTTTTATACTGATATAACTGAGTTATCGGACATATAAAATTAAAGAAAACAAACAAACAATTAAATCAATTAAAACATTGATCACGTTAATATCGAGAACGTTTATAGGATGTTGGAAAGTGAGATTATTTTTGACCGAAGAATGATTATTTAGAGAAAAAAGGAACTTTGGGAGAGTAAGAGAAGTTTCCTATATTCACAGCTTTTTACATTTTTCGAGTAAAAGAAATGACAAGTTATGCACAGAAATGTTTTGTACTTTTATTAAAGGGGTATTTTTAAACCCTTAATAAACTGATAAGTGATAGGTTCAAAGTGCATTGCACCAGACGAAACCCGCAGAATTGTTGCCGTTCTTTTCTTCATTGAGGTCATCAAATGTACAAATGAGTCATCATTTTGTATTATTGGTAATTCAATTTATAAAGAATAATAATAAAATCTTAACAATTGCCACCGTATACACCAATCTTTATTTTCATTGTGTTGACTTACACTTTTGCACTTTTTACCTTTTTAAACGCCGAAAAGAACCCATAAAAGTAAGTAATATAATCGTCATTAAATTTAATGTACAATATTTTAAACCTTTACAATTTTAAGTTGTAAAATTCTTGTGCATGTAATGAATAATCCGCAAAACAGTGTTAATCTCGTTAAACTGTAATTAGTAATAGCTAATTGTTACAACAAATGATTCACGAAATAGGCTATTCCAGAAAATAAATGCACACTTTTAAATAAAAGAAATGTCGGGATTTCCGAGTTTGCTTTCTGAAAACAACTGGAATACTAGTTGCCAATGTTACTTAAAAAACTTGGAAATGCAATTAAATGAACTATGAAATATCACGGAATTGTTCAAAATGAGCCTCTCAGATTGAAGATGTTTGATTTTGAACTATTTTTGCTGGATTTTTTGCTGGACACTTCAAATGTCTGGATTTCCAACAATCATGACTGGACAAAAGTCTGGAAATCCGAACTCCTCTATTATAATAGTGGTGTGCATTTTCTCAAGGTGTGCAATGCTCAAAGCTGTGCCGTGGTACAGGCGCTGGCTGAGTTTCGGTAAAGATCTTTTTTGTTATAAAAAAACCCACAATGTCACATAAAATATGTATTTGTTTATGTTTTATATTCAAAGTGAAACATTTTAGTTGATCACCATTTACTGCATGTAAAACTGCATGAACGTCAAGTTCGTGAAATATAAAACATGTTAAGTTAAAATCTAACCAACCGTGAGAATGAAAAACAAACTGGAAAGTTGTCAGGTAGTGAACAATGAAAACGCAGACCAATCGTCAAGGTAAAGGGTTACCATTAGGTGAACAATCAGTACGGTTTATTTTATTGATATAGTGAAATCATAAAGCTGCCTTTTTAATAATAGATGTTGAACATGTTGAATAAAATATAAATGCATCAATAATTATAAGCAGTGTTCAAGGAACAAACATACTCAGTTCTAACAAAACGATATTAGTTAATACGCTCCTACTATTGAAATCAAAAGCGAAAAACGAAAAACTTTTACTCGACAATCGTGGTTTTAAAACATTTGATATAACACAAAGCAGCTATGTATGTAATTTCAATCAGGCACTTCCATACATAACAATACAATTAATTTGTATACAAAGACGAGAGCTGCGGTAATGAACTATCAGATACGACGTATACTTGATGAATATGCCTACTAAAGTTCTATAAACTTAAGTTATATTTTTGCTATTGATATCATGGTGATTTTGTTGTAAATTTATGACCTGAATGACAACGATGTTTCAATCTGTAATAGTCTCGCTGGAATTACTGTGTGTGATGTACATACATGTAGTGTCTTCACAAAATGTTCATATGTTCATTGACTCAACGTCCATACACGAAGGTTCTACCGTTAGCATACTCTGCCAGCTATCTGATCTGTCACCTGGTAATACAGTGGTACTACAGCAAGAAGGTGTCGCAGGTGACGAGATTCAGTGGTTGCGGGATGGTGACTTCAACACTGAGAGTAGAGTGGGGGATCCGAGTGCATCTGTTATAAACCCAGATGCAGAAACGGAGTCTCATGTTTTAACATTCAATGCCATCAACAGGACCAATGCTGGGATTTATACTTGTCATGCTATTCAATTGAATTCAAACGGAGGAGGTGCTAGTATACTTGGAAGCGACACCGTTAATGTCATTGTTAATTATGATCCTCAGGAGCTGTATCCTATATGTACTCATAACAAGGAATCCCGAACGGATCTTGATATCAATATTGGAGATACTCTAGAACTAAGGTGTGTTTCGGGGGATGGAGTACCTGGTATCATTCTTAAATGGAGTCATATGCACTCATTGTTTGAATCCTTCCAAAGACACGTTAGAGAAGATGGATTAGTGGAAGCATCTGTTAAAATGACTGTCCATGATGAGCTGAATGGGACATATTTCATATGTGAGATCCACAGTGCCTCATTTTCAAAAACTAATCGCACCTGTTCAACTGGACCAATAAATGTAATTAGAAATGTATCAACTGATGACCCAAAAACAGTCCCGGATGTAGAAACTCCGAACATGCAGAAAGGGTTGATTGTTTCACTAATTGTTACCGTGTCTATTATTGTTGTACTTGTGGTGCTTTCAATATGTCTTGCAATCTATTGTTATAGAAAAGGCATAAGAGATAGTAAATACAAAGATAACAATGGTAATACCCCAAATGCAACAGGGTCAATGCCAACTGCAACACATGAAACACAAAATCGGCACAATCAATCTGCAGCTGCACCACCACCAAGCGCAGAATCTGTGAACCACTACGAAAGTACTCCTCCAACACCAAGGGTAACTAAACATGGCGCAAGTACATCTTCTGCCGATAATCAACCACCCGATTCTCGTCCAAATCATCCGTATGAAAGGACATTATCACGCGGGAAAGCAGCTAGTACATCCACAAGTGTTGGCAATACCCAGGGCAATACATACTTGGATGTACTTGAATGACTCTAATGTAATGTTCTTGGATGAAAGAGGACAATAATTTTTTATGGACGGCATCACCCTCATCTCCTCAACTGACTTCAAAGAATTGAGATTCTTATATCATCTTAAACCATTACCTAGGACTACATGGTGTCTGTGTGCATTTGACAAAGACATTGTCCAATTTCAAAGTGCATTTTCTATTTGGCGATTACAGCACAGTGCGTACGTGTTCTGCTCGTACAAGTACTCGTACTCGAAAATTCCGCCATTACGTTTTGTTACCTAGAGAGATTTGATCATGGCTCACTTCCTTTTTCAACCAAATCGACGGTAATAACTCTTGTAGTGAGGGATCAGCATTTAACATGTTTAACCACAAATTGAATCAGGCAAAACTCACTTCCTGGAAACCGAATACCACACAAGGTCATTTTTATGTAACTCATTGACCCATTTGTGTTATATACTAGCTGCCTCTATCTATAATGACATCATTATGATCTGGTCAACGCATTGACAGATACGCACCTCAGGAGGGGATTCAATTTTTGATTAATTCTCTCCAGGTAGTGAAACGTAATGGCAATGTCCGAATCAACTGACATTTTGGAAAGAAGCCTTTTCGTGGATATTCATTGAACCATTAAAGAGGATGTAAAAATCACAAAATGCTCTTCATGTGCGATTGTAATTAAAAGCTAGTGTTAGAAGTAACAAGGGCCATTTAGATATGTGGGTCTGAAATCTATGCCCTCGTCAATGTTTACGGGCTCGAACTAAATAATTTAGCATCATAAAGGTTATAAAGACAGTGTTTATAGAAGAAACCCAATATTTTCAAGAGCCATTCGGGTCTGAAAACGTACGGGTAAACTGGGATTTGGTCCATTATACCTTGTGGATTGTGTCGTGTACGTAAATGAAGGCATTGTTGGGTCCAGAAAATTATTTTTTTATGTATATTACTGGGTGGCAATAAACGTGTGTAATATACCAAATCACAAAGATGGAAATGTTAAATTTGAAGAGTATCATTTTGATGAATTTTATTGAACCTCAATTGCCTTATGGCGAATTTTACAGGGGGCCCCATCAAGATCTGGTACTAGGACAATCCCAACCGATTTTGTGTTTAGGTTTGTTAATTAAGTAGTCAATATAATTGAGAATACACTGTAAAAAAGTTACTCAGAACCTGATGCCATCTGATTGCGCTACGATTTATCATCAATATTGTCAAACATGTAAAAGGTTGAATCTTATACACAAATCTGTTTTTGTTTTATAATAATTTGTTTTTGCAATAAAACTATAAATTTATCTGAATATAATAACCGTAAACTTGTCATTGGCTCTAGTCGGTTTTAGTCAATATTCTCCTTTTTGATTTTTGAGTTATTGTTAACGGTGTACTATCGAACAATAAGTATTTCGGCGGGATGATTTTGCTATATTTTTAGTGTATAATATACTTCTTTGATTTGATCTGATATCCCCATGAATGAGCATTCATAAAAAATATTTTATTGCCGATGTAAGAAACCACAATTCAAACAAACGTATTATGAAGTTACCATTTGTTGTGAGGCGTTACTATGACAACATGACTCATGGTTAAAGGCCCATTCAGTGATCCCAGCGAAAGTGTACAAAAATTAAAATTGTGTATAAATTGCCTAAAAGTCAAGGTCATTACAATTGCCATTGGGTATTTTTGAAATGAAAAGTTTGTCAAAACAACTTGAGGAAATCAGTAGCATTGGCAAAGTTGAAGATCCATTCAAATAGCGAAGTTCGGCTTAACCACTAGCACACTATATTAACACAACATATACTAGTGGCAAATGGTGGTCATAGGCCACAAACCTAGCTGGGGTATGTTGGTGTTTTGCAGGAATCTGACCCTGCAAAATGTATCCAAAATGTTCCCCTAGTCAAGAGGTTTGTTGTCACCGCGTTTGAGCCCCGTAATCCTAACAGATGTCCAGATAATGTAATTCTAAGATTTGACCTCAGATGACCTTTGACCCGACCTCTGCAAGATATTCCATGATGTTCCCCTGGTCATGAGGTGTGTTGTCACCGATTTTGAGCCCCGTACCTCTTACAGATATCCAGATAACGCAATTCTAAGATTTGGTCCCAAAATAATTACCTTTGACCTGACCCCTGCAAGATGTTCCATGATGTTCCCCTGGTCATGAGGTGTGTTGTCACCGATTTTGAGCCCCGTACCTCTTACAGATATCCAGATAACGCAATTCTAAGATTTGGTCCCAAAATACTTACCTTTGACCTGACCCCTGCAAGATGTTCCAACATGTTCCCCTAGCCATGCGGTTTGTTGTCACCAAGTTTGAGCCCCGTACCCATTACAGATGTCTAGATAATGAATATTTACCCCGGATGACCTTTGACCTGACCCTTGCAAAATGTTCCAAAATGTACACCTGATCATGAAGTTTGTTATCGCTAAGTTGTCCAGATAATGCAGTTATAAGATTTTACCCCCTGAATGACCTTTGACTCCAATTCTGTGTACAAGCTATGGGCCACGGGTATAGCCGATGTGCAAGTGACATCATTGTGCTATGTAATATGTGGCAGAAGAAGCATTTTGAAGCTATTTGGTAATATACCGGAAATGCCCCCTTAATGACCGTTGACCCAAATTCTGTTTACACCCTATGGCCACTGGATATAGCTGATACATATGTGCAAGTGACGGATATCATTAGAATAGCTAGCTGGGGGTGTAAAAGACTTAGCCTAGGCCTTCATCAGTCCAATGTATCTGCTGGCCATGCTAGTGCTATAACTGCTAGTCTATGCTAGCTGACTATGTAGGGAGCAATTATAATTCTTGAATATAAAACTCATTCATTACCTAGGGCTATGCCTTTGCTTTTACCTACACGTAGGTCCTATAGGCATGCATACATGTAGGTGTAGTCTTGACTGAGTCTATGCTTTCGCGCATGGCTATCATTTCAATAGTCTGAATAGAGTCTCAATCATACAATGTCAAAGCCTGAATTAAAGCCCAAGCCCAGTAGTCTTAAGTCTAAGCCCAAGTCTTAGTATAAGGGCCTGTGTCAGTCTCTATAGACTCTGCTGCTAGCATGAGTAAGTCTATATTGCAGCTGCACAGAATGTATGTATGCTGGCCATGAACTTGGAAGCTGCATGCTGTGATTGCTGGAATGTTCCCGGGGAGTGTTCCTTTAAGTAACATGCGCTAAGCATGTGATATACATGTCATACCAAGCTAATATGGTGTGAAAGTTTGATTAGGGACCGGTCACTATTTCCACCAGGGGGGAATGGAGGATTTCAATTCTTTTGAAGAAAAATTTCGCGTTTCCCCTTCGCTTCCATTCAAAAATTCCACCTTTTCCCTTATTTTATGAAATTTCTCCATTTAAACTTAAAGCCATAATGTCTTATAATATGAAATTGGTTAATTTTTTTCAAACCTGATTTTTTTTGCATATTTTTAATGTTTACATGTCCCAACTTGCTCCTAAATGGAATCGACCAAATGTGTTGTCTTTGTAGGTCAACAGAGCAAAGTTCCACATATTATCATGTTTTAAAAATTATGACAATATGTCCTCCCATAGAACTGTGTGTTAAATGTCCAAAATAACCAGTGGGGTTTCTTTCACATTACCTTGTTATTTCAGCTTAAAATGGACAGCAACCCTTCCCGTTAGTTATTACTAATATTATTTCCATATTTTGAATAAAGTATAACAAAATCAAACAACTTTGACGAAAATCGTACATTAAGGCTTTAACATTCCCCCACTTAACATCGGGCTTAACATTCCCCCTCCACCACCCCCCCCCACCCCGTGTAAATAATGACTGCTCCCTTAGTGGTTTTGAAATGTTTTCAAAACAGTTATTTGGGTCAAAGAAAGTATTATTATAGACCATTAGAGCTTATTAATCTATACCATGGTTGAAGAATTATTCTAAATAATATTGGTCTTGCGTGGGCCAGCATCATCAATCTATTCATGTTAAAGTCATACACTCTGTGAAAGTTCAATTCCAAGGTGCCTATTATTATTAACTATAGAGCTCAGATACTGTGGTTCTAGTGATAGTGGGGATAGTGGTTCTAGTGATTGCCAGGAGTGATTGCCAAAATATATCGACATCCCTTCCAATTACAAACGATGCATCTGCTATATTTCTGAAAACTAGCAGCTTCTAACAAGGATATTTTAATTTTCAAACAAAATTGTTGATGCTTCTTTAACAAAATGGTCTTTAACTACTATGATGATTTGGTGAATGTGAAGTCAGTTTTAGTGTTCGTGTTGGTGTTTCTGTTGGTTGTCTGGTGGATGCAGCAACCTCGCAATTTCCCACCAGGACCATGGCGTTTCCCAATCATTGGTTTCCTTCCTCAGCTGATGTGGTCTATGGTCTACAAAAAAGAGGAATTGCATATGCTTGCAACACGACTGGGACAGAAATACGGAAATATTTGCAGTTTTGACTTATTTGGACTTGTGTTTGTGGTGCTCAACGATTTTGATGTCATAAAGGAAGCTAGCAATAATCCACTTAATTGCAACAAGGGGCACAATAATGAGTTTGAATACAAAGCATATGGCAGTACACGTAAGTAATGTATTATGTTCATAACGTAATCGTGTTTTACATAAAAATTCTTAAAATAAAATTAATTATATTGTTTTAAAATTAAAACCCATTTTCATCGGATATGTGTGGTATGACCTAAAATAGTGAACGTAACTGTGCAATAATTACGAGCCCCACACAGTGTCAACACCCTGTATTATAAATATTTTTTCCATACAGCTCAATACTCCGTTGAAATCAATATTCTATTATTGACACAGATAAAGAAAGTTTACATATGCATTGTGTTATAGGACTTGCACCTGGAACTTAAAAGATGATGGGTGATGATGTCACAGCTCATTATAGTTTGTCACTCGGTCTGTGGTAACTTGTTGTAATGTAAAGTAGCGTTTTTGGTCTGAAAGGCCATTCCGGTTTTTGTTTTTGTCTTGTTTTTCAAATTGCCCAAATTATTTTACTTCATGCTTATACGAAACGAGAAAGCCGATTCTTGCCCCATGGTCCAGTTTTGTAATTCGATCGATTGTTATTTTAAAGATATTGCAAATATCATAAAGCAGGTGATATGAAACCTAAAATGTCACCATTATTATTACTTTTAATTACTTGCAGTTCATTCGTATAAGCACATGATGGAATACAGGAAATTTGCTTTGCATACTTTTCGAGGATTTGGCATCGGAAAGCGCAGCTTTGAGGCTAACATCACAGCGGAATCCAAGATCCTCTTGCAGGAGTTGGATGCTCTTGCGGGCAAACCTTTCACCCCACATCAGTTCTTCGTCAACTGTACAACAAATGTACTATTTGCTGTCGTGTTTGGAAAGCGTCATGATTATGATGATGAAAACTTCCGCTATCTTAGTGAATCCAATTCCCGTGTAGTGCACCTTCTTGGCGGGGGCGGGTGGTCTGTCATGCTTCCAAAATACTATCCGAATAATGACACTATAGAAATGCTACATCTTATGAAAGATGTTCTGGATTTCGTTGACAAACGTGTTGAAGAACACCGGGCAATTTTCGATGTCGAAAACCCCAAGGATTTCATAGACGAGTATCTGAAAGCAATGAGAGCTGCACCAAAACCAGATGACCCCTTTTCATATCTCCAAAAGAATAACATGCATGCTTTATTGTTTCTGATGTTTAATGCCGGAGCTGACACCACGTCCACAACTTTGGATTGGTGTTGTTTGTACATGATGGCGTATCCTGATATCCAGAAGAAAATTCAAGAGGAAATGGATTTCGTTGTTGGCCGCAATCGACTACCACAAGTTTCTGATCAAGAGCAACTGTCATATACCAGGGCAACTCTTCTTGAGATACAACGTCATGTTTCTTTGTTACCACTGAGCGTTTTACATACGGCCAGTGATGACACCTCACTTCATGGATACCGTATTCCGAAGGGCGCAACTATAGTTTCAAATATATATGCTGTGATGAGAGAGCCCAATATATTCCCAGAGCCTGACCAGTTTAAACCTGAAAGGTTCATCAATGATGAGGGAAAATATTTTGAGAGAGAGGAAGTTTGTCCCTTTGGAGTCGGTAAGTAAACAGTTTGTATGCTTAAATTAAAAAAGTGGGCTGTAATTTTGTTCAGAAGGGTGTCATGAATATGTCGGTGACCGAAGTCAATTTTTTATAACCCCCCTATCGTGGGCTGATTTTTATGACCCCCTATCAGCGCATGAAAATTTTGATTGTAAAAGAAATAACTTGATTGTGCAAAACTTTGGATGGAAAGTGTGAAGATAGTCACAAGCTCTTTAGAATTTTTCTAACCCCCTATTTTTGGTGTAAATTACCCCAGTTTATTCATGACACCCCCATTCCGAAAATAAGGTAACCCTAGTGTTGTGTATATATATGGGAACCTGAACCCCCCTAATAGCTTTCCTCCAGGTGCACTAAAACGCTGGGGCTAATCTCACGCTATCTCTTGCGCTCATTTGAGCGAAAAATAATTTGACCGATACCTCCCTACATGCATGGTATGATAAGAATAATTTACTGACCAGAATACAGTAGTCAAGATAATCGCACAAGACCGTAGACTCAAGAGCTAAATGCAATAACTCCACGCGGTCAAGTGCGATTATCTCGCCAAAAGCACTTCTACGAAGTAAGTATCCTGCATAAACCTTTCGAGTGCATCAGATATAATAAAACAATGAGCAATTAATTGCTGCATTGGTATTTTAGTTCGAAAATTTAGGAAATAAACATTTTAAATTGAAACGCTGTCATGTCAGTTCAGTGACTGCATAAGTTAACTACCACACGTTGAGTGCCATTAGGTTAACTACTGTTTACCGATGATTATGATATAAATGATTGCCCTTTCAAGTATATGACGCAACACGTAATTTAAGCCATTAGGGGTCTTCCTAGTTGAATGTGTACGGGGATGTTCCACTGTTTGAGGTCCCGGGGGGCGGGGAGTCTTCCTAGTTGAATGTGTACGGGGATGTTCCACGGTTTGAGGTCCCGGGGGCGGGGAGTCTTCCTAGTTGAATGTGTACGGGGATGTTTTGAGGTACCTTTCAGCAATTTTGGTATATCGATGGGTGGGTTTTCAGTGGAAACCAATTGGGCGCATTTGGGCTAAAGTAACCTTTAAAGTACTCAATTTGGGTGCTTTTAGGTGCTTTTTGTGTACTTTCTGTGAACAATTGGTATACTGATGGGTTGCAAAAATACAAATACATGCAAAGCGCTCGGAAATGTGCAATTTTAAAATGGGTAAAAATGAGATTGCATGACCAATGAGATGGTAGGCCTACCTCGCCCTTTAATGCACGGAGATGTATTTTTTAACTTTTTCCAGCAAGTCAAGTCCACGACTTCTTTTGGAAGAGGCTGTGACCCCCAAAAGGGTTGCAACCCACAGTTTGGGAACCACTAACATAATATGCAAAAAAGCTTCTTCTGAATATACGGTATGATCCGTGTGGAATAACCAGAATTCTTAGTTTTGACATTCTATAACATTAAATCGAAAAATCAGGTGGAGAGTTGAAGGTAAAAATACAAAATATAACATTTAAAATACGTATGTCGTTTCCTTACAGGTCGCCGCATCTGCATTGGTCAGACCTTAGCAAAAATGGAGTTGTTTGTCTTCTTCACTCATCTCCTTCACCGCTATTCACTAGTCAAACCAGACGATGCGCCACCAATAACCTTCAAAGGAACATATGGACTGACGTTTGCACCAAAACCATATACTATTAAATTTGATCTCAGAATGTAATTTGTAATGTAATCTGATATCAAGAAAGTTGATAAGTTTCCTTGGTTACCACGTGAAAAGAAGTAAACTCCATGAACCATGGGGTCATTTCCGGTATGAGGAAAAATACGTGCAAAATACTTCCTCTCTCCCACCACAGATCCTGGCTCCCACTAATACATGTAACACATAGCTCATCATTGTCATTATTCGGTGTCTATTTCTCATGTTCACATGGGTCAAAGACATACAGGACAGGGCTCATATGGGGTCAAAATTGTGACTTTCATCTTAAAATTATCTGGCCACATATGCATTGACATAAGTGTATATGGGGTGTTCACAGATTTGAGGTTAAGGTCATTAAAGGGTCATTTCAAATACCTTCACAATGCCTCTTTTCTCACAAATAACATAACACGATGATGCCCCTTGCACATAAGCGTTGACATTAACTGTGGGGTGATCATTTCATTTTCATATGGGACACCCAGCTGTGTTCGTGATCTTGGATCACATCATTTCTAGTTTCATATGTAAGCCTTTATCAACTAGACCTGTTATCAACTGTCGTATGTTAACTTAATGCAAACTATAGATGGCGCTATTTATCCTAAGTCATATTTCTTAATTTGCAAGGGGTAGGTACATCAATACCGTCTTTAAAACAGATGGAATAGGTGAAACAAGCAGCAAAGAAATTTTATAAACATATTTCATCAAAAAATAAAATAAATTGGTTGTATTAAAAGCTCGAAAGACTAATTTTCAGTAGCTAAATAGCGCCACCAATTTTGTCATAAATAGATATATTTTATATCCGAAAAGCTTTAAAATGCTGTAAAAGTGAATAATTTGCAAAAGAGGAGAAATTTAAAGTTGAAAATGACTCAAAAGCATCTGTATACATTAGTATGATATCGCTTTTAGCTGTTTAGGCCTAAAATTGGGTTGTACATGATGTTTTGTTTGAAAAACTAATAAATGATCACATCAAACAGCCGTGTCGTCGATTAACCCTAAATCCGACATGCAAAATAAATTGTCCTTTTTTTGCACTTTACGACACATATCAAAAAGAAAAAAATTAACTTTCCATGCTATTTTATCCGAATAAGCTTACCGTAAGATCATGTTTTCATCGGAAAGTCGAAAATTACCTCCCGAAGTTGACCTGAACCCAGAAGTAGAAGGAACCAGAAAGTATGTTTACACCAGAAGTCGGCTATCGTAACTCATATCGGCATGATTTTAAGCTTATCTATCAACTTTTTTCAGCATTTTTAAATCTCATTACGAGTTTCGATACATGTCGATTGTCGTATTTTTTCCCAGACGAAGTGTTGAATTAGAAATCATGTGTCGATAACAGGCCTATTTTATCAACCCACCGTTTTAATGTTCTGCACAGTACCATCTAGACCTGCATGGAGATTGGATTTAAAAAAAATTGATTCGTAGTTGCATTTTAATACTGAAGAAATAAACCCATTTTTACATCTAATTAGGGGTATAATACTAACACCTTAAGATATTCCACTCAATTTTTGGCCCCCGCATATATATGTGGGGCTTATGTTATCATCCAGATGGTTGCCTGGTTGTTTGTTTGTTACTTTGTTTGGCTGTCCGTGCAGAAGAAAATTCAATAATCCACTCTACAGCTCCAACGCACTCACCGATTCACTTCAAACTTGGTACAGTGATAGGATATGATGGCATGATGCGCTATATAGTTTTGTGCAATGTATATAATTTGCATATTTATGAATATTAATGAGCTCATTTGCATATTTTGCCTAAATTTTCATTAATCCACTCTGCATCTTAAACGCAATAAGCAATCAACTTCAAACTTGGTTTGGTGATTTGGGGTGATTTGATATGGTTGCCTGATGTGCTGTATAGTTTTGTGTCTTGTTATTTACATATTTATGAATATTAATGAGCTTATTTGCATATTTTGCCTACATTTTGCCTACATTTTTATTAATCCACTCTGCAGCTCCAACGCAATATGGTAACCGATCAACTTTAAACTTGGTATGGGTTTTGTGTCCTGTTATTTGTATATTTTTGAATATTAATGATCTTATTTGAATATATTGTCTAAATTTTCATTTATCCACTCTGCAGCTTAAACGCAATAACTAATCAACTTCAAACTTGGTTTGGTGATTTGATAAAAAAATTATGTTAGCCTGATGTGCTGTATAGTTTTGTGTCATTTTATTTGCATATTTATGAATATCAATGAGCTTATTTGTATATTGCTTATTATTTTTTATTTATAAACCTTTGTTATCTGCACAGCTTTATGTGGGGCCACCTTAATTACAAACCGCGTAATTCTAGTTTAAAATATATATTTGTAGGGGAAAATTGGAATATTGTAAGGTCAAACAGCGTATTTATACCGAGCAAAGGGCTTTTTGACCCGCTTTTTTTCGGGGTACAAAATACCAATCATAATCCGATCCACCGTTATCCAGCATGTTTTTGTTTGTTTGTTTGTTTGTTTGTTTTATTTCTTCTTTAACCTGGGACACTCAATCAGTTGAAAACACAATTAATCATCTGTTCTTCCTTGAGGCTCATGTTTCTACTGAGACCAGAAAGCTGTGTCTCACACGATGCATGGTAATTTTCCTGTAAACCGGAAGAACGATGTAAAATGAAGGGCAAATCTTCTCGTTCAATTGGTGGCATCAGTATCTATGACGCGTACATACTTCTAATGGTATAAGCCAAAAAGTGGTACATCACTGATGTTTTAAATTCATTTCATTTTGGAAAGCTTACTATCAACGGATTTCGTTAAAATTTTGGATATGTGTTGCTAACACATTAGGAAAATAATGTTGATATGTAAAATGGGAATAAGTGGTCCCTGATTTCTTTTATGACTTCATGAACTTGGTGCTCCACAACTATCAAAAAACGAACCGGTTAAAATGCTTCTATTTTCAATGTTGAGCTATATTTTGTATTTTGAACTTGCGACACTATTTCACTTAAGCTTAATTATGCCATAGGTAATCAGTGAGTACATTTCTATAGATAGTATGTTCAATACAATAAATTATGGTTTGTTATGAAACACACATCTCAGTTACTAGGATACAGTAAACAAAAAATGTATAGGGCTAAAATGACTTACTAAAATGGTTTTAAAACACTTTGTATGTAGATATATTTTATAAGTTCATGACATGAGCTGATGAACATATTTATGTACTTTATAAATTTGCAAGAAAAAGAAGAAGAAGAGGGGTACTGATGAAAATCAGGGTATTATTCCCCCTTAAGGAGTCTGGTATGAACGTTTAACGTTTCGATAGTGTTTTGGGATATGAGAGCACACCAGACATAACGAATTGAATACGAGGAATGTCTTAACTCTTAATTCAGATTTTTTTAAATTCGCGATATAATACAAAAATAAACAATTGACCAAAATAAACAGCTTTAATTACATGGTTTAAAAAGGTTACGTTGAATTATACTGGCTGTTTGTACGCACTAAGAAAAAATGATTATCTTGTATTGATTGATTATTTTGTAAATATTTCGGTATTTTTAAAACCATTTTGGATGCATTTTTGAGTATTGTTTTACTAATTTGCATTCATTTTGGATTAATTTTTATTCATTTGGACCCATTTGACTGATATTGAATCCATTTTGTACCCATTGATATATTCCGCTATTTACAAACACCCAGTCTACTCAATCTACGCAGAGAATTGGTTAGTGACGCACTCGTCCGTGACAAAACAATAGAGAGCTAGAGGTGACCTCATTAACACACACGGCTGAACACGGTGAGCATGAACTTTAAACTATGACTGGTATCAGGACTGGTATATAATATATAATAGGGACCTATTATTATTCCTGCCATTATCAGAATATCGGGTACACTGGGTGAAATGCTTTGATCATGTACACGTCATCAGGCACACACCGGCGACACCACAAAACACCATATCGACATTTGTAATCAGATATATATTACCGGTGATTATATATATCTTATGATGGGGTTCCAGGATATTTTTTGTTTCACTAAGAAACGTTTTGTATTCATTAGTGTTGTTTTATTAACGATCACTATCCTCTACATGCGTGGTCTACCTTTGGATAAGGAAGCAACACCAAAGCATGTTAGTAGACCTACTCAACATTTACCACTGAAGATATACAAACCTGTCTCTACGGAAATTGCATCAGAGTTTTCAAGTGAAGGACTGGAAGGCATGGTAAATGAAGACAATAACTTCGAAGCATATTTTTATGGAAATACGAGTTATTCTCAGAGTATGACGCATAGTGACATGGGAGACGCGTCACCACGTTCTTCCAAGACATCGTGCGATGTAAACTGGATAACGAAATCTTCTTACCTGCAGCAGTTAAAGTCAATATCAGCAGATTGTCCAAACATAGATCGACGTCAAAATATACCTTATTACGTAGAGTGCGATCCAGATCTAAAACAATATATCAATGCAGTTCTTGGCAGATTACGAACAATGTCAAGTAGCTTATGGAGTTTGGTCAAAGAACTAAATTTGTTTCAAAATTTAACTTTACCTGCAAAATGGAAGGCTTTGAAGGACATGTTAAATCTCTGTGGCTACGAGCAGCGTCTTCCAGATGTCATCAATATTGGAGTCAAGAAGTCGGGAACATCAATGTTTCAAGCATTATTTATTAAGCATCCTCAAATTGTTAACTCACTGGCTACTGACGTCGCGGGCGAAGTTCACTTCTTCGATAGGAATTACCACAAAGGAATTGGTTACTATAGATCACGTATGATGTTTGCATCATCAGAAATGTTATCCTTCGAGAAAACCCCGAAATATTTTAGGACAAAGGATGCGCCTTCTAACATGGTCAAAGATTTACCAGACCATGTTAAATTTATACTTTTAGTTAAAGACCCAGTAAAACGATCTATTTCTGAGTTTAAACATGAGTCCCAGTTAAAATTAAAACATGCTAATTTTAAGACCCGTGGTTTCCAGAAAATTCGAAGGACGGAGCAGAGTGAAGGAATACGCTTCGAAAATGAAGTACTACGGCAAGACGGTGAGGTCAATTTAGACAGTGAGATAATTGATACAAGTTTGTACGCTAAGCATTTTAGCAATTGGCTTGATTATTACCCGAGAGAAAGGTTTCTCATTATTGATTACGACAAATTGCTGCAGAATGTATCATTTTGGCTTCAAAAAGTTGAACAATTTCTAGATTTACAACCATTTTTTCAACACAAAATGTTTCGATTAAACAAAAACCGTCGACTGTGCTTTATACCACCACATGGGCTCAAATCAAAGAGTGTTTGTCCTGGTTCTGGTTCAGATGGATCCATACCGAAAGCAAAGCCAAGCAGAGATACTTTATTGAAACTTTGTCACTTCTTCCAACCGTACAATAAAATGTTCATGCCCCTTACAAACATGACTTTCGACTGGAGATGTCAAGACGAATCCATATAAGATGCAAGCTTTTGCAGGCTATAACATGGAGTCTTGACAAAGTTCTGGCAATATAATAGTTGATCAGGGGACAAACCAAAGATCGATGACGTCCTATAAACGTAATTAGTTTCGTTTCTCAGCCGACCCCCTCCCTCCCTGCCAGAAACGTAATAAAGAAATGTTGAAAATGTTGACATAATAATAATAATGACACATTTTTCAGACCGATGTTTTTGTACAAACGTAATCGGATATTTTTACCCCCTCCCCCTAAACGAAACTAGTTTCGTTTATAGGACGTCATCGATCTTTTGGGTTGTTCCCTTAGAGATGTCTTCAACAATCGATGACTCAACAATTTAAACATGCTTTTCGACAGGAAATGTTTGCGACTGGACATGTTAAAGATTAATGAGAACCGCCAAATTTGCTTTATATCGTGTACCACCACGTGAGTTCAAATACAGTAAGCAAAAGAATTAAGGTAGCAGGGGGTAGCAGTTGTGTTCACCCCTGTATATTCTAAATAAAGACAAATGTGTCAAAATTAAAACAAGCAGCGATGTCTGTACTTTTTAGCTCTGATTTAAGACCTTATTTGTTGAAATTGGTTGAGAATTAAAGAAACGGTAGTCCAAAACATGATGAAGATACGAAATAAAAAGTTGCACTTGTGTGTTCTAATCAATGAAAGCACGATGCTAGTTTTTCGTGCTAATCAATGAAAGCACAGCGCTATAGTTATCTTGTTCGCGTACGCTTTGTGTACAAATCAATAGGGCATGTATATAATGTGGCAAACTGCAACTTTTATATTTGCATCTTCCTTGGGTTTTTGGATCGTCATGTCTTTATTTCTTGGACAATGTCAACGAATGAGGTCTTAAATTCGAGCTGAAAGATGCAGCTATTGACGGTTGGTTCCAATTATGACATGTTTGCATTTGCTTAGGATATACAGGGGGTGAACGCAACTGGTACCTTAATTTTTAGGCTTACTGTAATACACCTTGCATATATAATATTCGACTAGAGATATCCAGAGTGGAGTGATAGCTTTAAACAATATTGTCTCTGATACAAATAGACATGTCTTTGTCAATAGACGACATGTCGTCACGGTGCCGAATACATGATTTTTTTTTATTTGTGAAATCTTTATTGAGGGATTTAAACTACTTCAGTGGCAAGCACTGCTTTCCAAGCAGGCCCTCATACAACAATATTTACAACATTTTTACAGAATATTTACAAAATAACATGATGTTTAAAATATATACAAGAACATGAATAATAATGTGAAAGAAAGAAAATAATGCATCTCAAGTACATGAACGATATAAATCAAAAATACATACAATATGATAATAAATGATTATGATTTAGCAGAAATAATGATGCTCGTCTTGAATTGATGCAAAGACAGAGTTTCAAGGTTTATACGATATGATGGTGGTAAGTTATTCCATAAATTTGCAGCTCTTACAATAAATGTACGTTTACCACTATTAGAATTATATTTAGGCATGATCAATGTGTTAGAAGAATGACTCCTTGTTTTGTGATCATGAGCATTATGGACAAAGTCAAATTGATTACATAAATATTCAGGACACATATTTTTGATACATTTAAAGGTAAGAATAATCATGTGATTAGACCATCTATCACAAAGTTTAACCCAATTTAAAGAATTTAACATGTCATCTACTGGTGTTCTAATATCAGCAAAGAGAATTGTTCTAGCTAATCTGTTATGAAGCACTTGAAGCTGATATTGATTGGTTGCAGAACAATTAGACCAAACACTGCTGGCATAGTCGAAATGTGGAATTACAAGAGCATTAGAGAGCATAACTAAGGTTTTATGAGGAAAGAAATACTTAGCACGTTTTACAACACCAATTCTCTTGGAGATATTTCCAGATACATAATCAATGTGTGATGACCAAGACATATTACTATCAAACTTAATACCAAGATATTTGAAAACATCAACTCTTTCAATAATTTTGTCATCAAATGTGAGAGTTATGTCCTTGTAATGATTAAGCGTATGATTAGTTCCAAAACCATAAACTTAGTTTTATCAGTATTTAATGTGAGCTTATTAGCTTTAAACCAGTTAGCAACAGTTTTTAGGTTAGATTCAAGTTGCATTTTTAGGTCATCAGTATTTTTTGCTTTACACATAAGAGAAGTATCATCTGCATACATTACTGTCTTACAAGTTACAACATCAGGTAAACAATTAACAAAAATTATAAATAGCAGAGGACCCAAGATTGAGCCTTGAGGAATTCCAGTATTATAAGTTTTGAAATCTGACAGAAAAGAATTCACATGCACAGCTTGAGCCCTATTACTTAGGTATGATTTAAACCAACCAAGTTCATTACCCTTAATACCATAGTCAGCAAGTTTATTAATTAGAATTTCATGATTTACCGTATCAAAAGCCTTTTTAAATCCAAAAATATAACTCCTGTTGCAAAACCATTGTCCATATTATTAAGAATATAATCTTGAACATCTAGTAAAGTTGTTGTTGTAGAATGATTGGATCTAAAACCAGATTGAGAATCCGAAAGAATATTTCTACTACAAAGATAATCATATAATTGGTTATGAACAGTTCTTTCAATAATCTTTGAAATAATTGGCAAGACAGAAATCGGCCTGTAATTGCTTACGTTATTCTTATCACCAGATTTAAAAATTGGAGTGACTTTGGCTTTCTTCCACTCATCAGGAAATTTGGAACTGTTTAAAGAAATGTTACAAATATGAGCAAGTGATTTTGACACATAAGGTGCAGCCAATTTGAGCAGTTTTACATTGAATTTATCTAAACCTGGTGACTTATTATTATCCATATTACATATTTGGTTATATACAAAATCATAGGATACAGAATAGAATTTAAAACTCTCACTATGGTTACATCGAAATATACTACTTTTCCCATCATTACATGGGCAGATGATATCAATATTATCAAATTGTTTACTAAGTTCTTCACCAACTGAGGTGAAGAATTGATTAAATGAGTCAGCAGTATCTTTACCTGTAGCAATATTACCATGCCCATTTTGGCTTATAATGTGAGGCACATTTGGCTTACCTTTTTACTTGGAATTACTTTTTAAGTGTTTTCCATAACTTTTTGCTATCATGTACATTATCATTAATTGCCCTTTCAAAGTGCTTCTTCTTCAAATAAAATTTCATATTATTAACTCTATTTCTAACTGACTTAGCCTTTTCCCAATCATCAGGGTCATTGGTTTTATGAGCCTTGGCATAAAAATAATCCCTATCCTTACACAATTTAAGAAAATTACTGTCTACCCATTCAGGGAGATGCCCCTTTATACGCTTAGTTTTAAAAGGTGCATGTTCATCGCATGCTTCATTAAACAATGATTGCCACTTAGATAGAGCGTCATCAACATCATCAATACAGTTTACTTGTTCCCAATCAATATTCTGAATTGTGTTCACAAAGTGTGATTCATCAAAATTTTTGAAGTTTCTTGATGTGACAGTTCTTGGAGGCAATTTAATTTGTTTGTGTTTACGAACAACATATACTAATGAATGATCACTAAGTCCTAGACTATGTACACCTGACGAAAGGACCAATTCTGGACGAGACACAAAGATCAAATCAATTATAGTTCTACTTTTATCAGTAATTCTAGTGTAATCATTAATGAGCTGAGACATTTGGCATTTTTTTGCAAGATTAGATACTTTTTTAGAGTCGCTCTTTTTTAGAACATCCAAATTAAAATCACCTAATATATGCACATCATCATAAATATCATTGCACTTTTGAAACAAAACATCCAATTTATCAATATAGTCAACAGTAGAATCTGGAGGACGGTAAACAGTACCTACAGCAATAGGTTTGGTGTTAGGTAAGTTGATTTCAATAAAAATTGCCTCTACCTCATCATCATGAATATCAACATTTTCTTTAAAACATAAATTTTCTTTTACATAACACATTACACCACCATGAGCCATCCCATTACTTCTATCTAGACGACAAAAATTATAGCCACTTATCATAAGTTCAGAGTCATCAATACTTTTATCTGTCCAGGTCTCACTCAGACAAAGAACATCAATATTGTTTTCATGCACAAAAATATCCAGATAATCGAGTTTGTCAATAATACTTCTAATGTTTAAATGAGCCATTTTGAGACCTTTTTGCAACTTGCACTTTAAATCAACAAAACATTCACCAAAAGGGAGCTCGTCATTAGCAATTCGTGTAAAACAGCAATTACATAACCAATTCATAGAAGTATCTGTTAATGTCGGTGATCTATCAACACATTGGGCATGAAAATCAAGAGTACAATTATTGCAAGATATACCGTAGAAACCCGTCTACAAGGAATAGTAGCGACTGTGATGATAGCCAATTTCACGCTAGCGCCCTCCACAATATTATATCATTATGGAATTTGAGCAAATCATTTACCGACACAAGCAGGTATACAATGTATTATTTTATCTTTATTTCGCATCTCACGAGCATAGCTCACTTGGCAAGGCATAAGACTTTGGTTCTTTAGATCGGAAAATGGTGAGTTCGAGCCTCATCACGGTCACACAAACTTTTATAAACAAAATATTGTTCAAACATTTCATTTATATTTTCTTGCATTTTCTAAAGACTCCTTTCGTGATCATTTTTTTTTCATATTTAGTTTAATTTATTCTATTGTTTTTCTTTTATTGTTTCTTTTCTTTGTCTTTTTTTCTTGTTTAATTTTATTTTTTCTTTATTTTTCTTTGATTCATATAATATTGGCAGGATAAGGAGAGGAGGGAACTAAAGACCCATTCAGTGATTTGCTCATCCGGACGATCGTAAAAATCATCAAAATTCACCTTTGTCATTGTCATAGATGTGGTAACATAGCCTGCTAGTGGTTCAGCAGAAAACCGTGTGACACATAATATACATTTGGCTACATTTTATTATACGATAAATACGAATTTATTAAACATGGTAACAAATATTCTCTAGCAGATCGGTTATACGATGGAACTGGTAGGCATAGGCCTATTATAAATTCGGGATATTAAATATCTTCCTGACGAGACAGATCTGCGCATGTGGTCAAAGACGATTCCTTACCAGCCACAGACCGTCCGCTGGAATTAGTTGACCATGAACCATTCGCTATAATGGCTGTTGGTCGGACCTCTCATCTCTCCACATCGATTGTGACCTATAATCCCCGACATTGCCCTTATGAACTCACATCCTCCTGTTTTATTCCAATACGCTGGCGAAGTTACGTAATAATCGGATTAACTACCATAGCAATAGGTGAAAACAATTTTTGAATATACCGCGTTACACTGATACGTTCAGGCGGTACCTCTTCATTGAACCATATCATGCTGCACCTGTAAGATTAGTATCTTTGAAAAGACCAGTATTGTATTCAATCTATGATTGCAGACATACACAGTACAGGTGATGAGTGTAACCTGCTTGTAGCGTAGCGCCATGGAGGTATATAAATAAATGGAGAATGATCGCCAGAATTCTAATCTCCTAAGTGGAGATTATCCCGTTACCTCTATTCAATGAGTCACCAAACTTGAATTGACCAGCCACTTCAGCCAAGCTATTGATCTCCACGATGGTTATGAGCCTCTACCATGGTTCATTGATTGTCACTCCCAAAATTTCCTCATAGGAATTGACCCTACATTGACCCGTACCGGAAGCCTTGTAAAAGAGACTGTATAATGACGTCAGCTAGTCAATCAGCTAGTTCAAAGTCACCAGTTTTGATAGCTTATAGTTTCAATGTATGATCGTGAGAAAACCCGAAGAAATTCGGATGTTCTGTTCTCAAGTTATGAAACTGTTTTCTACACTAGTTGTGCCGTAACTTGACAAATATACTTAGTTTTCATGTTCATATATTAAGCTTTTAAGGGGTCTGAGGGAGTTCAAAGATAGTGCAAACGAAAGCAAAACGTTTTTACCTTCCGATTGTGAAAAAATTATGTTGGGCCAATTTGGGCCATTTGAGTTACGAGCGAGCAAAATTTACCGGAAGTACTTCGGAATTCAAGCAAAGTGATGATCAGACAATCTTTTCTAGAGAGAAATTGATATACGGAATGTATAGGCCCTACATACTTTGTTTAAACAGTTTCTCATAGTTTAGTGTATGATAACGTGATTTTGGTTGAAGCTTCGGGTCAAATTGATTGAGTGCCATGACGGATGACATGTTATTGTTTTTAAACTTTTAATTCTGTATTGTCATGAAATCGTATAGGCCGCCTAAATCATCATCATTAAACTTCTCATTGTATAATAAATAATTATCAGTATTTAGGCCTAAATGATTATTAATATTATTAGGAGGCTATCATTTTCTTTGGAGGGAGGGGTTCCAAATATACGGGGGGGGGTCATAACTTTTTGGAAAAAAAAAGTCATAATTCAAATTTTCATGACCAAAATGTAGGGAGTCACAAGATGACAACAGATAAGGTGTTTCTTTTTTCAAAAAGACTGATTTCTTGATGCAATTTAAGCACTCAATTTTTGGCGAAAGTGGGATTTTGATATCAAAATTTTATGAAACATGAGCACTTTCCAGTTTCCAATAAGTATAAACTTCATTTTACCCCATTGAAATCAATGGCCAGTGAAACAGACTTCACAATGTAATCAGCTTAGCATAATCAATATAAACCTGAAATTGCCTATTCAACAATAATTGGTCATAACCAACGTAGTACAAAAGAGGCTTGGCTGGATCATTCTCCATTTATTTATATACCTCCATGGTAGCGCGATATGTTCAAAATTGTTTTCACCTATTGCTATGGTAATTAATCCGATTAATTACGTAACTTCACCAGCGTATAATGGCCGAATAAATTCTGACCATCACTTGGCTTGTTGGATTCGTCTATACTACAATTCGCTGTCGAAGTGACGTAATAATCGCAATAACTACCATCAAGCAGATTGCACTAATCACCCGCGTATGTCACCAAACATAGATTGAATACCACTCTTTTCATAAATTCTTTGACAACTATGGTTCAATGCATAGGTGCCACGTGAACGATGAAATGCAGGGCTATATATTCGAAATTGTATTCATCAATTGCTATGGTAGTTAATCCGATTAATTACGTCACATCGACAGCGAATAGCCTATGAGTATGGGTTCAAGTAGCTTCAAGTGGAACAAAAAATAGTGTATGTCCATTGCTAGCTATGGTAATTAATCATGTTAGTGTTTACATCACTACTTCGGTGAAGACAAGAGAAGTGTGCCTTCTCTACCAACGCCTGTGATACAACAGGTGCAAGCGAAACAAAATTGAATGACCAGAATAGTTTCCTTTGTCAGATGAATTGATTGAAGTTTTTGAAGACACTCTATTCTTGATGGGACAATAGATTCAAATATGGAATAATTATTATTCCTCATCTATTTTTTTTATTGAAAAAACTGCAATTGTGGCAACAGAACAATATTTATTTTGATTTCATCACAAGTCTTTCATTCTGGCGAGGGGTAGAAGATGCATATATTAAGTTCGTAAAAAGGAACAAGAGTATTAACTAATTTGAACACCCCTGCAGTAAGTTGGAACAGGTTCTTGTATACAACATTAAAATGCTTAGATTAGATTTGCTTCATATATTTTCCAGCACGATGAAAGTGTTCTTGTGCGGGCTTCTTGCGGTCGGAATGCGTCATTATGGCAACAGCGGGCTAGTCGTAGGGGAAGGTACAACCCCCACGATGAGAACGCAGTTGCCATTGTCGACCGTTCTGGCTGCAAGAAAGCTAGTCTAAAAGAGACGCGGCCACGGTGGTGGCCAGTCTTTTTTATGACACACTTATACACATAAGTAGAAACAAAATCGTGCTTAAGCCAAAAACGCACCCTACCTACCATTCCTCAAGAATTGGGATGGCACAAAGGTGCAATATAGGTTTTTATTGCAAAGACGAGGACAGACAAGTAGTTACAACACCTCTGTCTAACCGTGGGTTTCGCTATTATTTAGAATAAATGCTTTTACTAGTTTCTATAAAACCACAAAATTACTAAAAAAACTATAAAAAAAACTAAAAAACTATAAAAAAACCCAAAAACACACCTAAAATTAAAGGTAGAAAGGTAGATTTGAAGAAAGATAAAAAGAACATGTCAAAAGTTAAAATTAAACGAGAATGAAAAAACGGAACCGGTGCCCGGACCATGCTCTCTTCAGTTCCAAAGTCTGACGCTCTATCAATTGAGCTATACGATCCTGATATACGAAACAGTCGTTATTATGTCAATACAATTGATTGGTGTTACAACATACTTAGATGGAATGCATAGCCACCCAGTGCCAGTATATATTTGCTCAAACTCCAAATACAAAAAGCAACCAATTTTATTGAGGGCGTTTCTTAGGTATATCCTTGTAGACGGGGTTTTACGGTATGTTTAGACTTACCAATTTTACAACTGCCATGCTCCTAACCTCGTGAGCTGTGAACAACATATTGAGTACTCCATTGAGTCAGTCTATCCAGAATGCAACAAAACCTTCAATTGACTTAAAAAAGAGAAGTCTTGCGTAGAGAGGTTACTGCCTTATTAGGAAGCGTCTAACCACGGCACAATAGGACCTGTCTTAACAAGGCCCATTGTTTCACTGATTATATTAGTTTCATTGTTTATATTTTTTCACTGATTATCACTGATTCAATTATATCAGTACTTATTAATTAATTACCTACAGCTCCATGAAAGTACACACTGTCATTAAGTTTAAAATGTTCATTCCATAAGGCTGAGTTCACATAGAAGTATACGGTATACGGTATTCGCTATACGAAATACGCTCATTCGATCAGGCTGAGTTCATATAGGAGTATACTATGTGAACTCAGCCTGATCGAATGAGCGTATTTCGTATAGCGAATAGCGAGTATGTCAGTTACCCATTTTCTTCGTCTTATCAAATGCTTGTAACTTTACTTCTTGAGGTCACATTGCATTCAATGAGGTGTCATAATGTGCAGAATTAGATAGTGCATCTATTAAAAAATTAATTTACCCACATATGGTTTAGGTTTTTAAAATTAGGACGGTATACGCTGCACTAAAATCGAACACGCACGATTCCCACTATACTATACTATACGCAGGTATACGGCCTTTTCGAATAGCTCTTATGTGACCCGGTACTATGAAATTACCTTGCTCAATTTAAGCTATACGCGTGCATCTGCAAAACGTGCATCGTATACCCGAATAGTATACTTCTATGCGATCGTAGCCTTATGTGACCCGGTACTATGAAATTGCCTTGATCGATTTAAGCTATACGCGTGCACCTGCAAAACGTGCACCGTATACCCGAATAGTATACTTCTATGTGATCGCAGCCTAAACAGGGTGTTTGTTTTCTACAAGCAATACAGACGTGGCGTACCGTGACCGCCCCAACCCCGGGGGGCTGAAGAAAATTCAATTTTGCCGCCCCTTCCTCAACAGCCCGAAAAGGTTGACCCAATTTTTTCTCGTTCGTTTGAAAAGTGAAGAGCAAAAAAAAAAATTAATTCTTTATGCCGCCCCGTCCTTTTGCCGCCCCTGTTTTTGCCGCCCTTCTTCTTCCGCCGCCCTTCTTCTTCCGCCGCCCCTGCTTTTACCCCGGGGCTGGCGCCTCAAAGCCCCCCAAAAAAAAAAAAAAATACGCGCATGCAATATGCAGGGTGAATCAAAAAAGTGCAATAGTGCAAAGAATCCATTTTTATTTTATAACCAGATTGAACTTCCAGGATGTAAAACACATGATATATTCATTAGTGGCCTTGGGTGAAAAAACGAAGTAATTAGCATTTACCGTTCTGTTGTTATGACACATTTTACAGTGATACCCAATTTTAATGGTTGTCCATGAGACATATAAATTTTGAATGTCAGCACACTCTTTGTATAAAGGTAGATTTGGAACAACTGCCATGCTCCTAACCTCGTTGGCACTGAAGTAGAATGGTGCACCCAAAATTTTATTGTCCTAGAGGAAACATTACTTTCATTTGTGGTTATTTTCATATTTACCTTTACATTAAAAATGTTCATTCTTTATAAAAGAAACATACAAATTTATGGGTGGGTTTTTCAAATGTCGAAAGGAATGCGTGCAAATTGAAGTGCTGTGAATTACAAAATGTAAGTATGGACACATTTGAATGCAAAGGCGGAACAACATGAGACTGCTGCGCAGCAAAGTTGTCTATTTTGTTCAACTTTGTGATTATATTGTAAACGTTTCCGTCGTTGAATATTTTTTTCCATCGTCAAATACTTTGTTTTTGATAACATATTACAAATTCGGAATTGCAAAATGTGTAATAATTTTGCAATTCAATTAATACTTAATTTAAAAATTTGATGATATTTGTCTACAGAATTCCTATCCTTTCTGTATAGTGGTCAATGCATGAGGATTTGGTGACGCTTGCTGGACTTGGTATGTCGTGCCCATGGGTCACATGCGC